>NC_134415.1:85708799-86381924 GCF_030867145.1 Opisthocomus hoazin
AGCAAAATTCTGCTGGATTTAATGTCTCTCATGTCCTCCAGATTCTCTTCTCCATGATATAATGATAATATTCTTGTGTGGTATCTGGTTTCAGAAAATAGGAGTCTAACACTTTATTGTGTTACAGTTCTGTGATACTCTCACTGTACTTCTATTGAACCAATCATATTCACCACCAGTATTCATTTTATGTGAAAAACTGAAATGTCCCATGAGTAAGTTCTGAGACCTTTTATGTGGTTACTGTTGCTAGGGAAACCACATCCTTGATATCCATGTGTCCAACATGTCAGTCTTGTTTTGCATCTAGCTATCCATGAGCCAACAAGGCAGCACGGAGTAAAGAAAAGAGAGAAGAGAAAAACAAGACAAAAGAAGCTGTAGACTGTTTCCTATCAAGGTATATTTCAATAGCTGTTGGAGTTAATTCTGGGTCCTTCTATGTTACATATGTCTTACTTCTTGACAGAAGATAGTTGCTTGCAATAGACTAAAAAACAGTCTGTAAAGCTGCAATAACGGTCCCCATCAAACAGTAAATTGTATTCTGTGTTAATCATCCTCAGACAGGAAGCTGGTCCTTTCTGAAGTTCCAGGGAGGAAGATGAAGTCTGAATAACCATTCTTGAAAACATGTTTTATGCAATATTCCACGGCACCAAAAAGAAATTACTGGCAGTAAAATTAAATACAATACTTTCTTTCATTTAAAATTTATAATGAACTTAAACAGTCTTTTTTTCATTTATGAATTCATGTCCTCCCGCATCATCGTATTTG
This sequence comes from Opisthocomus hoazin, assembly GCF_030867145.1. Taxonomy (NCBI): domain Eukaryota; kingdom Metazoa; phylum Chordata; class Aves; order Opisthocomiformes; family Opisthocomidae; genus Opisthocomus; species Opisthocomus hoazin. The sequence goes on from NC_134415.1 coordinate 85,709,580, forward strand.
CTAAACTTTTGACGCAGTATGCTTAATTTTAACATACTGTAAAAACATTATCTTAAAGCCTAATTATAATGTTCTCAGGAGTGTCTGAATGCCTTGGAAGCATAAAACCATTTTTCTCAGTTTCTCAGATGGCCAAGATTCAAAATTTTGAGGGCATAAATCTCATCCGGGCACCTCACTTCTTGAAATTCAAAGAGCACTAGTTGACTAATAGGCATTTACACCTTCAGAAGTCTCATTTTTTTCGATGTGACTACACTGGCCAATGGAGCATTGTGTCAAAGACAACGGAGCTAGCTCAAAAGAAGCTGCTGTATCTACAAGCACATTTAAGTGCCCTGAAGGAATACAACCTAGCTGTGTCTGTGTCCTGCCCCTATCCCTAGCACAATTCCTTTCTGAAGAAGTGTCATTATTAAAAAAACAAAATAAGATATAATATAGCAAGTCTTAGCCAGTATTTCCTGTGTTTAATTATTCTCCTATGCTGTTTGGCTCTTTAGGCTCAAATATTGAATAAGATCTGTCTTGTGCCAGTTTTCAGGAGGGCTGTTAACATGTGCACATGCTTCAAAGGTCCTCCTTTAGGGTCATAGCATCCTAGGAAAATTCAGATTGGGAGAGACGTCAGGAGGTCTCTAACCCAACCTTCAGCTCACAGCAGGGTCAACTCTGATGCCAGGCCAGGTTGCTCAGGGCTGTGTTCCACCAGGTTGTGAAAACCTCTCCAGGACAGAGTTTGCCTCTCCGGGCAGCCTATTTTATTTTTCTGTCTTTGTGGTGAAAAATATTTTCCTTATCTCCTCTCACATTTCAGTTTAAGCCCTTGCCTCTCATCTTCCAGCCTACATGCTTCTGTGAAAAGCCTGGCTCCATCTTCTTGACTACCATTCCGTAGGTGCACGGGGGACTGCTGGTAGGGCCGCTGAAGATACCTCTTCCCCAAACTGGACAAGTCAAGCTCCCTTAGACTTCCTGCATGTGGCAAGTTCTCCAGCAACCTAATGATGTCTTTCCTGTGCTGTGGGGCCCACAACTGCACACACTGAAATATTTCAAAGTGGTTACATATATCTTGGGATTTAGAAATAAAAAATGTCACAGGAGAATTTCTTTCTCATTCTTTCACTCTTATGTGGTGCTGTAGGTCTGATCATTAATTTAGGGATCAAAAAAAATGTCCTCTATTACCGCTAGCTGATCTGAAGCAACATGGAAAAAAGACGGTTGGGAATCCATCCATGGTAACTTTATTCTCTAAGGACATGGCACAAGAATGCAAATTGAAACTGAAAACCAAAGGACTAGTTCACAGAGATCGATCATGGGTCCACTAAGGTAGGAACCTCTAACTTAGCACCAGATTCCAAAAAAAAATGCTTGGCATACTGCCGTTAGTTGTAGCTTGTTATACCCATCCTTAAGCTGTAAACTAACGAAATTAAGGACCCTTCAAGTAAATCTCTCTCTGTGGCTTTTGTTCATTCATCTGCATACACAGTTCAACCCTTTCCTAGGACATACTGTTAGCCTCAGCGCTAGCAGACATTGCAGCCAAAGACATCAAGCATGTGATACACATGTAAACAAATAACAAGAAAAGCAACAATAGGTAAAATAACAACACAGAACTGAATGTGCTAATGTCAAATTATTGAGAAGATGTCAGAAGAAGTAAATGTTGAAAGAATATGATTACAGGAGAAACAATGCATAGCTATTAATTTCCTAATGAAATTTTGACAACTTTCTTTGGTTTCTTTTACCATTTATTAGGGCTTGTATTGCTATTCTCAGAAACAAAATCGTGGACTGTTGGTTTGGTTCAATATAGTAGTTCCTGGGTTCCTATATGAGGTAACTCCCTAACACACCTCTCCTAAAACTGTGAGTACTTTAATTGGTTGGTATCTATCCACACTTCAAGAACATTCATTTATCAGAGGCAGTGTTAAAATACATTTTCTTTCTCTGGCTGCACAACATGATGCACAGTGGTGTTTTAGTCTGTGATTGGGACTCCTGGACATTATGATATTACAAATTATAAACTGCAATAGTAAGGACTTTACTGACACATTTTACATATAAACTTAGTTAAGTGAACACGAATTGAAATAGCTTTTAATGTTACAAGCACAGTCTTTGTTGACATGATCTCTATTGTACGACTCTAGCTATACAATGTTTTGGTTAACCCCCTTCTTTTTCTATATTTTTTCCTCAACATCTCAAGAAAGCATCCTCTTCCCAAGATTGTTTGCAAACTTGTTTTCTCTTTTCATCATGTATTTATGTGAAAGCTTTTTCCATCATACTTATGCCAGGGTTATATCTGAAGTGAATGATGTCAACATATTCCCGGAGATTAGTATAACCTTCAAATTAGAGCAAGTGCAGATGCTTAGCCCCAAGTTCCTTCCAGGTTTTTTATTACTAAGAAAGATTGTATGGGAACAAGGGCTATTGACTAAGAAGTGGAGAAAGGTCTGCAGTGTCACAGAAATGTTAATATATGGCCAAATGGTCAAAAAGTGGATTATATTACAGTAGCAGAAAAGTTGTTTTCCATTACAAACACAAAAAGGTTAGGAAAACAAATGCACCAGCTTTTAGAGGCTTAGAAAGTATGTGCTAAGACTAAATTGTCTCTTATTTTCATACATTTGTCTTGAAATGCTGGATGAACATGAAGATCTCTGGCTTTATATCTAAGATGTTGGAAAATGTCCTCTAGAGAAACAGTGACATGATGTGGCAAATGGGATGGGTAATAACTCCAAGCATTCACCTTGGGTAAAGTTATTTGAGTAGACTCCTACTGCACTGGAGGTTACATTTTGAATACAAGACCTGGATAAAGCATTTCAGCAATGCACAATCAGAAACATCATGTTTCCCTTCGTATTTTGTGTTAAAACTACAGATTTCCTTTGCTTCTCAGAGAAGTCATAAAATAATAATGGACATTGCACCATTAAGTAAATCCCTTTTTGAGACTTAAATTTCAATAATTTTTTTCCCATGGTTTTAAGTGAAATTAAAATCCATTTTTAAACAGGATCTTTGCAAGCTCTTCAGGATTTCTTAACCTTTGTTAAAAAAGTGGGGGAGCCAGTGGTTTTGGTTTCATTCCAACTGGAATGCCTAATGACCATCTGCCAACTGAATTCCATCCAGAACTCCTCCAGCAGTAAAATAATCAATAGCAATAGAAGCAATAGCAGAGTATCAAATTGAATAATGGTTTGTATTCTAACCTGATGACATCAGTATTCAATAATTCTTGAACCTTTCAACTCAGGCTGAAATTTTCAAACTTTTACTTTTGGCCAATATGTATTGGACATTTTTCAGGATTTTTTTTTTATTTGTCTGACTTTACTGTAGTTCTTGTATTCTTTTCTAAAGTTTGAAGGAGAAAAAAGATTAAACTTTTCAAGCATTTAAAAACCAAGAAAAGACACTCTTGACAGTAAACAATTACCATAACATTTTTTTCATAATCACTCTACAGCCAAAACAGCTGGAGGACAAAAGTTTAAATCTGGCAGGAAAACAGCACTAAGGAGAAATGTTTTTGAGTGTTCTGGAGAAAATTGGTTTTGATGTGATTTAATTATAAGCATTTGAAACTCCATGTACTGAACGTGTAACACTAGTTTCTCATTATGTTTCACAGGTACTGTCTTCAATGGAGAATTATGTTGGTTTAGATGCAAAAGTTTCACCTGGGGACACATTTATTTTACTTTATCTCAGAGAAAAACCTCTCAACCTCCAGAAATGTGGAGTCAAGTCAGATAGATCTAGTATAACTTTACTCCAGAATTAAAATGTTTATAGTCACAAATACTGTTGCTAATTCATATTATGATTTCAAGTAGACTTCAACAGCTCATTTTTGTGCCTAATACTCACACAACAAGGTAGTGTGCTTCACTTCTGTCCTTTTCTTGGGGTTTTTGCGTCTTTAAAGAGCCACAGTATTCAATCATGAGTGCTATGCTTTGAAAGTTGCAATATTTTTATCTTTTCAGACATATATATCGTTCTCTGAATCCTGAAGTGTTCTTTTACATAAAACAGATTGCTTGAAGGCACACAGATGACTTTAAATATTTCTGCACTTCACAGTGAATTGCTCATTCACCTGAGTGTTTAACTATGTCAATGTGTTCAACATTATCATATTTAATTGAATGGTTCAACAAGATAATATGCCAGTGCACACACAATTCAATGCATTATTGGCTCACAATAAATACAGCAATTCTCAAATAAAACACATGAGACTTAGCAAGAAGAAATGTATAAGTGAGAGAGACATGAATTGAGGGTTTACTGAAGGCTGATAACTATTAGTTCTTACAAATCTATAAATCTGTAAATTTGTAAAAAATAGGATCATGAAAGAGAATGCATTTAAATACCATAATTAAGATGGATAACTGCAGTCTTCAATCTTTCCACCTTGCCATTGTTCCATTTCATACCCTGACTGGGATGTGCAGAATATTTTAACTTACTCCTTTGCTCTGTAAAAGTCCAAAGTTTTATATTTTAAAGCCATTGGTCTCCTTTCTTCAAGGTCCTCCTTAAAGGAAGATGCTGGTGTCAGCAATGCAACGATTTTCTGCTCTTCACTAGCAATCTGCACAGTCACTGCTTGCCTGAAGTAAGAGCAATGCTGAACCAAAAACCAGAAAAGAGAAGCTTACAACTAATGCTAACAGAAACAATTTCTCATCACTGTGAAACTTTCGGAGAACTAGACTATCAACATCACTCACATATGTCTCTAGATCTGTGGAAAAGAAAGCATAGTCCCCCTTAGTCCCTAGGCTGATGATTTAAGGCTTAGACTATAAAAAAGTAGGTTCTTTATCTTAGATGAGCAGTAAAATTTTAATTATGCTCTTTAAGAAACTATTCCCTTTTCCATCCTTTCTACTGCACAAATGGTTCATGCTGGTTCCCAGCTAAAAAATGGCAAGGGAAAAGGAATTTTTTGGCTAAATACCAAGCCATCCTGAAAGCAGAAATGCTGCTTTTTGTCCTTGAGGTGGGTGGTTTGGGTGTTTCAATCTGATTACCATCCACTACTTAAACTCCCTGGTAACACTATAGCTGCAATGTTGTACCAAAGGTTTTTTCCTTGGCAGGTGACTGATGTGAGCAACTAGCGTCTGCATCAGGTGTATTGTCAGACCTATGGAGCTCCTAAACATGAATAAAGAGTCAAAAAAGTACTACAATGATGTCACACAATTAAAGTACAAGTCTTGTGTATTAGAATTTCTGGCACAAAAAATTATTTTTTCTGAAGAAAATAAACCTTTTTAATCAAAAATATAGTTTTGCTGAAAGCCCTTTTTTGTCTCAAAACAGCCCTGATTGATTGATAGAAAATTTACAATAAAAGCTAAAAATTAGACACATACTGTAATAAAATTGAGCATATGACTGGAAATGCTCAGAGTCACAGCCACAGATTGTGTACAGTGATGTTCATGGCATATTTTTTCCTCTACAAAGTGTTCATTTTATACCATTCTTTTTTGAAAGAAGGAGCTTTTAAAATAAAATTTATTGCATATACTGACAAGAAGAAGACATGCTAGGACTTGACTTAGTAGGCTGTTAGTGTGCTTCTTGTTCAGTCAAAGGCTCGATGAAATGTATGTGAGTTGTGTACAAATAGGGTACAGATGGGCACTGAGCCTACTGCTCTGTTCTCTGTACACTTTGGGTGCCACGTGTAAATAACTCTGTCATCTCAGACATATATGTTTGTATTTGTGTGTGTACATGCTACTCCATGTCAGATATGTCAGATCTGCTGTGAACTCTCCCTCTCTTGTATATACACGCACATCTAAGTAAGTTCATAGGTGCGTATTTCAGCTTTAAGACTCATTGGAAAATTTCATATGAAACCAGTTCTGAGCAACTTTATAAACTTAAAAGCAATATAGCAAACTTTATTGATCTCTGCAAAATGTTTACTGATGTTTTCCTTCTCCTTTTTTATGATATAGTCACAGGGAAATTCCATCAAACAGTACATTTAACAGAGTCATGTCCAATATCTTTCCACTGAAGTTCACCCTAATTTAATTTAGTTTCACAGGTTGGAATGGAGAATTGTCTTGTTTTGTCCAATTTGACCACGTCATATCATCTGCTGTTCAATGCATGTATTTTGGGCTACTGAATCTAAAATTCTACGCACCGGAGAATTTTTTTCCTATTTCATCCAAGAAAACGAAGTAATTATTGCATTGCTGTAATTCTAGATTCATCTGCACGTCATATAAAATTCTGAAATTATTTTTACATTTTCTTGCAAGATTATTAAGTTAGAAAAAATGGAAGGGTATTTCTAATTATTAAAGAAGGAAGGTCTTGACACAGCCTTTCGAGAGGATGAGGCAAAAAAACTAGCTATCTTTAAAAAGGATCAAGATCAGCCTAAATTAAGGAATATGTTATGCTTAAAATAAAAGTAGACAAGATACATTGACACAAGAGCTCTTCTTTACATGTTCCTGCTGTGGATCATCTAATAGTCATGTACTAAGATTTCTATCCTGCTCAAAATTCAATTATGAAGCTTGTATCTGTGTAGCTCTTCAATACTCTAGTTGCTATGTATCTGTAAGTCAAAACAACCTTTTCCCCCTTTTTCACCATTTTCTGCTATTCTTCTTATCTTTATCTGTTTAAATAATTTCATACGAATTTGAACTGTGTATAAGTATGGATTCTATATTAGTTAGAAGTATGATTCACAGTTTTTCAGTAACCCATCTCAAAAAATGTAGTACCACTGTACCAATCAAGTTAAAACCTGCACTAGAAAACATAATAGCTAATTTGAGATATGGCCACCTGTACGAAGGCTTCCTTCTGCTTTTTTATCTGACTTATTTTATTTTCAGTCAATCATATCATCACTTAGAATATTAACAATTTTAGCAGTGAGAATTCATTTCAATAATTTAGATCATCGTTAAATAGTCAATGGATGCATGACTCAAAATCTGTAATAGTAATTTTAACTCTTTAATTCATCTGATATAAGTAATCTAGGAGATGATTTGTAGACACCACATAAACCAATAAAAATCCTCTTCTTACGCCATTGTGTTCACTACTTCTTTATCAGCAGTTTTGAAATAAACTTCTGCCTAGAGGTCTTAAAAACTAGATTAAAAAACATTTTGGGGATGTGTTAAGTAGTGTTCTAGCTTAGAAGAGAAAATAATGAATTTTTTTCCTCTTTAGCAGATCTAGTCCTTCTTCTGGACTGAAAACTGAGGTATTAAAACAAAATGGCATATACAATGTAAGTGTTCTGCCTGTTGTTTCCCAAAATGCTGTCCTGGATGTGTCTGAAACATGGCTGGGTCTGCAGCTGAGATCAGAGGATGCTCTGGAAGGTGGCAATACTTTATATGTGTACATATAGAAATGTTCCAGGCAGTTCCCACACTGCAGCTTGTTCAAGAAATTAAATAAAAGTAGGTGAGAAGAGGAAGGGACGGGAATAAAATCCACTTTATCATCTAGGATTAGATGTGATTGATCACAGCTTTTGGTAGCCTGCTGGGCATTTCTGATGTTTTGTAGTAAATTAATAAATAAACAAGATACTATCTCTCACACTGAAATTTGGCAGAAGGCTGTTAGTCTGGATCAATTAATGTCAGAAAACAAAAATCGTACAGTAATGACACATTATAAAAGAACATTTAGTATGTGTGGTTTAAGCTTTTAAAGAAGTCAAGAATTCCTGAGATTAAATAGATCTGATACCACCTTATTTTAATTGAATTTATTAAATTATTAATATACATTATAGATGACAGGTTCCCATCTACCTAGATTGTACTGGTTTTGTCTCTCAAACAGGACTTGCAAATTAGCTGCTCTAAGCTACAGCCCCGAGCTGCAGTTGCAGCTTCAGTTATAGTTGCTGAAGCAACTTATCAAAACTATGTCATGTAACAAACTTGTTCCTGGGAAGCAAGCAAGAGACATTTAAAGAGCTGAACGAAGCGGTCAAAACATGTCCAAAAGTAGTAATTCCAAAATGTTTTTTTCCATGTTATGGAATTGGACTACACCTCTAGCCCTAGTGAAAAGCAATTCTAGACAACACCTTGGTATTCATATTTTCCAATATCAATGCAAGGAACGGTAGGCAAAGGAAATTTGAGACAGAAATTTGAGACCAGTTTTCTGTTGGTGCAAAATCATGGAATCAACTGGCATGAAGATGACAGATCTCGACTCAAAGTAGTGTATAAAATCTACATTTTCAGTATGCGTGAATAACATCTTGACAGCCACAGCACGTATACACATAATATTATATTCACTTCAATACAAATAAAGTACACAGTGTATAGGTTAGACATTCTTAAGATTAAAAATATTTAGAAGTTTATGTTACCATGTTAACATATTCATCCTCTTAGGACCATTGAAAGACAGAATTTGAATAAAAGAGTGCATGTTGGATTTTGCCTTCATGGAAGCAATCCTTGATCAACCATGAAAAATATACATCTTTAACAACTTTTTCGTTATGTATTAACAAGATGAGAACATCTCCTTTGATCGGCAGTCTGAGTGCAAATAACCCTCATATCAAGACTTTAGGCAACGCAAGCCTATGCTCCCTTTCTCTACAAGAGTGAATTTCAGTGACTGTGAATTAAATGGAAGAATAAAACCAACTTTTGTGGATATGCAGCAGTAGCGAATCTATTTATGTTATTTCACACTTGAATAGGAGAGGATGACAAACCTGAAGTTAAGGGTGGAGCTTCACATGTAAAATGCCTGGCTCTTTAAGGATGTGGCTTACTTGTTTTTGAATGATCCCAGGACTGTTGTTCCTCTCTTGCTAGACGACGTCAAAGAGATGTTGTGCAGAAACATTTCCACTCTTGAAATATGTCCTCCCTGTAACATTTTTATCTCTTCCAAATGACATATTCTTAACAACTCACCGCAATATTTATCTACTTGAGACTAAGATTATACCCTAGGAAATGAAGGCTCTTTTGAAAGCCTACTAATTCCAAATCAACATGATACCACCAGAAAAAACAGAAATTTGAGCTTAAGCCAAAGGAGCGACATTGGAAGGCTGAATCAGAGGACAGCTGCATTAAAGCTTGATTAAGTATTTACTACTTCCTTGACTCCATGTTGCCCAGGGCACTTCTTGTGTGTTTTTTATTGGTCTCCCATCTCCCAATCTATATGCCTTTGTATTTTTGTTTTTCTCTACTACAGATGCCATTCCTTATAATGTGTGATATTTATTAACAAATCAACAAATCAGCTGCTACAGTTAATGCATTTTTCTTTACCCATTAATATTTTCAATGGGCTAAGTTATACAGATACTGAAAAAATATTTACAGCCTGTTAGCTCAAGCATTGCAGACACATGCACATAAATGTATACAGACAGCCATACATACTAGTCAGGAAAAAATGTTCAGACATTCAGAAATATGGGTAATGCAGAGTTATTGTTGCACATCTCATACTGGGCTCCTTATCTGCATTAGAACAGCTCAAGAGAGATGCTGAAAGATGCTCAGAAATTCAGGATCCTTTTGCATTTTCAGGGCTTGCAGTTTGATGAATTTTCTCTTTTAGTCTCTTGAATTCCTTTAAAAACTGAAACATGGATATCATCCAAGCTTTGTATGTCCCCACAGGAAGGTCAGGAGTTCACCTACGAAGTCAATGGAAAATGGAAATTTCCTAAACATGTTTGCCAAGAGTGGCTGATGAAAGACATTTTAATTAAAAAAACAATTGGATAGTGGTATTCAGCCACCCATATTGTGGACAGTCTTTCATAATTGCCCTGGAGGACCAATTTCAGGTAGAAAATAGATATTTTAAAGAAATTCTGTTTTCAGAAATTACTATTATTTTGCTCTCGCTTCACAGAATCACAGAATCACAGAATCACAGAATCACAGAATCATAGAATGGTAGGGGTTGGAAGGGACCTCTGTGGGTCATCTAGTCCAACCCTCCTGCCGAAGCAGGGTCACCTACAGTAGGTTGTAGAGGACCTTGTCCAGGCGGGTCTTGAATATCTCCAGAGAAGGAGACTCCACAACCTTCCTTGGCAGCCTGTGCTAGTGCTCCGTCACCCTCAGAGTGAAGAAATTCTTCCTCATGTTCAGACGGAACTTCCTGTGCTTCAGTTTGTGCCCATTGCCCCTTGTCCTGTCGCTGGGCACTACTGAAAAGAGCTTGGCCCCATCCTCCTGACACCCACCCTTCAGATATTTATAAGCATTTATAAGGTCCCCTCTCAGCCTTCTCTTCTTCAGGCTGAACAAGCCCACCTCCCTCAGCCTCTCCTCATAGGATAGAGGTTCCAGTCCCCTCACCATCCTTGTAGCCCTCTGCTGGACTCTCTCCAGTAGCTCTTCATCTTTCTTGAACTGGGGAGCCCAGAACTGGACAGAGTACTCCAGATGAGGCCTCACTAGGGTTGAGTAGAGGGGAAGAAGAACCTCCTTCGACCTGATGGTCACACTCCTCTTGATGCGTCCCAGAATGCCATTGGCCTTCTTGGCAGCCAGGACACACTGCTGGCTCATGGTTAACCTGTCGTCCACTAGGACACCCAGGTCCCTCTTCGCAGAGCTGCTCTCCAGGAGGCCCACCCCAAGCCTGTACTGATGCATGGGGTTGTTCCTCCTCATGTGCAGGACCCTGCATTTGCCTTTCTGCTTCCAGATCGTTCACTTTTATTGTATTGTTGGAGTGATTATCTTCAGCTTCTGATATGCTAAAGTAGTACACAAGTTTATTACTTGCTCTCTAAGATTCTCTGGGTGGGGTTTATATCATTTGTTTTCAGTCACTGCAAAGTAAGCCATCTGCTTCGATCAAAGCTCAAAAAGGATGACCCTCTGACCAATAGCTTATGGCCACATACTCCAGTCCAGCCTGTACTTTGCATAGCTTAATCTGTAACTCCACATTCAAACAGTACTGTGATACGCAGGTTTGGAGATTATTCAATTTTCTTAGCCTAAATGTAGGCAGAAGCAAAAAACCCCGTTCATCAGGATTGCAAAGCACAGAGATTATATTTCATTTCTAGGGTCTAGACTGTTCTCTCTGACACCTGTATACTCCCCAAAAGTCTCAGGTTTCACAAAAAATTAGGTTTTATTCTAAGGTGTGATTTTGATGTCTATATTAATCATGTTACAAAGCCATTTTATTACTGTCCTAGCATCATTTCCAGCCTATAGACATTACTTCCCCTGGGGATGCCAAGACACTCATACATTTGTCTTTTATTTCTCACCTGGGTTATTGTAATTCATTACTTGCTGGTCCACTTGTCACTTTTTGTTTTACTTGCTTACAGCTGGTGCAAAATTTGGCTGCTTGATTGCTTATGAGATTTCTAATTACATTACTGCAGTAATGAAAGAGTTTTCCTAGCCTCTTGTGAAATGGCAGATTGCTTTTAAGACTTTACTCTTAAAAAATAGATATACTCAAAAGGTCATTTATTGCTTGTGCCACTATAAAATGACTTCACTTTACACTGATTGTCTTCTTTTGGATGATGGGAGTTTCAGCTATTTATTTTTTTTTGTTCAATATATTTGTAACACATATAACTTAGATTTCACGGAATCTTTATTACGTACATATTACTTTCTGAATTTTCATGACTTATTTCTTTTTCCTACTCCTGGTGATTTATTCTACAACATATCAGGTACCAGAAAATATAGCTGTCTATGTATTCACTGGTATCAGACAGTGAAATATTGCTTTAATCGGGTACCAGAGCCTTTTCAACTAAGATGGTAGTGTTAGTGGTCTATAGCATATCACTTGTCCTGAAAAGAGTTTCTAACAGAGCAAGACTGAGATACAAGAACTGAAAATTTAGAAACATTTTAAACGAAATCAAAGAAAATCTGATTAAAATTTAAGATTATTTTACCTGAGATTTGAGACTGATTTGAATTAAAACTTACACTAAAGTGCAGGCTACAGTTGCCAATAAACTAAAACGAGTAACGCGGTTCCTAGGTTCACTTACAAATGAAACCTTGAAGAAACCTATATGCAAGCACAGTGGCAATGCTTTAATTCACTTGCTTACAAAAAGCTCCCTGCAACATTTAACTAGTCAGTAATTAATAAGCTCAGCTGCACTACATCACAAGTCATGTAGATTGCAGAGGTTGAATCAAATTAATATAATCATGCTGTTATGCATTCAAGGTAATTCCACGTTTTAAATAATGTGTGAAGTTATGCTCACCCCATCGTATGATCTAGAACTCTTGAAAGGATGGTGAGAAGGTTGGAATAATTTTACCACTTGAAATAAACCAGGTCTCTGACATTTAGAAAAGCAAAAGAAAAAAAAAAAGAAAAAGAAGATAAAGAAGGCAATGACAAAAATCGGTAAAATCAAAAAGATGGCTTTAAGAAGGTGAGCGGGGGACAATAATTCACCAATAAAATTGTTCATGTGACATATAAAAGAAAGAAAAGGAAAATGTGTCTCACAGAAAACACAAGTAAATTACAGAAAGCACTGCCACAGTGTGTTTTGGAAGCCAGCAGTACAAGGGCGTTCCAATAGCCAGTCCCGGAGTGCAACTCCTTTGGTACTTCTTGAGCACAGTCATCCCAGTGCAAGCCTCTGCTAATTTCTAATGTGCCAGAAGCTCAGACCTACACCACATAAAGAATTATTGCAGTAGTATCCTATTTCTAGCACTTTCCCAAAGCATCATTTGCTAGACCCTAGAAGTTTGTTCTGACTTACAAGCATTCTGTAGTTCTTAAGTAGGTATTCGCCACTACATGCAGAATCATCAAGTTGTAAAGATGATTGTGACTATGCCAGTGATATAAAGCAAAGGTAACACAGCTGTGTCTGTAGCCACATATAGAAATCAGAGTACCAAATTTACATTAAAAGTCACTAGAACCAGGAGAGGTCAGACAGAGATGAGTGCTCTTGCAGTAAATAAAAATTGTTGTGCCTTCTCTCTTGTCAAACCTGGCTGCCGAATTCTTGTTACGCATTACAATTACATCTCAGATGGAATACAGACTTCATGCATTGTATTTATTTCACTTCATTTGCATGTTAAACACATAACATTTGCATTTCTACTAAAGCAATAACACAAACTTGTAACTCAAAAGATGTACTTTGATTGGAACTTGTAATTATAACACGTAGCAGAAGTAAGATAAATTCTCAATACACTGGGAATTTTGTACAAGTGGGCCAGTGCTGCTTCACTGAATCATTTCTGAAGAGCACTGTAGGGGAGTGAAAATGAAGAGAAAGGAGATCCACTAGCCAAAAGGAGACAGAGAGCAGAAAGAGCATTTTGAAAGAAAAAGTTTCCTAAAACCAAGACTGTCTGAAGAAACAGTCTCTCAGAAGAGCTCCAGCTTTAGGTACTCACCTAGCTGACAGGAACTGGACATTTAATCTCTAATAAGTATTGACATATAAGAAATCAATGCAGTTTTGAAATGTAATTACCGAGCAATTTGCACAAAAAAATCTTTCAGGATAGGAAATCTATCACTTGGGTAATGTTCCTGTGTGCATGAACCTTCAAACACCCTCAGTTTAAATGCATTTTTTTAAATTGCATCATGAAATTGCAAAGATTTACTTTAAAAATATGTTTTAGAAGTAGATTACACTCCTGCCTGGAAAATAAGCGATGAACATGAGGGCAGCTTATTCCTCCAAGCTTTTTTCCTCAGTCCCTTAACAAGAGATTTCTACTGGCAGTGTGGGCTACACAGAAAATACTCCCGCAAGCTACTGATATCAGGGGACTTCCATTGTGGGATTGCCCAGCCTGGGATCCCACTACTTTTGAACCAACGTTTAGCAGAACTCTATCCCATCCATTAGGTAAATGTCTTCTAGTCTATACAGCAAAGTTAAGGCAGCAGAATCTGTCATCCTGAAGGTTTTGATAAAAAATACAGGAATGCCTTACAAATTTCCTAGAACACCATTATATTTCGTATTAAACAGGGCATAGGTATGAAATGTCAGCTATTTAAATTACTCCTTACTGTCATTTCCCTGCTTGCTGCAGTTGCTACAACAATGTTTAAAACCTTCTGGAGAACACCACTTTCCAGAACGAGCTCCTCTCATGCTGAATGTGCTGCTGTAGTTATGCATCACCACTTCATAAATTGTAAAAGCAGAAGTTCTAACATGACTTACATACCAATAAAAATATTTGCTAGTAACCAAGGATGTGATACTGCTTGGCAGATGCCTTTTCAGTGCCTCTATACAGGCAGAAGAGGCCAGAAAACTTGGCAGTATTTTAACTTGCATGTTTTATGTACTTCAGGAAGAAATTGCAATGCCTATTGCTCCTGTAACTCATTCCATCAAAAATATTTATGTCAGCCATACAAAATTATAACAATACAGCTCTCCTGGAAGAAACCCAAGCCTATGTATTTCAGCTGTCACCGGAAAAGTCACTGGAAGGTCCAAAATGACAAAAAGGCAAGACAGCATGTCAGAGAACATATAGCAAAGAAGGTCTAGATACATGTGGTATTATAGCAAAGGCTGAATACTGAAGAGGGAGAGGTTTCTATTTGGGTTTTGTCAGGCTTTTTTTCGCTTTGTTAGGTTTTCATCGCAGTGTGGAAACTGTCATTTTGTTCTGGCAATTCAGATTTGTCTTAAAATATCATCTTTTGAATTCTATTTTTGTGATGTGAAAAAACAGAGAGAGAAAACTGTGCTATTTGTTAAATCACCTACCTGAGAATTTATACTTTGTACCTTCTAGCCAGGTAAATATACAGCAGCTATAAACAACCAAATCTTAATGTAGCTAAATAAAAATTTCAAAAAGCCAACAGAGACAACCACAAGGAAAACACTAATACTCACCTTACTCCTTTCACTTATTGACTGAGCCTATGAGTATGAACTGTATTCTTACATTGGATAAATAAACATAGCTTCACTAAAGCTGTTGGAAGAATGTCTTCTGCATTGTCTGTTGATACATCAAATTGTTATAAACTATTTATTTATAATTATTTATTAATTTGTAAATAATTATTGGACACCTCCCCCCCAAATAAAGGATGAGGAAAAAAACCCTCTGAATAGCTAATTGCCTATTGGTCAGGACACTTAGATAGGAAGTAAAGAACAGGTACACGAAGACTTGAATTTGTGCACCCTATACCTCTAGAGACTTCTCCTCCACCACTCTGTTCAGATGTAGGCATGTGTTTCCAAGCGGAAGAACAGATCAAAAGTTCAAATAAATTAAGAAAGATTTAGGTTTTTTCCTGAGAAAAACAGAAAACTTTGGAATTGTTTTAAGCATTTCACTGAATATAAAAATTATTTCCCCCTCCATCCTAATCTGAACAAACATTGGTCTCTGTAATCTTTCCTCTAGCCCCCATATTTGACTGAGGTAAATATAGGTGATGTCAGATGTGGCATGACTAAATTAACTAAAGCTTTCTTCCTTGGGCAAAGAAAAATATAATTAGTTAATGTTCCCTAATTTTATTGTATGATATCAAGAGGAACATTTTTTTACATCCCACCAAAAATTTTACAGCTACGACATAAGTGCACAGAAGACAAATGGAGACTACCCGCTAGGGTCTGGAAAAGGAAAACTCATTCAGAGAAGTGTGTGAATAAAATTAATGGAAAATATAAGGTGCTACGAATCTCAAAGTAGATACAGCACTAAATATGAATATGAAGTATTTCTTTTGCAAAGCTATGAAGATGCTAAATTTCATCTACCAAGAGTGCTCCAGGAATAAAAACTTGTAAACCTGAGGATATGAATCACTAAACATTAGAAAGATTAGTATGTAGAAGTGTTGTTGGAAGTTTAATTAAATAAAGGCGTATATCTTATTTCAGACTTGAGCTGAAGAAAACAAGCAATTTGTCTGGACTCTGTCTCTTTATGGATTTTTGTGCAGAACACATTTCTTCCTGTGTTTATTAACCTCATTTCCTGGAAATTATTACTTTCAAAGTTAGGAATAAGTACCACTAGAGTCAGAACTGGAGAGAACCTCAAGAAATCAATTATTTCATCCCTTTTAATACGTTATACATCTGTTATCCTTGGTAGGTACATAGCTAGCCTATTCCAAAAGACCTGGGAACTCAGTAAGCCTTCTAGATCATCTTCTTCCCATTATTGATGATCATTATTACTAGGATGGTGTAACTAACGTTAGACCTGATTTTATGCAATTGTGTTTTGTTACTTCCTGTCCTAGCCACCCTGACATAGAAAACTGATTACTCAATCTTTTTTCTTTTTTTTTTTCCTGAAATGTCTCTCGTAATCAAAGAGAGGTATCACCTTTCTTCTTTGCCCTCCCTATCTTTTCTTTCTGAGCCTAAAATATGTCAATTCAATTAACATTCCTTTTTACGTCAAGTATTCTGGACATCTGATTATCCTTATTCTGACCTCATTTGTTCCATATTTTCATGATGAACAAGGACCACACCAAACACATAGGAGCCCAGTGTTGAGAGGAAGGAACAATCCTTCCTTTGTCTTGCAGGTAAGTGTGCTAGTGAGCGTACACTGCAATTCAGTTTTTGATTTTTCTCTTGAAAGATGATGTGTTGTTAACACATGTTCAGTTTCTGACTCCTTAGAGCTCTTCAAATCCTTCTGCAGATCTGCTGCCTGGTTAGTTGTTCCCAGACTGCTTTGTCCACTTCTGAAACCACTGCTTAGAAGTGAATTTAAAAATCCTCCTTTCTTGTTGTTTTCAGTAGTTTTTTATATCTAAAAATGTTCAGCAATACAACCTTACCTCACAGTCAGGGTCCTGCTGCACTCCTTTCCCAACAGACAATCAGGTGTTTCAAATCTCCACAGAATCACAGAATCACAGAATGGTAGGGGTTGGAAGGGACCTCTGTGGGTCATCTAGTCCAACCCTCCTGCCAAAGCAGGGTCACCTACAGCAGGCTGCACAGGACCTTGTCCAGGCGGGTCTTGAATATCTCCAGAGAAGGAGACTCCACAACCTCCCTGGGAAGCCTGTTCCAGTGCTCCTTCACCCTCAGAGTGAAGAAATTCTTCCTCATGTTCAGATGGAACTTCCTGTGCCTCAGTTTGTGCCCATTGCCCCTTGTCCTGTCTTAGCTCCAGTGAGCTAAGAATCCCACACTGTGAATAATGCTATTAAAATATGTGTCTTTTCCATACACACAAAAAAAAAAAATCCAAAATCTTCTTCCTCTTCCTTATCTTTCTAGTTCTATAGTCTCTAGTAGATCTTTACATGGCATTCTATTTCTTTTCCACAAAGACTTTAAATGTATCTACATCCTACACAATACCACCAAGGCAATGTCCTCCCTCTTTTTTTCTTAATATTTCCTAAGCTTCCCATTTTCCTGTACAGTGTGAACGAGCCTACTTTCATATTCTAATCATGGATACTATTCCACTATATCCATTATAATTTTGGTAAGGTCTAAGCCTAAATTTTCTTGATTACCTCCCATATATCTTGCACATATATCTTGCATACAGACACTTAAAATCCGCAGCTCTGTCTTCCTCCCTCCTTTTATTCATGCTGTGAATAACCCAACACCTTCTGGTTTCAGAATCTTTGTCTGAGTGTTTATCACATTGGTCTGTGGGGTTTTGTTACCTTCCTGTAAATCTTGAGAGTAAACTTCATTTTCTTACTTTTTTTTCATGAGATATACTCTAATCTCAGTCTAAATTTCACAACATATCATTGCAAGGCTGAGTTATCAGGGTGGCCTGTTGAAACCATCTCTGTGGGATGCATCCTTCACTACTACAAAATTAATGCAACTTGCACAGATATACCTTTAGTGATAGTTTTTACTTTGAAATTTTTTTTACCAAGAGAATTCTTCTTGAAAAAAAGATGTTTATCCAGACAAAGTTTGACAGAGCAAAGCAGGAGTTTTCCTCTAAGTGTTAAATTAGAGCTTCCAAATGAAAGGGTTGGATGAAAATCCAGCTGTGCCCCTCAGATCAGCTAAATGCTTCTGTAGTCATTATATGAGATTGATGAGAACCTCCTTGACAGATCCTCCTTGATTTGGACAACTGAAGTTAGCAGGGCTCATACTCAGATTATTCTTACAGTGCTGAATAAATACAAGCTTTTTAATTGCTTATTGTGTTTTAATGAACTGGTTGGTCATATTTTGGTTTAATAGTTTTTCTTCATATTTGACCTTTTTTAAGACTTCCTCCCATTTAGAGTTCTGTAAATGTCTTTCTCACTACTCCTCATAGGTTTTATCCCTGTTAGATGTTCCAAAATGGTTCATAATGTTGAAGCTCTTGTAACAATGAACGTACATGGGATTGCAGTTACCGTTTTAGCTGTACTCTCAGGTTAAAAGTTCCTTTTACTCTCAGGCTAGTAAAGATTTTCTGGCCAAATTTCCTTTTGAAACAAAAAGGAAGTATGAAGACTGCCACTGCACTGTCTTCCTGTTACTCCTGAGTATTACTATTAAAAACTGAGAGTGGAATTTGGTTGAGGCACTGTCTGTCTGGCTAACTTTAAAACATATTTAAAGACATATCAATCATGGGAGGTAGTCACAGAGTCACCAAGAGTTTCACCTGTACAAAAACAAACACACAATAGTGTATTTCATATTTTTCTGATCAGGAAAACAAAGCTATTTATTTTTCCTAATTTGAAATTAGTGAGTGTTAGTATTATCTTCAGGGAAATCAAAGTTGATTAGACTTTCAGAACTAGCTTCAAGCAGTGTCGCTGCATGCCTTTGAAAATATCACCTGATGCAGAGAAATCAGCGAATTGTGTATATACTCTCAAAGAGAATATCAGAGACTGTTCTGTAGAGTAATTCCATTTCATATATCATGCCCTACAAACACGCTAAACCATAGTCACATTAATGTAGCTGTTGTTTGGTAGTTTTCAGCTTCTCTCCCAGGAAACAGTCAAATACTATTTTTTCTAATTCTAGATAAATATTTCACACTGTGAATTTTTGCATCAGAAGCTAACTCCTTATCCTGCCTGCAAAGCAACCAGTGTAGCAAGTTTGAACAATTAGACAGACTTTAGGAAATATTCGAATTGAGAAATTGTAAAACAATTACCAAATAAAAGAAAAGTTTAATCAATTCAGTTTCCCAGAATAGAGATAAAGAAGTGTCACAACAATGTTGCAGAAATATAAACACAAGAAGAGTAAATTTGAATGAAGAGGCTTTTACACGTAGCAGGAAAAAAAGAGGTAGGAAGGCTAGCTAGCACCTGACATGTTAGGAAGAAAAAAACAAGTGGGTTCTTTTTTAATAACAAAGAGAGTAAACATTTGAAAAATGTCTCTGCAAGTGTGGTAGATTGTCCATGACAGAGATGTTCTAAATCAAATTTGAATGACTTTCTAAAATGGCGGCTTGGGTTCAGTCAGATATTTTTGGCTTTGGTGCAGGAGTTGCTGGAAGTAATTCTCTCGCATGCATTATACAGCAGGCTGAGCTTTAAAATCTGCTGAGAAAATGCTTGGGCCAAACTCGCAGCTTTTGCAGACTGATATTTAAACTTTCTAAAAGCCAGTTGAGTTGTATTGATTTACACCAGCTTCTGATCTTGCCCTTGGAATATATTTTCGTGCTGTCATTACACAGTAACACCCAGACCCTGCCTGTTTTCCATGCCGTAATAAGAGCAGCTGTCTTTGCGGTTTGGGGCCTGATCCAATTACACTCAATGGGAAAACTCCCATTTAGCACAGGCACACCATTAGACGGTTATAAATTGGTCACAAATAAATTCAGACTGGAAATTAAAACTATTCCATCTGAGACTGTTTTTTAGCTATCTGGTAAAAGCCGGAGTAGCCTTGCAAACAGATTAACAAGTCGAGGAATGTGTTAAAATTAAGTCTGAAAATAGGGAAAGGACTGTGCAACAGAGAAACGGGTCTGTGTGTAGTGATATCTCCCCAGTACCCTCCCTGTCTCCAGTAATTTGTAGCTCAGTGACAACACTCAGATGAGGCAGAAGTGAGTGGGACTTGGAGATCTGGAGTGCTTGATGTCGTGGTGTCTCTAGGAGGATTTGAAATGAACCTGTAGCTCTGTTGCTTCATAACACTTTTAGGTGTTATTAATCATCCTTACGGCTTTTGTAGGTGTCAGAAAGGTGCAGGAAGAGCCTTCAAGGTGTGTATCAGCTATGGCTTGTGAGTGTTTGTAATCTTCCTGGGGCCTGGAAACTGACTGCTGTGATCCAAGGCACAAAGCAGAGTGGGCTCTCACTGTAAAAAAAGTGAGATAGATGGGTGTGTGCTTTGGGGTCCTGCTCACTTTCTCAAGGTGAAATCATTTGCCAGATTTTATATCATGTCATCAGGAATCATTTTCACCAGATCAGACTGACAGGTACTGTTTGGGGTATTTTTCTTTCCCTTTCACTTTCTAAGATCCGCATTATTTTTACCTCACCACTTAAGACTTTGGTGAAATGTTTGGTCTTCCTTCTTCCTCTGGTACACCCTAGTTATGCTTTTTTGCTTTTTAGCACGTTGTAAGCAATTTTTAGGGAGCCGAGTAGTGTTTTGTCATGTGGGGGGTTATGCTGTAGATTTTGCTTAACCAGGTATCTACTGCAGAGTTTCCTCCAGCAGTGGTACAACTGACGAAATAAAAGTGAGCCCATTTAGTTCTTCCTTTCCTATTTATGTTGTCAACTGTTGAACGCAGAGTATTTTATTTCTGTCTTTTATTCCTGTCTTTTTTTTTTATTCCTGTCTTTAAGCATTCTGTTATATCTTTGAAACAAGAAGAGCAGAGTCAAATACAGCCTCTGCGAAAGGAACATGGACAAAACAGTGGGAGGCATTCTGATCCCAGGTAAGGCCAGGGCTTTTCTTTATTTGACTTGCTTATTATTCTACCACTGCAAATATTGCTGTTATTTATTTCTGTCACACAAAACCAGAAGCTGAAACACTGTAAGAGGAACGTCAGGGCCTGCCCAGAGACAGCAATTTGAGTAGAAAAGTAAAAGGCCTGTGAAGAAAGTAGATAATTAAGATACCAGAGATAGCTTTCATCTGACTAAATATAGATATTTACAATATGCAATTTGTAATATCCTGAAATACATACCTAATGTAAGTCAGAGCAATACTGACATGAAAGTGCCCTTCCACTAAAGAAAGAATCTGGGGTGACTAACTCAGGAATATGGGGTGACTAATTCAGGTACAGACATCAGCACTGCAGACTTCGAAATTTAGATTAGGTACGTTTAATCCTGAATTCCACCGCCAACCCTTTTAAGACGTATCAGTATAATACACTATGCTTAATGTTCCTGTTCCTTGTTTTCCCAGTTTATATAGTCTGACATATTGAAAATAAATAGTAAAGCTGACTTAGCTAGCCATGTAGGAATTTTGCAAGGATGGAAGGATCATCAGTGTGTATATGCACATTACCCTGAGGCTCTTTACAGCTTGCCTTAAGAAACATAATCTAAATAATAATAATAATATATAGGGTGCTGTTCTTTTCTTGTGAAATATCAGCCATTTGAGGAAAAAGTCACTCAGCAGAACTTAGAGCAGTTCAAAGTTACCAAGCTGAAGTTGGGTACTAGTAAATAGCAACAGTGAACAGCTCCTTTGAATTTCTCAACCTACGCTGGGTAGGCACACACAGCACACACCAGGAACAACTTAAAGTCTGTGTCATTACACATAAGACATGCAAAACTTCAAACGCGTATGACTTAAAGTACTTAAATGGCAGGCACTATAGACTGTGCGTATATTTATTAATAATATAGAAAGATAAACCACTTGATAAATTTTTCACATTGCTCCTTTAGAAATTTTGCCAGTCTAGACGTAGTGGAATTCTTATAAACAAGAAGTAACCAAGAATCATTTCTCTCTGTTTTATCTTTGTACACGAGTGGAGTTTACACAAAAATGCATCTTTTTTTTTACTCATTATGTATAATTTTACACCTGTTTTTCACATAAAAGAATATTCTAGACTCATGTGCACATCTTGGTGAGATCTCTTCCATTCCTGAAGTACCTATGTTGTCCGTGTTACAAATGAAACCCTTCAGAGAGCTTCCCATTCATAGTATAGCAGATAACTGTGGCTGATTCCAGAGCAGCTGAATTGTTTCCATGGTTTGATATCAATGGTAACGATTTATTCAGCAAAGTGTTTAAGCCTGTGTTCAGTTTAGAGCAATTGGGTAGCCCTAAGATATCCTGCAAATTAGGCACCTGTCTATGTCAATGGGAATCAGTGATATGCCTAAATGTTTTTCTGAATCAATGCTTAAATTTGAGGATTCTTATCCTACTACTGAAAATGCAATGGAAGCCTCAGCAGTTGGTATTGGACAGAAATTGCTGACTCTGATCACAGAACCTCACACAGCTTTTAATTTTTCTTTATGTATTTATTTCCTAATTTGAGTTAATAAACAACCACGACAACAATGAAAAAAAGAGCAAACTAAGAAAATCATAGAAGAAGTAAATCAAACTTCTTCTAGTTTTATCTCCTAATCTCTCACTTAAATTGTGACCTGTTCACAGGCATTTCTGGGCAAATTGAAAATCAGCCTACAAAACAGTGAAAATTCTGAAAATAATCAAAAGTCAAAGTTTGACTTCTTACACCAAACTAAAATTAGATGATAGGTCAATAGATACAGTTAATCATGTTGAATTTAAAAGCAAAATGTCAGTGCATATATTGACCGAGAAATATACAATACTTGGATTTTTAAAAACCTTGATGGCTTGTGCATGCTCGTTTCATAAAGAATGGGTTGTCCATGGGAATCAGAGTGATGTTAGGAATAGTCCCACTGAAAACAACAGAAAGTTCTGCTTGCTACACACAGGAAGACTGTATTGCAATGATATACACAATTTCCCTCCAAAACTTATATGTTCTTAAGTTTGGATAGAGCATACTTCAGCCAAGCAACAAGAAGTATGCAAAACTTGCCAGCCAAAGTTCCTATGGCAGATCAACACAGGAATTTGTATTCCTTGCTTTGAAGATTGTGCTCCTAAAAGGACACAGTCATGTAATATGGAGCAGGAAAGGATGGGTATAGTGCTGGCTGCCACATCTGTCAGTTCCTTTTCTACTTTTTAAAATACGGATAATGGAAGAGGTAAGTGTCCTATCTCAGTCAGCTGAAGCACAAGTAGTCCCCAGATACGAAGCAAAATACTGCATGCTTTCTGTGCCCAGCTGATGGTGTCTGGATTTGGTGCAGCTCCCCCCTTGAGAATCTGCTGTATTTTTTACAGTTCTGGGCCTGAGTTGGCCAAGATGGAAATATTTAAACAGAAACTATGGAAAGAAGATGAAGAGAAGCACTGAAAGATGAAGACGAAAAGGAAAAATTAATGAGACAGTTGAAGTGCAAGAGGAAGAAAATGCTTGGATAATGTGACCATTCAGAAGCCTCAAAATAATTGTAAAAGGGAATCCTAAAGAGATCATCTAGCTTTTGGCTGTCTGCTGAAAGCAACTTTTTGCTTAATTATATAGCTGGAGAAAACAGTTATATCCATACATTACAGCTTCCATCACTATAATGTGAAATACCAGATTATTATTTTTAGTAAACTCTATTGGGGTAAGTGAAATGCAGAACATGTAGCCCTATCCTGAGAAATATCAGTTCAACTTACCTAGAAAAGTAATATTTTACAATATGTAACACTCCAAAACCTCAAGGTTTACCCAAGCTCTGCATACCAGTGACTTCAAGGCAGTTTACCATTCGATTAAAGGCATACATCATTAAATAATGATTGATCAGCCACTCCTATATCATGTCCCCATGTGTTTGCTTCACTTTTATATCATCTCTGATTCAAGTTCAGATGAAATATTTGCAAACTTTGGGGACATTCACATCCTGTGGGACATGGCAGTAGATGTAATCAATTCTGGTCTTTGGGTGGCCAAAGCCTAAACCTTGCTTTTACATTTACACTTCTATAATTGCAGTCCCAACTTGCCGGAGTGTAGATGGTCCATCAAAGTTATTCATCACCAGGTATAGAGCAGCATACCTTGGGTCCACCAGTCTGATCAAGCTAGTCCCTTTTTACAGCTGCTGTAGAAATGCAGGTGTACTGAAGGCTAACATGATAACACAGAGCATGATAGCAATGATTGTTTGAAGGTGATGGATCTGTAGAGGTGTAACTCAGAGGGAAAATAAGCCCTATAGGTTCTGTTACATTGGATATCAGACACAGGGAAGATAGACTCCAACTATTATTTGATGTAATTTTAAGTCTTCTACTTCGACTAAGAACAAAAAGAAAAATATTATTAAGATTTCTAGAGGGTGGGTATACGGATATATATTCTTTACACTTCCAATAAGCAAAACACGAAAGCAGACTTAATTATCAAAATACAATTGTTTCTCCTGCTCTCCTCTGATGTGAACATCCAGAAAGATCAGTCAGTTGGAGTATCTTGGAATGTGCAAAAGTGAGCAATCAACACTTACAAGCATAAGGACACACAGCATGATGTTTTCTGTTGTACGATCTAGGATAAAATCACACATCTAGTATTTTCCACATTAATTTTATTAATTACAGATTTATTTTGCTTTATGCTACTTCCAGAAACTCCAGCTGACAAAGGAGGTTCGCTGAACATCATATGCTACAAACAGGTAGCATGAAACTTTCTGATCCCAGAAGGATTTTCACTTTAAGCGGGCAGAAGGGGGAGAAGACAAGAACTGAAGTTACTTGCTCAAGGTGGCACAGCAAGGTCCGGAACACTGAACTACAGTGCCACCTTCCTAGGAGTCTTCCCAAGTTCATAGTGTGGATTGATGAAAAATTCAGTTTTCCATCCTTTAAGTTGAAAGTAACATATTCTTGATATTCTTTGTTAGTTTTCTGGACTGCCAAAATCTTCTAGTCAGAGAAAATAGATCAGAAATAAAAGGACAACATGTTTTAAGTCAACGATTTAAGTATTGAAAAGATATCACTCTAACATGCTTTTAAAAGAACTATCACTGCAAGACTAGCTTGTGTTTCAAAGAACTGTCACCGCAAGACTAGCCTGATTCCTTGAAGAAATGTAGGAAAGAACAATTTTTCTGCAGTCAGTAATTCCCAGGTAAGTGAGTAAACTCAGAATCAGAACTTCAGTTACTTGTGCTGTAGCTGTAATTTACTTTTCATAAAACTACATGAGAACTGCTTAAAACCATCAAACTTTAAACAATCCTATTGGTCGTTATGCATCCTGCCTCAGCCACACACAATAGCAAATGCTTACAATGAGAATAGCTCCACTGGAGCAACACTAATACATTTGCCACAGCTCCCACTCTGTCATTACGCACAGGAGCCTGTGCTTATCCCTTTTTAAATTGGAGACTTTTTTAACCAGGAATCCCCAGGATGAAACTGAACCATTTTCCTCACGGCAACACAAATCCTTCTCTGGTGAATTTTGTTATTGTTTATTGTTACAGTGTTTTATCAGCACTAAACTGTATGAAAGCTTCAATTAGTTCTTGATGAATGATCCCATAAAATCATGTAGTTTAGTTTCCCCTGCCACTAGATATTTCACTGAGTGTTATTAAATGCAGTGTAATTGGAAAGGGATTCAGGAAACTTAGAGTCTCTTATTTTCCTTTTGGGTTTGAACATTAGAGTGTGCCTCAAATATTTCATTTTTTAAAGGTGATGGCTCTTTTTTCTAAGCTGAGAAATGCTCTGCACTTCACAACTATTGTTTAAGGCTGCTACACTACAAGCAGTTAACACAAAAGTGGGAAACTATATGTATTACAGCCATTTTCTGCACCATACTCCTTTGCCAGTAGCTTTGTTAGGAAGACTAAGTAAGATTCACTGGAAGAAAAATTCTTCCCAGCTTCTGTGAGTAACCACTTTGCGTTTGTCTCTGATGTAACTCCATTGAAGGCAACATAGTTACAGTAAGAATGAATATGACTGTTTCTTACTGTACATTTATGTTCTGGTTTCCTATGACACGTGTACTATATTTTGGGATAGAGTTTGCTTCAGCAGGATTCAGAGAACAAATGTTTTCTGTAAGAAATTTAAACTTTCTTTTTTAAAGGAGAGATTCAGATATACTACTGCTGATTTTGCCCTTTTTCTTAGGCTTCACATCCAAAACCAGATTTCTCAGAGGAGAAGCATTAGATACATCAGTGTCTACATTCACATTTCTGACACTCGGACTCACCTGTGGGGCTGTGCTTCAGCGAGACTCCGTGAAATCTTCGCAGCAAAGGAAAGCCTGCTCTGAACATAGTTGTCTCTGTTTTATCAAATTCTCCCACCTGGACTAAATGGTAGCAAAAAAAGCTAATAAAGCATCATCATATCTGGATGCAAGGACTAACTGTTAGATGTCATAATAGCAGGAAATTCCTCCAACTAGTTAAGAACTCACTGCAGCTTGTCCAGAGCTATCAAAGTATCCTGTTTGCTTCTTTTCCTCACACGTTGCAAGTAGATTTACCCAATAGTGCTGCTGGATATACACACTGCTGCAACTATCGGTGCTTCACAGCAAAGTACAGTTAGTCTGCTGAGTGGGATAAATGTGTTTATTGGTATCAGACCCAAACATCACCCACTGGATACATCTGAGTAACTTCCATACAGAAGATGCTATTTTCAGTAAGAAAAAAAATGACAAATATCAGACTATTCTATCATCTAAGAAGTGTAAAGATATTTATCATTTACTGCTAAAGATTTTTTTCCCTTTATATGGCGGGAGATGAGGTTTCTATCAGGCATCATATTCTTGGCACACATTTTTGGATCCATTTAGAAGCAGGAAATCAAACCATCAAACATCATTAAATGTAAGATACGAAAGGTTCAGATTTTACAGTTGCATTAGAAACCATAAATCATACAGCATTGTGAAAGAAAAGAAGCTAATAAATACATGAATGGAGCATGATATTTTTGCTTCTGCAGGTAAAGTTAAATTATTCCTATCATTTCTTCAACAAGTCAGAAAATTTCCTAATAAATATCAGTGTTCGGGGTACACATTCACAACACCTGGAGATCAGGAAGGAATCTTTCCTTCATGCTTGCATTATGACTGATGAGGCAAAAGCCTGCAAAAAAAACCCCTTCTGATTTGGGACTAGGAGAACTGATTTCAGATACTGGCTTTGGTACAGGCACTCTCTGTCAGGCAAAATGTTCTCCAGCTCCGCAAAACAGGGCTCTGGCTTTCCCACAACCCATGATAAATTCACTCCTGCTTGAAGGACATGCCTGCATTCGTATCTGAAAGGTACGCAAGGATGCTATCAGGTAGCCCAAGACACTTCAGCATCCCTCCCCTCCTGCCAAGCATGGCAGCTGGCCTCCTTGCCCAACTTATCTGGGCGTTCATGGCATGCCTGGAAGCGAAGTCTGACAATTGATAATGACTTTAATGTCTACATTAGCTATTCATACCTAACAAAATGCAGAATACAAGGGAGGGGGGAAACCCAAAACCTTCAATATTTATTAGAGAAAGTGTTTCTTGAAAGAACATACCCAGCAATTGTACAAAAGAGATAAATGCACTTCCAGACAGAGTACTCGCCCTCCCAGTTAACCAGCAGTGTAATGGGTAACTGTGCTCAGAGAATATTTCTTCACAACTCTTGAAGAATACTTTCAGTTCCAGAGATCAAAAGCGCTACACGAGCCAAGTGTTATTGGTGTATCATATTGAGATCAGTTATAAACAAAAGAAGAAATAGGAAAATAGCAAGGTCAAATTGTTCTCCTCTGTCATTCTTTTCTTTTTATCAACATTTGTTTTTAGAAGTAAGAGAGTTCTACAGGGCTCTGGTTAAATAAGACCCTTTCTGTAATTATAAATGTACACACGTAAGAGTCTTTTTAAAGGAAAATAATAGCCTACTGGGTATTTGGGAGAGAGGGCTTGTTCTCTTACAAATTTTCACAGTGCTCTGGGACTTAGTCCTCTGAGGATTCATAGTGCTGGTGGGCTCCCACTTTAAAGAACTTCAGATTGCTGAGGGTGGTGTTTCCCCTTTGAAGGCTGTTACATTTTTTAACAGATCCTCCTTTGAAGATATTCATATCTGTGGGGTTCTCCAAAAGAGTTGGGGGAAAAGTCCCCTGTTGATGCTATTTACCAGGTTAGAATTTCAAACCTGGGAAAAATAGCTGATCCCTGAGAGGAGGATGCTCTTTTTGAAGGAGTTCAGATGGTTTCAGCAGGCTTTGCTTCTGAAGTTCTCATCGCTAGAAGGTGTCTGGCTTTAAAACTTTATATCGTACACAATGTCACAGCAATGCCACGGAGAAAGCAGCATCAATTTTTTTAAGGAAATATGAAATACACAGTTATGAAAGCCTTTTTAAAGATACACAACCCTTTTGCTTGTTTGATAAATGCATGGTTTGTCCTAAGTGTAAGGATTGTGCTATCTCTGTTACAATAACCTGAGCAGAAAGGTTCTTAATATGCAAAGTCTCTGATACACAACATTTTGAGAAACTGAAAACAAAGTTCTGCTCTTTTAAACAAACTATGCTAATTATTGTCTGATTCATGTTTTGACTTTGGACAATCTGAATAGTGCTTTGGTGGAAGTAACATGTAAAGATTAACGTTGCTAAGATGTTCCTAAGAAAAACTCCTTTCCTAGAAAAATCTTTTAAAACACATACAATACCAAAAGAGGGATGACAGAAGGTAATAGAACGGTGAGGAGGCAGAGTGTGACATTTTTAAATGGAAGGAAGGAATACTGTACAACCAAAATCTTTTTAAAATACTTACATGTTTTGAAAGGCTTTTTGTAAAGAATCACAAAAAAGCTTTCTCCTCCATGGTATTTCAAAAAAAGGCTTACAAGTTAACCGAAGTAGTAATAAAAAGCTAGCTCTACATATTTTTTTTTAATGTGTCACACTTGCTACTACAAGAATTCTATTGAAGTATTCTGTACCAAGGCCATCATAACTTAAGACAGTCTTTCTACTGAGATTCCCAGTACATGGACGTAGCACAACTTGGATTAAACAGACATAAAGGACAAGTTGATGCAAAGCCCAGGTAAGCTGTTGGTTGCTGGAGGGAAGCATGTAGAACGTCAGCATCGATGGCTTTTCTTTCAGAAGACAAATAAGGGGTGTCTGGAGGTCCTGTCCATTTTATCAAAGAGGGTCCAGAGGGAAAGTCTGAGGACAATAGGGCAAAATGTTTACCTTGTATAATGCGTGTCTTCAGCTCATCAGAAGCATCATATATATTATAAAAAAACCCTCAGTTTTTAAGATCTCATCTAAATATACATTACAGAAAAGTGGCCTTTCAACAATGTAGAGTTGTGTTGCTTCTGTGAGAATCTGAATCTGGGATTCCAAGGAGTTTACTAATACTGAAGGAAATTTAAACAAATTTCAATGTTTTCTGTAGCTAATGGTAAGGTAGGTTTTGCAGGAATGTTCTGGTGTGGGCACTCCAGTCACTAGCTCCTGTCACATATAAATGCATGAAAGTACATGTACACACCTATAGAAGGACCACTTCAATAACAAAGAACAACACTGAGTCCTTTGTATTTTAACAGCTATAAGCTTACGTAGAGATACTGATGATCTACAACTCCGGTGGGGGATTTGGGATTAGATTTCTTGCATTGAAATGAAAGAACAGAGAGAAGAGATCTGTAAATGGTTTTCCAAGTAACGTTGTGTATCTGTCTTAGCTTTAAAAGGCACCAAACAAATAACTTTAGATGGTGAACACCCACAGAAAAGCCAAAACAAAAAAAAACCAACCAGTAACAGCATAGTATATACTGATTAATGGATGCTATAGATATCTTACAGCTCTGTCTGCTTGGTTAGCTTTGTTTCAAATCTGATACAGATCTCATACTGCACAGCCGATCCTGAAATAGTCCATGTTCCTTTAAATTCAGGCAATACATCACTTTCTATTACCTTGTGTCACATCAGTCTATGACTGTAAAGGATGAGTTATGTGGACAGGAACCAGCACAAGGGCCCAGTTCAGACAAATCTGAGATTTCATGTGAAAGTCAAATGTTCACATAGACAAATTCTTTCTTCTTTATTACAGCACACATTGTTTATGTAGAAAAATTTAGAAAGGAAATTATTGCTGCCTATATGTTACAGTCCACTCTTGGTTTTTATTTTTAGGACAAAGAGTCCTTGAAAAGCATTTTCCAGCAGCCACAGTACACAGCACTGGACTTCCACCGGAAAAGAGAAGCCATTTACCAAATCTTCTTTAGTTCTCAGTTCAAAACTCAGAAACAGATGATGGCAGCTTTGTAGAATGACCTTCTTGGCATTGAAGAGCTTTATTACCATTTATACCAGCATCACTTGGCATTTTTCCTGTGTTATAAAGAGGCATTAAAGTGGGTGTGCTGACAGGAAGGTCTCGCAGAAAAGAATCTCTCAGGCTGTGGTCCACACCAAACCTTTGTGCTAGACCAGCTCTCAGTTAAGCCCAAACTTCCTTAGCATCCATGCAGCCTTATCTGTTACAACAAATGCTGGCTTTAGGCTACAGCACATCAACCCAGTCTCCAGGAAGGTAAACTAAAGACACAGACTGTCCAACACAATGAAGCCAGATGTCTCCAACTCTGTACATTGGAACTCCTCCACTGACAGCAAACAAGATAAATAACTTTACAGACTCATAATGTAAAGTCTAGAAGGACTTTTCAGATTCTAATCAACAAACACAGGAATTCCCTCCTGCTGTCATCCTTACCTACTGTATTTATTAACATTATGCCTTCAAAAATGGAATTTTGGACCCCATGAAAATGCACTCAGAAGGAGTAAGGGAACATAAATTTGATAATTATGAAGTATGAGTAATCACTCTTCTAGGAAATCACTGACTTTGAAAAGACCAGCACACCTACATCAAACTCACACACATATCCCAGAGGAGAAAAGGGAGAGGAAGCAAAGGAAGAAGGCCACAGGAGGATGGTAAGGGTGGCTCCCCAGGAGCCCTGCTTCTCCATTGAAGAGTGAAGGCTGAGCTGAATATGCAATGTGCGTCCAGGATGCCAACATAGTTGATCCCAGCAGTCTTCCCTGGTTTGCTTTCTTGTCTTGCCAGAGATTTGATTTTCCAGTAACATTTTATGTGTGGAGAGCCTAACTGCATTTCCTGCAGCATAACCCCAGCACTGGAACCATACCTGAACTGTTCACAACCCAGATGTGCCTCAGGGACCAGTGCT
Source organism: Opisthocomus hoazin (assembly GCF_030867145.1). Lineage (NCBI taxonomy): Eukaryota > Metazoa > Chordata > Aves > Opisthocomiformes > Opisthocomidae > Opisthocomus > Opisthocomus hoazin. Next base: position 85,741,035 of record NC_134415.1, read on the forward strand.
GACCACCACTGTGTTATCTTGCAAACAAAACTGTATTCTGACTGTGTTACAAGGCTACAAGGCTAAATTCTTTAATGTTCACAAAATGCCTCAAGATTACAGACCAGAAATCAGTGGAGTTCAAGCAGCAGAAAAAAGGATGGACTACTAGCCTCAGAAACAAATCTTCCACACATGAAGTCACCACACCCAGCACTTTGGTATCATAAATGTACATTCAAACAGCGACTTCTGCCTTGGTTTCCTAGGCAAAGCTGAAAATAAAAGTGTAGAAGCAAATTCTTTCAGAATATCTCTATCTTACAAGGGAGATGTGCATGATGAACATCAGCTAGACGAGAATTAGTGTCTTCTGGCTGTCCTTAACTGCATTGCCAGGCTTTCTAAAAAGATCCTTCTGTGGGGTTTTTTTGTGAGAATCTCAGTGTTAATATTTACAAACTTGAGAAAAATGGAAACATTCTCCAACAGGCTTTCTGCCCTCCCGTAACAGCAAATTAAATATTGGGACATGAAGGATTGGAGAATTTATATTTAAAAACCTATAAATGACCTTTTCAGGAATATCTCTCAGGTCCAGTTTTTCTGGGGCTTTGCTTCATATCAGTTTCATTCACCGCAAAGTGATAGATCATGCTTACTGATTCACAGTAAATACCTCTGAGTGTATCCTTCTGTTATGCTGGTTGTTATTGTTTTGATAAATTATTTCACATCTTGTTTACAAGCTTACATCCTACTACCCCAGTAACAATGAGACGTGGAAGACACCTTCTCTGATGTTAAAGCAAGGCAGTGTTACTGGTGCAGCCAAAGGGTACTGCTGACTCCAGGTGGGTGATGCTTTGTAGCTAACTCTGTGTTCTGAAAAAACTTGCAAGGAGCAGGAGCTAAGTAGTCACATGAGAGCATTATGGTGTAAAAGGTACTTGGGTTAATTTCTCAGACTTTTATTCAAAGATGTCTTGTTCCTGAAAAAAAAAAAAAAAAAGGAGAAATGGGAAGCTGGATCCTTTTGAATAGAAACTGTAAATGAAATAGCAGCACTAAGTGGGACGTAAATCCCAACCCACTCATGTAACATAGAACCAGCAAACTTGCAATCTCATTCTCCTCTTGTGCCACGTCTTTCTTAACCAAGTAAATAGTCATGAAGAGTTTGGTGGCATTTAGCACTACCAAACACCCTACACAATTTGCCATCTTGCCAAACCTGGCTTCCTCCTAACACAAAACAGGATTCATGAGACACCCTCCTCAGCAGACCTTGCTTCTCTCCAGCAACTCATAAGCATACTGCCAAGGGTGAGTATTTTGAACAAACAAAAGTCAGCATGCAACAGGGTGGGAATACCTTCACATACATTTATCTGTTTTTCATTACTTTGTACCACACTCTCCAAATCTATTTACATTAGTTTTTATTTTAGATGAAATAAGGCTTCATTGATGCATCTTCACCGTTTTATTCAACACCCACCAACTCACTGACAATTGCACATCGATACATTTTAGTTAAGCATCTGTCTTCTCATTTGCTTCCTTGTCAAATTTGAAATTTATGTCTGCATAACTTTTCACTCTGTAGAAGCACTCTGCATGAAACAGGTAGAGAACATCGAACAAAATGCTACAGTTGTTCTTCAGAGCAAATACGTAGTGCCAGTTCACGCTGTGAAGATCTGAAAAGTTCTTTAGGGTTCCACACAGGTGTCAAAACTGTCGTGATACTCTGTAGAAGCCTTAGCCTTAGCTAGGCAATAATTAAATCATTAGAAAAAAAAAAAGAGCAAATTTAAGCCCTTGCGTTCAGAAAGGAGGCTTTCATATTGGTGAAAAGGGGGTTGTTTTGAAAAAAAAACTAAGAAAATAAAATTTTCTAAGTGCTTTATTCTGAAGTTGAATATTTAATTGTTAAAATATCTTTCATTTTTGTCCCTGCAACTCACCGCCCTCCACTGCCCGCTTCCCAGTGGAAAACAGGCCTTTTCTCAAGTTTATATCAAACAAAAAAATATTTTCTTGTGGCAGCTGAAAAGCTTACTATCCAAATCCTGAATATTTTATAGAAAATAAAATGATATTTATTTTTAAGTGCATTCTACCTTCAACACAACTGCATCCTCACAACAAATCTATTGCGTTGTCCTGACATAGTTACTGCAAAGGTTTTTCCTTTGCTGTCCCAAGGGCCCAATTGATTTATCTGCCAGAAGCCTAAAGCCCCAAAATAAGATAGCTTTGAGTTTACAGAGGTCATTTTTCATTGTCTAAATAAAAATTTCTAAACAAAAATCTCTCATCCTGTTAACCGCAGGGTCCTTATCTCCCCAGAGGCTACAGAAACCTGAGAGAAGCCATTTCAATTCTTTTATGAAGAAAGATAAAAGCAAGTTTTCGATTAGAAAGCCAAGGAAAGCCTTCTTATTAAATGGTGGTAACAGTAACAAGTCGAAAAGGCAAAACCGTTCAAGGAAGGGGGAAAAAAGGAAAATCATTATGCATGAAGCAAACACTATACATGAGGCTGCCAAGGCAATCTGAGGCAGTGACATTCAGGAAGAGAAGGGAAGTTCACAAGCCTTTGTAACTAGTTATAGTTCATTCCCGTCAATTTAAAAAACCTGTTTTATCAGGCATGTTTTCTTAATTGTGTGTCCTTAGCTTTATCAACCAATATTAAGCACGTGTTAGAGTAATTATGTATTCAGGCCCACTTTCTCTTGATCTGTCATCATTCAAAGCACTGACAGAGTGCTGGCTGGGTTCTGAGATGGCATGTGATTCCAGCCCTGGAATAATAGATTCTGCAGTGTTAAGCTAAAAGTGAAATTATTAGAAGTTACTTCATATTCCAAGTTATGATGAAGTGAGATAAACAGAGACATTAGTAGTGATGCACTGGGAAATTATCCAGACCTCTGAAAGCGAAAGGTTTCTGCAGCTAGGAAAAATTCTCAGCATACATGGCTGAAATACCCTGTTAGTGTTTTCCTTTCTCCTTCCTACATAACAGAAGCAGAGAAGTGAAAGAGCATTTAGGACACTATGTTATTCTTCAGGATGCCATCTTTAACTATCTAACCTACCATTTAAAATGCCAAGTCAAAAAACCCACCAAAAATTCCTTATGAGGAGAAAAATCCAGGAAAGGTTTTGAGAGCTGTTTCTCCTTAATGAGGCTGGGTATTCAGAACTCTCTGACTCTCAGCATTTAGGATTTTTCTCTTGCACTAAGTTAGATCCCTAAATGTCTAGGTGAAATCCGCACAGAAATGACGATGACAGAGTCACATCCCTCCCCAGCCCTACAAAAATCCACACTTGGATTTGCCTGTGATTGTCACCAGTAAAACATGCCAGCTAACACTGCAGTCATGGCATACTGATAGACAGCAGCTTCTCTTAATCTCTTATATCCTGAAAACAACTGGAAAACCACCTGAAGTGGATTTCTCTGCCCCTTCCCACTTGTTCCCAGTACATCCTTTAACATGATGCATTTCTAAAATGGTGAGAATATTCTTGCCTATCCAAGTTCACACCGTGCTTCCCTGCCCTCACACCTAATTCAACAGAACCAAAATGGAATTCTGTTTCCCTCTTTCCCTGCTCCCTTCCCCTGCACATCTATGACAAAAAGTCATTCTTCTGCCTGAAGTTTGTATTTTCAACTACGTTTATGCTCTCGAATGGAGTGAAAGAAAAATTTGGTTTACCCAACTCAAATCAAGAAAAAAATCTTACGTTGCTAAAGGCAGCACATCTCTTTGACTTCTGTGAGGTCAGGATTTTACCTCTAACATGTAGCTTTGTGATGTTAATAACTTCAGCAGACGCAGTTTAATTTATGCAGCCATCTCCTTTACCTGTATTTTACTTTTCTATGTTTCTATACTTACAATAGAGATACCTATCTCTAATTTTAAAAAAGCTATGAAAATTAGATTCCAACTAAACCACAATTTGCCATGCTTATTTCATTACTTTTCATATTTAAATGTATCATCTTTGCAGAGAACAGTCCTACTGTTCAGCAAAGTCCTGATCTAACCCCTAGAGCAGCCAACGGAGCACCCCCTCTGACCACAGCAGGAGCTGGATCAGACCTCACATGTGGGGCTTCTTACCTTGTCTTTTTCTTGCGAACTCAGCTATTTGTTGAACTAGGTGTAACTGAGGAAGGTACACTCTTTCAGCTAAAGTAGCTGTCTTCTTATGCCTACAAATATCTGAAGGGTGGGTGTCAGGAGGATGGGGCCAAGCTCTTTTCAGTGGTGCCCAGTGACAGGACAAGGGGTAATGGGCACAAACTGAGGCACAGGAAGTTCCGTCTGAACATGAGGAGGAACTTCTTCTCTCTGAGGGTGACGGAGCACTGGAACAGGCTGCCCAGGGAGGTTGTGGAGTCTCCTTCTCTGGAGATATTCAAGACCCGCCTGGACAAGGTCCTGTGCAGCCTGCTGTAGGTGACCCTGCTTCGGCGGGGGGGTTGGACTAGATGACCCACAGAGGTCCCTTCCAACCCCTACTATTCTGTGATTCTGTGATTCTGTGATTCTTTTGGTAAGCAGAGTTTTAAAATTTGATTTTGTAGGGGGCAAATAAGCTAGTTCCCAAAAGTGCCTTGTGTGAGAATAAATTATTTTTTAACTTTTGGTGTTATTATTACTTAAAAGCTCTTTGAATGTCTTGCATATCTTGAATATACTTGGAATTTGAAAAGTTAAAGCTGGGTGATTTAATGTCATGTTCAAATTGATCAAGAATTATGGGAAGAATTAAAGTTTTGCAACACCTACCTTTTATTTTAGGCCTTTCTTATGAGAGAGTTAGGGAGACTAAGAGGGAAGTTAATCACACAAAAATCAGAAATTTCATTTAAAAGATTTCTTCAGTCTAAAAAAAGGCATTGTGAGATCTGATTTTTGGAAGTCAAAGACAAGCAAATAGAAAAAAAAGGCCACATTTATAATAGTAAGGACAATTACCCATCAGAATAGCAACAAACACTGCCAAAAGTTCCATCAAGATTGGTTGCCTTTCTGAATGGTGTACCCTTGTCCATCTGCAGTTGTAGAATGTAAGTCAGGGATTAATACCAAGATGTCCTATGGCCTCTGCCAAATAGTAGGTCTGACAAGACAATGCAACAGCCCCTTCTGGCCTTGAAAACCCTCGAATCCATGAAACCCAGGAACACTTTTTATTGGAACACATTTGCTACGACTGCTGTGATTCACCCTCCTTGTTACTCTCTGGGGCTCCCTGCCAAACACAAGAAAATAAGGTTTTAAGCCCACAAGGATTTCTACAGTAATATGAGATATTGATCCCTGTGTTGTTTTCAGCAGCTGCTTGTTTCTCTGTCCAGGTTCCTCAGAATCCCAGTGTGCCCAGCAGGTTAGTGCTGAGTAACGACAAGCTGTGAAGAAAACAAGGCACATATTTTCCTATATGTTGTTGTATTAACTTGAGACAACAAGAGAAACATTGGAGTAGATTCAAGCCAGTGTTTAATCCTGTTAAAATCTGGTTGTGTACTGAAACGCCAGTGGTAGCTTGTAGTCCGTGGCTGCTATTCTCTGCTCATATAGCAACAGGTTGGACAGCTCTGTTCCACCTTCAAAAGGCCACAGACTGACTGCAAACATGAAAGGCGGGACTGATGCATGGAAAGCTACGCAAACACAACGAGCCAGTTCTCAGTAAGTGCAACAAGCTTCTCAGCACTATAGAAACCTGAGCGAAACTCAGCTCTGCCATTTCTCATTAAAAAAGCTGTGCTTTGTTCTTCTTTCCTTGGGCCTGGGTCATTCAAGAGACGACAAAAGAATTGATTCCGTTCACTGTTTCAGGACACCTCTCAGTCTTTTAGGGATCAAATTGACACCCAGCAATAACATAGCTCCTTACCTCAACAAGTTTTATCTCACCCATTGCTAACAAGAGCATCAGAGGGCTTTTAGCCAGTATTGAAAGCCACTTGCAGTCAGTGAGAATCAGTAAACAGACTTATCCACAGTTATTCAGATCTGTGCAGCTTGCTCCAGAGCCCCTGCGCATGGGACGAGTACAAAACTGGTTAACGATTACATTACTTCCAGACAAACTGTGGCACTGATGTATGTCTTGCAGAGTTGTTAGCATCACCGAGAAATATAGTCATTTCCAAACTGGGCTATCTCAGCTGACAAGTTTGATCCACACTTACAAGCCATGAGCACTCTTGGTTACCTTTCCTTATTCACAGCTGAGAAAAAGGCTTGGGAACTCAGCTGCGCTTGGAAAAGGTGCTGGAAAGTCTCATTGCGGAGAGACTCTCTGCTTTGTAGTCTTTCCCCTGTCATGTCCCCACTGTCATGGAGGACACAGGACAAAACTGTACTCCCAGTTCTCCATGCAATACCTCTGCTTCAATCTGACAGAGCGCTTATCGAAGTTTGGGCTGGGGAAGGTTCGCTTAGTGTTGAGCTAAAGGCTGCCCATAAAAAGACTACATAACTTCTCTTACATCATTTTTCCAACAGCCACAAGTATTCCATTGAATCCCAGAAATTGATCCTGTAAGAGAAAAGCACTGTGTGCATTACCTGACCAAATAAAGACTGTCCTGTATGTGTGTTTGCCTTGCTATATGGGCAGAATAGCAATTCGCAAAAATGGAACTTTTCATTTTGCATATTTTAGAAATGTCTATGCTACGACTCTTCAATGTTCTTTTAAGTTCTAGCCTTTAAAAAATCAAAAAGGAAATGGGGGGCAGGAGGGGAGTTGTATTTGTTACACAAAAGGAACCAAGCTGAAATGCATGTTCTCTGTGATACTGTGGCACTGAGTCTTTTTAATTCCCTTAATTTTCTTTGATGTTTGACCATCACTTGCTCACGTATCCAGGGTCAAACACGCACCAGCCGTAGGGTTAGAGAGTTTCATTTCTGGTTAGTTCAGGTGGAGTTTGGAGCCCATTTTCTGCAGGAAGGGCCGCAGAGCAGAGCCAGGATCATCTGGGCCATACTTTCCTAATCCATCTTCACTCACAACACAGTCCTGAGGTGCTGGTAGTATCCTGATCTCTCCTCCTCTCGCCAGAGGAAACAGCGGTTGTGTCCCATGAGCAATTAACCCAACCAAAGTCCCTGGGCGTGGGATAATGTTTTATTGATGCAACAGATACTGCTTGTGGTTTACAGGATATCAGATGAGACAACTTGAATGCCCTATGAAACTATGCAACTTGTTGGCATTTAAAAATCCTAGACATATTATCAAACATCTGTTAGGCTACACTTCATAACATTTATTGTAACGTACCGTACAATATGCTGCACTACGTTAGTGATAATAATAACTATGATAATTACACATATAAAAGAGGAAGTGTGACTGAAAAGCATTAAGTATAGCCAAAATATATATCTATCTGGCAGAGAGTTCTCATTTATAATGTAAAACCCTACATGAAAGAAAAACACAAACAGCACAAGACATCTGAATTGCAGCTCCGATTGCGATCCAAACAAACTAAAGTTAGGTGTAAGGGCAATGTGTACCCAGGGACCAAAAAAAAAAAAAAAAAAAAAAAAAATAAAGAGAAGCAAGAAAATAGCCTCTTTTTACATCCAGACAGTCCAGAGAATAATAATGTGCTAGTTTTTCAAATCCAAGTAGCTATTGAAGATTGTAACGATTTCAGTCTAAAAAGCAATGCTGGAAAGCCTCTTCAGAGACTGCAAGCTCCCACTGTGCAGAAACATTGTGTCACTGCACACGGGTGTAATGGAGACAGACAAAAGAAACACTTCAAGGAAAGACGTGGGGAAGCACTGGATGATGTACTTTCCCAGAAACCCTAGTTACAGTTTTATCAGTGCAAAAAATAAAGGAGGTGGGGGGGAAGGTGGAGGCTAAAGAGGGAAATGGTTGAGTCATTTCTTGTCCTAACCTGAAAACGCTGCCTCAAAACTGATTACATTAAAAGCAGAGAAGCTTAAGGTATCCTATTCTTTCATCAAAAAGGGTACCAACGATTTACTGTGAGAAAGGACCACAACACGGTTCGTGGTTTTCCACACATCCTACAGTAACTTATCATTCAGGTCTGATCTCTCCAGACTTCCCTACTGACCTTTCCATACAGAAAGAAATTGAGAAGCACTGCAAGGGCTGTGTTAATCATTCTTAAATATGTGTGCTTGCAGCTTGTTATACTCTGTGTACTTAACTTGTGTTAAAAAAATCAGCATACATTGTTACACAAACAAAAGACAACTAATTAGGATGAAATTACTCAGACTACTTTAGTTTATAGAAAGATTTAAGCCTGGATTATTGTTTAAAGATGCTGAAAATTGTATAAAGCATCAATAATAATTACATTTTATTTACTTCCAAGGGTTGATCCTGTATACTATTTATGAGGTGGAGAAAAATAATGTACTTTCAGGAAATAATATTTTCCAGGAATAAGTTATCTATGTGTCTTGTTTTTTCTTAGTCAATCCACACAATAAAAGCATTTGACCCCATTTTTTAAACTGCAATGCTGAGAAAAATCATGACATTTATATTAAAGGTCAAAAGGTTGAGAAGATATTTTTAAAAGCCTTCTTTTTAACTTAAAATTATTATTACCTAAAGGGAAAGAAGCTATATTACATTTTGGGTTGAAATGAATCCATTCTATGGGAGTTGCCAAACAGCATCAACTGAAATAGTGAAAGGAGAAACTCAGGATCCCTCTTTCCTTATAGGATGACATTCTTTATTCCAATAAATCCATGTGTCAAAGCTTGATCTCTAGGCAAAGGTCAGACACCTGGGAAAAATACACTAAGCAGTTTCTTCCCATACTGGATAAAGTAATTCCCAACTCTGAAATTCTACTGCTTTGAGTACAGTCAAGGTCTTTGTGTTTCTTGACACTTTTCAGTCAATACTTTTCCTGAGTAGGGTTCTACAGCAATGGAGATATTTTTATAGAAATAGTCACCCAGAAGTTCCCAAGGAAGCCAGCCAGGTTATTGCTGATATCTGGATTCCCAAGCCCAGAGCCTACATTTTGCTCTCGGCAAGCAGCTGTGACAAACGCTGACGGAGAGGTTGGAGGAGCACCACTCTGCACATCTCTGCTACCGAACAAGGCAAAGAAGCAGCAGCAATTCTGACATAGTGACACTTACTGGACATTAAAGGGGGGGAAATTCCTTCAAAGACCAGCACTGCAGCGCTTTGTCATGTCTAGTTTCTACTCTTTCTCAGGCATTTGCATCCGTGCAGCAGTTCACTTCAAGGTGTACTTCATAGAGAAGACCATGGCACACATCTGAGCAACAATATTGCATCCAGATTGCATGCTAAATATCACTTACAAAAGATGCTAGAAATTCAAAACAGAACAAGAAAAACAGAAGAAATGATCCTGTGCAAACAAAGGTAGTGCAGTCATACTTCCCCAGTAATCACAGAATCATAGAAAGTTTTGGGTTGGAAGGGACCCCTAGAGGTCATCTAGTCCAACCCCCCCGCAGCGAGCAGGGACACCGCTAACTAGATCAGGTTGCTCAGAGCCCTGTCCAACCTGGTCTTGAATGTTTCCAGGGATGGGGGCTCCACTACCTCTCTGGGCAACCCGTTCCAGTGTTTCACCACCCTCATTGTAAAGAATTTCTTCCTTATATCCAGCCTAAACCTACCCTGTTTTAGTTTAAAACCATTACCCCTCGTCCTGTCACTGCTGTCTCTATAAAAAGATTGTCCCCATCTTTCCTAGAGGCTCCCTTTAAGTACTGAAAGGCTGCAATCAGGTCTCCCCGCAGCCTTCTCTTCTCCAGGCTGAACAAGCCCAACTCTCTCAGCCTGTCCTCATAGGAGAGGTGCTCCAGCCCTCGGATCATTTTTGTAGCCCTCCTTTGGACCCGCTCCAACAGTTCCATGTCCTTCTTGTGCTGAGGGCTCCAGAGCTGAAGGCAGTACTCCAGGTGAGATCTCACCAGAGCAGAGTAGAGGGGCAGAATCACCTCTCTTGACCTGCTGGCCACGCTTCTCTTGATGCAGCCCAGGACAAGGTTGGCCCTCTGGGCTGCCAGCACACATTGCCGGCTCATGTCCAGCCTTTCGTCTATCAGTACCCCCAAGTCCCTCTCAGCAGAGCTGCTCTCAATCCTTTCATCCCCCAGCCTGTATTGATAGGGGGGATTACCCCGACCCAGGTGTAGGACCTTGCACTTGGCCTTGTTGAACCTCATGAGGTTCATACAGGCCCACCTCTCCAGCTTGTCCAGGTCCCTCTGGATGGCATCCCGTCCTTCTGGTGTCTCAACCGTACCACTCAGCTTGGTGTCATCTGCAAACTTGCTGAGGGTACACTCGATGTCGCTGTCCATGTCATTGATAAATATATTGAACAGCACTGGTCCCAGTACGGACCTCTGAGGGACTCCACTCGTCACTGGTCTCCATCTGGACATTGAGCGGTTGACCACTACCCTTTGGCTGCGACCATCCAACCAATTCCTTATCCACCGAACGGTCCACCCATCAAATCCATGGCTCTCCAATATAGAGAGAAGGATGTTGCAGGGGACCGTGTCAAAGGCTTTACAAAAATCCAGATAGATGACATCCATTGGTTTTCCCTTGTCCTATGCGTCTATGTAAAACTCTTCAGGTGCAGAAATATTCCTTTTCAAATCCATGCTAAAACTGGAAGATCTTTTCGGTGATTCAGAGCTTTCGCTGTCGTCTGACGTTTGTTCCCCATGAAAAGCGAGCCCAGCCTTTCAAATGCTATTGCCCTTAAGTACCTTAACAAAAACCCAGCTCGGTGCAGCAGAACTGGGGGCAATAACTGGGTTTTTCAGTACTTGTGAGATCGGATGTGTCTAACCTAACTGTAACTAGGATTTTTCCTGACTGTAGGCTGTACTCATCATTATATAAATTGGAGCATAAATAAATAATAGTAACCCTAATAACATTAGGAGATCTGAGATATAAACCATGGAAACCATTCTAGTAACGTATGTTTTACTTTGTTTTCTCAGGATTTAAAAATAAATACAAAGATGGGGAAAGCAGAAAGTAAAAACAGAAAAAAATAGCAGGATGCTACTGCCACTGATGTCTATGGCAACTGGCAGAAATCCCATGCATTTTAATGGGAGTAAGATTTTCAATTTTTAGTACTTGTGCCCTACATATCTTTCGCCTTCAGCTCTTCTCGACAGCATTGACTGAATGATGTTCTGAAAAATGAACCTCCAAAATACAGTCTTGGCCTGTTGCAAAGATTTACTCTTTTTTTTTTTCTTTAGCTTATGCTCAAATTTCAAACATGGGCATAAGGATTATATTTTTATTTTACTACATAAGGGGACTGAACAAGTCTTGATGCTGACAGAACACTTTATGTGATATTTAGTAACAAAGAAGGAAACTCTGTCAGCCCAGAATTCACAGAAGCAGGAGTTGGCTAAATTCATGGCATGGTGTGGGAAAATTACCTCAACACTGTCTACTTTTGCTGATTTTTCCTTATGCTGACACTTCTGATGCCCTGAAAGTTGCTGTGCTCACATCCTCTGCTGCTAGTGTCAAAGAACACTCTCAGTCTTCACATGCCAAGATGAGGAAAACCTATTGCAATGCCCAAAAGACTTAACTCCTGTCAAATATATTCATTTAACACAAGCACTCTGGTCTATGGCTCTGAAGTCTTAAAGTGATGGGATGGGGGAGGAAGGAAGAGAAAAACAGGCAGGATCTTTAAAACAAAATAATCTATTAATAGGTAGAGTCACTCCAGTTCATTGTAGGAGAAAGAGACAAAAAGTATTAGCCACAAAGGCAGAATTAGATTTTCAAATTAGTGCTATACACAGAATCACAGAATCACAGAATCACGGAATGGTAGGGGTTGGAAGGGACCTCTGTGGGTCATCTAGTCCAACCCTCCTGCTGAAGCAGGGTCACCTACAGTAGGCTGTAGAGGACCTTGTCCAGGCGGGTCTTGAATATCTCCAGAGAAGGAGACTCCACAACCTCCCTGGGCAGCCTGTTCCAGTGCTCCGTCACCCTCAGAGGGAAGAAGTTCTTCCTCATGTTCAGATGGAACTTCCTATGCTTCAGTTTGTGAAGCAAACGATTGTATGCACTCATACTGAAAAACAATAACTCAGGAAAAACTCCCTCATGTGAAAAAAGCCTATTTGATCATACACTTGAAGATACGGTGCTTCTTGTGTCCAGAGTTCTCACTGGACATCACGCTCATCACTAGGGTCATTTTCACACATTAGTGCAGATTTAGAATTTGGGACCCCATGAAAAAAAGCACTTTCACCCTTTTTATTTTTAGTCATTTATTCTTGAGGAGAAGCATAGAAAAGTTTTCAATGGTCAGGATGGACTGAAGGAGCTCTGCCTCCCCCCCCCTTCCTGCCCTTTTCCCCCTTCTCACTCATTTTCTTTCCCGTAAATAATGCCAGAAAAGGAAGCATTTATCTTTCCTTTGCAAAACACCATGAAATTCAGGTAAAGGAAGAACTGGGTCTGGATGACCCTTACTTTTGCAGGAGCAGCACTTTACAAATAAGATTTTTGTGAAATGCCTACATTTTTAGACATCTGCTGATCCAAGCGTATACTGAAGCCTCTGATATTTTTCCCCCCACTTTATTCCTAGAATGGTGCAACAAAGCATCTGGTAGCAAAGCAAACTTTCTGGGGATCGCCATTCCAGTCAGGACACACACACCATTTTTCTGTTTGCTTGGAGACTACCAGTACTTCCCCTATAGCCAGAGAAGTCGTTTTATAAATAGTTAAGGTAGTTCTACTGATAAGGGATTTTCCTGAATACATCACAAACCTTTTTACTAATCCTAAGATTCACAGTAAACTTGCACGAGCTTTTTTGAAACATGATCATGAGAAGATACAATGAGAAATGTAAGAGTAACAGAAGAGAAAATTAATAAAGAGAGACTCAAAATATATTCTTGAAAGTATGTGCTTTTCTGAGACCTTTTCCAAGACTAAGGATTTGAGATTTGAGTCAATGGCAAGGTAGATCTGTAGAGCAGATGTAAAATCTCCTAGTCTTGCTCACACCAGAAACTAAGATACACTCGACACGCTCCTCCCTAAAACATGAACATCCCATTTAGACCCCAATCGCAATTAAACATATGAATTGAAGACACACAGAGCAAACCCCATCCTTCTGAAGAGTTGTGCTACTGGCTTTAGCCCATCCTACATTTCACCTGGGAAACACTAACAAGTGTTGCATTTTTTTTAGTATCTAACTTCTGCATACAAAAATTGCTCATTTAATATGAAATGTAAGATGTGACCCTGGTCTTGTTTTAGTGAGGGATTGTTTGACCTTTTAAAGCATTCTTTACTTTAAATAAATCAGAGTATTCTAACTCAGTATGTTTAGTTTTCCTCAGATATTTTTTATAATCAGTACACTGAAGGGAGTCGGTACAGCAAAGGAAATGCAACATTTCCTGACATCACCTAACACAAAAATAGAAAGATTTTGAAGGCAACAACAATAATTCAGAGTGAACAGGGTCTGGCCACCAGTTCTGCACTGGCTATATTTGTTGATTCCTTAATTCATCAGGAATCTCAGGCTCTTCATCTTGCCTTTGTGAACAATGTTGAGTTTGAGCTGCTACGGGGGTTTTCTTTTAACTTCTTGTTGTATTTGTTCTGAATACTGAAGCATTTCTACAAATGCTGAAAAGAGCATACAAACACGCAACTAAACCCAAAAAATCAAGCATGGCACAGTAGGAGAAGAAAGCTTCTGGGGAGAGCAAGCAAAGCCGTGTGACAGATGGAAAGGTCTCAATGGATGAATGGTACTACTACAAATAAGTAGCAGGCAGCCAGAGGGAATCAAATAATGATTATAGAAGAAAAATGAGGGTTAAAAAAATGGGGTAAAAAAACTATGGCACTGGCAGAAAATTCTAGAGTAGCAATGCATAAGTTTATTTTAAGGGAGATTTAATTATATGCTCTGCACAAACAGGGAAATCGGTAAAGACAAATCAGCTAGACAGCTGACAAGTGAGCCAGTGCAGACAGTATAAAAAGCCCAACATGTCCTTGGAGAGGAAGGAATGTACTCGAGGATTCGGTCTGGCATGCCCCCAAACCTGAACAGATTACTTTCTGGCGATCAATACCTGTAACCACCAGAGGCCTGTTGCAGAGTTTAAAAAAAAAAAAAAAAAAGAAAAAGAAAAAAATTCTGCTTCAAAGAGACCTGGTCCCAAGCTCACATTTTATTTTTGCCACTGGGTGCTGAGGTAAGAGCTTTGGACAAGGCTCATTTTTCATCTCTTTAAAGGGCTATGGATTGAATATGAAGTGTCGCAGCATGTTCTCAGGGCTTTGCTCTGTCGGTTTCCTGTCCTGGAGAGGAACGCTCTCAAGATGACACTGGTCCCCTTTGACCAAAGCTGGTATCAGAGCTTCCACAACAGCCTGATTAATAAGTCTCCCTTAATATCTGTGACTCTTTATTCATCTATAAAGAAACAAATAAAATACTTCTTGTTTTCTTCATTTAAGTCTTTTTTTCTTTGGAGACAGCAACTAATACCAAAAAGATTTCTTGTGTTATTTGAAACATCATTGATCAGCAGCTATATCCAAATACAGCTTAGCTGTTTTACAGAAGGACAGTAGGCACATTTTCATGTACTGTAGTATGCCTCAATATAAATTAAACCTAAGATTTGTGTCCATAATATAATTTAATCACAAAGTGATGTTAAAAAAAAAATGCTTTTAGATGTTACTCTGAGTATGAAGCAATAATTCATACATCTTTCTGGAGTCACAAAGAGTTCTGTATAATTTGATGTCTCTTATTACAAATATGCCTTTGTCTCTCTCACATTTTAGCTTAATTTTCTTTTGTCTTTCTCCCATTCATTTTTCAAATGTTGAAAGGCAGTGCACACTTTCCAGGAAGCACTGATGCGATTTATTTTTTGCCCATCTAACTTAAGTTGCTGAAAATGACCTATCTGAATAAGGAAAAACAAGACAGAAAGAAATAGAAAATCCAAGCAGCTTTTTAGGGAAACAGCCAGAAAGTTAAAAAAGGGGGAAAAATAAAAGAAAGAAGAAAAAAAAAGAAAGAATGAACTGTATTATTAATAGCAAACTCCAGGATGATGGATGAAAAGAACAACAATATCCTTTAATCATAAAGCACTAACATTCCGGCAGTGCTGGTAAGTGAGTGGAGCAGTGAAACCATTTGAGACTTAAACAGATGGATTAGGAAAGGTTCCACTGTGGGTTCCTGGACGGATTTCAAAACAGCAGCCTGATTAACTAATGCACAAAAAGCAAGTGATTCTTCCAATCAATAAGCTTTTATGTAAGCATATTTGAGTTATAATATTTAAACACAGCACACAAGTGGGGAATCAGGAATTCCTCATGCTGGGCTAACAAAGCACGAAGTTTTACTTGAATCTGAAGATTTCTTTTTTTTCAGCAACTCTCAAAGGGATTTTATAGCTAATGTTGTCTCCACGTGTTCATCAATACTTTAACAGCTCCTGATGGTGGTGAGTTCCAAGTCAGAAAGCTGGTACTTTTTTGCAAATATTTTTTTAACTAGTGTTTTTGGGAGAAGTTAACTAGATTTTGACTGAGTGATGGAAACTACACATAAAAATTAATCATTGACTGGCTTTCCTACTGAGCACACATTCCACAAATAGAGAGGGAGCGCACTCAAAACTCCAGTTCATAGGGGTTCTTGCCTTTCAGCATGAATAACATATTTTTCCTAAGGAACAAATGGAAATGACAAATGGTAATGGTTTTCTATGGATATTTTTATATATCCATATCTCAAAACATCTTTTGAAACCATTTCAGGGAGGTTACAATTTTGAAGGATTTATTGGCAATAATTTCTCTGTCTCCATCTCTCTCTTAAGTGCCCAGAGTTGCAGACAGAAGTATGATATTTTATAAAGGTTTCTAAAAGTGACTTAAAATAGATTTTTATATAAGATGGTATAAAGTCTAATATCTTATAATGTTCCAAGGACAGAAACAGACACCAAAAGGGAAAATTTCAGACTTCTGCAGGGAACTTGAACATCTGGGCCATGCTCTCTAGTACTCCATTTATACCAGAGTCAAATGAGATGGAGGTTTACACTGACGAAATACCTAGGTTTCCCTTCCAGCCGAGATCTGGCTATGAGATATTTGAGCTTAAACCTGACACTTATCCAGACAGCAATTTTGCCTATTTTGCATCACATAATATTCTTTGGGAAACACTTCTATAACAGCTTATTTGCATTTTCACATTTCTGAGTTGTTAGTGGGTTTTCCAAAGTAGTCCATTTGAGACAGACAAGTAAGCAGAAGACAACTAAAATAGTCAGAAGGTACATAGTAAAAGCACTTTATTATATGACTCTGTGATATCATAGGACTCGTCATGGCTGTCACCAAATTACATCCACACGTAAAAAAAAGAGGGGAAAAGGAAAAATACGTTTAACTTGCACAAGGCAGAATCAACAGCATATAGTGGGAGCATGCATTGAAAATGAATCTCTGCTTAGTTTAGCTAACCCATGAACCCAAAAGGGGTTTCAAGAGATTAATAAGGAAAACGGTTAGTTCAGGATCAACACGCACATTTGAAGAATGCATCCTTAGAGCCTCATAACTCAGCCAGATCAAAACATCTTTTAACAGGACTAATGAAAGACACACCTGGAGTTCAAGGACTATACTACTACCGTATTTGCACTGCTTTCCGGTAGCAAAGTTGTCCCAAGTTTAGAACAAATTTTCCTGAGGAAATATTACACTATCAATGTTTTTTTGAAAATAACCAAAGAAACTCATCAGCTTTCGTTTAAGATTCATGGCATTTTCAGACAAAAAAAATCCTAATATTTGACCAAGTAAGAAACAACTTTTCAGTTCTTCATTTTTTTAAGACACTTCAGAATCAAATGTCTCAGTTATAAATATGTCCCATATTTTGCCAGTATACAAAGTAGTCATTACACGTGTAGTATTTGTCACTGGTTCCTTGCCTGCTGGAGGCCAGTTTGTAATTGCCTGTTGGGATGTCTCCAGGACTTCACTCTGGCCTGGAGTATCAGACTGCTGTGGTGCTGGGACTGTGCCTCTTTGCATCATGGAGTTTGGACTCCAAGACCTGCAGAGCTGCTGGCTTTCCTGACTCCTCTCTAAACTGCCCAGCTAGGTCCTCTGCTTAGTACACGTGTAGGTCTGAATATATGTATATATTTGACTTGAGGTTTATAATGCAAGTATTCTTCATAAATTGAAAAAGGATTTGGGGAGATAAAATGCCTACAGCCTTGAAACCAATAGTAAGTTTATTAGTCTACCCTATAAGAACACTGTCTTTCAGTCCTTACAGGATAAAATGTCATTGTCAGAGTGACTTAGCAGCTGACAGATGTGTTGTCCCAAAAATGTAAACCCGTAGTATTCAATAAAAACCTCTGAGGCAGCAGGGAGAAATCCTTCCAATTTTCTGAAAGGGTTCTTCACCTTTCTCACACTAAACCCCTCTTTTTCCTTCTCTGTGTATGTACCAGTCATAACCCCAAAGTCTTTCTTTTTTTTCTCCTCACTAGTCTGAACTTCAGACTGGTGGAGGAGGAAAAGGGCGACAAGAAGTTCCATTCATGCCTTTCCTCTCAGCAAGGTTGTCACCAACTCAGTCTCCACCAGCAGCATACACAGTGTCTAGTGTTTGGAGCAATAGCAGCACAACTTCCCTCTCCTTTTTCTAGTTATTTAAATTCTGTGACATTCTGTGACGATCTGAGGGCATGTTTACGAGCAGTAAAAATACACTGATGTCATGAATAGACTACAACCCAGATGCTATGATTCAACTTCGGATGCCAATTACTGCTATTTTGAATACAAAAAAATCTGAAAGTAAAAACATTAAATTAAGTAAATAAAATACATTAAGCAGATTATTTTGAAATATTATCCTATTTCTATTTTAAGGGGCACTACAGATTCCAACAAAGGAAAAGAGTTCTTGCCCACAATTAAAACAGTAAATAGTGTTGTACTCTGTGTAGCTCCTAGGAGTTCAGTCCCCCACAGTTATCTGTAAGATGCTTCACGCTGCCACAGTAGGACAGTTCAACATTTCAGCCTCTTACTGCAAAAATTAACCTGTTTTATCTAATGTATTTTGAACCCTATTCACACAAGCCCACATTGCATGAAATTCACAGACCCCCACAGAGATAAAATAATTCTCCCTTTTGGTGCACCGCTGAGGAATGCTAAAAATAGTTGAACATACCAGGAAAAAAAAAATCTCCTTTGGGGAATGCAGTGTCTTTCCCTTACTACAAGAAAGAAGATAATAGATATGCACACATTTGCACAATTACATCACATTTCTGTATACTATACGAAGTACTTAAATAGTCTACTTTCCAGAAAATCCTGAAATCAAACCTGTCTATTTACTGTACCTCCTGTTTATTTCAGATGTAGAATAAGAGTGCATTAATTTCAATTGCTAACTAATGGCAGTTGTTACTTCCGCTTACTGTGAAAACATATTAAACTCCAGCATGTATAAGAAACATATAATTTTATGTGCTATACAGGGGTACATATGTACACATCTAAATGGAGACACACTTATATGCAGATATGTGTGTGTATGATTTTTTTTGCTGCGAAGAAAGAAATTTCCTCATTGCCATCTATATCTTGTTATCCGACTTCAGCAGCTGGTTTAGCTGGGTGGAGTCCTGCATCAGTAGCATAATGCTTACATACAGAGGTTGGACTGACTTGAACCTGAGACAATTACAGGACAAAGGTTTTTATTAAATCCTTGCTGATTAGCCCTAAAAATGACACTGGTGATGACCTTGGAGACAGAACTAGGAGTTTTCTTCACTAAGAGCATGGAAAGTATGAAACTGTTACGGTCCTGGTGTGCATATATATACAGATCTCAACACTGCCTTGCTCTACTCTCTTCTGAGATACTTTTAGGAATGTTTTTCAGTAAGATGTTGCAGCAGTGAGACCTGACATGGTATATTTCATCTTAAATCATACCTGTGTACTAGAACATACGGAGGAGACATTGAATGACACTTTTTATAAACAGCACAGTAAATTTAACTGAAGTCAAATAAAGGAGGTAGATGTTCATTACTGGCTGTGGTGAATTCCTTTTTGGATGCTGTGTGCTTTAACAGCAGTCTATTCCTGCCTATATGCCTCTCTGAGTGAAAAGAGTTTTATTAGATGTTACGGCAGCCTTCAGACTATATCCCCACAAACAAACAAGATATTACTTGGTGCCAAAACATTTGTATGGATACTGAATAATCATCATTAAAGCAGTCAACATTAAGCATTCACAAATGGTTAACACTCAGAAGCATTTAGGTAACTACAGATTTCCCGTTGTCTAAAAAAGAAAAGAGATTTTATAGCTGTTTTTCATCTACCTACAGAAATTTTTTTTTTCCTATTTAATGAAAGCTCTGCACTTATACATAAGATACTATCAACTTATCTTTGAAAAAAGGATATTTTGGAGTGGAAATGCTGAAGTGTCCTTACTTAAACAGACCATTAATATTAAATATTATCCTAAATTAAGAATCAATGTAAATAACAAATCAAGTTTGATACTACATCTATATGTAGCGCACATTTTAACATTCATTGTGTAAGAGTAATCATGTTTTTTTCCATGTAAATGTTCCTGTAGTAAATGTAGTGAACACTGTGCTGTAAAGAGATATGTAGGTCGTATCATGGTGAAAAACTCTGTAAGGTTTAGCCACTTGATGCGTTTGCAGGTGTGAAACATCTCAAAGGCTCCATTCTGATTAGATGAATCTCAAATTCTCTGACAAGCATTAACATGCCCTGTGCAGGACTGGGTGTTGAACACGCAAAGATATTTTTAAATTCTACTTCATGCTCTTAATATTGGGGTAATCAGTTTGCTCTTTCCTTTTCATTTGTCTTATTTATTTCATGTAGCACAAGAGATTGCCATTTCAAAGTATGCATGTTTCCTCAGCTAAGGAAAAAAAAGAACTTATGTTTTCCACCTGTAGTACATCTGTCCTCTAGCCACTGAGTTCACTGTAATCTCTAAACCATGAGGCCCAGGGCAACAGAAGGCCAAGAATAGGTTTTTGCTTTGCTTTTTTTTCCCATAACCTCCCATTTTTCCATAAACTTAATTTTTTGATTTTTGCACCAAAATCAACCTTAGAGGACAGATTTTATTAACGTGTCCAGGATTTCCCCATTTCTGCAGCCAACAGGCCAACGGCAAACAGAGGAATGTGCTAGGCATAGTCTCTGCCTTTGATCCCCCAGACCTCACCAGTCCTTCATCTCCTTTCAGTTCTACCAACTGGAGACAATCTAAGGCATGAGCGCACAGCAAGCCTCAAGCCACTATGTTTGTCGCAAGACGCCTTCAGTCTGTCATAGTGCTCCACTTCTCTGCATAGTAATCTCATCCTTCTCCTAAAAAGAGTCTAGAGTTACTCAAGTCTGAATGGCACTCCTAATTCACCAGTAGGTAGGGCTGAACCACGGCTCAAGGCTTCCCTACTCCTTAGCCCAGAAATGAAGCTTGGTATGTCTCTCAGAAGAGCCTGCGCTTTATCTAGGCCATTAAGTCAGCCACAAAACCATGTGAGTTAATTGGAAGCATTAAACTGAGAAGGATTCTTAATCAAGCCATGACCGCTATTAGCAACTGAGTACTGGGGGAAAAGGTGGATAATAATTTTTTACTGTATATAATGATTGTCTTAAATTTGCACATTAGGCAAATCCTCAAATGGTGCATGGGGTCACCAGAAATCCTGATCTGAGGTTCTTCAGTCACACAAATACACACACAGCTTACGTGAACCAGAAAAATGAAACCTGTCCAAGATCCTAAAAGCTCCCAAACCAACATGCAGCTTTAATGTGAGCAACTGTAAGATGATTTATTTTTTCAGATCAAATACACAAAGTTCTGAATGTAATTCTGTTAAGCAGTTTTACATCTTGCCACTAGGACTTTTTTTTTTCCTCTGTGTTAAGCTTTAATATCCTTTCAAATGCATTAATGTGTCTCTGGAACAGACGCTTAGAGACTCCTGCATGCTTTGAACATTTCCACTTTAAAAACGGCTTTCAATATTTACTGAGACTTTATGTACCACCTTTCTGGCACCAGGGCTTGTAAAACACTAAGGGAAACGGCTCCTTGCCCAGAAACATGTCCGACAAGCAAAATCTTGCTTCAGGTCATCCCACAGACAGAAAAAAAAGGGAAAAGTGGGACCATATAAACCACTTATTGGAGATCTATTCAAATATTTGCTTCCCTTTCATCTGGTTCACATCTCAGGGGCTTGTCTTGGAATTCAGGTGTGAACAGTTCCTGTGTGCCAAAGAGAAGCTGGGGCAAACAGTAAGCTTCAACCATTTTCTTTCAAAAAGCTTTGTGTCCTCTCCATTTCTTTTTGTCTTTAAGGGCTATAGTGCAGCTCAGTAGAATTGTGGGACTTCATGCATTAGAACGATAAATTTCAGACAAACAAGATATGATTTTTAGCAAAAGATTCAACATGCAATGTCTGAACTTGAAGTCTGAAAATAAGCCCGAATTCTAACAAGTCTCACATACTTCCATTTTTACTGCAAAGAATTTACACATGAGATATCTAATTAAGGCTGCCTGTTACTACCCTATAACCACTCATAGTTGTCTAGCACGGCTGAAAAAATTTTCACTGTATTGTTATTATTTCAAAAAATGATTGTTTTTGAAATTTGGTTCACTGGACGCTTAGTTGAGTAACTTTGGGTAGCTACCCAAGTGGTTCTCAATTGGGTTTTATCTTTAAAAGACACACTAGAACAAGTCTGGAGAATGAGTCCTGGGCCCAATAGCAAGTCCCCTCTGGTATTCTGATCATATCAATGTACTAGCACACAAGTACAGAGTTATCCCACTTTCTGCATGGTTCTCAGGACCACTTTCAAAATTAGTTCTTTCTTCCCTACCAGCACTGAAGCTGCTTAATAAATGCCTTTCATAGATCTATTGACATTCATGCTTTTAAAATAACAACTTTATGGACACTTCACACAATAAAATAAAGTTCATGGCAAAATGTAACTGACCACCTACTAACTTGCAAGTCTGAGGAGACTTTACACAGAAGATAGCAAAATGGAAAATGCAATGCGCAGGGAGAATGTGAGGAGTGATTTGTTATGCAAACCTGACAAAACTCCATGGAGAATATTGTAGTTTGACGAAAACAAAGATTAAAGCTGATAATAGGATGAGAGGAAATGGCCTCAAGTTCTGCCAGAGGAGGTTTAAATTGGATATTAGGAAAAATTTCTTCACCAAAAGGGTTATCAAGCATTGGAACAGGCTGCTCAGGGAAGCGGTTGAGTAACCATCCCTGGAGGTATTTAAAAGATGTGTAGCTGTGGTGCTTAGGGACATGGTTTAGTGATGGACTTGGCAGTGTTAGGTTTACAGTTGGACTCGATGATCTTAAAGGTCTTTTCCAACCTAAACAATTCTATGATTCTATGACTTTGTGTTCTATGCTGACCATGGAAAAACACTCTAAGTGTGGACTCTACAATAAAGCACTAAAGACCAACACTTCTGCTGCTTAACGGTTTTTGCTGTGTAAGAAGCAAGTGAAAGGAGCTTATGCAGTAACTAAGGACAAGCTAACTCTAAAAAGGAAAAGCAGAACTATAAGCTTGTAAAATATATTGCCAATAACTCAACATATTGAGAAAATGTAGCTATATATTTCTTAAAGAGAAAATCATACTTTTTTCTTTAGTTAAATTATACTTCATGTTTTCTTGTGACATCTACTTTTAACTACACTGTACTCTAAAGACAAGATTTTAGAATGGTCTAAATTAGTCCATGGTGATTACTCACATTGTGCAATTTACTTCTATTTTATTAATGCAAGATTAAAGATAACACTTTATTGGAAGAGGTAACAGCAGAATTAACCTCTATTTACCTTGACATAATAAAGATTTAATAAAACATGGGAAAATGTCAATGAACAGCATAATTATTCTAACACGAAATTTAAATGTAACTTAATTCTGTATTCTGCATGTTTAATGCTTTAAGATTAGTCATCATTGTTCTTTTCTGCCCTCTTCCAGTGCATATTTAAAAATACTTCAAGCAGCCACAGATAACGTGCTTATTAAATGTATCCTAATTTATTTTCAAATTCAGGAACACTAAACCAAAAAGCCAACTGTTTTTGAAAGAAATTCACCAAATCCTTGTAACATATATATACATCTCCATATCTCACCCTTGTCCACATTTTCTACTAGTGAATCAAAGAAGGTTCTTGTACGGTTTACGTCCCGTGGTTTTATTACATCAGACAGGCATCAAAGGGGCAGAACACATAGGATTGAAAAATAACGCAGCTGCACTTTGCAATGGAGTGTTCTGTATCTGGCCGTGTTTTGTTGTTCATGTAATACTTTTCAATAAACAAAGATGTCAATCAACTTTCTTTGCAGCACATCACATTTCAGATTTAAACCACTTCAGACACAGAGATGCCCCAAGCTCACACGTTTAACAGATAAAAATTCAGCTTTCTGTCAAGGCAGAATATAGTATTGATTGTAGACTGTATTTAGGCTGGTGTCTGCTGGAGCTATATTAGTTTCAAACTCATACAAAGTCCACTACAGAGACATAACACAAAACGTGTTTCTTTTCTAGTGTAAATTTTTTTTTAATGTTCTGCATTGATTAGTGGCAATTCCTAAATAAATGACAAAAAAGCAGTCAGGGCTAGAGTCTATCCAGAAACCAGTGATGGGGGGAGTTACAAAAACACGATAGTAATCATGAAAACTTTGATCACTTGATTTGATTCTAGTGCTTTGTAAATTAGCATAATTATTCAAACATGCTTCATTAAAAATCATGACTGTTCGAGTCCTTCAGTTTAATGATCCAAGAACACATAGAACGAGTTAAGCTTTAAATAAATACATCAACTTTGTACTAGATGGCCATGTTGGAGACTGGTGGGTTATTTAAAAAAAAAAAAATACAGAATGCACTCTTGTTTCTTGCACAGTGTAAGAGACTGATGACTTGCTAAAAGGCGCAGCGTACTAGCTAGTATGTTTTGCTGCTTATCCTCACATCCACCTGAACTTCTCTTGGGATCCCAAAAGGTTAGACACTGTGTCACTCCTAAGCTACTGGGAGATTGGCATAAAATCCCAGTAAATCTCCAACTAATTACATTTGAACTATAGGTGTCACAGTTGATTTTGACCTTTAAAGGTTGGCAGAAGTTTGACAGTCCTTAAAAAGACTCCACAATCTATAATACTTGTTCTATCAAAATTAAAAGGAATAAATAGGCTGCAGAAATTAAATGTGTATAACAACTTAAGTACTCTGTTTATTAATACACAATGTTCCAGAAAAATCAAAGAAATACACTTTTCATGGCAAGCAAAATCATTGAGAATACGCTGACATTCACCTAAAACTGTAGCTGACAAAACACCAGTTGGCAGTACTGAAGGGTTAAGAGAAACTTCACAAATTTGACAGAGAAAAAGGAAAACAAATTCCAAGTTAAGCTGTCACTCTCTGCTGAATTCCCTATATATATCAAGCCATGGTGGGGCAGCTCTTGTGTGTTGCTGTGAGTCAGGTTCCTGTTGGATTGTTAGTCTTAATCCGGCTGTTTAGTTTGGGACTTTGCTTTTCTGTAATATTGGGTAATTGGAAACCAACATTTTACTCACCCACAACAATTATCTCTGCTGCAAAATATCGTTTTACAGTCCACCACTTCTACAAAAAGAAAATCAGTTGCCCAGTAAAACAGTGCTTGAAATCTCTCACTGCCGGCTTTTCAGCCGTGATGTAAACTGCCTTACTGTCCAGGCTCTGAACATCCCAGCTGCCATCCAAGCGCTATAAGATACTGAAACAAAGCCATGCATCAGCAACTAACAGCTGGCAGAGAAAAAAAACTTTTTGTTTTAAAAATTCTAACAGAAATTTGCAAATAAGAAAATTAAGAATATTAACTCTTTCACATTAAGAAAAGTTGACCTTATGTGTCCATAAACATTGATTTAAATGAAAATGCTAAAAATGCTAGAAAAAACCTTAATATATTTTTGACAGAAAATGGGGTGGCTTCTGAGAGGGCTAATTATTACTTATAAATGCCCTCAATTTACAAATCATCACCTTTTATCAAGTTTCTGCAGTTTTCAGTTGGAGTTTTCATACAACTGCGGTGGATTAAGCAATTCTTAACCCAGATTTGAATCTTCGTGACAGATTATAAAGACTATGTGTTTCTTTTCATCTACATGTTGTTGGCTATTATTTGCAGAGAGGCAGTTCTTTGGAAAACTCTTGCACTACATGTTTATGTTTTCTTTCAGCAGCCAGGATCTTGCACTGTAGTGGAGAAAGACACAGTGCATTATTGCAAACTCCTGAATTGTGTGGGAGATGGGATTCTACAATTGATCATGCGTGCTCTGGCATTGTTTGCTGCTCCTTAGGGAAGAGAAAGCTTCATGTTTACCAGGTCACTAAGAAAAAGAAATTGAGCTTACTTTGTTTTATCGCAGAGAGGGTCGAACCACTTCGAGTTGCAAATAAGGGAAATTAATTTGGAAAGGAAGGCCAAAAATAAGAAAGAACCTCTCAATATATTTCTCAGCTGAGGGCTATGTTAATTATTTCACCATCCCAGCTAACCTGTGGGACTGGCCACAGGAATTTATTGCACTAGACAGGACTGGCATGCTGTGGAGAGACCCTGGTACTAAGTACACTCTCCTCTTTTTAAAGCAGGTTACCCAAGCACTGTCCCTCTCATTGAAAAGTGAGAAAATATTAAGAAATGAATATATGAAAATGCTGATTACACTGTGTTTCCTCCTCCATGTTGTCATTTCCAATCCCTTCTTTTCCTGGCCCTGAGAATGATCAAGCACTATAACACCACATGGCAATGCAGAGGATTAGAGCATTTCCCATCACCCTGCCCCAAACCAATTAACCTCTTTTAATTAATATTTCTGCTGTGTTGCTTAATTTGTACTTCTTATGTTGGCTTCTCAAGGCTTCTTTTTTTCACCCTTTTGAAGACACACAGGTAAAAATTGTCAGTAACAACCTTTGGAAAACATTACTTTTGTAATCACCATTTTTAGACGATAATTGTTACGCTGCCACGATTTTAGCATAAAGACATGCATGATATAATCAATGGAGAAATTCACAATGAGGAGCTTAAACTCAGTGGTATGCATCATACACCCAGTTTTATTCAGAGAAATTCTATTGGGAGCCCCATCAGAGGGCTACAAAAGGAAAAAAAGAAAGAGCCTACGAAATTAAAAAGTGCCTCCTTACCATTGTACCAATGTGAGAGGGTTTCCAGTTTTAGACTTTGGGCAAGATTTTCTTTTTCTGCAGACCACAGAAACAACGTACTTGTTAATGCAGGAACCCTGGATGAAACGATAGCTGAGAGACCATTTTAAATTTATGTAGACTGGATTTTCAGCCTACAAGTCATTCAAGCTCAACATTTCATTAACGAAACGCTGTCAATATTTCCCCGATATTGCCACAGGTTGACATATGGCATTATTCCAGTGTAAGATTTTCACACATTAGTGACTAGGAAAGCAAGCATATTCCCCAAGACACTTGAGGTATGATTAATTTGATAATAGTCTTTCTGTATCAGTTGGAGAGGAAGCGAGGTCTTGTACCAGGGAGGAAAGAAAGTGGCAACACTAGAAAGAAGACAGCCTTGGCTTCTCGCCTGGAGCGGGGACTTGGCCAGCTGCCCCACACGGACACCTTACCATCCTACAGCCCGGATAACATGCCAGCAGCAAGGCAGCCGCTCGTAATGTACCTTGAGCAGAAATAATGTCGACTTTGAAAAAATTCCATGAAAGTCTCTGTGAGAAATAGGAGGTAGTGCTGAGGGTAAAATAAAGGTGAACCCATTCCATCTGTTGGGTTAGGGGTAGGGACCTGTCAACATTTCTGAAGGTTAAAGCAAAGCCAGGAAAAAAAGCAGTACCAAGGATTTGATAGACGTAGCGAATGCTCTGGGATGTCCAGTTTTAATACCCCTTCTCTAAGCTGAGTATTAAGGCAAACTTGCATACATATGAAGTGAAGAAAGCTGGACAGATTTGGTATCCAAACAGATCCAGGTCTGCTCATCACCAGGTAAGCACAGAAAACTTAGCAATAGGGAGTAGTTGTCAGTGAGATTGTCATTAACAAGCCAGTCTAGAGTAGCTATTCTCGTCACAGAGTAAATGCCTGTGTTAACAGAACAAAACACACCAACCACACACAAACTGGCAGACTGAAGGAACAATTAATCCACTTTCAGGACTCAAGCTTTGCAAAAAAAGCCTTATAAACATACTTGTGTCCCATTTCCCCATGTTGTTTTGTATTTTAAGGCATCTGCAATGAAAGAACCAAACGGCTAAAACAATTTCAATGTAAAATTTGTAAAAACATTTTCGTGCTGACTAAGCATGTATCAAGCAGCACCACTGCTGAAATGCAACAGTTGTGTTTTAAATATGTTTGAAATATACTCAGTTTTGTAATGGAAGTGCTGACAAGACTACTAAGCACTGCAGATCTGGCAGTGCTGCTACAACAAACATACAGCAAGCAGTACTAGTCTTGCACACAAATTAGACTGGCTAATGTATGAAAGCCCACTATGTCCCTCTCATGTGAATTTCATCATTAAAAGAAAGTTGGTTCGGGGTGCTAAGCTTGGGAATGATGAAAACGAATGTCAAAGACAGCCCATCCAGACATTAATTTCCAGTTTCAGGGAGACAGGCTGCGCACAGCGAGACAGACAGCGAGAGACACAGAGAAACAAGCCCTAGTATTACAAATCTACAACACATATTTAACTCATCACATCTCTTACGCTATTTTTTAGTTGTTGTCGGTGTTGTATAGGCAATGTTTTTACATCCCTGTTTGTTTATGTCTGAATTTCTCTCACTGCAAATTAGCCTTGCTGCAGAACAAAACTTTGCTCATGATGGGAAGGACAGCGCTGTCCCTTTCTGTAATGTTTTTTCCATTGCCTGTGAGATCAAAATTGCTGAGCCACTGGCAAAGTTGCAACCGATGACTTTAAATGCGGAATATTGACGAAGAGGCAGAATGGAAACCCAGCTCTAGGTAAGTGGAAAATCACGCTCTGGAAAGGAAGGTGTCTGTAAGATCAGCCATTACAGACCCCAAGATTACCCTGGTGAAAATAACAGAAAAGTACTTCTAAGTGCTCTTTGCCAGCAGTGGAGCAAAGTAAAAAGAGGCACGCTTTCGGGGAAATAGGCCCCATCACGGCATATAATGCCGACACCAAACTCCAGAAGGATCTTTTAAATGAGATCAGTTGGAGAAGTTATCCCAGCAGCTCAGCTGCATGGCAAGTGCGAGGCTGCCCGCCCCCCTCACCAACCTGCCGGCGCTTGCGCTGAAGAGACTGGGGGGCATTCCTGCCCCTGCTGGTCACAACACGATTTGAAACCATACCAGTATGAGAAGAAGCTGGCAGAAGGGCCAAGAAGCGTTTAGTCACACATCTGGCATACACCAAGAACAGAAACATGTTCTGTAGGATTCAGGAAAAAATGATACTTAGGCTCTAAAAGCCAGTGCAGCTTTGCTTACACCTTGAACGACAGCATTCTGGGTGCGTATAAGTCTACTAGTAAAACGGATATCTGAATAAAATAAAATCTTGTCGTGCCTATACAAACATTTTTAATACCTCATCACATAATTCCATAGAAGTTACATGAATTTTACACATATATTTCTCAAGAAATATTTTTGTCATGAAATCAATGGGTGGATGTGAAACATTTTATTCTTTCCAAACAAGCACCCAGTGTATACGCTGTTCAAGGTTAGAGACCTAGCTGTCTCATCAAAACAGCATTTTTCATGGTATCTGCTTTTACTTTCCAGCAATGTTCTGATATAATAAAAGCATAGCTTTTGTCATAGCACTTACTCATCTAGATCCAATTCAGCACATGCACATTGCTGACAATAACAGAGACCAGAGAAAAAGATTGCCCAACCATATTCCTATTTGTCAAAGGTGCCGATCTTTCTTTTTTAAAGAAAATTTTAGGACAGATCTTAATTTCTCACTTCTCATTTTGACCACCATCAGAAATGAAGACCAAGACAGAAACTAAAGCCTCAGAATTCAGAATTGGTACGAGCCCAGACTGAAAGCTTTGAGATACTTCAGGATACCTATTTAAGGATATTTGGTTTCTTTCCCTGTAGAGACGAACTCTCACCACAGAGTACAGATGAAGGTATAAGGCCAAACTGCAAATCCCATAGGTCCTTTACATTCAGGGTGATTAGGCAGAACTACAGTCACAAACCTCCGTAAAATTGCGTGTCTCCACAAAGTTGGTGCTCAGATCTGATGCTGCTTAGTAACCAAACTGCATCCAGCTTTTCAGATCAACAGAAAAGTTTCAGGATCTGAGGTAGACGGAAAAGAAGAGCATCCAACCAATCTATAAAGTTCCTATTGGTCTTTAAAGCAGAAAACATCAGGAGTGGGTTGTTAGATGAATTTAGCAGCAGGGAAGCCTGCAGCTCATCAGCTCTCTGTTTCTCAAAAGTAGGTACTTATTGCAGTCAAGAGGAATTATTGCTGGGGATCTCTGGGCACGGTGATGTTTTTGTTATAATAAAAAAGTCTGAACAATGCAATTGCACCCCCACAAACATCCCTTTTGTTTCTCCACTACAATAATACACTTCTTTATGAAGCACCAGGTTTATACTTTGATTACCAAACTATTATGCATGGAAATACACAAACAAAATAATGTCTAGTATTGCTCGTCAGGTGGACAAAGCATACCTGAGCTAGGCACACAGACCTGGTTGATTTCTTTGCTTCCCATACTTGCTTCATCTCATTTTCTTCATGGGAACAGTTTTTCTTGTAGAAGGTTGTTCATTTACCTTTGATGAACACAAAGTCTTCATCACAAATTTGTATTTTGCTTCTAATAATAATAATAATGTCACCTTTGGTGACATCCTGGTAGAGCTGTTGTCAACAAGCCCCTTCTGTTCAGCTCAGATGTGTCTCAGCAGTTTCAGTATTTTCACAAGAGTTTTCTCAGCAGGGTCCAAATAAAGAAAGAGACCTCAATAAAACCTGAAGACAAAGCTCTCAGAAGTCCTGTCCTGAATATGAGCTCACCCATGTTGTTGGCCTACAACTCTATGAGAAAATGCAGATGTTTCCTCACAACCATCACGGATCTTGGATCCAGGAGAAGCTCCTAGCCTCTCCTGGGCATCTGTCTCTCATTCCTAGCCAATAAGTGGAGTAGAAGGAGAGTTTTCTATCCGTGTCCACACAACACCAGCAGCATGGGTGTATACAGTCAACTTTCACCTGGTTAGTAGCTATCACAGCTATTGCACAATCAGTCTTCCCTCCACATCAAGCATGAGATATCCTGCTATCAGCACTGCTGAGCACCACTGTAAAGTAACACATCGACAGAAAGCAATGAAAGGAAACTTGCTGTATCTGGGAAGGCCTATAAGCAAAAGAGAATCAGAAATCTAATACTTCAAACTAAAAAGATTCCTTCATTTTTTTCATTATTAGGTATCTGAGAAAGTTAGTAAAGAAAAGTAATTTTTAAGTCAAATTCCAAAATGGTCATTTCAGAAGAAATAATTGACTGAACAAGAAATAATCACATTTCATCCCACTGTTGATTTTATTCTTGAATGTTCTTAGTTTGTAAAATATTGCAAGCCTACAATAGCAGAAGACAGTTAATAAGGGCTGGACTGCCATATTCTGTTCTGCTACTCCCTGGCTGGAAGACCAAAAAGATGTTTCCAACCTCTCAATGGTTTTTTATTTACAACCTACAAAACAGATACAATAGAACAAATTTGAACTGTGATGGTTAATTAATATATGTAAAGCACTAGGAAATTAATAGACAATAAGAACTGTATATTTACAAAGTACACTTTTTGTCCCCCCAGAAATACATGTGATAATATTTGAAGGAAACTTAGGATGCCCTTTTTTCTGCTTTTGGAATGAACCTATTTAGCTTTTTAAAATGTGTCCCATTTATAGCAGTCTTCAAACACTGGTTCTCCCTACCTTCTTGCTGATTAACGCCTGAAAAATATTGCTGCGTATAAAAAAGTGGCACAAATAGAGTGAGGACTGCCCTGAAAATAATAATTTGAAAGGCATGTTATTCACATGATACTGATAAATACCAGTGATGTTTTCCTTGGGGTGCAAGGGGTTCCTTCCCTTACCATACAAATAGCATAAAACATGCAAATGAATCTTGCATTCAACAAGTCAAATATTTTGCATGTTTAATGTAGAAGTTAAGAAAATTCAAACCGTTTTAAAGGCTACAACTATACCAGAAAACAAAAGAGATTGCACGTGGCAGAAGCTGTACTGTTGCTCATTGATAAATTATTTTCTGGAATTCACATTACCAGTTGCAATACTGAAGTGCTCTCCATCCCTCCAGTGTTGCAGTTCAAGGTAATATGTGACAGATTTGAACATTCTTAAGGAAGAAAATCTCCAGAGTGCGTAGACCGCAGCTTTGCTCACTGGGAGATTACAGTGGCTTTTATACCCATTACAAACATGCAGTTATACTGATAACTTCAAAAGTGGAATATTACGTATCCCGCTAAAATTCTGCACCAGACGGTTCTGCTCTCTTTGTTTCTTGCTTGCTTTTTTTTGTCTTTTTTTTTTTTTTTCCATTTAGCTATTGCTGGCTTGCCAGAGATCTTGAACTTGAGAAAGGTTAGACATCACAATGCTGGAGCAGTTTGTGAGCATCAGCAGATTTAGCTTGTAATTTCATTGATCTATGTGGGCTTGCTGTTTGCAAACCAGCTGCTGCACTGTTTCCCCACAGCTACTGATCTGAGTAGCATTGATTTTTTCCCTTACATTAACATAGCATTACTTTTTTAATGGGCAATAAATGACTGGATGTAAATACAAACAGGGCTGCAACAACAAAAGAGAAAAAAAAGCATTAGTTCTTTTTACTTAAAGAACTCTATTAATATTTTCCACAAAAAAAATAAAAGCATGAGTTATTGATCAAGATAAATGCTATTTTTAGTGTTTTTATTTCCACACATTTCTTTTGCCAAGAAATCATCTTGTTTTCTTACTGTGTTTAGTCATAGTCCAAAATGTTGCATCTTACAAAGATTCCTTTTTTGACTCCTTATAAATGGTAAAACGGATTCTTTTTAGGAAGAATTAGAGAAAGCAACACAAAAGATTCTCTTCATTGTGCCTATGCTAAAGCTAGATGGACCCATGTCAGTTCTGAAGGAGACGTAATCTGTTAGCTCTCACTTTTTTACCGTTAAAAAAATACTGAATGGACTTTAGCTTTGACAGAGTGGATGTGACACCTGCAGCACTACATGGACTGAGTATCTTATGTATAAAATGCTTAATATAAGGTCATGGTCACACCACAGGCTACTTTAATCCTTCAGTGGGTAGTGTTTTAAATAATTCTACAAATTTAAATTCAATGTAGCAAATGAAAGAAAAAAAGCAACAGAACTCAAAGCCCAAACCCCAGAGCCTGTTGACTTAATCAGTTTTGAATGAAGCTGATCAGGCAAAGGTTTGTGATCCTCTTTAACCGTAGGTGACAGCCAGCAGGGATGTCCATACCAGAAAGAGATGCACAACAGAATGTAGTTCCTACAGACACTTCATGAGGAGGAGATGGGATTGAGAGTGCTGGCAAGTAACAGGTAAGAACTTCCAAAGAAAACCAGTGGTGGGTTACAGCCTTCTGGGCTGCAGACGACAGCAGGCAGTAGTGCCAGTGATTTCCTTAGTGCCATAATTAAGAGCACCTCAAAAAACACAGGCACATCAGCAAGATCCAATAGGAATAGGAGTTTCCTTTAAGTATTTATGAAGGAGGATTTTTTT
Source organism: Opisthocomus hoazin (assembly GCF_030867145.1). Taxonomy (NCBI): domain Eukaryota; kingdom Metazoa; phylum Chordata; class Aves; order Opisthocomiformes; family Opisthocomidae; genus Opisthocomus; species Opisthocomus hoazin. Next base: position 85,774,262 of record NC_134415.1, read on the forward strand.
TCATGATAAACACAGCTCTTGTTCTGGCCATGCAGCTTGGTTATGCTGAGGAAAAGTTCGAGTGACCTGACAGATGGAAATTCCTCATTCTCGTGTAACCCTGTCTACTCCTACACCTAGAGAGGGCAAATCATTTCACATGGATGCTGCAGTGAGATCTATTCGATGTTGCAGTGATATCTATTGGATACTTGCTCAGAAAACAGATAAATTTCTCTGACTAGAACATCATGGTATGGTGCTGGAGGTGAAAATAATCCATGAAATGAGCACCAACATTTGCAGTTATCCAAGTTAAAATGCCTGTGTTGTCAGTCTAACCAGTCTCTCCTGGTCTCAGGAGAGTTCTCTCATTTCGACTAGCTAACATTTACTGTTGGTTTTAGCCGATACAACATCCAAATCATTAAAAATTATGTTAAATAACACTGCCTCTAATGTGAACCTTTAGCGCATCCTACTATTAACCTCTTCACACTCTTAAGAGAAGACTTTCAGTGTAAGATTTTGCCGTCATTTATTCAATTTTTAATCCACTCTTAGATTTTGCCCCTTACCTCATAGTTATATTTTTCCCTTAATAGTCTTTTATGAAGGAACTTATTGGGAATTTTTTGAAAATCCAAATAAATTATGTTCACCAGGTCACCTTTATCTACTATTTTATTAACTTTTCCAAAGCACTTCACCAGGTTAGAGAAGTACGCTTTCCCTTTACCGATGTTGTGCAGGTTTGACCCTATTAGGTTATACTTATCCATGTGCTGAACTATTCTATCCTTAATTAGACTCTCAATCAGTTTCCCCAGAAGCAAGGTGAGGTTCACTGGTCTTAATTCCCAGGATCACTTTTTGGTCCTGTTTTAAAAACAGACACCGCTTCAGAAAGTTTCAAACCATTGCTGGTCTATATCACATATTCTTGCGTCTCCTCCATTTCATACTTTATTCTGACGAATGCTACCCACTTTTAATTATTTCCCATTTATACATGAGTTTATCAAATCACTTGGCACTTCCCTTGTAAAAGATTTCCATTTTTGCTAGTGCTGCTCTGCCCTTTACATTTTTAGCACAGTGACTACAGCTGCCATCCATAAGAAAGAACAAGATGAAAAGTATGTTTAACTCTATTAAACTCTTTCGTCGTGGTGAGTAGGTAACCACGGTTTCAATTTGATTTTTTTGTTCTTTTTAATTATTTTGCCCCTACAAGTCTTCAGATGAGCAACTATTCACTTCTTTCTTCAAAGTTATAAAATTTATTCTGCAGCTTTAGAGGCTTTTTGGTTTTGATTTTTGTGGATAGACGTGGCCCATCGACATCAATGGATTATTTTCTACCCTCACTTTGAGCACTGTTCTTGGACAAAGACTGGAAAGGAAAGATCAAATCCTAACGCCACCACACATAAATAACTGGGCAAAGTCACCAGCAATATTTAATACTAGGAACTATTAAAACTGGCTTTCATGTGAATCTGACAAACAATGGGCAGGAAGAGGTCGTGCTTATGTGAAAAAGTATAGATTTGTATTCTGGACTTGTAGAAGATGTTCTCGGTCTATGCTTTCGGTACACAGGTCTTAATGATCAGGAAATATTGTTGAACACGATTTTTAGTGAAAAAGCATTGAAAATTCCCACTGAAATGTGTACATGGCTAAGTAAAGGTCAGTAAGCTATTGAGTAAACCTGAAGTGCTCACATTAGAGGATTAACAGCTCAGAATTTTCAGCATTCAGTGAAGTCAGTGGACTTTCCTGTGGAATTCAAGACTCACTTTCCTTAACAGTCAGGTCTGAATTTGAAGGGATGAGAAAATTGAAACAGATCTTCAGCTGAAAATTTTGGGTTTGGGTATGAGCCATATAAAGCCACCAAGCATGAAAGCCTAGATTTCAAACTACGCCTTGCTTCTACCAAAAAACGCCACACTACACCAGGTTCACCTGGGTTTTTCAATTTCATTACAAAAATATCACACAGCTCTAACTGTAAGCATTAAGGTAGATTACTGCTGGGTTTGTTTTTCCTTCAAATAGAAGTTCCAGTTTCATCTGTGTTTGGAGGATCTATGAGCTGCACTGTTAAGCACAGATTTCTGCTTAAATTACATTTCTATCAGCTTTAACACATTAAAATAGAACACATTTTAATGCGTGTGTTGAACATTAAATCATTTTTGCTTCAGGGAAACTCTGGTAAACAGTAACTGTCAAAAATTGTAATGAAACAAAGTTAAAATAATAGAAAACAGTCTGTAACAACAGCTTTTCTAATCATGTTAAAAGAAATTCAGCTCTGCATCTTCAAACTACTCCTTTATGAAAATCAGAAAGGTTGAGGAAGGAAAACTCGGATACACAAATACACAGTGTTGAACAAGAAGAGTCGGCAATTATCACTGCTATCATTCTTTGCTTGCTTACTGTGCAGTGCACTTCAATCAATGTAAGAAAAATACAACCAAACAATTTAATGTATGAATATTTTTATTGTTATGACAATGATTTTTACAGAAACATTTTTTCATAAAAACTTGGAAAATGTAACAGTATCATTTAAGAACTCTAAATTGGAGTAACTTCTGGCAGCCTGCATTATGTCAGAAAGAAACTGATCTGAAGAAATTTAACTGCATCAGAAATATCGACAGGCATATAGATCGAATTACATGAATATGAGATACATAGAGACTTGGAGCAGTTCTACTTAGTGATCAATGACAAATGAATTTCAAAATTATTTTAGTTTGTTTCTTGTGTCTTGGTTTATTTTAGATTTTAATTTGAATTAGTTGTATGAAATAAAATCACTATTTATTAACTTTGATTTACAAACAAAAAAATCTGACTAGTAAACATTTATTTGAAGTTAAAACCTTCCATTTTGTGGAGCCCAAGTAACAATACAGTATATCATGATACAAATCATTCAAAAGCAAGAAGTAAAAACTAGGACTTGAAAGTTTCCGCCTATTAATGTGGTATATAGCTGATGTACACAGGCTGTATGATGAGGTTGCATTGCCCCCTATAGTCACTGTGCGTCAGCTGGGAGGGGAAGGGGAAGAGAAAGTTAGGAGCGGGAGGAATTATTTGCCAAAAGTACTAGGCATTTGGCTTTGATTCCTACTTTGGAAAGAGCATGGTGGGGAACTGTGAACAAACCTAACCTGGCCGTGCTGTTCAAGAAGAATTTGTACGCGTTATTCTCCAAGCACAGACGGATAAAATAAAATGTACTCTCACATTCAGATCAGAAGACCTTTGCAGACCCTGTCATCTGGCTGTCTCTGGGGTATATTCGTCGGGCGCTGGTACGTGCACCCTGGCAGTACACCGGGGACGATGGTATACCTGCCCCATGGACTGTCGCAGGAGGTGGTTGACCTTGATTCATCAGCGAAAGGCAGGAGGGCCCACAGGTGGCATCCCTTTTGCTCCCAGTGGGCGGGCACGCCTTTGGGGGCTGAGCATAACAGGGACATTTCACTCCAAGGCAGACAAGACTCTAAAAGAAGCGCCCGAATCACGGAGTACATGCGCAGACCACTGTTTGAAGCAGCTTCAGCACAGGGACCAGAAAGAGAGAGAAAAAGCTCAGATGCAGGTTCCTCTTCAGCAGTAGGAGCAACTGCAAGGAGCACAGCCACTTTGTTTGTGGTGCCCATGGACACTGGCGATGCTGCTCTTCAGCAGCCCCTGGACTTGGGGGAGGCACAATGTTTCCAAATCCCTGCAGAACAACATGCCACTTTTAATCACCAGCACAAGGATACATCTACATGCAAGGAGGCAGATTTTTGCCAGTCAAGCCCATCTTTCTTAACTTTGCTGTCAACTAAAAAAATGTTATCTCCCCATAAAATTAATTGAATCTCAGTAGTTGTCCTAATACTGTTCTCTTATGAACATAATTATGCACAGCATTCAGTATCTCTTTTAATAGGCACAGACACAATATAACAAAAACCATTAAATTCTTGAGGATCTCTTAAAAATATCTAATCAATTACTGGTGCAGTTTTGCCGAAAACTTCATGGAAATCAATATTCAATAAGCTCAAGATCAACACCATCCTTCGTAGGGCACAATACACTGTTATCACTATTTGTCTTCTTTCTGGGGACAGTTTTTCTACTATCACAATTCTAGGCACACCGTCAGCTGGAAAAAGTTGGTGCTGCTCTAAGAGGTGATAGTTTTTGTCAGCTACCTCTTTTCCTTTGGTGGCACAAGCATGTTTGTGGTGACACAATGAACTGATTGGAGAACTTCTGCAGCTAAAATCTTCAGTTTTTTCTTACCATATTGTTTTTAATTTGGATCAGTTGTTGAGGCTTACCAGGTAGCAGAACCCACGCTTGTAAGTGCACAAAGGACAGGAGAAAAAGAAATAATGGCAGTAGGTTACAATAACTGCCTAATTCTATGCCAATTGGAGTTGTTTTGTAACTATGGTCTTAGGAATATGAATAGTCCTTAAAATGCCTTTATATTTCATTCTGTCTGAGAAAAAGTGTTATGAGTGTTCCCATCTAGATACCTTCACAAATATTCTCTGTCTAGACAGAAAAGATAGTCCTGCAAAGTGGATCTGAATGACTTGTTTAGTTTTTGTGAGTATATGCCCAGACATAGTCCCATATCAAATCTTATTTTACTATGATGACTAGAGACTCAATAATGACTAAGCTACTGATGAGCTGTGATTGCTGCTTACCCAGCACATCAATACTGTCTCACTGCCTCCTGATGTAGAGGAGATAGTATCCCGATAGTATTCAACTGTTTGATTATCCTACTCTTACTGCAAGCTCTCTGAAGCAGGGTCAGTGTTTTGTTCTGTTAGCCGTGTAGGTAGCATGAGTTCTACAGCTCAAGGTCTGAAGTTAAAAAGAAATATCTGCAAAGTCTGGTGAACAAAAATTGTAGAATGTTCACCAGAGGTGTCACATCCTCTAATTGTCTCACCTAGGTAACTGACCTTATTCTTGTCTTTGCTAGTCTATCATTTTGCTTGCTTTCTATCCTGCATTCACTGAAGTACCTGCTGTTGCATACTAGGTATCACTGTGCACTATTTCAGCTAACACAGACTTCTAATAGTGAGCAATTCAAGGCTATGCAACTATCTTTGCCCTTTATTTATTATCTCTCAGCTATGATTCTTTCCTTACTAATGTGTTTGTACTCAAAAACATATAATATACGCATAGATAATACGTTATTTCACTGACTAATGGAATGTTCTTTAATGATGTTTGTTGCTTGTCCATTGCCTATTTTTTTTCTAAATTACATCAAACATTTTCCTTCAACTAACACAGTTTAATTGTGTCCAAAAAAAAAAAAATCAAGCAGTATGTTCTGCTGCTCATGAAAATGGGAGATTTTCATCATGTTAGCAGCATAGTGTGCTTTCATGCTCAGGAACTAAAAATCACTGTGTGACACAAGTCTAGCCCCATAAATGTGCAACCAGCTTTCAGCAGCATAGTGTGCTTTCATGCTCAGGAACTAAAAATCACTGTGTGACACAAGTCTAGCCCCATAAATGTGCAACCAGCTTTCAGCAGCAGCGTACAACCTACCTGGTGCAGACAACAGTAACACATTTGGGGAAGCAACATTTCTGAATGCCAAACATACAGAGATGAGCCACTAAATCTTATGAATTATCCATGCAGAGCAGACAGAACATTTGTTTTCAAGGTCAAATGAGAAAGATCCCCTGACCTGTGTGGTAAACTGCATGTTATTACATTTATCCATCTTTGGAATGTAAGGGACAAAGTCAACACAGAGAGAAATGAACCAGTGAGGTAAGTCAGCCAAGCTACCAAAATCATTATGCCATCCGTTTTACTGGCATTTTTTCCACCTGTGCAGGGCATACACCATGAAAAACAGATCTCTAATTCAAATTTGAGTTTCTTCCAAACTAGATTGCAGTATCAAATATATTTATATTCTTTGGATGACCCTTGATTAATTCCAGTTTATGTACTGTTTTTTTCATATTTGTTTAGTCACCTCATAACTAACGCAACAGAAAGAGTAAAATAAAACAACACTAAATTTTTTAAAGGAAAATTGCAGTGGTGTCTCATAAATACTTCTACACTTCCCCTTGGCCTTTGCCAGGCAGCTTACTTCAAGCTGGCATGATCCTCTCAAAATAGTGTGTTTTGTTATGGTTGTCAACACTAACATTTAAAGGATAACAATTCAGAAAAGAGGCAAGGTGGTCAATTGATGCCTCCTGAATACTTTGGACATGTAACACTCAAGTTTGGTTCCCAAGCCTGATGGGTTGTTGAAGCACAGCTCTTTGATGGTTCAAGAGAAGGCAATTGTACTAGCAGGGGAGCAGACCAGAGAATGATTTCTGACTAGGAATGTCAAGTTTAAACTCTCTAGTAGCGCAAAGGGGCTCAAAAGTGAATGCAAATGCATCCCAAAGCTCTTTGTATTAGCAGAATAGGGTAAAAAGGTCTTATTGGGACTCAGAGATTCACAATTTCTCCTGCTTTTCTCTTGCCTTGCCAGGAAGAATAAACGACTTGGCTCCTTTACAGGGCACTGTCCCTGTCTTGCATTTCATCAGCCCCATCATAGTGAAGTCAGAATTTCTGACATTCCCCACCGGACTTTATTCTCCGTCCCACAGTCACAGTGAGAGAGGCAGATGCACCTTTTCCATTCCTCCCACTATAGTATTGCAAAATCTGAGCTGGACCATGCACTTCTCCTAGAGGATTCTACCCAGCAACATAAAGGCTACGACATGTGGTATGTGGAATGTACCTGTCTACATATATCACATTTTTTCTAAATCTGGAATTAGAAAAAATAATTTTCAACATTTGTATCTCTCAAGACTGTGGAGTGGTAGGATCTTGCAATGAACATTTCAGAGTATTCATCACTGAGTTTTTTGGTGTCGCTACACTGGCAGTTAGTTTATTTTCTTACATATCCATGTCATTTTTCTTTCATATTAATATTCCCATATGACAAGTACATTACATCAAGCTGCTGAATTGATTTTTCCAGAAGAATCCTGATTCACATAAATTGTTACTTCTCATGAAACTTTTCAAAACATGGCCAGATTCAGTTCCGTACCTTGTAAAGACCATTGAGAAGTATACTAAAGTAGGAAAAAATTATAAGCTAGTAGAACCATTCATGCTGTTTTTACAAATGCTTGTGAAAAGATAAGTGTCATTGAGAAAACAAATCCAACAGCTCAATGTATTTCCTCCGCTGTATGGTTTGAGTTTAGAAAACCGGCACACTCCTCAGTGAAACTGAAACTAAGGCTCTGCACTTCTGCTTTACCACTGCTACAGCATCTCTAGAAACAGTGAAAGATGTCATTGGAATGTCTGTCACATAGATGCTCTTCTTCTGGGGACGCACATTAGAGAGAGAAGAACAAAGTACAACATTGCCCATCAGAACATATCTACACTGTGACTATCTACTGAACGTTTTAGATACATTAGCACTTTAAAACTGCCTGCAACCAAAGTCTACTGATACAACAGGTCCGACCCTAAATAGTTCATTCTGTGATATGACTGCAATTTAGTTTTCCTGTTTGTTTTCTATATTCTCCTAACTGAATCTCCACTACTGTTTACTTCATTGTGAAAGGAAATTTCATTATATGGTTTTTTTCATTAAATGTTTTTCCCCTTTCCTTTCCTTTCCTTTCCTTTCCTTTCCTTTCCTTTCCTTTCCTTTCCTTTCCTTTCCTTTCCTTTCCTTTCCTTTCCTTTCCTTTCCTTTCCTTTCCTTTCCTTTCCTTTCCTTTCCTTTCCTTTCCTTCCTTTCCTTTCCTTTCCTTTCCTTTCTCCTTTCCTTTCCTTTCTCCTTTCCTTTCCTTTCCTTTCCTTTCCTTTCCTTTCCTTTCCTTTCCTTTCCTTTCCTTTCCTTTCCTTTCCTTTCCTTTCCTTTCCTTTCCTTTCCTTTCCTTTCCTTTCCTTTCCTTTCCTTTCCTTTCCTTTCCTTTCTCCTTTCCTTTCCTTTCCTTTCCTTTCCTTTCCTTTCCTTTCCTTTCCTTTCCTTTCCTTTCCTTTCCTTTCCTTTCCTTTCCTTTCCTTTCCTTTCCTTTCCTTTCCTTTCCTTTCCTTCCCTTCCCTTCCCTTCCCTTCCCTTCCCTTCCCTTCATTTTTTTCACTTTGCTATTCTAATCTCCTCTAGCTGCCACTGCCTCATCTCCAACTGCAATGAAGATTCTCACAGTGTATATTTTACTTTAATGAAGGAATTCATACTGAACTGTTATAATATTCCAAGACTCATCTGTAACTTTGGGATATCACCATTGAATTACATTATATAGTGTGGCCAGGACCTATAAAACACTAGCTGGTCTTTATTGTACCATTTAGCTCTTTTATCTGTTGTGTTCTGTTTACTTTGATATGATAATGCAGAATAACATTAAAATTGCATCATTGTTACACCGGTAAAATACCACTGCTGTTGGTCAAGTACTGATGAAAAATGAATGCAATTCCTCACCAAATTTGGACTGTCATTTTAAGAGCAGTCATCTAAAACTAGGCAGTGTTTAGAAATGCATGACTACAATGTTTACCCATGAAGAAAACAGTGTTTCTTAATATTTCTAAAGAACCATATGCCTCTTTTATTAGATCATACCAGTTTCTTTTGTGCAGGCCAATAAGGGTCATTAAACACCAACGGGTCTCTGAGTCCTTCTGCAGAGTCAATGACATTGTAGGCTTCACCAGGGATCTCATTTTCCTTCCGTACAAGATCTGCAGGGCAAGGGAGGCAAATGAACTATGAAAAACGTAATCACTGCTTTTACTGTTGCTTTTTTCATCATAAAAATTCCATTTATTTAAATTCCATTAAAAAACACATTTTCCTGCTGAAAGCATATATACTTTTGCTACATTTACAATTTTTCATCTTAAAAAAGAGTTTTGACATTTTCTTTGGAAAAAAAATTAAATATTCTCTATAATAAACATTACACAATCTCGTTACACAAAATTCTGGCCAAAGCAAGTAGTTGGTAAAGTAAATTCCTCTAGAACAGTTTCTCAGAGGTGACAGGAAAATATTTCACAAGTACCCGAGGGGATTAGTAGTCGAACACTCATTTTGAGAAGTGACTTGAGCACCAAGGTTCAGCTTTTCAAAAGTATGTGGGCCTTTAACTTACATTTTAATTTAAGAGAGTCAGACCTTCAAAACCTATGAGGATCTAGAATTCAGGATGAAAAGCCTTAGTGAAAGTCAAGGGGATTTGGTTTATCAAAGGCTAGATTTTTTTAAAAGTATTTAGGAACTTGGAGGCAGAGAGAGGTGCCTAGCTGATTTTTTTTTTCAAAGTAAAGTGAAGAAGGGTTAAGTCTTTAACACTCACTGAGATTAGCGTGCTCTTAGAAAGTGCTAGGTACACCTCTGCATCTAAATACCTTTAAAAAATCTTTTCCTGAATTGCTTTTGAAAGTGGGCTTTATCTTCTGAATGCAGTGATTTATCCTGTTCTTAATTCTCAGCCTCACAAAGATTGCTATAGATGTGCTTTACTCACATAATTTTGTGTCATGATCTTGATGGAAATGGACAGGATTAGATAACAGTCTTATTTTAACAAAATTTAGTTGGTATTTGAATCCAGAAATTCATAAAAGGTTGAGAGCTGAAAATAACAGACAGTTTTGCTCCACTATGATCGTACTTGGGTGAGCTCTGTTAGACCCTGAGCACGTTCAGCTTCAGGAGTTCACCCTGTAAATGCGAAGCAGCCCACAGCACAAGCACATCTGTCTGAAGTCATACTGTTAGCAGTGCTAGCGTCTGATAATATAAACGATTAACTCGCTTTCACTGTATTTGCCAAGGTTGGGAAGAAGATGAGGGGCAGAATGAACAAGAAAGTCGCAATATGACACAAATCTGGCAAGATGCAGCTTCGGATTTTGATTTCTGAGGAAGTGGAATTTCTTTCTGATTGCATTACACCGTGAATATCTGCAGCTGCATTTTTTTAGCCTCTACTATTTTTTTTCTTGCTTTTATAATTGACTCATGTATTTACCTTATATAAATATAAATTTCTCTGTAACGGTTCTCAGTATTCAGCCTTTAAAATGAATCCACTCTTCAGTACTGAAAATATTAGTTCCTCCCTGAGTCACATTTCATTCTTTTCCTGTACTGCCTGGCTTCTGAACACACTGGCTGATGGTAAGCTTTGTCATGAGATGCTGAGATATAAAGAACAACAGGTTACCTCATAATCTCTTCTTGTTAATGCTTGTTCTGGAGAGCACCTGCTGTCTTTAAAAGGGATTTGAGTGACCCAAGATTAAGAAGTCTCCCTACAACAATTACTGTTCTTATCACTGAAGAATACTCATACCAATGTGACATCTTCCTGATGGTTTCAAATTCACAGACTGAGGGAGAGATAAGAGTGAAAGAACCATACAGTGTGCAATTATAAGAAGACATCAAATAGGTCCAACACAAAACCATTCTGGAGAACAGTAACATTATTAGACTAATTGATTTCTGCCTGCAAAATATCTATTAGGACAAAACACCGTCTGGTTTCATTTAAAGAAATTTTAAAGTGTAACGGTGCTTACAGTATTTCTAATCATCTTTCTAATTCATCCTTATTGGGCAAATGACATAACGGGCACAGGGAAGCTAAATGAATCACACAGTCTAACACTGGCAATGTTTCAGAGAGGGTATTAAAACTCAAGAGTGCTATGGCCAGGATGTTGTGCTACTTCTTTGATTTAAAAGATAGAAAAATATAGACTTCCATTCTTATGAAGTCCAGTCAAGTTTGTGATATAAATAAAGGATATGCTACCATGACACCTGTCATAGTATATCCCATATAACTCCTCAAAACACTTTCATAAGGCTGCTTAACCACTCAGTGCCTATCACCACTACTTTCATTCATGATACTTGTGCGAAGATGGTTCTTTGAAATATTACCCAAAGCCATCAATATTTAGAAAATTATTGTGAAAGGATGAAATTATCAAAAAAATGATACCCACTGAATATGCCCATCTGTTCTTTCTAACAATCTAGACACAAAAAAGGACATGAACTATAATTTTGTTTCTTCTCCTCCCCCCCCTCAACTCAGGATCCTTCAGAAAATGTCTTTAAGAAATAGAGAGAAAAAGTATCAAACCTAAATATCAAATATTATTAACTAAACTTTCGATTTAGTACTCTTTCATACTAACTGAGAAAGTGAGCCTGCTGAGAACCTTCCTTTGTCCAGTCTGAGGGCATTTTGAGATCTCCAGATGGCCAAACATCTTCTAGGCTACAGCAGTAATGTGTGCACCATCTAATCCATTTAGACAGTACCTGAACTGAAATGGAATTGACCTCGTTTTATTTCCAAGTAAAAAAAGCCAACTAGTGGAACTCACAGACTGGTTAGAAACTGAAATTAATTATTTTAAATCAGATGTAAATGGTAGGTTTGCCAGAAGGAATAAGTAACAGCAGGCAAAAGTGATAAGGGGTAACTGAAGGATATCATCCTGGATACCAGGTGATGGAAAGCCAAGATGGCAGTTTGCTCCAGCTGAAGAAACTTTTTACTGTCCCAAGTCGAGAGGGTCAAATTGTTATCCTAGGTGAATTCACTTTTGCTTGGCTGTGTTTAGGATTTCTCCAGTGGAAGAGAATACAGTTCACTGCTTATAAGCTCTCTATTTATAAATGTATTAGAATGTTTTCCTTTCTGTACTAATAACAAAGCTTGAAAGATAACTTCAATATAATTTCAGAGCACTTTATGCATAGCTGTCTTCTTGACTGTAGAACACCTGAAATCCATTGATTGTATCCACAGTGACAGGAAAAAATGTGGAAACAGCAACCAAATTAATTAGTAAGCTGTAGCATACTGCCAAAAGCAAAGATGGTTAAAGATTAACTTTATCGGGATGTATGCATCTAACTTCTCAATGAATAATATCTTTCCAGCACCACAGATATTGTGTCAGCTACATTGTGGACCCATGGTGTATGGTGATCTGCTAAAACAGATAGATACAATGAGGTAAACTTCTGTTTGTCTGGATTGGACACAGAAATCCATACTCTTCTGGTGATCCACAGACCAGTTATTACACAACAAACCCCACCAGCTCCTTCACAGCTTGCTCAGCTTGCTGTGCCACTGTGTAGTTACGCAGCCTTTAATCTTCAGGCTGACACAGGTGCAATGAGCCTGCAGACTAAAATCTCATACACAATTTGGACGAAAGCTAATTACTGCCTGTTATTCTAGCTGCTTTCCTCTGAGTAGAAGAATATGAGGGAAAAACCTAAATGCATCCCTTTTACTGCTTCATGTTTTGTGCTATGAGCTGCAACTGCGAAAATATTAGTACAAAAATAAAGCTATTTCTATGTTTCAAGAGTATAAAAGACTGTCAGATAGTCATCAAATACTGCTGGTCAAGATGTACCCCTCAAGATATATGCTTAATTTACTCCACACTAAAATTCTGTTCTCCAGGTTCCCAGCTGAGGACATATATTTACAACTGATTCCAGTGAAAAGTGCATTTTCAGATCTGAGCAACAGTCCTTAAAATGGGGCTTTGTGACACAGAAAAAGAGCCCACCACAGGCAATTAGCACACAAAGCTTTGTGCCCGTGTGTGTAACTCTCGCACTCCAATGGGACTGTTCATATTGTGCCAAGTGAGTAACATGAATCAGCTTTTGCAGGACTAGGGACTTCAGTGTAACACAGCTAATACCATTATAACATACTATTTAAAAATCAAAAAAGCATAAAGATTAGTCTAAGTGAAAACTGTTGTTCATTGAGTATAATAGATCAAACAGAAGGAAGCAAATATAACAAGGGAACCAGGAAAAACAGCAGTAAAATCAAAGGATGTGAACGTGCATATAGCATGGTTTACCAGAGGCAAAAAACCTGCAGATTTCAACAATAAAAAGCCTTTTCATAATCACAGAATGGTACAAGAAATCTTGTTAATGAAACACTTGCAGTGTCTCCTGTCACAATATCCTTTGATGACAAATTATGCTTCAAGGTGAGAGCCAAGTCAGCTGAGATTCATATTCTGAATTACCCCATAGGAATCCATCTCTCTCTCTCTCTCCTGACTATGGGTAGACCCTGATGAGTCGAGAGCCCATGGAGTAAAGTCACCCTTTGCAAATTCTTTCCTACGTAACAGTTTTCTGGTTAATGTGTCTATTTGTCAGACACTGATGTAAGTACTTCCATACATTTCCTATTTTTATTTTTTAGTTTGGAAAGGTACAAGCGTTTTAGCACATTATTTCAAGAAACTCATTCTTCCTTAGAACCTTGTCTTATCATGTTCTGAATTTTACAACAGTGGTTTTCAGCATTTCTTATCATGCATTCATATTCATTACCATTTCATAAAAAAAAGGACAATTGTAGCTATAGCTTTTGCAGGAGATTTCATCTATTTCCAGATCATCAATTAAGAGTTACTCCACATTGTACATTCAAAAATTGTTTAGCATATGTATGCTATTTCCCCCTAACTTCAGTTCTCACTGGCTGACTAGATCAAGTGAACTCAAACCAAATAATTTTCTAAAGGATGTTGAATTACAAAATAAACTCATTTGCGCAATATAGAGAACTTCTACAAGACAAGCCTCCTTTGCACATCAGTCTCACCCTTTCCAATCGATCTTCAAAGATATCTTTGGAATTGAATATGCAGTTACACTAGTCATACACACTTTTGACATCAAACTAGCAAAAATTGCTTTGCCTATCTCACTGCAAATTTTCAGGTAACTTGCAAATTTCAGAAAGGTCAGATTCACTAGGAAATAATCAGAAAAGAAAACAAGAACATAATCGTGCTGCTTTGTAAGTCCACTGTGTACCTACATCGCCAGTGCTATTTGCAGTTCTCATCACCCTGTCTCAGGAAGATCATGAGTGATAGTTATTTCCAGGCAAGGGGACACTGGAAATGCTAGGACTCTCCACCCAGAGCACTGTTTCAGAGCCAGGGTGACTCTGGTCTAGCACTGATTTTCAGGGCAGAAATACCAGAGCACTGCTGGAGACAGACCACTGGGCTGCCAGGACCCTTGGTCTGACCCAGCACGGCAGCTCCCGTGCTTTTTAATAATGCAGCTCGTCTCCAGAAACAACCAGAAGCAGCCTCCTCTGCATTTATCACATTGCCTCCTTACATGCACTGGGTTTTCTTTTTGAGGTGATGGCCAACCACAGATGAGCGGGCCCCTGGCTATTCTAAATTATATCAAGGTTGAGGACACTGTAAATCAGGCAGGAAACTTTAATGCCACCTTTGACCACAATGACCATCAATCCTTTATCCCCCTTAGTCACAACTGGAACCTGGCGCAAGTGTCTGCAGTCTTAAACGAGATACCATCTTTGATGACCGGTTCCCATCAGACTTCTACTAGTCCAGTGACAAAACAGCTATCCTGCCCCACAACCTATGGAAGTGAAAAAAAGCCCAGTGAGAAATAGGATGCTTTCCATGAAAGAGAATTTATATGCAAAAAACTGTGCTCCTGCTACGATCAGCAATCTACGGTACAATATTTTTAGGATACAGATAATTCCGGCTTAGTTCCACAAAATGAACGGTAGAACTGCCTCAATTTAATTACCACCCCATGAAGCAGCCTGACAGCCCCACCGCAGTGCTTAGTAAGCATTTCACCTCAGACAGCTTGAAGATATATTGTAGCACTGAAATTACCATACGTACCATGACTTGTTCTGTCATCCTACTTTGGGAATGCAGCCTTCTTGTCTCTATAATGAGCTGTCTGATATTCTGCCGTTTCACCTGTAGCAAACAGGAGTAAAACGTAAGTAACCATAAGTTGGGATATTAGTTGAATACGTGCTAAAATATTCATTTTTGGCAGAAGGTTTCAGATCTTTTAACTATCTAGACAAGTGTTATACATAATTTACTCACAATTACATTTTGAAAAATATTTTGAATTTTCTAAATTTCTAATTATTACAATCTGGAAAAAAAAAAACCACACAAGCCATAAACCCTGTTGTCTCCTTCTCCATCTGACTTCCTGACTACAAGGTTCCTGGAAAGTACACTAGGGACATACTTGCTACTCTGTCTAACACAGGGGTAAAATACATGTAACATATGTAATATATATATAAAACATATAATTAAGGACACACATGTGCATCCTATAAAGAAAAGTAACTCTGCAAGAAGAAGTTTTCTCTTCTGAGTTCAAAAACCAAAGAAAAAAGTCAATGTATTAAAAAAATGCAATAGGATACTTTATAAAGCTTACACTAAAGCAGTTTTGTAATGTTTTTTTAATAAATATGTTTATACTTGAAAATATATGCTAGCCTGCACTTCTGCAACTATAATGAAATTATGTACCTTTATTAAAAAACAAAACAAGTGATCTAGCTTCTTTCCAGCAGAAGAAAGTTTGAAACTTGTTTATTCATATGAAATCTTACAGAGAAATTTGAGAAGCTTTATTTCCTTTTTAATATGCCATTACATCACAATCGGACTGTGTCACCCTTCCTCTGGCTAAGCAGTTTTTAGGTGTGTGGTAAAGCAGTTAAGTCCAGGTTAAATTTTAAAACACCCACCTCATAGGAACTATTCACACCTATAAGAATGCGCACCCAGAGCATCCAAGAAATCAGTGAATTTTCATTGACATAATCATCGACCTAATGCCACTCTGAGTCAAGTGTCATAGACTGAATCCTGTTTAATGCCATCTCAGAAGCCATGAATTGTGGAACACAATAAAATAATACCCCACATTAGCCACAGCAATAGCCTGAAAAAAAAACAAACCTGCCTTTAAAACAGACAGTGTAAATCAGTAAAGAAAATTAACTGAGACCCTTCTTCTGTTTCTCTGTAGGATTCTAAGGAAAGAGTCCTTGCAACAAACACTTAAAGGTAAAAAAGAAGTTTCAGATACTATTAGAAACCTTGGAAACCATACAAGTATGGGAACGTATTGTATCTATAATACTGTCAGTGCCTATGAGTTTAAGAATTTATTTTGAAATTAATTGAAAATTTAAGTTTGAAATGTCTTTATAACCAGCAAAATACCAACAATGCATGATACGATATGCCCATTTGGGCTTCACCTTCCTTTTTCTGTTTACTGCACTTATGTTTGGTTAAGTCAGCACTCTGTTCCCCATGATTGCCTGGGAATGAGGGATCAGATACTTAGAAGTAATTGGGCAGGTCATACCTCAGCCAAATTTTCTGACAGTGTGTATTTAGCTGTTTCTGAAGACCAAGTCCTCCCTGAGATACCTCCAGTTAAAAATCTAAAAGCCAAAGGGTCAAGAATCCTAAAATGTTGAACTGAAACAAGACAAGCTAGACTACACAAAAAATCTGATGCATACAGAGTCAGAAGAAAAGATGATAAATCATCTTTTCTTCTGACTCTGTATCCAACCTATGGATGGATCCAATCCATAGATTTAAACGTCCAAATATACTTAGGAAAGATCACTTTTTATATAATGTTTTTAAAAAATTAGTGGAAACATCTGCAAGACAAAATATGGTTTTGATTTGCCAGGTATTGACTCCCTTCCAAGCCCTGTGTACCATTAATTGTCTTTGGGTCTTATCCATTATTTTGCGTATGAATTATTTCTCCAATTTTATTTCCTTTTTCTTACACAATATATCTCTATTTCTTTTAAAAATAGAAATGTTCTGTCACCTTTGTTCAAACTGACAGGGTTACAGAAAACAGAAGTACCTCAGGATTCATAAAGCACTTCCCAGTCACTACTACTTGAAAGCAAGAGTTTTCACTCTCAAAGAGGCATAATGTCCAAAAAGAAACAATACTCTGAACAAAGATGAAAAATTGTAGATTACTTTCACAGGCTCTTATTCTACAATGGAGAAAATATCCACACTCTAGCTAGGCTTCTTTGAAAAGAATATTTTCCTTTTATATAGAGATAAAAAGCAAAGCTTTCAGGTCAGAGGCTATAGGGGAAAAGAGCTAATGTCTCCCTGTGCTTTGATGTTACAAGTAGTCCCTCGTTACAGAAGTGTATTAGAGCTACTAGTAAACTGAGCCAGCATATTTAATAACCACTTTCAGTATGGGTGGTATATGGTTTATTCTGTACATAACACAGCAAGAAAAGCACATGCATTGCAAACAATATACAGACCTTTGTTTTAACATGTTAACATTACTTTAAAATACGGCATAGCTAAAAGGTAATGTGTGATTTATAGATCCCATAGGAAGACCTCTCTTTATAAATGTATCTGAAACAACTACAGACAGCAAACCAGGATTAAGTTTTCCTCTTACAGTGAAATGTAACACACATAATGGGTTTTGTACTGGTGTGTGATATCTGAAAGGAGTAAATCTCAATCTGTTGAGTACTAAACACAATAGTGACAATTAATAGTAAATGATGTCTCTTTCGCTTTTGAAGTTGAAGGACTGCAGACTGGAGGAACCAGTCTAAAACAACACGGCCTAGTTCAGTTTTCTTTCACAAATTCTTAGGAGCAACACGTGAAGGGCCTAATGCACCAGTTTGCGTTGGTCCTGAAGCACCAATGCACCTAATGGGCCAATTTACCTGTTAACCCATCCTTTGGAACATTATATCTCAAATTCATGAGATGCTGGAATTATGTCAATAAAAATTATCTTAAAAAATCAAATTTTTGGTGTCATGTAGCACCAAGCTGTATAAGAGATACCTGCAGAAAAACATAATTGAATTATTTTTAACTTTTTTTTTGTATCCATGTAAATTGACACTTTCTAGGAGCACTAATCCTCAGATTAACAACAACAAAAAATCTTTATTCTCTTAGGTATTTGATATCCTCCCACATACCACTGCACATAAGAGAATATAATTTCTGATTGACTTTTGTATAATGTGGACAAATATGTTTGTTCGGATATCAGTGAAATACTAATTGCTGACCAAGACCACTGATTATGCAAATTTGAACATTACATGAATACTATTTAAGTACCCTGTAGTTTAAGCATTGCTTAGTAGACAATCAAGCAGAGAGATTGTCCACCAAAATCTCTCAAAATCTCAAGTAATCAGCAAGCTGAAATGCAACTACCCTACGTTTGAACCAGAGACAGATACACTCTGGCAACATCTCTTGTCAGAAGTGCCTAGAGGAACTTCTGTAACAGCTCCAGATTTCAGCCAGAAGGGAGCTATCGCAAGAAGGGTGAAAAGGGTTTGTGGAGGTCTTGCACTAGGGAGCTTCTTGCAGGAAAGATGGAAAGGATTCAAAAGAAATGGAAGGAAAGCAGAAAGGTTGGGAATAGGAAAGTGAAAAAGAACATGAGTTCAGGGGAAAGCTAAAATAAGAGGGATAAAAAAGCTAGATATACGAGGAGTAGGGATAAAGAAAGAAAACTGAAAGAAAATAAAATATGGGGAACCTTAAGCAGAGAGGAACAAGGGAAATACCAGTCTCACTAAATGTTTCCTGGTACAGCAGCAAAACAGCAAATCATTCTCCCTGTAGGTTCAGGTACCTGCCACAAACAGTCCAGAAGGAGTTTTTGAGCCTGATTATTCTTAACAGATTTCCAGATTACATTTTTAGCTTTGTAAGTTTTGCTTATAAATATATTTAAGATGAATGATTCACTGAAAATACTGGAGAACACGAAGTCTTAAATAACAGCAGCCTTGCTACACTCAGTTTCCTCATTGGCAAGGTATGTTTCAACTGATAATATTCGCTTCACAATGCTATGAAATCACCCTACCCCTCTGCTGGAAGCTACGTCTCTGCAAGCAGAGCTGTCTGAAGGGAACCCATACTCCATCCCTCCAGCTGCAAACCCACTGCACTAGCGTGATCTCACCTTCTGAGACAGTATAAACTCTTCACTATATAGACATAAACATACGCCATATGGATAATGGGTGCTTCAGAAAAGGCTCACAAGCCCCATTACTATAGCATCAGGAGCAGAGAGTTGTAAACCAGTGTCCAAAACAGCAGTAGCTGTGTTCATCACAGAATCTCCTGAGGTTCCTAACAGCTTTTAAAAAGTAAAACAACAAAAAATGCAGACCTACTTTTCCAATGGAAGGTATTACACACAAAGGCTACATTTTGTTTCTCTCAAATGATAGAAAGTGCCCAAGTTATGACAGACTATGTCCTATTTTCTGTTTCAACATCTATTTGGGAAACCGCCAGATTTTTCCAGATGTTTCCAGGCTACCTCCTTAGTAACAAGCTTGCGAAACACTTGAAACCTCTCTGCTCTGGTCTGCAATTTCTTCATCCTGCCTCAACACCAATTTCTGCCTTACCGCTGATGTATCTGCACAACGGCAGGTGGGTTCCCCAACCCCTTTCTCTTTTCGTAGGTCAGCATAACTCCATTTAGATGGTAACGCTTTTTAAACACATTTTCTCTCCTTTCTTTTGGGGAGGCCTTATGTGGACCCCACTCTAGCTCCCCAAGCAGGACCAGAAGGAGCAGGTGCAGGTTTCCAGGTGGGAAGCGCAAGCAGGGTGATATTCGGTGCAATTCGTGGCAATGCGGAGTGCAGCCACAGGGATCCCCGGCGGGTTGGTGTGCTTCCTCCCCCGGAATGCTTCTTTTTTGTCCTTGTTTATTCTTCAGTGGTGAGCCACTGGGAACAAAGACCTTCCAGTGTCTGTGTTTGGAAAGCAACACAAGAGAAGGCTCTACTGCTAAAAAGCAATAGTGACGAGAGTTTTCTTTAGAAAGCTGTGTGAATTATAAACAATATACTACTGCCATGTGTTAAAAAAGAACAAGGACACCAGTGAGAAGGAAACTAACTGTTATTCTTAAAAGACAAAGTCAGTGGATACAAAAGGGCATACATTACTCCCCTCTGAAATTGTATGATAAAATGACAGCAAAAATCAGCTTAGAAGCAACACGTGAACTAGCCTTCTGCGCCTCCTGCTCTCTTCCTTCCAAGACTAAATGGATCTGTGTCTCTCTTTTGTCACATTGTTGTAACTTTCATTCAGTCTCCCCACTTCACCTTGACCGCATCTGAACAGTGACAATATGTTTCTTGTTCTTCACACTTTTCCCAGCAAGGATCACTGACAGCCTCTTACTTTGTATTTTCTCGGCTTTTGAGGCAGTGATTTTTTTTTTCCCCTTCTTTTTCCCCAGCCATCATCAGTGCTATTTGGAGAGAATTTGGTTCAATTTCCATTTTAAACGTGAAATGTTTGAATTAGCTCATAATGTCTCCCAGCTCGCAGAGGAAAGAGCTGGTCTTTAAAAAAGAAAAAAAAAAAGTTTGATTTTTTTCAAAATAAAAAATGAAAAGCCGCAGAATAATCTTAAATCATTTTATACTGCACATAAAACTTGAAAATAATGAGAGCTCTTCAATTTAGAAATGATTGGGGTTCTAGGCACACGAATCAGAGAGAGATGTAAAATTATTAGAACGCTACAGCATCTTTTGCAAGCATTTCAATTCAGAGGTGATCAAAGATTCTGGACTTGCAGAGCAATTTACTTGGCATTTGCAGGAAAGCCTCACTCTTTCAAACTGAAGCACTCTTAACAATATGAAGAACTCCAATAATTTTAAATTGATGTATACCATACATGCCCAGAAATCCAATTTAGTCTTTAAATAAAAGCATTATAACTTCAGAAGTATGAAGTGCCCACCCACAACATAACGGCAATCTAGCCTTTCCAAATCACATGTCAATTCAGCCTAGCTGTTATTTCTCCCATGCTACGGTTTTTCTGGTGTGAGCAATTGCTGAAAACATTAGAGATGAGCATTTCTTGCATTTAACCCTATCCTTCAGGCTCGCTTTCTGATTAACTACAATTTTTTTCTAAAACCAGTGAACTTCTGGACAGCCTCATATTGCAAGCTGATTTGCAAGGTGCAAATGGTATTTCTAAATACTTTTAAGTACTGCAGATTAACCCAGAAGACAATACTTAAGCCACATCAAAGATGCAATATATTCTCAACCAAAACCTTAATTCAGCTGAGTTTAAGTTCGTAAATAATTATATCTATTCATAATTTAGCTGAGCTCAGGTTTGCAAATAAGTACATCTGTTCCTAAGGGAAACACAAAGTACACCAAATTCTAAAACAATATTGATAGGGCAGGAAAATAAAATAAAGTCTAAACTTTAAAAATTACATCTCAAGTCTACATGAAAAAAAATCATGAAAAGTCCCCAGAGCCAGAGAGATCTTGTGTTGACCCAGCAGGCCCTCTGCTCCTTCCACGCAAATGGTCTCTCTGTGTAAACCAGACTCCTGTCACCAGCCAGCCTGTGAATTCTCTCAGTTTCGCGCGGCAGGCAACCACCTTTTCTGTCCTACTGTCCATACCAGAAACCCCTCCTGTATCCCATGAGGCTTGTGGGCGGTCACAGGAGAGCTACTGTCTACAGACACTCAAGTTTTCTTTTCCTTACCGACACAGATGTAGGACTGTGTAAGACATATATGAGGCTGGCAGTGATATTTCAGATCAGATGAGGTCTTGGCATTCAGTTCTGAAAGTGTCATATTCACTTCTAAGTAGGTGCTACAAAGACACCAACACAAGTCTGGATACACCTCAATCATGCTGGGGATGACCAGTGCACCAGAAACAAGTAGGTGGAGGGGATCGACCAGACTAGATGACCATAAATGTTTGCCTCAAGCTTCAAAACCTGGAGTTGTTTTGTTTCATACAGGAGATGTACTGGTGGATGGAAAAGGTCCAGACAGCATAATCCACTTTTTCCACTAGTGGGTAAGGTTTTCGGCCATTATTTCAGATTTTATGAACTGTAAATAGCTTCTCCAACATGCAGCATGCTAAAATACTTTTCAGTTGGAAGGAACTTCTGGAATTCACCTGATGCAACCCCCAACTCAACAGTGAAATGACATAAATCAGGTTTTGTACAGTCAAGACCTGAATATCTCCGAGGATGTAGTTTTATAAATCACTAATGCTTCTTTATGTTCTTTATCTTTTAAATTACAGTATTCTGAAATTAGGAAATTTTAGATTTCCTAACTGAGAAGTTGATAGCTGGGCCTGTTTCTAAGGGTAGAACATAACTATGAAATCTTAATGTGGCATAAACCAGTGCAGGTGCCCTTGAATGTTTTTTCGTACTATTGGAGTTTATGTGATCTATGAGAAGAAGTCTGTTCTGTTCCCCATGGGCTACAGCTTAGCCTCAAGACTTAGTGGATGTGTGACTTAGTGTAAATTTAGTGGAGACTATGATGTCTATAAACTCTTACAAAATGTCACACAAAAAAAGTATTAGCAGATTTCTACCTCGAACTACACCAGACTCACTGTCAGACAGCAAAAGTGCTTACAAGTATCCATCATAATGTTCTCTGTCTTATAAATAAATTAATTTAGCCCCTTGTGGTGGAGACTGACACCAGCTAGCAGATGATGCATTTTAAAGTGTGCATTCTCTTTTCTTGAAAATAGAAAAGGACACTAAATCTGTCCAGAATCTTCTAAATGATAAAACCTGAAGCACCTGGAAGAGGACAAATTTGTGACAAAGCTTGAGCATCAAGCCACAAATGTTGGACACAAAATTGCATATTTCACATGCATCTTAATTGTTTTCTACCAGATTTGACCTTCCTTTCCCATATTTGCTTTATGTGAAGTTTGAAAGCAAACTTGTTTTGGAAATGCTGGAAGAGGAACAGTAGTCCTGGCTTCAAAAGGGGAACTATCTACATGTTCATTACTAAATGTAGATGCAGGCAGAAAAAAAAGAGACATTGGCAACAAGCAAATACTTTCCAATGCCTAAATTCTTTATAATTTTAACTGAAGTCTTAAATGACATTTAAATGTATATAATGCATAAAATTTATTTCAGGAAAAAACTATTTTAGCTTAGTATAGCATTTAACTTTGATGCTCACCTATTGAAATAAACTGCATGGGAGAGACGTGTTCCCATCTTTCCTGAAGCTGTCTTTTGGCAGTGTTCTGTAAGACAAGGTTGTCCAAACAAAAGAGAAAAATAGTTCATGCCATTACAACTACTTTTTTGTGGCAGTCAGATGCCTCCTATTATTTTTGAGTCCAAACCTCAAATGTCCATGACATGACAAAAATCTAGAAGTCTTAATCCATAGCTAACATTTCTATTTCCTCAGTGTTGAAGATTATTGTTCTGCTTTGAGCAGTTTAATCAGGTACTTAAAATTTCCCTTTATGTGCACAGCAGCTATCTGAAATCTGCTGCCTTCAGCCTTTCCAGAGCCTCAACCCAGGAAGAGAAAAAGGTAAATAATATCAGAAAAAGAGTCTAAGATCAATAAGCTCTACTAATAACTTCATAGATTTCCCTTTAGGATTCACCTTAACTTCTTTATATCTTCTAAAAAGTAACCTGCCTAATGCCCAGAAGTTTTAAAACATGGTAACACATTTTTTAAAATACCATTTTCAATACTAATTTGAGAAGACCTTGACCTAAAAAAAATGCTCTTTTATAAACCATTTACTGCTTTGATTTTGAAATGTTTCTGTATACTGAGAACAGAAAGAACAGCCCTGAATAAGGAAAATACTCACCCAAGCAAAAACCAGCAGCCATCAGTTGCTTTTGCTGTAGTTTTCTCAAAAAAGCCTATTTTCTATTGGTTTTAGTTTGTTTTCACTGCCTGTTAAACACAGTCGAATCAGAGTGTGTTTTGCACACTCCCAAAATTCAAATATTCTGAAGGTATTTCACTGAAGCTTCTCCAATAAATACTTCAGTTGCAAAGAGTATTCATAAATAGTTACAACTTCAGCCCAAAGACTGAGTGCTTCACACAGTTGTGAACGTATGGCAACAGGAGTCTGTGACACAAACCCTTCGGGTAATCCAACCATGGAGGACTTCATTGGGTGTCAGCAGTAAACAGTGTGCTACACTTTTCCTTAACAGTACGTGTAGCAGATTTGTTGTAAAAGAATTATAGCCCTGCTTGTAGGGCACTTCCTCCAACATAAAATCACTTTCTCCTACCTTTTTCATCGAGTATTCCTTTCCACATAGTTCTGTTAAAAAATATTAAATTGAAACCAACAACTTTTCTTCACCCTTCCAGACAGACAATGTTGGAAAAAAACCCAGCAATGTCAACCTATGAATGCTTCGGATCAAGAAGAGAATGAACATTACCCCAAAAGTGAATACTAATATGAATATGGGAGTGCTTGTAATAGAAAGTACTTGCATACTTCCCTACAGTGATTGCTCTTCAAACCATCAAAAAGTAGAGTTGGTTTTGCAAACTGACTCACATTCTACCAACAAACTGAATACAGAGTGCCTATTTTTCAGGTCTTGTTCCAAGACCTTAAAACTAGAAGTAAATTAGATTATATTTCTATGAGAGAAACTTTTCCATGCCTCATTATACATATTTATATATATATATAAATTGTGATAGTTTGTAAATACTATCATTCCCATATTAAAGTAGACAACCTTGAGACCACAACAACAAGGAAGTACTGAAATTTGTGCCTAGTTTAGTCCTGAAAACACTCACTGTAGTCAGCAAGGATTTCCAGAACCTGGGCGAAGATATAAATATAGATATTTATTTAACATTTAGATTCTTAAAGCAGTGCATGAAGCAGCATACACTACTGGGTGCTATTTTAAATTTAAGAATTTCTTCCTCTATCATGGAAACAAATCCTCTACTGAAGGTGCTATTTTGCCACTTCTTTTATTTTTAATTATAAGCAAAACAAACATGACCTCAGCACATCTTTGTTATTACTGTGAGAAAGGACAGGGGGAATATAAGAAGGGTGGGACAGAGCATGCAGGAAGCGGGCATTTTTGACAAGTTGCACAATTAATATAAATAAGCAGTAAAGTTTTTGTAAAGGACATTTCAAAAGGAAAGGAGATGTTTAACAGAGGCCCTGTTAGCCAGCATACCAGTCACTGGAACAGAGTATTTTCTCCTTGAAGGTGTGGCAGGCGATGGAAAATTCTCTGTTAAGGCTTCTCACTGAACATGGGAAATGAAAGATAAAAAATAAATAGCTAGAGGAGATTCGAATGGGGCACTTCTACTACCACTATGAGGTGCCTCTTCACCCTGTAATTCTTGAGACACTTTTCCTGAGCTTGAGATTCACAGCACCGCAACTACAAGGTGAGGTCCTGTTGTCCACATTTTTCTTTTCCAGTTGGTGTCTCTCTGAGCTTTTGGTCCTCCTGGATCCTTGGGTGCTTACCCACATACAATAGAGTCTGCTACTTCTGGCACAGGCAGAAAATGAACATGTGGTATTATTTATCTGTGGCTGCCCCCAAAATACTCCTGGGCAGGGTGGGAACGGTCCTTTGGTGTTCCTGAGATCACGTCTCTTTTCACAACTACCTGGCTAGGAGCATCTGAGTTGAAGAACAGTATAATTTATATTATCTTATATTTATTTCCATTCTATTTGCCTTTGCAGTGGGATTTCTCTCCCCTGATTTTAGCTATCTAAAGGTTTGACAACGAACTCAATGATAGCTCAAGACACCTATAATGACAGATTTACACATAGGTGTCTACAGACACACTGAATAGCCCCTGAACTATGGGGCTTTGTTCAGTTGACCACGCATTGGAATCTAATGCCATTTGACGTGTCCTGGGGTATCCAAAATGTACCTGACAGGTCCACAAAGATGACACAAGACATGCAGCAGACCCGTGTACAGAGTGGGCCATTCCACAGCATCTCAGATACCACCAGACCCTGTGAGAAGGCAGCTGAATCAGGCCCCTCATCGAAACAGTCGGTCGCGTTTGGAAAAGAATTTATTACGAAGTAGGATATCTGCATCATGGTGAGCTGAATGGCACTCTAGGCCTTCGTGACTTTATGCCCACTGAATTAATGATAGCCTAACACCTAGCACATATGTCAACAGTGTCATTAGAAACCTAACTGTAGCAGGATTTAGGAATCTTAATTGTAAATGTCTGTGATTGGGAGCTGAATCTTGCCATAGTCGTCTAGGATCCTTTTTCTGTTCTGGAAAATATTAAACCTACCCAAAGGGAAATTCAGTCTATCTGGAAATTCAAGTCTAAAGTAGGTGGGAGGGTGTGCCACTTGGAAGCATCCCTCTCCCTGTCCAATGACTTTAAGTTGGGCTGAAATAACTGCCATAAACCAACAGAACGCAAACCGCCTGACACTACGCATACTGACTCCAAATGTTGCAAATTAAATTTTGAGGTAGAATCTTGCAATGATTAATTACATATTTTCAAACTTCTCATTTACTTTTAATACACCTGGATAGCAGTGACACACTCAAGAAATTGATATACAACTGTCATTATACAGTAGTTATTCTGATAATTTTAAAGATTGATGTCATCAAACCAGGACTGCGTTGAACGTGAATCCTTCTTTCACTTTGTTCTTCTTTAACCATGTGGATAATTTATACATGTTTTTTACTAACCTTTTTGGTAAAATAATAAGTTTTTTCTTGTCTTCTCGAAGTAAAGCTTAATTTTCCCATCTGTTGAAAATATCCCTCATTAGTAACTCCTACAGATTCAGACAACTAATCTGGTTATTTCAGAAATATAAAAGCATACTTAAATTGGATTTTAAAATGCTAAACAACAAAGGATGCATGTCATTCTAAGATTAAAAACCTAAATAATAATTAAAAGGAAAGGATTAAGAAAATTACTCCAACATGAACTTCCATGCCAAAGTCCAACACAGCTGAATTTGTTTCAGTTTACAAATATGTGCAGATTAAAGCCTTTGTCCACTTTAGCACACAACAGATAATACCCAGAATTATTTTATAGAAGAGAGCATAATTCTAAACCGCAACATAGCCCTTATTCAAAACCAGAAAATTTATTGAAAAAATCATTGATCTTTTATTTTGCTTCCATGCTTCACTCTTTTCAAGCTTAATGCTTTTTCTTCACCTTCTCTGTTCTCATTCCTATGTCCACTACTCTTCATTTTTCAGTGTTTTTAAAGGCAGGAAGAAAAGAATGAGGCAGAGAAAAAAAGGAAGGCGATTTTCTTAAAAGACTGAAAAAAAATCAAAAATAAGGCTGCAGATTTTCACAACTGAGTAAGCAGATGAGGTCTCCCTTAGTACGTAAATATCCCTGAAGACACGAGCAATGAAAATAGCTTCATATTGTATGTTTCCCTCCCTTTAGCAGATCCACCCATCAGATAACAACAGAAATTTGAAAAAGGAAGAGGCTGTGGTTTGGCCGGGCCATCAGGAGAGGAGGGGTTTGGGACAGGAGATGAACTGAGGATAGTTTTCCACACTCCCCCTTTCACTTGTGGTGGAGGCTGTTGGACACCTCCTCTCCTTCCACCTACCTGAGCTACATTGGAAAACCGATGCTCATGGGAGCATCCCCCACTGTATAAAGGCATCAGCATAAACCCAGGATTAGTGCGTCGAGTCTTTTTCCTACTTTAAGGACTAAATTCCTCTTGAACGTAGAATAATTCTCCTTTCATGACAGACCTGGAGAAATTACTCTGCATTTAGAAGATTAAATTCTGTTGAATCTGGTCTCAGTATATGTTTGCACAACTGAGTTCAAGTTGAAGGATCTTCAACTAGATAAAAGCACGTATTTGTCCTTGCTAGTAAATGATTCACTCATCAAAGTTACTAAACTAGATGATAAACTGGATACTAAACTGACCGATGGTTGGTGTAAGGCCACTTGTTACGTTTCAAGCACATACTCTTAAGGTACTCAGAGATTTTGAGCAACGTATTTCCCATCTGCAAATAAAGAAAATCTCGGCAGGTATAATGCTGCCAGAATTGACTTAATTTCCTCCTCCACCAGCCCCCCCGCCTTGCATAAATGTAGGAAGAAACATCCCAGGGATGTGAAAAAATACGGAAGACCCTGGGTCCTGAAAGGCCTGACCCTGCCCTCTGGTCTGGTGGGTGATAGGGGTTCAGTGCGAACCTCTTTGACTCGCGTGGAAGTGGCGTGGCTGAGAACCCAGGAGCCCTCTCTGCTGCACCAGTAGCCTCTGTGACCAAACTGGCACATTCAAATTGTGTGAGCTGATTCGAGGCAGTCAGCACTCACTTTTGGTTTTGAAGGTCATCACAGACCCATGAACAAACCCAAGAATCATCCAGAGTTGGTGACTTTGCTGCTGCAACCACCAGACCCCTGAGTTGGAGAGACGAGGGGTGAGGAATGCTCAATGGAGCTGCTCCAGGGGCAAGGGCTGAGGGCTTTTGAAGTTCTTCCAGTCACTCTCATGACAGAGATGGCAGAACCATTTCAAGCAAGTTTCATCCAGTCAGCAACACACGTTTGCAAAAATATGTAATTTTCCCCAATACAGCGAGCAATAAAACTTTGAGGTCCACACCACAGGGTGAGGTAGATTGTTTTGGGTTTTTTTAACCCGTGTCATAGAATCATAGAATCATAGGTTGGAAAAGACCTGTAAGATCATCAAGTCCAACCATCAACTCAACACCACCATGCCTCCTAAACCATGTCCCAGAGTGTCACATCTACACGGTTTATGAACACCTCCAGGGATGGTGACTCCACCACCTCCCTGGGCAGCCTGTTCCAACGCCTGACCGCTTTTTCAGTAAAGATATTTTTCCTAATATCTAATCTAAACCTCCCCTGACACAACTTGGGGCCATTGCCTCTCATCCTATCGCTAGTTAGTTGGGAGAAGAGACCAACACCCACCTCACTACAACCTCCTTTCAGGTAGTTGTAAAGAGCAGTAAGGTCCCCCCTTAGCCTCCTCTTTTCCAGACTAAACAGCCCCAAGTCCCTCAGCTGCTGCTCTTAAGACTTGTTCTCCAGCCCCTTCTCCCGGGAGGAGAGAATTCTGGCAGGAGTCTCCCCTAAGAGTCCCGCTCTCTGTGAGAGCGCGTCCCGCTGCCTTTCCCTCAGGCACAGGTCAGGGCAGCAGCCCCTGGCTGCAGAGAGCTGGCCACCATCCCGGCAGCACGAAAGAGTTTAGGGCGGCGGAGGTTTGCCAGCCCCCGCCGCCGGGACGGACAGGCAGGCAGGCGGGCGGGCGGGCAGACGGCGGGCGGGAGCAGGCCAGCCGCCCCCCCGGCGGCCCCCCCGGCCCCTCAGGGAGCGAAGCCGGGATTGTGGGGGATGGGGGAGGGGGGTGTTCGCCGGGCTGCTCCCTCCTCTCCCCCGGCCCGGTCCCACGGGAAGCGGCGGGCTGACAGCAGCCCGGTGTCACTCTCCGCCCGCCTGTCACTCTCCCTCTCGCCGCGGTTGCCGGTACAGCCGGGGCCGCCCCCAGCCTGCCGGGGCCGCCGATCGCTATCGCTGGGGCTCGGGGCTGCCCCTGCTGTGAACCTGACTGTGGGGGGGGGGGGGGGGGGGGGGAGCTGGGGGAGAGGCGCTGATACAGTTTGGCTTCTTTTCTTATTTTCCTGTCCTTTCTCCGGCGCTCAGTCCTTTGTGTCAGCTCTCAGAGGCGCTCCGTTTGACTGGCAGGCTGTCACAGATCAGTTACCACCTAAAGCCGCTTGGCAGGGAGAGGTGACGGCCCAGGAAGGGATCTAAGTGGGTTTATCAGTGCTTCTTTACGCCTCGTGAGCTCCTTGACACAAAAGGAAAGGGTATTAAAGATCTAAAGCGAGCCCAAAAGCGTGAAAGCTCCTTATAGGCTGTGAGATGTGGATGTGACTAAATTTTTAAATATTTTGAGTTGACGCTATTCATTTTGCCAATAGAGTAGAAAGAATTTTTGTTACAGAAATGAGTGTATGTTCCACTTGAGTGAGATTTGGAAAAGGGAGGAAGTCCCTAAATATGTGCTTGGAATATTACCACTACCCTGTATTTACAATCGTGCATCTGTTTTGAATATATATAAAATCTGACATATTTCTTTTTTTAAAAAAAACCCCAACCCCACAGTCATTTAGCACATGCAGTATCCAATTTCCTGCTACTATTGCTGAATTCATTTAGGGGTTTTGTGTTTATTTGTTTGTTAAAGTTTGAACATTATAACGTAGTCAGAAGGGCTGGCAATTCTCAAATCCTATAAATGGTAAGCATGGAAAAGGTCCAGAATTCATTAGGTATATGCCATATCTCCTTTCAGGCTCTTTTATGCATGGATTATTGTTAAAGTAGTGTATTTTTAGCATGCCAATGGCTTCTCACAGCACATTACTACAGCCATAATGGTTACACTGTAGGCAGCAAAGCACAAAGCCTTTCCCTTTGTTCCTAATTTACCAGATCTCAAACTCTTTTACTGTCTGTTTTAAATTAAACCCCAAACATTTCTATGGGACACATCATCGTCAAGGTGTACGATTTGGGGGTGCTGAAATATCAAAAAAGCCAACCTACATCCTGGTGGTCGAAACAGGGAGATTCTTTTCATCATCCACTTTAGGGAAATTATATGTATTCTAAACCTCACATAATCAGAGGGTCATATTCCAGCCTTGGTGAATGTTAATGAGAGTTCTACAGAGATGAAGAATTGTCATGTTCAGGATTACTTTTTTTCATTTACTCAAAAAAGACAGGAAACGCTTATTTATTCATTTATATCTTTCATATTTTTACCTGATTCATTTTGAAAGAAAGTTTTAAGGTGTTAGGGATCATAATAACATGTGTGGGGTTTTTTTACATACAAAAGAGTAAGTCTCAACTCTTCTTCCTTCAATTCTGTATAGTCACCCAACTTGTTTTTCATGTCATTATAGCCCCTCCTAGCCTTCAAATCTGCTGTCTACCATTTTCATTGCTTATAAGCAGCAGGTGAATGGCCCAAATGAAAGATTTAACAAGCCCTCAGCGGAGCTGCTGCCCTGAAATTTCACTCCCCTACACAGTGCTCTTTCCCTCTCTTTGTCTGAAGCAAAAAGGGTTTTTCTCGAACCGTTGTCTTGACTGTTGGCTAATATTGTCATCCTCTACAAAGTTCTGTAAGTGGCTACCGAGCGGGACATGGTGAGCACTGTTAAAATATTTTCATGCTGTTTCCTCAAATTTGTAAGGCAGGCAACTTAAATCGCCCTCCCACCCCTTTGTGATTAGAAACCTGCAGAAACTTGAGGAACTGTTCATTGACGCAAACATTCAAAGAGCAAATTAAGTGCCAATATTTGTACAAACAGGCATTCACCTTTTCAGAGTGCAGGGAAAATACCAAGTGCCTACCAGACCAATGCAAACTGAGCACTCAGTTTTTGAGCAGTTACAATTAAATCCTCCAGCAAACAAAGTTTGAAAAGAAATACATTCACATAAGTGAAAATATGGGAAAATGAAAATCACGATACACTTAGTTGTTTTGTCCACATCTAAGAAGATCTAAATTTGTCTTTATTTTTTTTTCCTGTGCATAAATGACCAGACTTTGAGCTCATTCCCAAATACACTTGCAAGCACACCACCATGTCTCATCTCCACCAGATCACACAATGAGGACCAAAACTTTTCAAGCTGTGTCTGTAATGAACTTGGTACTTCCTCTGCAGGTTAAGCAGCAAGATTGCTAACAACCTAAACCTATTACCTGTGAGGTGGACTAAGGCAAAAAGAAAACCCAAACTCGCCATGAAATTAACTGGGGTATTATGTCATCAAAATGAAGCTTTTCAGAGGCCTAAACTGAGATCTGAAGATGCGAATTTGCTAATCTGAAGCCAGAACCTTAGACGACACCTGATTATATCCCAGATTATGTGTATTACGGCACGAGCAGCTCTACCTTAATTAAGTTTAGGACTAAAATTAGCTTAAATTTATCATTGCAAAGAATGAGGGGCAGTGAAAAACTGTCAAAAGCATACACAGCAGTTGCAAGCACCCAGCGCAGCAGCTGAGGGCCTTTGGGAGCACTGAGGATCCAGCCCCCTACAAACAGAGGCAGGTTGTTTAGAGCACCTTGAGATGAAATTCATACGTACTGGTTGCAATAATTTCTTTGTAATATTTAATATCCAAAGACTAAATGTCAAAATGTTCAAGTTAGAAGCATTAGTGACTTTTAAAGGTATGTATTGCAGATGGAAATAAATGTAGTTACTACATTCACTGTAGGCATTAATTCTTACAGTACATACACTTTTTCAGATTACCTGGGAACATCTACAGCGAAGGAAAATCTCTCTCAGCTTGAGGAGTGGCGTGTTCTCTGCTTCCTGAGACCCCATCAGCTTTTGCGGAGAGAGGGACTAGGAACCCTGGTTATATTTGTATTTATGGACAACCTGAGGCACTGGTTGTGCGAAACTAGTGTCTGACGGGTGTAGGGGACTTCTACAGCAAGACTGCCAAGCTGTTGGTGCTTAGGGAGCAAACGAATGAAAACAAGTACTATACCCACTGCTTTGCAGACGTTACATGGAAGGATCCTTTAACCCATTGCATCTGGAAAGCTACCTTTAACACTCCCTTTCGTGTCTCTGTGCACCGCCGTGTGGTATAATGGACTTCAGTATGGGGAAGGATGTGGCTGTGCTGCTAAAGAACTGAAACAGGAAGAAAATGTTGTCTGTCTTTCATTATTTCACTTGCTACCTCAGCCCTTAGCCTTATCTATCAGGGCTCTTGTAGCATTTTTCCCTCTTTACATATGAGGTTTTGCCTGTAAAGATAAAACACCTGTAAGCACCTGTTAAACTCTGGCCAGAGCCTGTCTCCTCTGCCAGTGGCTCCTTCTCACCTTTCTCAGAGTAAACTGCACTGGAAAGCAGCCTTGCTTAGGCACTGCTGAGTGCCACAGCATGGCTGAGGGAGGAGGCTACCGTTCCCCACTTTCCATCAAAGCAGAAAAGAAACTTCATCTTACCAGTGACTGAGACACATTCAGGCACATCTGATTAAAAGTGTGCTATGGAGAAGGGGCAATGACAAAGACGAAGAGGAGTCCACGCAGAAGGGAGGGAGGAAGGTGGAAACGAAAAACTAGGAGGGAAAGGTACTGATTTTAAACTCTCTTCCCTCTCAAACACCATCACTTCTTTGAGGAGTAACACATAGCCCTTTGGCCACTTTGCACTTGCTGCTTGATCTGAAGGCTGTGTTATAAATTGGGCTTTTAATCAAGTGCCTGCTGAAGGAGCAAATGATAGAAGTGAGAGGCACAGCCTGCTCCCCACCGGCCACGAGCTTTGGCAGGAGCTCACCATGGGGACCTGTGGCCAAGGCACCCTGGTCCTTGAGGAGGGAGAAGCAGGAGGACCCTGACACTGGCACACCAGCTCTCAGGCGCTCCAGCAGTGAAAGAGCCGGGGTGAAGAAAAGGTAAATAACATTATTTCCATCTGTTGCAATATGGAAGCTTGCACCACAGTAAACTAAGCAATCCACTCAATGTAACGGGGCATGCTGATAGAAACCTAACTGCTCTTACTCCAAACATTCACCTGGGTTGCCACAAATCCCGTTTTAGTTTTTGGGCTTTACGTTTCTGCCAAAGTGAAACAGACCATTGTGCAAAAACGTGCAGACTTTTCTGTTGGCAACAATAGTATTTTCACAGACACAGAGCGTATTTAAAAACTGTGGCTCAGCAACAGTGACATCTATCAGTGTTCAACCCTGCAAACATCAGAAGCCCTCTAATCCGAAAGTGCTACCTCTGCAGCTTGGCATATCTCAGCACTAATTGCAATAGTGCAAACTATGAAATAGGTATAAAGAACCAGTATAAACACAGTAATATCATGCTTACCAGTGATTTTTTTAAGAAACAATTAAAACAGCTGGCATCTGCCACACAAAGGCAGATGTGTAAGAGAGGCAGAGAATCTTACTCCTGTCTGTGAGGCCTTTAAAGTTTCCACTAGGATGAAGGGTGCTATAAAAATATTTTTAAGCCCGTAACTAGCAAAAATGACTTCATTATGATCTCATGTGCTGCCAGAGCACCAATTAAATTGACTTGATAATGTTATGATTAGGCTGTACTTTTCATCAGTTACAGAGCTCTTGATTGAAGAAGAGATTTGCAACACTGAAAGAAATGACCTTGTGATATGGATTTTTATCAATGACTTTTTACCTTGCTGGTTTCCAATTACATGACAAATAAATAATAGTACTTGCCGCTTCTATTATACTTCTGAGGATCCCAAAGTACTCTGATGATTAATTAGCTTCACAAGAGCTGTGAGAGTTAGGTACATGTTATCCTGTTCTTATTAGCAATTCAGAATTCAAATGTGATATCTTTGTCCCATTCACATAAATGGCAAAAATCCTCTTGACTTTAGTGGGGGTAGGATTTCACTCAGAGAGTTTAAGCAGTTTGACTAAGGTCACAAAATCTGTCTGTAGCAGAGCTGGGACATCTCTCCTTTCTCACCGCCACTGCAGTTAAAGCCATAAAGTAACTCGGGTAAAATGTACCCAAGGTTTGAATTACACTTGATCCTGTACTTCCATTGTCAAAAAGCCACCTTTAAAAATCATGAGATACCACGACCAACTTCATTTAAAAAAAAAAAAAAGCAAATTCACATAATGCAAAACCATTTGATTCGTGGAGAAGAAAGAGCACATATTCCACAAAGCATCCTATCAAGTTTTTTCAGTCTATAATATAAAAATGTTTAAGAATGCTTGTGGTTTTAGAATTTATATGAATGGATACATTGAGTGAACATGTATTTGTATTAAATATGTTTTGATATTTGTCTCAACATGAATTCATAGAATAAAATCAATGCACAGTACAGCAGTCCATTCAAAGTTTCTCAGCCTATGCTAATACAAATTCAAAATGACATAAGCAATTGCAGCATAATAAAGAATATTTTAGGAAAACATTTGTATTCCTTGATGCTCTAAGCTGTGTACTTCATGGTCACGGTTCTTTCTCAGAGTTAAGTGCTGCTTGGGATACAGTGCAGTGAGCATTCTCCACACTGCACTGCAGAATCTTTTGAAGAGTTGTAGAAAAGCAGGACAGCGCAACAATTTGTTTTTCACTTTTCAGTTATGGAATAGAGTCAAGAAAAACAGGTCTTTCTGGAGTCAGTTCAAAAAATGTGGCAACTAGAGCGGTGACAGCTGAGCCGCATTGCTTGTTGTCCACCAGGCAGGCTGGTTCCCCATCAGAGGAGCAATGGAACCCAGGCTACCTTTTTATTTTTGGAAAGTATATGTCACCTTAGACCAACTAATCCTTTGCCAAAAGAAGCAGCATGAAAAAAATCCTTCATTTGAGGGATTACAGCCAAACACAATGCCTGTTCCTGAGTTTGAGCCAAAAGAATTATGATAGCGACCCGAGCTTGTCGTTTGTCTCTTCTTCCTTCAAAAGATATTCCAAGGATATTGCAGTCAATGTGAAAGAGAGTCGTCATCAATTGTCACATGTGGACAGAGTGGTGGAATGTATTCTTCATCTTGTAGTGTTGGTGGAAGCAGAGGAGACCCCAGCAAGGGAAAAAGCAGCCAGTGCAAGAGGGGCATCTGTATGGAGAATGGGCAGGTGGCACCTGCAGATGTTTGGGGACACTTACAGAAGAAAATGTGACACTTGTGGCAAGAAAAAACAGAGAGAACTGGGATGACCTTCAGTGCTGACTGCATGGTAACCAGTGTCAGAAAAATTCTCCCCTCCAAACACATTATTACAAAGCTAAGGATTGCTAAAACCACTACAAATAGATGCAGTGAATTAGTGCTAACCAGAGCTAGCTAGTCTACATGGTACAACAAGCATCATGCGGGCAGGCTAGCCCAACTGTGACTTGCATTGGGCTCCCCACATTTCTAAAGCTATGACAACATCACAATGAAACCTTTCTTTTAAAATATCTTTACCCTTGCAATGCTTTTTTATTATAATAAATTTACATGATAAGTTTTATATACAATAAAAATATAATATAAATTTTCCTCTATTATAAAACCACGTAATTTCATTTGACTAGGATGTATTTAGTGCTGTAGCAGTGAGAGGGAAAGAAGTTTACAATCAATGTTTAATCTGGCTGCCAGCTCCATAACAGCAAAAAAAATTAAGCAGGTTTTCATGTTATCCACAAGGGCTCTACGCAATGCCAAGTTTGTGTCTTAAATTACTGCTTAGAGACAAAGCAAAGCATAAGCCATTTTACAGTTGTACACAAGTGGCTTTACTGGTTTTGCTCCTTAAATGCTGAATTTCACGTAAACCATGGTGTAACATATAAACTTATTTCAATTTGCATTTTGCAGACAACTCAGAAGTCATGCACTGATGTCCTTAGATCATAGGTAGAAAACTGTTGCTCTTCACGATCCAGGTATTACTGTTTGGCAAAAGGAGTTCTCCGTAGTGCAGCATTCCCCAAATCCATATGCACTGTATTTTGGGGGATTCTGGCACATATCCAGACTGTAACAAGCAATGTCAACTGGTTATGCTGCAAAAGACTACCTGTACACACAGGTAGTCATAATTTTGATAGTGGGATTCAATTATATTCCTGTTAATGGACATAAAAATGAAGACAGTCTCGGAAGACTCTGTGTTGACAATTCATAATTCAGTTTTGAGTAAGTGGAGATACTTGTACCACAGATACAGAAATAAAACAAACAAAAAGTAAACCATGGGATTTTAAAAAGTTTTTATTTGAGTTCACAGAGCTTGGAAAAATCCTGAAGATATGCCTGTAGGAAGACATGTTACTGCCTCCCAGGATATTAGCAATCAGATTTTTCTTCTTCTTCCAAAGACTCCCAGCAAGAAACACTGTCCAACTGAGTTTGGAGAAAACAGATAAAAGATTTGACCTCCAGTCTGTAATAACAGCAGTGGACACTGAACTGGATTATCTGGCTGGCAGGGTGAATTAGCTTGACCACTAAGTGGACGTGATTAAAATCAGGGATGGACAGACTTTCTAGCAGACAATAAGAGGAGAACAACATACATCACTCCTTTTCATGTGTCTTCTGGCATACCATGATTTGCTTTTGGAATAATGTGTTACAAAGCTGGACACAAATAAAACATAATATCTATTTGTCTTCCAAGGCTGCAATTGATGAAGTAAAAACACTTTGTGCATAATTAAATTAAAGACAAAAACGGCAACTTGATTACTTCTTTTGCCAAGGAAAGCTTCTATGCTGCAAAACACAGAAGATACTAAAAGAGAAGCAAGTAATTCACATTTGGCATGTATATCAAACTTTTTCCTTGATAATTCGGCATTGGATTTTCTGTCTCTTCTCCCTTCACCTATACTCTCCTCCTTTATTGAACGCAAACTCAAAGAAGCTTAAAGCAAATATACAAAGTCACTAAGTTCAAGCAGATTTGAAATTAGGTGAAGAAAGTTCACTCAAACTCACAGACTATATTTCTGGCTTCAGCAATTCTGAAAACAAACATAGTCTGTATCCATAGGGGAAGAACATGAAGCAGCCTCTGATAGCAGAAATGTAGATCTAAGTCTTTTCAAATGCAATGGATTTTAATAAACTTTTCTTAAAATGTCCTTTGACTTCCTATTGGCTGCTAGGTGGAATGGGGCAATATAAACCTCGCAAATTATTAGTTCAAATATTTTTTATACTGATATTCTTACAATTATTATTTCATTACTATTGAAGACTTGCAGTCAAGATTATAGTTTAAAAAAATGCTAGGCTCTGTTAGTTTATAGGAAATAATATTTCTGTACTATTTATTTTCTGTTAATTCTTATAGACTGCCACTGCTTCTAATCATCTACACCCCAGTGTGGATATTATATCTCCTTCTTTCCAGTAAAGGATTCCATGTTCTTATTTGATCAAAATACTCTGATTATCTGCTGTTTATTTCTGCCAGAATTTGCAGCATCATCTGCATTTTTAAAGCTTCCAAAAATATGCTAAAATGAGCTTTAAATAAGGATCATACGATGGGTAGTCTTCATTAAAAGAAATATATGCAACTGGTGGTATGCTGCTGACTATTCACGTAGCACCATGAAGGGCAAGAAAATAAGTTGAGGGAGCCAAGAATTTAATAGTAAAGCAAATAATACACACAAATTTATAAAGCTTGCCAGTTCACACAAATCCCAAGAAAATTCGAACAATTAAGATACATAAGGTCAGGCTTCATAATCCATCTAAATACTGACAAGCATTTTGCCTAACTCACATTCAGACACGAAGTAATTTGAAGCTAAATCATTTTACATTACAAAGAATATTAATGAAAGCCTCTTACTTTAAAGATTCTTTCCCTAGAAAAGTGGTCAGTGACGCTAAGCCATGTTGTTATTGCCAGCCTGTGAATACACATAGTGAAACTTCACCATCATTAGTGAAGATCCATTTCCCAAGATATGGAGAACATTATTTTCCCAGTTGTAGCACAAATGGAGGGAGAACAAAGAAAGGTGTGGGAAAGAGACCAGGAAAAGAGAAGTGTATGAACTGAAACAGGAAGCAAAGGGGATGTGTGAATGAAGGATCTGAGGGGGAGAAGGAGGAAAAGGGAAAAAAGAATGCGTACAAGATAGTACCAACAGTCAAAAAAAATATGCATGAAGATAAGAGGGACTGGAAAGAAGAAAGTGAAATCCAGAAATGGTGGCAAATTCTGCTGGTGAAAAAATAGTCTGAGGACTATGGAAGAAGAAACGCCCTTTGGCCTCACACCAGTCCTAAGTGCGACCTGCCCTTAAGCAGAGAATAAAATTTAAAGCTGAGTAATCCAATGATGTTTACAAGACCTGTAGATAGTTTTCTATGGCTATGAACTGGGGTTTTGGAGAAAAAAATAGATTTCATAAGTAAATACATACTTATGTGTAAGCACAAACTTAGTGAACTCCTGGCTCTGGGATTTCAGGTACAAAAATCGGCTATCAAGGGTAAAGGAACTGGAGTTTATTTCAGCCTCACAATTCTTTACTGCCAAAGAGCCAGAACTTAAGTAGTTCACACTGTGAATTTTGCAGCCCAAACCAAGCATGTACAGCATTATTATATAAAATCAATACAGAAATGTCATCTGCAAAATCCCTGCCTGCCCTTCCTACCCCTATACCAGAACGTGTATGTGACAGCAAAACAAACTGCAGATGATTCACGCTGTTCCTACAAGGGGGGATATTTTTATATCAAAAACTTCTCCCTTGCCCTTTTCTTGTCGTCAGTGCAAGCAGCAGAGAGAATTCTTTCTACTTTATTAAACAATTCATTAACAAACAGTTTTGACAAGATTTTAATGATGTTACCCCAGTTGCCTGCAGCCTCACCTCATTTCAGGCCTGGAGGCAGTAATGGAGGAACAAAAATCTTAGGAGTGTCATCATGGTCACCATGACCAGACACACACTGGCTGTAGCAAGCAGGACAGGTAGGAGGAGGGACAAAGGGAGAAATTCTGATGGTCAAAAATTTTATGACAGACAATTCTTGAATTCTTGAGCTTGTTGTTTCTAGATTTCATTTATCATAAATAAGAAAAATAAATGCCAACCCTTAATCATAACATGATTCTAATAACCCTCATTCTTTCCAGCATGAAATACAAGTTAAATATTACAACGTAAAAACTACAAAAAATATTTGAGCTTTCTTTTTTTTTGTTATTTTTTCCCCTAACAATTTATTACAGTAGCCATGCTATTTACAAAGAAACATTTTTTCATCAAAAGGAATTGCAAAGATCCATAAGAATATGTTGTGACTTAGAATAAGATGCATCTATTATTTAGCACCATAAATACATACTGAAACAGAAAGAAAATCATCTCACAGGTAGTAACCATCTTCCCCTCATACTATTCCACTACTTTGCAGTCTTATGCAGCCTGTAGAGTATTAGAGATCCTTGTAAAAACATAACTGACAGTTTCAGATTTTTTTTATAGTTTTGTAAAATAAATCTCCAGTGGATTTATCTCATAAAGCTAAATCAAAGTTGATCTTTTTAGCAAACAACACTCATAATAAAGATGATAATGGGTTTATCCCCTTCCATATGTTCTTACCCGTTCGTTTGTTTTTGTTGTGCTTTGAATTTCACTTTTGATGGTTTTATTGAAGTATCACGAAAATACATACATACGTAAGAATTTGCAGGGAAAACATCATAACACAACATGTATCGAGTACCATACTGAAACCTAAGCACAACTACTGGTAGAAAAATAATTATTTTTGAAAAACATGAAGATTGCAGAGGAATGTAATCGATGGAAGAGAAGTCACCGTACTGGAGGAAATGGTATGTAAAAAGGGGTGTTCCCCTTATGTGCACTAGCTGGGAAATCCCATCCTTCTTTTCAGGCCAAAGAACCTCCACTAAAAGGATTCAGTCCTTGCTTTAAAGTGTTGTCCTGATCTTTGTCCCATGGGGGCTCACAGGAGCTCCACCACAAAGATGCTCACCCACCGGGTGATCTGGAGAGAATGGCCACGTCCTTGAAGATATTTCGATGCTGTATGCTGCTGACACGTCTAAATAGCAGGCTGTGCTCTTCTTTATGTTACTTCGAAATTTCATCACACTTTAACATCTGATGTTTCTATGCTCTCCAGCTGACAACCCCATATAGAGGAATCTGAAGTAATCCAGCACGGTGATATACAAGCCTTGTAGCAAAGTCCATGCCTGGCAGGAAAGGGTGCAGCACTCAGCATATCCTACAGTGGCAGAAAGCTTTCATTCTGTTTATTTATCTAGGATTAGGAAACTCACTTTAGACAGTCACAGACAAATGTCCTCTTTAGAGAATCTCTAATCATTCCTTCAGTTTCTGGAAATATTTTCCTTCCTCACCGGCATCACTTCCCTCGTGCCCAGGAGGAGTCTAACAGACTGTTTTTCCATCGAGTGATGCCCTTCAGACACAGAGGCATGTTGTTGATGCCATTCTCTCTCTTCCTGACAGAAGGAAGCAGAGTTGAGTGTGTCTGTACACTGATTCTATAACTTCTCATAAAGCCATTTAAAGTTCCAGCACATATACCAAATGCAAGAGGGAACAAAGCTCAGTTTCAAATGTCAGAGTCCTTTGTGGAGAGTAACAAACAGCTGTACTGCTGGAAAAGGACAGGTCTGCAGAGCTAAACACATCAGTACCTCAGTTCAAGTGCTGGTATTGAGGCTATTCCCAGTGTAAAATCCTAGACGACAATTTGGACACAGTCGTCAGAAATGCTGGAATATCCTAAAGATTCTTAAGTTGTTTATTGATTTCCTTCTAATCAAGACTTTCATTTGGGTGGTATAAAGAAATATGTGATATTCTTTAAATACAAAGACTCCATTTACATGCATACTGTATTGTTTTTTTCTTTCTTTATGATTAAGTGGTTACTAAATTCTAAGGATTTTTTTTAAATTGTTATTATCTAACAAGATGATCATCCTATAGTAAATAGAGACAGTAGTTGACTGTTCAGGTTTCAGACCTGATCTTGACACTGAGATGACAAATTCTGAAAATCTGGATATCATAGGTCAGACTGTTACCTGCAGCATCTCATTCTAAACATGAAGCAGGCAAAACCTTTCTGCTTACTAGAACTTCCTACAAACCAAATAAGGTAAGGAAACAGGCCTTTATATATGGATATTTACATAATTTTGCAGATGCCATGAGTCCTCCTTGATAAAATACAGCCATTAAAGGATAAGCAATTTGGGAAGATACCCTAAATCCGGGTAGTCAAATATAACTTAACTGTTAATTTAGAAATACAGATTTCTCCTTCGTTAAGGAATAGTTTTGAATTATGACCTGTAATTGTTTCAGGATCCGAACTCCTTTTCTTGCACGTATGTGTGGGGACAGAGGAACTTTTGAGGTTAGGGAATTAGCCACTGCAAATATTAATTAAATTACATCAGTAGAATTACACTATATCTGTTATTAGTCAATAAAACAATATATTCCTCATTAGAATTAAGCTGTATAATTAACTTTTTTATTCTTAATACTGTGGTAAAAAGAGGCTTGACAAGATGGAGCATAAAATGTATTTTACAAACAATCCATTCTCTAATTGGATTGTTCTGAAAATATAATCCTTTCCCTCTGGTTTAAAATTAGTATTTGGAATCACAAGTCTTCGGAAATATAAAAATGCAGAAGTCTAAGCCTGAGCAGAGTGTTTTTAGTTCTGTTCCTCTTTTTCCCCTCACTCTTCTGCACCTAAGAGTATTTTCTTTGAGACAGAAAGAGGGATGCAGGCTGAATGCTGAATGCAATCTTGCAAATGTTTTCTGGTTTTGCTCCCTCACATTTCCCTTTTCAGAATCCTAATGTAACACTTCCCTGCGCTATCACATGCTCAAGCCCCGGCTCCTGCACTCTTGTATTTGGCCAGCAATTAAGAAGCTCTGTGCATGAGAAATCCTCCTCCTCACAGAATTCTTAGTCCTCGTTCCCTAATGTTAGCCGAGAAAAACGGTATATCTTTATACACACAGTGCCACCGCCAAGAAATCAATTCTGTGTGTTTTCCTCCCTTTTACACTTTTAAAGGACCGTGATCATTTTTCTGCCTCTGTTTCTTTTACACATCCTTTCTCAGCTTTAAAGCACTTAAAGCGGCGTCTGAGCCCTTCTCCTCTCCCCTGAAAAAAAAAAGCAAAAGAAAACAGGTAGAATTCCTCTGTTACTATTAACACCTAAAAATATGATCATGAAACAAAAGCTTTGCTCCTCTGTCCAATTTGATGTCTTTTTCACGCTGCCTCAGTGATGGCCAAATAATTGGTTGTTCACTTGTGTCCTTGTCTCCCCCGACAGTTCCACAGATGCCCTGAACAATGCTCCAAAGACTGCTTTCAGTAGGGGCAAATCCTCATTAATCATTCCTGGCTGACAGCACAAGGGAACACCTGCATCTGGTGCAGGGACCAAGCGGTGGCTTCTGGGAGCCCGCATTAAAAAGCCCGACCAATTCAAGTTGTGGGAGTAGGCTTCTAACAGCCATGTGAAAAATCTGTCTCTCGCTGGATTTTCCTTTCATTAAATATCTAAAATTAGACCTGTGGCTCGTGTTGAGATTAAAACACCAATGTATTCTAAGCAAATCAGGAAATGAACAGTGCTGTATGTTATGATAAATGGCTGCTAAATTCTTTATGTCTAGATCAAGCAATGTTAGCATTAAATACTGATGAACTGTCACATAATTTTTATTTAGAAATGACTGCACTTTGAGCTTCATGTCCTGTGGTGCTCATAAATATTTTTCCCTGCTATATTTCACAAATAGACTACACTGACTGTACAGATATTTTTACCATGTAGCCCCAAGTCCATGCTGGTTATAAACTGTTTTTCTGCGCAAGCATACCAGCCTTTCCGTGCAAAGTGTTATCAGAAAATGTTCGCAGTGCAAAAAGGTACCCTAGCCATCCCAGTGCTATAAAGCTGTGTTCCAGCTTCCTGCGATAACACTGTCTTAACAGAATAGGTTGTCAGGTTTTTTTAAAATTGTTTTCATTGCTTTTAGAGTACAGGGGGGGATAAGGAAAATGGGAAAGGAGTGAGGAGAGCAAAAAGAAGTTGCTTTTTTAAAATTTTTTTTTTTCATTAAAAGGAGTCAGATATACTTACCTAAACATGTAGGGCCATTAAAATCTATGTTAGGATTCCAACTGCTTTCAATGGGCTTTGGGTCAGGCCCTTAGGCCCCGCATCTGGTCTGTGATTAAATAAGCACAGGTCTTCTCACATATAAACTGGAGAGAACCACCATGGGCTGGGGATTACAAACTACTAACAATGTATTTTTTTGCACATATGACTGAGCACAATCGGGCTTTTGAGTCTGTCCGTAAAATATGTTCACATCTCAAACAAGAAAGCACTCGGCTGATACAAAAAGTCTCTTTCAAAAGGCAGTCAGTTATCACCTGCACACCACGGTGAAGATTTTAGCAGAGGTCAGAAAGGGGGAGCAAAGGAAAAAAGTGAGGCAGGGATAAAAAACCTACAGAACTCTGAGTATTAAAACACCACTAGTGCTGAGATACTCTATACAGTGTAAGAGCATAAAACACATCTAGGATGTTAATTACAGATTTAATTTGAAATATATTTTCCTGCAAGTCGATACTGATGGAAATGTTTCAGAAAAAAATGACTGAAACAGAAATTTGAAGTGGTTTTTTTTACCTTGAATGAGAAGGAAAAGTTTGCACCTTCATTTGCAAAGTAAAATCATGTCCTGTACAAGCAAGAGTAAAGCTTGCATGCAGCAGATTTACAAAAAATACCCAACCACTGATGAGCAAGAAAAAAGATATGAACTGCCACATT
Organism: Opisthocomus hoazin; assembly: GCF_030867145.1. Taxonomy (NCBI): domain Eukaryota; kingdom Metazoa; phylum Chordata; class Aves; order Opisthocomiformes; family Opisthocomidae; genus Opisthocomus; species Opisthocomus hoazin. The sequence goes on from NC_134415.1 coordinate 85,818,696, forward strand.
TAGGAAACCAAGAGTTAAACATGCATGCGTATATAGCTTACATGTATTTTCATAATTTATCTTAATATGTTTAATGCTGTTTTTTTACAACTATTGAACAAAACTTTGTTTATATTTCGCAGTTCATTGTCAGTTAGAAATAGTGACATTTGACAGGGAAATACTTTCTTTGCACAGAATGCAGTAGCATCATCTGCACAATATGAGAAAAGATGCCATCTAAATGCTACAAGTTCAAGAGATAAATAAGAGCAGCTAGAACAATACAGACACCTATTTGGCCTATTGTCTGAAAGATACCAACACATAAAGTCTTGCTCTTTTCACTATTACTTTCTCCTGTGCTTTCATATAAAAAAACTATAGCACCTGTTCTTCAGAATTTCATCCAGGTGTGGAGGAATTTTTGGTTATAACAGACCAGTTTATTTTCAGAATAATATTTCCACAAGCTCTATAAAAAGATCTTTAAAGTCCTTGTTAGGACCTTAGGCAAATATGTACAGAAGTCAGGTAAATAAGTGACTGTGCAGATGTGATGTAATTACGTGCACATCTGTTTGTGAGGATGGTAAATATGCTGACACATACAGTGGGCAGAGGTATACCTCCTTAGTAATACACCTCAGCTAGAGATGAGAACTACTGAATGTGGGAAGTTCCCTTCCAATTTTTTTTAACTGCGATGCTTAGCAAATTGTCACACATGCAGGAGGCCAGAATGCAAATTCTAGCTGCCCTCAGGCGAGTTTCATTAGACTTCCTGAAATCTTTTTAAATTTGCTGTGTAAATAATAATGTAACTTGTTCACATGTAACTTGACAATATCTCCTGTTCAAAAGCGACATGTTTCATGTATAGTTCAAACATACTGGGAGGGGAGTTCTTCAAAGAGACATTGTTAAGGTAAAAAAACGTGGAAAACATTATCTTCGTTGTTACTAGCAGCTCTGCTTATTGTATCATATTAAAGTTTTCAAATAACTTTGAAAATCTTTTATCGCAGATCTCACTCATTTCTCTCAGGCTGGACAGAGAGGAGATTAGCAAGTATCGCTGGCTGCTCTCACTCTCATTAACTTAAAACTCAGAGGGATCAGCACAAAAGTTTGCACAAAATTAAAAATGAAACCCAAATTTAAGAATTTAAAAATTAAAAAACACAAACCACTTTCGCCCCAATTTTTAAAACTCATTTCTTTAGATAATTTCAATTCATAACCATCTTGAAAATCTTGTTAGAGAGAGATTTCCACTGAAATCTCATGACTCAGCTCTATGGGCATTCAGGGAATGTGCACAGCAAGCCAACCACACGTTCTCCCACTTCTTTTAAAATTTGGAACCAGTCGGCTCTCAGAGGCAAACTAAAACTTTACCTATACGATTTTTCATGTCAAATGTTACACCAGATCCAATACTGAGGAAGAAGCGGACTCATTCCAATAGGAATTAGGACAGAAAGCCAAAAGCCAAAACCCAATCCTTAATAGTGTCCTGTCTTCTGCCCAGCCTTCCTCTGCCAGCCCTGGAGAAATGCTCTTGACCCAGTCTAAACTGTGTGCATAGATCATACACCGCGAGGGGTAAAATGTCAGGGGAATCACGTAGGTAATCTTCATATTAGAAATGTAGCACCCAAAATCAGTCTATACAGTTTTTTAGTAGCTATCTTTATTTTAGTAGTTACAGGCAGAGGATTGTATACGTAATAGATTAAATATGTAACCACCTCCCAAGTAAAGGTGGTTTTCAAAGACTGCATCTTGCTTTTCCACTTCATTTTTATTCCCTAGCCTCTGCAACAGTCATCTGGAAACCAATTTATTTGGGGTAGGGGTGAAAGGAATGAGGGGCTGCTCAGCTTAAATAATATTAGAGCAATTAGTGTGTCAGAGAAGTTGTTCTTGCTTTCCCCCCCTATATTCCTTTCCCGTAATCCCTAAAGTATAAGGAATAATTAACTGAAATCCAATTAATGTTGATTTAGAACACCTGTTTCCAAAATCCTTTGAATAACTTTTTCTTTTTTTTTTTTCTTTGCTCTCTGTTTGAAGATAAAATACATATCCCTATTCAGTTGCTCTTAGGAGCCCAGAGATTTGCATTTCTAGACATGAAGAGAACCTGTTGTAAGAGAGCTGCGAAGACTTAAAAGACCAAAAGAGCCTGATTGTGTATTACAGCAGCAGTAACTTCTTTAACTCTTCCTTTTCCAAACTTCATTCCTTCAGAAAACCAAAATTATCAACACCCCTCCATACCCCCAGATTTTGTCATGATACTTTCTGCTTTAGAAATTTGCTACACTGATGAAGCAAAGCAACCATTTCTGGCAGAACACGCTTACCACAGCCACCCTGTCAGGATAGGCACTAAAGACAGAGCATCTCTGAGCAATAAACACCCACTACCCATGAAAAGGGATTTGCCAATGCTGTTCACTGCAGGGCTGAGCATCTCACATCCCCATCAGCTAGCTGTCCTGACCTACTGTCATGCAAGTGCGCTTGAGGATGTGGTCTCCTTTCCTTCACCAACTACTCCTATGCAAAATGAAACAGGACCTGGGTCAAAGAACAACCGATTTCCAAAGTACATAACTGTTCACCAGTGCCATGGAGAGTTTTAACAGGATTTGTGTTTATATATCGATTAGACACCTCTAAAAATCCTCACTCTGACAGTTTAGACACAGTGAAGACAACGGTTTAGTGAGACACTATCATAGACATGTTTTGAGACTAGATGTAGTAATTAACTCTCAGCTGTGATTGTAGAAGTGTAACCTATTAAACACGTTTTGGAATCAAAATATTTTTACAGTTTAGGCATGGTATCATGTTCCTATGATGTTCAACTGAATGGAAGAACCCTTTCTAGTCAGTATTTAGAATTTTTTTTGCAATATAGCTGTCTCTGAAATTATTTTAATTTGCAGAAAGCAGAGCAATGTAAGTGAGGACCTCTTACCCCTCTTTATCCTTGAAAGTGTTAGATTTCTTAGCTGAAAAATAAGACATGAGCAAATATTATTCAATCTTCATTTCTTATGTACTAAGCAATTTCTTATGAATCATGTAATGCATTCAAGGGATCAACTTGTGTGGATACTGATTAATTGTATCAGAGGGGCTGTCTCATTATATATCTTGAGCCTTTTTCATTAGAGCAAATCCGCAAACAAACCTTGAGTGTTTAGATTATTTTGCACCTTGCTGTATGTCTAGCCACAGATACACAATATACCTACTATTTTTAACAGGATTATAGAAAACATGAAAGGGTATTTCCTTAATATTGACAGTTGAGGGGGAAAAAAATTTTTAATACAGAATCTGAAAGAATTGGCACAAAGAAACCTTTTGCCCCTTTAAAGATCAGCTGCATATTAAACATCTACATTTTTGAAGCACCTTTAAAAAATTACCCTTAGCATTAGCATTACAGTATTTTATGAGAAGCCCATGAAATTCAGAAATAGTTACAAAAGAAGGAAAGAATGGATAAGAAACAAATAGCATTATGGAGAACTAAGTAAAAAATTACTCTTGAATTATACAAGCTGTTATAGGCAGCAGCCAGGGGTGGGAGGGGAAAGGTTACATAGTTCAAAGATTATCAGTTTGTTTCGTAAAAAAACATTTGTGTCTTCACACAGCTTTTTAGCATCCCCAGTGGTAACTTAAGTTTACTATGAATTGAATGAAAATATTGCATGCAGTGGAAAAAGGTTTCCTACTGTATATATTTATTTCTACTATCTCTATTATCCTTTTCTGTTTTGCTGGTTCTTTTGCATTACGTGATTGCTACGTAGTTTTTAGGGTGCTCTGCCTTCTGATGTTAAAAACATACAGACCTCTGTCAATACTGGAGAGAGATTCTGGACAGGGACATATGAAAACGGATTCCATGCCTTTATCTTCACACATGAGCAGGACTAGTGCAAGATTCCATGTATACAAAATACAGACTTCACAGACCCCAAAAAGGCCACCACATCCATTGGTGAACTGCACACACACACAGGACTGACAGATCTAGGCTGAACATGTTGAAAAGAGCCTACAAGCTGATGTGCAACTGCTTGAAAGCCACCGCACCAATGCTCATTTTAGGTGCAGAATTAGAGGCACATCACAGATTTCTAGAAGATCATATATTGGTGAAAGACTTCAACTTGTACCACTAAAAAACATCCTCTTATAAATACGAACTGCAAATGGTGACACTCCACAGAATGAAACAAAGAAGGGAATAGTCCAATACCAAGAATATTTGAAAAAAAACAATAAGGGGTCTATCATTTAAAAACATTACTCAAATATGAGTATGTTTGAGGCTTAAAATGTATACAGCCAAGAGTTAGGCACAGGATTTTTGATGAGAAGGCTTTCAAACTGGTTTTCATTCTCTGTTTCCCACAGGAGTGCAACTCTTCCAAGTGAAAAGAAGAAAAAGATCTGCCTGGTCTTTCCTATACCAGAGACTGAAGAATTTGAGACACACATGTTTTCCTCATGCAAACAAGCCTGCGCTTACAAGGCTGCGACGGAAAACCTTATTGTTCTACAAGTTGCAACCAAACTCCCATTTTCATGCCTGCATGGTACAATGGGTTAGAACTTTTCACCTTTGGAGATGCCTGTAGGTATGTATGCTTATCATTAAAGCTTGAGGAAAAGGTGTTTTTCAGCTGTGACTTATCACAGGCATGGGGCATAGGAACAGAGAGGCAGGCAAAGCGGGGACTTTTACTCACCTCTGCATGATCACCTTTACAGTGCTGCTGTTCTCATAGCCTTTGCATATCTACTCCCTTTTCAGAAAGGCTTGCAATGCTCCAGAGCATGGAGATTACACCACACAAAGGAAAGGACCATCACTATGTTTGCATGGAATATTAAAGATACACTGTGCCAATGAATGATCTAAAACTGAAATATTTTATGAAAGCTTTCCAGCCACTGAAATGCACCAGGCAGCACAAGATATGTCTAATAATCAGGGTGCCAATAGATTAGAGAGTTAATTAGAGAAGGAGATACTCACAGTAAGAGCCTGGATAATCAGGATTCTATTGTTTTCAATATTGACAACAAAGGAGGGAAAGTTAATGGTAACGCAGTCACTTTTATTTAGTGTTCTTCTTAAATGTTACTATTTCAGTGCCTGCTATCCAAATAAAAAATTCTGTGTGAATTCAGTCCCAGTTCAGCATCTGCAGGTGCAAAACCCAAATAAATTACTGGGGAAGGGGCAGATGCTGACAGGATTGCAGTCTAGACTCCTCACTCTAAATCCATTTAGTGCTATTAACCATGACTGGGTGTAATAGCTCTGTGTACATTAGCACCAGGATAATTTTCCCTATTTTGCTAAATATCAAATGTGTGTATTCATACATACTATATAAAGGAAACATCAGAGACAACAAAACAAAAAGGCTAACATGCCTCTTTGCAGTATAGTCTATATTTGAAGATGTTGATAAAGAAAAAAATATCAAAGTAGGCAGGATGTCTCAAAAAAAAGCAATATTATTCCTGGAGTAAACAGTGGCACCAGATAAAGTATTTCCTTTTAATAGTAACAGATTTTACACACAAAGAGTACGTGATTCAAAAAAAAACCTGAAGAAACGTACACTTCCACTGCATGCAAACAGCAACAGAAACCTAGCTCAATCAAAAGATAATCTTGTTTAAGTGAATACATTTGATGTGTAACAACCCATATTTTATTAAGTTGCCCAACACTTTTGAACCCCGATAAGGAAATGGACCTATTCTGGGGGCAACACGGATATCTGCTGCAGAGATTATTCCTGCTCTATACATCTACCCTTGTTAAGAAGCAATGAAGAAAGGTGATACATAAACATAGGGAGGAAACAGAAGCAACACTGAAAGTGATATTGAACTAGAGAGCCCTCCTTTGTTAAAAGAAATAAAGAACAAGATTATCTGGAAAGAAGAGAAACTAGCACCAAAGCGTAGGGAGAGCGGGGAGGTGCAAGGGAGGGACAGGCAGAGAACAGTCAGGGTGTGTGGTGGCTGGGAGAGTCAGGTTGCACTTAGAGGAGGCAAAGAGATCTGAGGGTAAAAAGCCAATTAATGGATTAAAGGGTAAGTATCCAAGTTCTGAAACAGAGGGGTGATAATATAGGCAGCTAGGGAGAGGATTAGAATAAAGAAGTGATAACAGTATTCAGCTGAGAGGGAAGGCTGTCAAGAACTGAATGGGAAAAGAAGGTAAGACAATGAAAACAAAAACCTGTCATTTAATCAAGGGCTGATTGGATGGTGAGAGCCCAGACACCAAAAAAAAAAGGGGGGAGGGGGAAGAATAAAAGAAAAAAACCCACAGTTTCATTTCAGCTCCAAGTGTCCTAAAATCATTGTTGGAGGGCAGAGACAGATGGAAGATTTGGCTATGACTGTATGAAATCAAGTGGGTAACAATGAGTTTGGAGCAATTACCACGTTCAGTTCCTCAGCGCTGTGCCTCTGAACTGTTTGCCACCAGGCGCTTGCTTGTCCCAAGTGTACAGAGCCGAGGATTTGCAACAAAAGATACAGTGCCTATTGACAGAGCTGTGTGAGGAAGCATGGGCTATGCACCTCTTTCCCGCGGTTTCACAGTAGCAAAGTATGAAATACTACTGTCTAAAGAATTCACAGTTTCCCAGGTATGCATTATCTTACTGTGCAGTCCTAGCTTCCACACCTTCTCTAACATTATCCAAAGCGTACTTTGAACTTAGCCCTTTTCCATTAAAATGTCACAGAGGATTACTAGGGAGACTTGGGTGGGGACCGATTTGTTTGGGCTTTTTTTCTATCAGTCCTCTTCTGCTTACTTTTCACTGTTTACTGTCTTGACAATATCTTGTTCTCTTCTTCTGTGTAATTTATTAATATTGTCCTCTATTCTAGATCTTAAATATACTAAATCTATACCATAGAGATAACTTATAGCTGCCATGCCATATTTCTTCCAAAGGAAAGTTTAAGAGGACTTCAGAGTTGTACAAATTTAGCAATACTTTTAAGTGACAGCAGGATGGTTTTATCACAATCTGAATGAGACAAAAGTTAAAATATTTTTACCAGAAGCATATTTAAGCAATTATGGCAGAGTAGATCAGCAAATTTTAACTGAATCCATTTTTTAAAGAAAAAAAATTCAATAAACAGAAGTGCTCCCCTTGGCTTTGAAATTTTAGATCCTTATAATGCTTCAACCAGTCTTAAAATCCATCTTTTCATGTATCCCATACTTTTCTCAGTGAACGGGGAAACGTTTTTTTACCAGCATGAATCATATAACTGACCACAGAATGATGAAAAACGGTGAACAACCATCAAGGCTTGATTCTGCCTTAAGATACTGACATCTATCTTCTACTGATGTCAGTGACCCAAGGTCAAAACTAAGCCATAATTGTCAGGCAAAAAATATCTAATGGTAAAAGCAGAGGACTGGAAGTTGGAAATGGCTGCGGATTAACACTGCCTTCTTCCACTGCTCTGTACATCAGCAGGTGCCTCAGTCTCAGGGTATAAAATGACCTTTATGGTTTTTGGGGTTTTTTTTCAGAAAAGATACGATTCTTTCACCCAGGACAGCTAAGCTGGGAGCAGGCCAAGAATTTACATGGAAGTGGGACAGAGGCAGAATCAGTTGTCAAAACTGGGATGCCCATATCCCAAGCAAACCACCTGAAAACTGGGCTGTAGATCAGCTAGTGTTTCACCACGCCCGTTGGACTGCTCCATTCGTACAAATCATCTTGAGAAGCAGTTTGACACACGCCAGTGGATTTTCCACCAAAGCAGACGAGAACCATGGAGCAATTCATTAACACAGTGCTATGTTGAAGGGAGGAAGGGAAAGAAGTGGAGGCACGGGAATGAAGAGGGAAAGAGGGAGGTAAAGGACAGGGACAAACAGTTAGGAGGGTAGTATGCCCACAGACATGCCACAAAAAATCTGATTACATCCTGCTATTTTTTAAGCCAGAGAAAGACTGACACAAAATTCAGTATAACTTTTGTCAAACAAATGCACTGAGTGCTTTGATTCTCAGGATGACAACACAGTAACCAAAAGACCACAACTATATTTCTGTGCCTAACAAGTTCAATCATTATCTATTAGAATTTATGGAGACAAAACTATTTTTTCCTTCTTAAAATGTCTTGCATTTTATATCAGTACTGTCTGACCAGTCTTCGTTGTCACTGGAAGCGTAAACTGGTAGACAACATCGCAGATCCTTTTCTGTACTTGACCTCTTCCAGACACAGGGTAGTTCTCTTTTATTATACATTACTGGTATTCATCTTCTTTTCCGTGAGGCCAAAAATTCCAGTTCACGCCTTCGTAGTCTCTCACCTTGATGCTGTCTCCTCTTCCCCTTCAGCATTCTTCCCTCACTGGGCTTCAGTTCCTTTCCTGCCTGTTGATCCTACCACGGCACCGTGGTAATACTCTGAATTGAGCAGTATTGCCTATTCCTCTCACAGTCTGAAGAACTACAAGCGATACTGGGTTTTGAATGCTCGCATAATTCAGAGTGTGTGTTTGCTAAGATACTGAATTTGATTCATAGATTCCTGTATTTAAAAACATTTTAAAAACCATACACACACACACGCCCTGCCACACATACCCTTCGCTAACCAGAAACTGTCACAAGAATGGATGAGATAAATTTTCTGAGAAACAAAGGTTGAGTCTCTGCCTGGATCCTTGCATAGCATGTAGCCCTTTTAGTAAAGAGCAAATATCCTTCCCTCCACCCCACACACAGCTTGGAAAAGTTACAAGATTCTGAACAATTCCTGCATAATCTGTTCTACTTCCTCAAGCGTGAAGTTACTGCTGCTAATATCTTTTTTAAGAATCCTGTCCAAGTGTGACCTTGTGAAGAGCCTGCTGAAGTTCTGGGCTTAGTATCAGTCAACATTTGGGCATGGAAAAATCTCATAGAAAAATCTTACTAAATTAAAATGGTTAGATACATCATTTTTATGAGTTTTACCTAAATCCCAGGGTATACGGTAAAATATTTTTTCCCAGTTTGGGGCAATACTTTTTCCCCAGTTTGGAATCTGCTCTGTGGTTGTATTAAACTGGCTTGCTGGAAAACTTCAGTGCTAAAGAGGCCCTAAAAAAGCTTAACTGAAATTTTCTTTAGAGTAAAATGTGTTAACATTCATAAAATGGGGTGATTTTATGTCCCATATTTGGAATAATTTGTAAGAAACTTAATTTAAATGCAGAGAATAATCAGAGATTTAATCAGAGATTATTTTCTCCTTTAAAGTAGGAAACAGAGTTTTTTTTCATTCTTAAAGGGATCTGAAAGATCTAAAATTGTTTAAAAAACTACCTAAAACACAGGGAAAACCGTGTTAAACTATTATTATTTACTATATCTCTATAAAATTTGATTATAAAAACATTTAACTTTAGTTCAATATATTATGATTTTGATAATACACATGGGGAAAAAAGCAACAAGACATTCCTCTGGATATCTTTCTTGGCAATATCACTTTCCAAAAAAAAACAGTGAAACCCACAGATTTTATAATTTTATAAAATGGAAGTTTCTGTTACCAAAAAAAAGATAAATTATTTGATGTTAAAGTGACATGTTTGGGACATGCCAGGTGTGACTCAACTGAGGCAAGCTCAGCTCAGAGTCTGTTTAGTGACTGTATGATATGAAAAGCAAAATGAGAATGGATGATCAGAACTGAAGTTCTGAACTCAAATGCCAAAAATTATCCCAAAAAACTTAAGCTTGTGAATAGTATTAAATGTAAGATGCTTGCTAGAACCCTTATACAGTCAATAGCACTTCCCCAAAGCAATATTATCTGGGGTTAGGCAAATGGGTTGAATCATCCTCTCTCAACAACTACTTCACCCTAAATTTAAAAAATTTTAAGGCCTAAAATTATAGAATACGAGTGCCTTCCAACCAGTTACAGGGAAGGGCCTCGCATTGTCTGATGCTAACACCAGAAGCCAAAATTATCCGAATGCCTCCTGACTCATCATTGGCAGATGAATTATAGGTGTTTTAGGAAGGTAAAATGCCATAGGACATTCCAGGAGACCACAATAAGCTTTTGGAACTGATAAATCTGGAACTGAGTTTGTTGTGGAAAATCATCTTGAGAAGATCACTGAAAAACCTCATAAGAGAAAGTTTATACAAAACTTAATACAGCAGGCTCTTGTCTTGATGGAACTTTAATCACTACCGCTTAAAGACTGAAATCATGTTCTGGAGCCATCTTTTTCTCTCCATTGCCTCAAAGGCATCTTGGTTGACTAGGCTTCTAACTTACACATCACAGTGAAGTTTATGTAGTTGGGATCTTCAGTTCCTAAGAACTCAGTATAGTTACATTGTGAAATATCTACCTAAGAGGCCTGAAAGTACCTGAGTCATAGTTGGGATTATCTCCCTGCCTCCCCCCTCCATGTTTAAGAAGGAAACCTCTACACTACACAAGGATCACAAATTTTGAAAATGGAATATAGAATAAAATATAGCCAGCTACCAAGGGTAGCTAATGTAGTCTTAAATCCACAGCTATCTTTGTTAAGATACCTGACTTTTCTGGAGAAAAAAAGAGAGCAGTTCTCTCTCATCCAGACTAGTGAAGGAACTGGCAGAGTGCCACAGCAAATTACTGATGAAATTGGAGAAGATGGGAATTAGAAACAAAGCTGTACAGGGGGAAAGGAACTAGTTATACAAGACAGAAACAGGTTATAGTTACAGATTTATCCCTTGTCTGTGAGGCTACTGCTAAAATTTTTCATGGCTCCCTCTTGAGTCCCATCTTGTTTAATCAGAAAAAAATCAGAACTGCTTGATGAAATATGCAGATGACACTGTTGGGAGGTATTTTTCAATACAAAGATTTATAATATCATGCAAGAAAAAACAGAAGATCTCTAGGATTAGAATAATGGAAATGGGGTGACATTTCACTGTTCAGAGCGCAAGGTCAATCACTAACAGATTAATAAGAAATTTTGCATTAAATTTTAAGCTCATCAGATGTTAACAACATAGGAAGAAAAACACATTGTCATCTTTTGAACAATTAATTTAACAATGAGAAGCAGTACAACATGTCTATGAAAGAACAAAAAAACCAACAAACCAACAAACCAAACACTACGCCATATCCAGAAGGCACTGGTGAGTTAACTGGATTGTGTTCTTGAATAGAGCATTTGATTCTAGTCATGTATATTTAAGCAAGATGGGTCTGAAATAACAGCGTTGCTGAGAACAGCTACTAGATTGATCATGATAGTACGGATCTTATGAAAGAAAACTACTAGACTCACTTTTTTTTTTTCAGTAGCACAATACAGTCTGAAGGGCATTAACTGGTCTCATTAGGAAGGAAAATACCTGAAAAGACAAAGCAGCACCTAAGATGAAGGTAACAAGAGGAAAGGAAAATACACTGGCCATGAATAAGGTCAAGTGGGAAACTGTGGAAAAAAATCTCACATGGATTGAAATTCTGACAGCAGTTTCCAAATAAGACCAGTCTTTTTAAAGTCATAGAAAAGATTAAACATTCCAGTTGTTTCTAACAGCAGAAGAATGGATTATGATTTTGAAGTCCCTTTGGTTAGAAGCCTTCCGAAAGCAGAGTAAGCCTAAAACCTAACAGCTTACCATTTACGCAAATACTGTTTAGACAGCTTATTGAACAGTAAGGAGTATTTCACAACACTTCTTGTCTGTATGCACATGTGGCTGCAAGTACATATACCTAATTTTTAAGTCTGAGCATTATCATATAAGCACACCTGCTCTCCACTCCTGAGTACATGAGAAATAAAGGAGTAGGATATATCACTGTTTCTTTCAGTTAAAATGAAGTGGGCAAGGGGAGTTTTTGATGCATCGTGGGGCAGCACATCTCAAAGAATATCCAGTTATTGTTAAGCATAATTACCTTTTTCTGCAAAGCATTGTTAGTCCTACTGTTGTATTGCAGCATCTTGTAATTCCCACAGATCATCAGAGGAAGACTCAGAGACAAAATAAAAAATAGAAATGGGCAAATGTCTAAACTAAAGGTAACAGGCAGAAGTCCATACAACAACTCTACAGACAACAAAATAAGAACTTTCCTTAAAGATGCTGTTCAGATAATCTTGCAGAGCTTCACCAAACCACAGCAGGTGTTTTCATGTTGGCTCTGACAACTACAGACCCTAGTACAAAAAGTTATCTAATAACTGTGTCGGAGTAGAGACCCAGAAATAGATTGGTCCTGGAAGGCAACATTTCTCAAGGTCTTTTGCATTTCCCCCCCCGCCCTCCGGACTGCAGGAAGAACACTGAATCACCCATTATTGCAGAAAATCACTTCAAGAATATCGTTCTGAATTTCCCACTCATGATCCAGTTGGCAGAAATGGTTTAAGCCATCCACCTGTGGGGATCTTCTAGAAGACCAAACATTGATCAGCTAATTTGGTGCCACTTAAACCATTCCTGCAGACTCACTGTCATAAAACATTTTTCCTCCCAAAAAATGGAGAAGTCTCTCTGCCCCCCAAATTCAAAAGAGAAGCCACCACCTGCTGCAGTAGATACTTATGACAGAGTGTAACATTCCCTTGACTAACATGGTGAGAAGTCAGCAATTACAAAACTTCAGGGCACGCAATATCCAACATATGAGACAACGTCTCATTTGCCTTGTTAAATAAATAACCTGCAAACTTGGACAGAGAGGTCTGAGTCAGTAAAGATGGAGTCACAGCTTCTGGCACTCCTTCAAAGGTACTGATTAGAAGGCACCAAACGGAAGCTAGAGCTGCAGCATTTCATTTGCACTGAAGTTGTCAATGACTGTACTTAATTTCTGTGTAGGCATTTAAGAGTAGGAGCATGAATAGAATCTAACAAGCCAAAAAGAACCCTGAAGTCTTGGATCAAGATTTGGAGAGACCTGCTGAGTTTTATTCTGCAAAGAGCAATTGAAGATGTCAAATGATAAGTGTCTTTAGGAGACCGGCTGCTTTGTGACCTGGATGTATATAAATAAGCATCTTGCCTGAAGTGCCAGATCAAAATATGAAGGAGGAAAAGCAGCAGTCTGTGCTACTCTTCTTGTTACCAATCAAAGGAAAATTGCAATTTGTATGAGCTCTAATACCTTGTTTGCCAGCAGCTAGTAAGTTACCTAAGTAGCTGAAGGTATACATTTCAAGAAAAAAAACCAAAGGAAAACCACTTAATAGGACTCCAGGAGAGAGGTGAAATGTAGACTTACACATCTTAACAGAAACAATAAAGGTGTGGGCAAAGCTGTCAGAGTAACTTCCCACAGCTGGCTAACTGGTACTGAGGGCACAGATAAAATCGGTGGCAAATCAGAAGAAATATCTAGGGCTCCTTGCAACATAAGCAGTTTCTAACATGAAGCGGATGATATCCTAGAAACAGAAGACCATTCAAAACAAAGCTGTATTTTGAAAATTCAAAGGAACTAAACATTTATTTGGTGAAGTAACCAGCCCAAGCTTTTCTCCTCCTCTGCCTTCTCATCAAACTACATCACAACCAGAAGGAAATTCAAAAGTAGGTTTCAGAAGACTCTCTGAACTCCTCATCCCCTTGAGGACAGAAGTTCAAAGAATGCAAAGAATAAGATGATGTTAGAGAAACTGCCTTCGTGAGGCTGTGCATGGGGGCTTGATCTCTTACCCTACTCACTGAGATGTAAGACACCCTTTTTTTTGTCTGCAAGAAAAAGGCAGGGTTGGGCATCACCCAGATTCTCAAAGCTACTCAGATCTGAGACATATCTAACAGATTTACCTTTTCTGCCTCTCTTCGTGGGATTTAGATCCCTAAGCATTTTCCAAAGATAAGCTTCTCTCTGAGACAACAAGGGCTTCTAGTATTACCGTCTGATAAAGGTAGAACTTCCCATCATTTACGAGGCAGTTTGAGAAATCCATCAAGGGAACCATGAAAGGGATAAAAATTTTGAAAAAAAAGAGAGACATGGGCAAAAGCAGGTTTAAAACAACCCTGAAAAAGCTTTACAGGATAAATGCAAGGCCAAGAAAGAGTAGGATATGGTTTAGACCCAAGCTGCATTTACCCTTTACCATGTGTTCCGTCCATTGAACGGGCATGGGCATAGATGCACCAGATGGGTAATGCTAAAGCAAAGAGGTTCATTCACACCCACAACAGGAAGATACATACGGAAAATCACTCACAGGAAAAGCAATCATTTAAATGTGTACGGTTATATAAAAGCAAATTTATATAGACCTGTAAACACAGCTAGCAATTCCTATTCTGCTGGTACTAGTGTCAAGACAAAAGTGGTATCATTCCTATCAACAACAGGAATGATATGTGAGTTGATAGAGCACCTTACACTCAGTGGGAGACAATTTCTACTAATTCAGAAATTGACTTAAGAGATCAGAAAGAATGCACACTGTCCAAACAAAGAAGTAAGCCCTTAAATTTCCTCATTTGGAAGGAGACAACCATCAATAAATAGTGCAACAAATTAGAGGGAGATTCTAAAGCTGAGAGAGATGTCAATATAATAGAAAAAATGCAGAGAAAGGTCTTCCCGTAATTATGGATAATATTTCGTGCTGTTAAACTAAACTGCATATGTGCAAAGCAAAACAAAACAAGGCAAAATGAGTGATATCTGGAAAAAAAAAAAAGCTATCATTTCCACTACCAGTGTCTCCTTTCATAATAGAACAGACACCAAATTCATCTTCAAAGTCACTCTTGGGTTCACAGAACTGAAAGGTGTTACACAGGTACTTTGCAGATACAAAAATTTTTCCTCCTCTTAATATCGGTGGTGGAAGTTTTCCATTAGTGAACTATAGTCTGTTAATGTAAAATAAAGGTATGGATGGAATTTCAGAATTTCTCTGTCAATAAATTCCAATTGGTTTTAAAAGCTTCTGCATATGCTGGGAAATGTGGCTATATCACTGTCTTTTAGCTTATGTCAAAATTGTTTTCCTTAATTACTACTTAACAAGCCTTGGGTCAAATTCTCCTTTCACTTACACCAGTGAAATGAGACTTGAGTAAAGTTTCTTTGCTGTCTCCAAGACAATAATTTTGCTCCCAGTCTTTTCATTAAGTGCTGTGTTTAAAAAAAAGACAGCACGTCAGATCATATCAATGCAGCTACCTCTGACAGAGCCGTAGTCATTTACACAAAATCAGAATCTAGTCTACTACCATAGATAAATTGTGAATTTTTAAGTAACACAATCAGAAGGGAATAAAATACCTTTCACTGTTACTTCTATCATCATGAACAGAATACAGGATTTCCCTCCTATCTTTCTACTGTAACTTTAAATGATCTTTTTGGCTACATATGATGTATTAGTTCCTTTAAATATCCCGGCAAATGTCACAGTATAATGCAAGTGCTGAAAGTCCTATATAAAAGTTAGAGCATTCATATTGCTTGAGAGTTTAGATTTTTTTTTTAAATGGAAAGGAAATGATACGTGAATATTCAATGCAATATAAAATTTATGTATACAAAATGAATATATATAACTAAAAAAAGGCTATTGACACACGTATATACTTGTGTACACACATTTCAACACAAACTTTACACTGGGTTAGAACATAGCCTTTTTAGTACTGAAATACACTGTTTCATATGTGCCATCATATAAAATTCTACACCTAAGTTCTCTGTGTACATTTGGATGGACCTATATGGAATTCATACATAAGGGATACAAATGCTTTGTTTCCATTTGATCTTTTAAGGTTTCATAACCACATACATATATTAGCTACAAAAATGATTTATTTCTTCTTTTGAAAATCCCCTTAATTCCATTGTCATTCTTCATTGTTGTGCCAAAATCTCCTTCTCCCCTTTGGCCACAGCTTAAAAATGCGTGCACATACTCATACAGATACAGAAACATAGTGTGGCACAAGATGGCTTTGGAAATCAGTTTGTAAGGAAGCTCTCGGCAAGCAGAGCTACGTGTGTTGTCTATGAAGTTTCACAGTGACAGCACTAAGGAAGCTTCACGAGCTACACAGGAGTGTTGTGTCTCCTTCGCATCCCTGCCCTCAAGGCAGAGGGCAGTTCCCAGCCCAGCCTTCTCCCACCTGGTGCCATCTCTTTGCCATCATCTCCTCTTCTTTGCCCTTCCCTGCTGCCCATCAAGCTGCAGCCTGTGCAGGGGCTGGTTTCTGCCAACTGGCTCGCGCTGGCCATCACCTTGAGGAGTAAGAGCGAGCTGTAACCCTCTCAACAGAGACGCTCAGGTTGAGTCTATACTTAGCCATCTGTTTTCACAAAACTTGTAGAAACTTCCAACTTTTAAGATTTCCAGTCCTCCATCAAAATGTCTAACAGCTGGGCAGACTATTTAGCAGCAGGCTAATGGAAAGAATCCTTAGGAAACAGCTAAAACCAGCAATAGCCACATATTCCTGGGACTTTGCATGGTTTGGGTAACAATGCTATTCCTGTTTATACTCTTTGTTCATGCCTTTCCCTTTGCCAGTGTAGACAGTCATCAAGAAGAGAGTTTATCAGAGACAATTCATGCTGCAGCAGTGTGACAAAGAGCCCTTAATTTCTGCTACAGATCTCAGCTGATCCCTTGCAACTGCAAGTTACCACTTTGTTGTTGCCTAGTCCTGCATTTTTCCTACCCCAATTCTTGCTCTTTCCTCCAAATGCTCAGAGCTGCATATCTCATAGCATCTCTCCTCTGGTACAAACCTCCCCCCACGGCTAATGACCCTGTAGGAACCACTCCATCTTTCTCAGCTGTGTGACAGTGCAGACAAAAGAGCAGCTGCCCACCTTGGACACTCACAGCTCACACCAGTACCATTTCCAAGGAAGTCCTTAAACACAAAATATTTAGGTTAACCCACTACTGAGGACAAAAAGCAAATACACTCAGGCTTGTCCTCAGGTGTAGAACAAACAGCTGTTCAGCACTTTGTACACAAACTCTTTTAGCATCTGTACTGAGAAAGACACTGGCGTACATATACTACTGAAAACAACAAAATAATGCTTTCCCTATGCATTGTGAAAATGCAGGCACTCTCATTTTTATGTATGCCTAGCTGTAGGAATGAGTGGAAAGAGGTGGGAAGTGTCTTTTCCTTTTTTTAAATTCTGTCATGTATAAAGGCAAAACAGAGTATCTGAAAAAGCCTCAGGTTTAGCAACTTTCAGGACGAAAGCACAGCTTTGCAGCGCATTGAAAATTAAGTTCTGTGAGGTTCACACATTACCACTAACCTTAGTTTAAAGATAATAAAAGGTTAGGGAGGAGGCAGAGATGAGGGTTTTTTTCTCCTAGCTAGGTAATAAGAAAAAAACAAACATGATGGTTGCAAAAAACCTGTATTCCACAACAAGTCCTTAAGACTCCCATGTGCTACATCAGCAGCAGTACATCCTCGATTTTTATTGTAATCTTGTGGCTTTTTATTTGTAACTTATATGAAAAGAATCACATTGATTGGGGCAGATTTAACTCAGTAAAACCTATTCTACTGAGATTGTCTGTGCTAGGTGATTTTATCAAGTTCTCTTTTGGTTTCATTTTCTTCCTCATCCCTATCCCCAGGGGAGATTGCAGCCCAGCTTGCAGAGCAAATTGCCCTAAATTGAGTTCTTTCTCTGCCGTATACAGGCCTGCCTTTGGCTCCTCAGCTTGAAAACTTTATGCATTCTTATTTTCCTCCATCTTCCTTAACACCCCCCTTCTCTTTCCAATTAAAATGGAGAAGTTTGCACCGATACCTGCTCCCAATTAAATGAATACTGCATTACCAGCCACACTCTCCAGATCTCCTTTACCCTCCCTTCATTAGCCCTATTCCTCTGAGGTTTCCTGGCTGTCTGCCAGGGACTTATGGCAAGAATTCAAAATCTTGTACACTTTATCCCCTCAAAATCATTCTTGAATTTAAGCAGCCTGATCCTTGGGCCCAGCATGAGAAATGCTAGTAACTGATTCAAAAGGGAGGGGAGAAAAGAAAGAAAATGATTTATTTAAAAGGTTAAAAAGCTCCCATAAAAGCAGCTAAGCTAAAAGAGGTTAAACTTCCAGGCTAATTGGCTTCCGTTTCCTTTTAAAAAAATCTTTCTGGAAGACAACAAATGACAGGAAGGTGTTCCTGTTTTATTTAAGAGTATTCATGCCTACAGAAAATGCATCATTCTCCTAACACCTCAGGCATGTTCACTACTGCTCACTCAAATTATGCACCCAGCACAGAAAAAAAACTCGGCAGTCAGAGGCTTAAGCAGCTGGGTTGTTGGGGGTTTTTAGCCCTTCTTTAAAAAAATCACCATCTAATTTTCCAACAAATGCGAGCACTGCAGTGCCATGGCATCAGCCACTCTCATCTGACACTTAAAATAACTAACATTGTGTCAAGCTGTCAGCAACGATAGCCATATTGGCAAGTCTGCAACAGCAGAGGGAAGTACTGTATCCTTGCATTACTACTTAAAACTATATAAACTCTCCTCGTAGATTGCGCAAGTTTGCTGCATTTATAAAACAATAATTTTTCAAATGGCTCAGCACAATTTAGCGGCTGAAGGCCCTTGGGTGGAACTATAGTTTTTATTGGGACCTGATTTGAAGCAGTCATTTAAACTCCTGATATTCAAAACTCTGATGTTAATGGTCTGATGTCCAGTGACTGCTTGTCTGAAAACCACACTCCCAAACCAAGCAGGTCCCCTTTCCTGTAGATTCTAGAAGAAGTGTTTATCTTTTAAAATGCTGCAGGATTTTTCTGGCATTGTAGCAGTCTTCACAGCAGCTTCAGAGGAGAGATTTTTAGCACCCTGAATACTTTCAAATGGATTTACCTTCTCCAGTAAAGGCAGGAAAAACATGGGGTTTGTAGCATTAAATTCCTGCCGTCCGTTTGCTGGCTGTTTCTCACGAGCCACAGCTTCCCAGGTAATGTTGAGTTGGTGAGAACAGTTTGCAGGATGCAAGGTGTGCATGCGTGTGTGTGTGTGTGTGTGTGTGTGTGTGATGCAGGGGTTAACAGTCTGGTTTTAAAGATTTCAGTGAGTGGCAGGCTACAGGTTTAACTTTCTTCGTCTCTTCATTTTTCGTAATTTCCTTGGAAAGTTCTTTAATCAAGGAAGAAAACCACCTCCTGTCTGTGGAAGCTGCTTCTGATCTTGTTTTTTCCCTGTTATTAAATTTTTCTTTACTAACTACTGCTTCTCACTCCCTTTTAAAAATGGGAACAGAAAAGGGTATTATAACTATGAGAGCTGATTGTAAAAAGAGTACATAATACAATATTTAGGTCTTATAAATCTTTCTGTAATTTCTTATTGCATTTACTCAAGTCATATCTACCAGCAAGTGACAACACTCCCTCGCCCTTACCCTTGCAGACAGGTAACAAACAGCAAGCTAGTGCAGGATTGGAACGCACATACACAATTTTTAGCGCCAACAAAAGGAAAAATAAAAGTAGTCACTATGCAAAAATATACAATACATATATAACGCTCCAGGAACCCTAAACAATACATTCTATCCAGTTAGTAAAATACACTCTGAGAATTAGCATAGTGTATTAAAATACCATAAAATAATTATTATGAAATTAAATAAAATAAACTCACTATATGTATACTAGAAAGTCTCAGAAAGGAACCACCAATATCTCAGTGCTAGCATACTGTTGGGCTACATTCAATGTTCTTAATAATCTCTGCTCGGGAAAGGCCACAGATAACACAAGCCAAGAAAGAACAGTAGTAAAGAGCTACAGGTCAAACAATTAACGGATAAATAGTATGGTACTTTGTACTACAGTACTTTCCAGGTATTTGTGTGACCTACAGGATTGAAATCCTGTGGTCTTTGTTGTACTCTTCCACTAGATTCTGCGACTATCCAAGAAAATAATCCTCAAAAAAGATCTGGCATTCTGGTATTTTGAAGTTTGATGCCATCCATCAGCAACAAGACCATGACCAGGAAGAAATTTCAGTGTTTAAAAGTTAGCTGCCAAAATGACATAATTTTTAGGTTTCTCATTCTTGGACCAAAATAAAAAATCTCTTGTTCAGTTCCCAGGTTCTTTAATGAATACATGGGGAAAATGAGGTATTCCAGGAAGAGACAGTGAAGCCCGGAGCTGTGAGTTACTTAAAATGATCATATTCAACAAGCAACTGCCTACAGTACATCTTGGGAACCACTGAAGATCAGCTCTTCACCTATATTCCCAACCCTTCTAACTCAGGAACTGAAGCAGTACCTCTGTCCATGGGGGACCAAAACCTTGAACTTTCTTGCCGTGTTCTCCCTCCTCATACTTATGGTGTCTCTCTCTTTTTGACACAGTGAATCTCAGGTTTGGCAGAGTTTCAACAGCAAGACTGGAGAGCATGATTTCCACTCAGAGTGGCCTTGTACCTGACAGCATAAGACAGATTTTGAACAGTGCAGATTTGAACCTGCTTAGCTAGAGCAAGGAACAGAGAGAGAGTTTTAAGATATTAAAGAAAAAATTTTAAACATGTAGTCATTCTATAAAAGGGTAAATTGTTCTTCTATTGACTTATTTTAGGAGTCTGATGCAAAGTCAGTAGCCACCTTTTGATAGGAGTCTACTTCATTTACCACGTGTGCGGCACATGCTGAGACTGCCAACTGACTGAGTTTCTTGGAATTATACACTAAAACCAACTGTTTCTGGACATCATTTGGCTTGCACCTTGTGCAGATTCCCACCAGTTCAGCATCGTCAGGATTGGGACGGTCCTGAAAAAGCTCACAAGTGCAATTCTATGCACTCAAGAAATTTTAACTTAACACATAAGAAGACTACATCTTCCTACTGAACCCCATGATTAGATGTCAGCTAACTACGGATTTTCAGTTTTAGGCTTGGGTATCCAAATTCACTTTAGAGCTGGATATCTAAATACCCTCTGTCTTTGTTTGGATCTGCCCCTGGATTTACTGAAAGTTTTTTTGCCTTCCTAGATAAGCTCACACTGCAGCCCAAATCTAAATGTTCCAGACCGAAATATTTATCATACAGGTGTGTTCCTTGCTGGTTAGTTTCTATTTCTATGAATGAAAGAACGCCATCTAACTTCTTCTGACTCAGATGAAAATACACATATTTTGGTATGCAAAATACAGTGTGCAGAGTACTACAAACAGGTCCAAAAAACAGATGGAGAGAAGACAAGACCACTGTCCTCTGTTGCTACTGTTTATGGAGAAAGAATATTACTTACATTGTTTTCCTTGGACCAAGTGACCCAATTTTCCATTACTCCATGAAAATCATCATTATAGGTCTTCCAGTTCATATGTAATACAGGTACCTGCAGCCCTGGAAAAAAATGCCATACAAAAATCAACAAGACTCAAAGTAAAAGCATTTTTCTCTCAACCCAAGAGATGTCTGAAGTTCTATTTTGAGATGTGTTTACCTTCAAGAGCTAGATGAATATATTTACAACGCTCTTTTAAGGAGCAGTAGAACTAGTCTTTTTATGAATTTCATCTGCGACACACTTTCCAGTGTTAATTGGACCACATGCTTGGTTTGTTATTCCTCTCAGTCTGCAAAAAGCCCTGAATATGCTCTTAGAGACACCTCTCAAATGTTAAACAATTAAATGAAGCTTAATATTTCTCTACTTTGTTGGCAACCTCAAAAGGGACACTGAATCACATCCACCCTATTCTCATCAGACCCCCCCAACATCACAAAGGAATAATTATTCATTAATTGTGGCACAGTAAACCCTCAACACCATGGAAGCGTTTCATCCAACTGTTTTGAAACAATCTCCCTTTCTCTCCAACTGCTTCCTTTTTACAGCTACAGATCAGCTAGAATACATCAGGCCATGAAAAAATTTGAAATAGCTACAGTGCATTAGAAATACTGAGACAAAATCAGTAAGAAAATACCTACAATGGAATTGAAAGTACAGTGGAAAATACTTCAACAAATTAATGTGTAAAGTCCAAAGGTTATTTAAAAAAGCATGACAACCTACTCTGTATCATAAAGTTGTATTAATAACTTATCAATTATAATCCAGTGTTCCAATTATTTTTTGATGCTAGAATCCCTTTCCGTCAACACTGCTTCCCAACACTACTACTATTTGAAGGAGGCTGTAGAGAAAAGAAAGCTTTGATTCTTCTTACAATGGACTATTCTTGGAAACACCTTCAAGTATCTCAGGATTTCTAGTAAAGTTTCTGTATTTTGCATGCTAGCTAATAGCTAATGCCTCTTTGATGACTCCCAGACATAGGATTACAGTCCTTTGTCTAAAATAAATCAGTGACAATGAATGCAGTTCCGTAAGACTACTTATCTTTATTTCTATTTATCTTTAGTTCATATGAACTTCCTTGAAGTCTGAAGGTGCTATCCATTTCCTAGTTTGATAATTAATTGTTATTATTATGACTATTCTTAACATTTGCAGCGGGAAAAAATGCATTTCATAACACGAAAAAATATGATATTTCTGCTACAACTGGAATGCTGTTTTCAGAAATGAAAACCAAGGCACACAGTGAATAACTTGCTTGTTCAAGGTCATACACTGAGTCTGCTGCAAAAACAGGATTGGAATTTCAAGTTCTTGAATCTCTGTACCTCAGTAACCAGTATCCTTCTCATAATACATTTTATGTCATAGAAGGTATCAAGAATACTCGTACATGTCATGAAGTGCTAAAACATATAACAAGTAAAGCACAACAAAGTAGCACCGCATGAATACGTAATAAACTTTGTCGCTGTGCAATATTAAAAACCTTTCAGCTTCTCTGGTTCTCGTAATTCCCTCAGCCAGGTATAAAAATCTCGGTGCTACTTGCCTCTTGAACCTGAAGCAACCACTGAACACACTGAAACCGTACAATATCTCACAGTTCTCCTTGTGCACCTTGTTCTGAAGTGAAGGACCGCACAAACAAGACACAGCATGGAGCCCGGGCAAAGAGATTCTGGCAGCCTGGGAAGGGCCAGCCCAGGTGCCGGCACCACACTTTTAAAACTAACTACGCCAGGATGCACAGTGCAGCCAGGTGCTTACTAGCTTGGCCTTTTAATATCCTGCAGGGTGTGAGAACAAAAGCTGGAAATTAGTAGCAGATCTGCAACTCCATCGAGGCAAGAAGGAAGTGGTAGAGATGCATGGCACGTGTTTCTGTCCAAAATGTGAAGATCTGAGCTCATTAGCGCCTGTTTTCTGGCTACCAAAAGATTGGAAACACTGTCCTATTCCATGCCTACTGTCACTTTATTTACCTACTTGTTAATAACATTTAAGTACTTAAAAGAAGAAAAGAAATAATGAAAACTAGCTTTAAAATTTTAAAAAGCTTTGTATTTATAGCCAAAGAGTAATATCACACAGAGAGGCAAATCAGCTGATCAGTGGTACCTTTCTTCTAAGAAAGACAAAAGCTCCTCCCTTTTGCTGATATCTTCTTATCACTGGAGTGCAGCAAGCTACTACCAGTCAAAACTCAGCAAGATCTGCCACTTCACAGACAGCAAACCAAGCTGCTCTGTCTAAGGCAACATATTCCGATGCCAGCTCCTGCAGAAGTGGGAAAGCATTTTTGCATAGAAGCGAGGTACCACAGATCATCTGATACTAGATCTTTCAGGGAACTGATTCAACTCACTAACGTAAATGCAACTAAACCAGAAACAATACAAAACTGACAGTTTTCTTTAGAGTTAGTAGGTTGAATTGCCTCAATAATAGGTTCAGCAAGCACCAGTGCTTTCACCACCAAAAGGAGTCAGGGGCCATCTTGCCACGAGTAAGGACAATGGAAGATCTTGCTGTCGAGAGCTTTCAGCCTTGCTCAGCTGCTTGCAGAACTGCAGCCCAAGGATGCTGGTATGTATATCTCCTCTTTGTCTCACATATGGTTGGTTGACTTCCTTCAGATTTTATGAAAGTTCTTTTATATGTAAGTCCTCAGTAATCAAGCAGAGTTAAGAGGTACACATTAACTTTTAGTGGCTCTACTGGATTATTCCATTGAAAAAGTTATAAACTCTGAGTATGCTCAGTGTTGTTCACAACATGCTAAAAACATTTTCACTTATTCTTCTAATTACTACACGCAATTTAGTGCCTCATGATTTTTTTTTTTTTACTACAATAAGCCTATGAGACTTCTTCCACTTCCAATTACATCAGCATAAACCAGGAGTAATTCCACTAAAATCAGTGAATTTGTTGGGGTAAAAACTGAAGGAAGTTAAGTAATGACTTCAAAATATGTTTTATATGTGAATCTTCCTGACGACAAGTACACCTGAATTTATAATAAGAATTCATTGTTGAAACATTTCATGTTAGGATTTTATACTGTCTGGTGTACTCATAGTGTTCGATTTACTTTATTTATCTTAATCACACATACAAATAATTTAATGTGACGAGCTTTGAATTAGAGAAATACAGAGCTCCAGAATCAGCACCAGTTTAGATAATTCATTTTAAAATCTTTAACTATCATAAAATAATTTTCTAGTTTTTCTACAAGAGAGGAAGCTAAAAAGGATAAAGAAAGTTTAAACATTATAACCTCTCCAACATCAGGCAACTTTGGGATACAATCATGTACAGTCATTTTCAACCAAACTAACCACAAAGCACGAGCCATAGTGGTCTCTGAAGTCACACACAGCTTTGAAAGACTGGTATGATCATGTAAAATGTCAAGGAGGAGAACTCAGGTATGTCAGCATAATTGTTTTTCCTTAAAAGTTTCTCCATGATAATAGTTCAAACGGCATAAAGATTACATGACTTGTTCTTTGGGGGAGAAAAGGGCTCAGAGCTACCCATAGCTAACAACCTGTCTCTGTAAACATCTCTAAACATAAGAACTGTTTCAAGTCAAAAAACATAGCACAAATATATTTACTATGACATGATTTTAGACTCTGGCAGAGCAGCAGGAGCAAAATGAAAAACTTTTGCATAACTCCCTGCAGAGCTCGTTCCTGAGATGCAGGATGGCGTTTCAAAAACTTATCAAAATTCAGAAGATAGGACACATTTGCTTGATCAGCTTTCACTGTACCGCCAGATGTTGCTGCAGCATTGGCAAAAGTAACAGGTCCACAACACATATGATAATTTAGCTATCAACAAAAAGTTCAAACATCCATTTATGCTACTGGAAAAACCAACTGTCCATGAAAGAAAACCCAGAAAGAAAATTTATTATTGAATAATGTAATTGACTAAACTAGTTTTGCTACTTCACAATACATCAATTGTAGTTAAAAAAGAGATGAAAAGCAATAAAATATTTACAATTACAGATAATTCACACAGTAATACCCATATATCAAACTCCTAGCAACTACGTGTCCTAACTTTTGCTCCCCAGAAAGCAATACTACTTTATTTGGTTTGATAACAACACATGCATGATGGCAAGCAGTGATGAATCACTCCCATCCTCCATACTTCAGTGAACTGACCAACCCTCTCCAGGGAAGTGAAATTATGGTCACACATCTTTAGTTCATGCATCAATAACAATTAGATTCTAATGTGCTTCTTGAGACTTCCACCATAATAAGGGGTGGGGGGGGATGCTTGGGGTTTTTTGTTTGTCTTTTTTTTAAAAAGTGGTCCCTCTCATACATGAATCAAAACATCCATAAAACAAACAGTATAAGTCATTAAATGACCAATACAACATAAATTTTAAGGAGGACCTGCGACAAACTCATGGACAGAATAAACAAGAACATTAGCCTCTCCCAGTCTTTAATATGGTATGCCACAAAAAGTTTAGCATGCAGTGTAGTTGTTTAGATTTTATTATTGAAGAAAATGTGCTGTAAGGAATAAATTTTCCCATTCTACAAAATGAAATCAATATAGAATGAAATGCCTATGTGGAACTCTAAACAATGTTTATCCAGCATATCAATGACTAGGAGATCTTGACATCTAACTGTCTAAAACTAAGCCTAGTCCCAAAGCAAACACCAAGGAAATAGATGAGTCTGTAGAATCTTCTCACTTGCCCTTCCTTTACTGCCTGTAATCACATATGCTTGGGAAAGCCAGATCTGATGACGTCTTTCCTCCTACAGGGAGCAAACTCTGCTTGAGTTGAATAATACTCAACTTCATTTGGGATGCTGAAGAAAAATGGCATAGTTAGCTAAAGTACTTAAAATAATTCCCGTCAGGAGATGCCTGCCTCTCTCTGCTGACAACAGAGTGAACTTATGAAAGCTAGGCTCCTAACTTAGAAACATCTGTATTGAAGACAGAAGCACTTACAGATTTTCAAATTACAGCAAATTTCAGTTTAGTACATAATTTCACTTCTCAAATGTAACTGCTGAATGAGAAGCCATGGAAGAAATATCTCTGCTAAGTCTATTTTTCCTGTTTTATTTTGTGAGGAATTAAAACTCATTCTCTATTTGCAGTTCAGATGCAGTGATGTGGAAAGCTTCCACCTTTATTCCCAGCCTTCTTGAACTGAAATATGATTTAGTGCAATGTCGTACATTCCTCATTATTTTATCAGTTATGCCAATTGAAACACAAACCCCCACAAAAAGAACATTTGAGACAGCATGATTTGGGAACTGTACTTTTAAATGGTTTGGTTTTGGGAACAGGTTTGTTGTGCAGATTATTTGTAACTAGTAGTAGAGTACTATAATGCTCAGTGCTTAGAGACCCTTGTTGAGCACCATATTGTAAACAGCACTTGCAAAACAACAGTAAATACTAGTAGAAGAACACACATTTGGAGAACTGAGGATCTCTGACACACGATTTGAAATATTTCTAGAGAAGAGAATACTTATTACTGAGTTAAAAGTCTGTCAAGAAGGTCCAGTTTTTGACGGGTCACTGAATCAAAACAATTGACAAAGAGAACCAAATTGTCTCACTCTGCATTTGCAATCAATGTCAATTGCCCATGTCAAAGAAGACCATCAGAAAATAACCCGATTACTGACAACAGCAGATTTTAATGCATTTCATGTGCTCAATAATTTCCAGTTAGCTGAGATAAAAGATGTCAGCTATGAAACTACATTGCAAAAATGTAGAGTACTGTCCTGTCTTCTCAGGGGGATATATTACATCTGAAGATACCTAAAGAAAGTGCAACGAATTTGCACTTTATCCAAGGTGTTGTCAATCTTAACTAGCCCAGTTCCCGATAAAGACCAGGTTGTTATTAAAACCTGGCAAGGGAAAAAAGGGACAAGAAAGGACTTCAAAGGCTAGTTTTAGGCCAGAAATTACAGTGGACCAGGGACCATTTTCTGGCCCTATGGTCAACTGGCACAATGTGACTTGCATCCGTACAGCTTCTCTGCCTTACCTTCAAAACCAGACTGGCCAAACGAGACTGCTTATTGAGAAGAGACCTTGACTGGTGCTTCTCACTCTACTACAGTGGGGCAGAACTCTGACAGCGACCATGCTCACTGTTTAACAGTAGGAATGAGAAGAGGGCAGCTTTCAAGTTCATACCCCAACCCTGTGTAGATTACTAGGATAGATGTAGCAATAGATACAACTGGGAGACCAGAATTCACCCAACATTGTAAGCAGAATGTGCCAAGCAGCAGGAATCACTCTCTCAAGAATAATGCTTACAGAAATGGACAGTATCTTAAAGTACAAATAAGACTGAAAAATCTAGACTACAAAAAAAATACCTAAGGCATAATAGCACAAAATCAAAGGCACTTCAGAAGAGATCACAGACTGGCACAGACTATGAAAAATAGTGCAATATCTGTCAGACGAGAAAAGATTAAACACATGCAGTGGTTCATATCAGTGCGTGGAAGTTTACAGGCACCAGTCAAGTATGCACAGCACAGGCAGAGAGGCTAACTGCAGCATGACTTCCTTGTGTGAATTTTTCGTGGCAGCATTGCCCATCGTTGCACCAGAAGATAAATAGACTGCCAACCTGAAAGTAAATGGGACATTTATTAACTTTAAGCTGGGAATTAAAGCACTGAGTCAGTGGGATGTCAAATGCAGTGTTAAAAGCATTAAAAGAAAAGAAAGAAGTAGCAAAATGCAAGTAAAAATGTATGCAAAGCCAAGGTGAAGGTAGACAGTAAACTGCCAAAGAAAAAATTTGTAGCAGTAATTTGCAGATGCAAAGCCTTGTCTTCATCAAGAGTGTGATATCACTGAAGGGTCAAGGAGTTAAAACAAATGCAGGAAAGTTTGAAGACTTCTTGGATATGGAGACGCTCGAAAGAACAGATAGCGGCTGAAAACCCAACAGGTCCACAGTTCAGGTTCCTAAAAAGGTTCCACTTAGGCAGAAGGAACCAGATCAGCTAAAAGAACAGGTTGCAAGAAGTCTTCAGAAAAACAAACTCAAGGTGCTTTTTCCTTACATTTAAATATATGAAATAGCAAAATGTCTACTCCAAGAGTAAAAGATCCAAGGCATTCTTGTTTCACTTCCTTCACTATGTTTTTTATACAAGACCAGGTTCTTGAACTCACTACTGTGCAGAGGTGCAGACCAGAGGAAACACAGTATCAAAGTGCAAAAATAAGTTAATTACAAATGGTTCAAAGGAGTGAACTGGCAAAATTCTCATAGAGCAATATGGTCAAAATTGTAAACCAGTGCTTTACTCAGTCTGGCCACTGACAAAAGCTGAGTCCAGTGCAGAGAATTTGGTTTTGTGTTTAGTCCATGACACAAAAAGATTCACGCCTTTTTATAGAAAACCATAATCAACTGTATACAGTGTAGCACAGATCCAAAATCAGCTGAGGAAGCACCAACCTGAAAGTATGGCAATTATTTTTAAATTACAAAATGATGATTTGCAAATTGATTACAAGCTGAGGGAAACATGGTGGCTGCATGAAAATTCTTTAGAGAATTTGATAAAACTTTATTGGAATAAAATCCAAAGCTTGAGTTACTATCAAACCGATTTTTAAACATTGTCCTATTACAGACGAAAATGTAGGTTACAGCAGTTCAGGATAAGAATATGATCATTAGTAGCGCAGACTAGCTGCAACAGCATATTTCAAGTCCTAAAACAAAATCAAGGCCTGAATTCATACAAGGGACCTAAAATTATCAGAATGGTGAGTTGACAATTTTACTGAAAAAGGATTTTAAAAAGGATAACTGAAAGACAAATCAAATGACTGAAAAATCCAAGAGACAGGCTAGAGAAGGTCGATATTGCTCCTGAACAGTGCCATTGGAGAATTTATCTAGGCTTTGTCACGTGCAAAAATACAGGCTCTGTCAATCCACAGAGACCCTATATGGTGGGACAGAATAAATAGTCCCCTGGAGTGAAGTAGTCCTCGATTTACTTAAACTGACTAGGAAGATGTATATATTAATTCTAGACTATTATTTAAATTTTCCTGAGATAGCATTACTAGATTATACTGCAGTTAAACAGGTGATTATGCAAATGTATTTTTGCTTGACATAGAATATCCAACACAGTGCTTAACACCGGGCCACAATTTACTAGGGAGGACTTCAAACAATTTGCAGTGAAGTATGTGTTTACCAATGTGATGATCTTTAAAAGGCTATTGTAAAACAATCTGGATTCAAAGAACATGAACATATTTAATTTAAGCCTACTTAAGTCTGCCTATTCCCTTCAGTTTCTGGCATCTCAACAAAAAAAATATATATGGTTTCTTAAAATAGTTCAGCAGCCCTCTGCTCTGCCCTAGTGAGGCCACATCTGGAGTGCTGCATCCAGTTCTGGGCTCCCCAGCTCAAGAAAGGTGAGGAGCTACTGGAGAGAGTCCAGTAGAGGGCTACAAAGATGATGAGGGGACTGGAGCATCTCTCCTACGAGGAAAGACTGAGGGAGCTGGGCTTATTCAGCCTGAAGAAGAGAAGGCTGAGAGGGGACCTTAGAAATGCTTATAAATATCTTAAGGGTGGGTGTCAAGAGGATGAGGCCAGATTGTTTTCAGTGGTGCCCAGCACAGGATGAGGGGCAATGGGCACAAACTGAAGCATACGAAGTTCCAGCTGAACATGAGAAAGAACTTCTTTACTTTGAGGGTGACGGAGCACTGGAACAGGCTGCCCAGAGGGGTTGTGGAGTCTCCTTCTCTGGAGATATTCAAAACTCACCTGGACAAGGTCCTGTGCAGCCTGCTCTGGGTGAACCTGCTTTGGTAGAGGGGTTGGACTAATCTCCAGAGGTCCCTGCCAGTCCCTGCCATTCTATGATTCTGTGATCCCTATGCAAATTTTACCTTCTTGTGGAATAGGTATGCAAAATCAGCAGTCACTCCTTTGCTATGGTTCTTTATGAGCCAAAGAAACAGAGCTGTACCCTCACCATGGCAAGTGGCTATACGATTCTTCTTGTGCAGACCACTGGATGCAAGACTGCTGTTACTTACCAGTGCCCCTATGGAACAGACAGAATGATCGGCATGATATTGTGAATTGGCAGATTCATTAATAAAATAGCCCTGGGTCATGGTTATCAGGGCAGCTACCTGCTTGTTCTCTTTCTGGCTTGCTTGATTTTACTCCTTTGAGCATCTACCCATTCTGGGGCTAGGTTCATAACTGTCCCACTTTTAAGACAGACGTTGGGCTACAGAACCTCTGTAAAAGTTGTACTAAAATAGTGGGTTAAGGTGAATTCTGGACAGCTATTCCTTCTCACTTCAGACCATCTCCCTGGACATCAAACTAAGGTGTCAGGGGCCATAAAGATTCGTGGCTTGGTGAAATATTTATCTTGAGCTTCTGGTTTACTTAGTTGCTTAAGGAGGAGACCAAACAGGACAGGCAATAGACAACCTCCATTCAGAGGTCCCATGGCCATGTCAGTGCATCATTGCACCCAAGCTTAAAATGCTGTGTGAGAACAGAGCATGACATCACCCAACCTACCAAGTAATCTGTTAACCAGGACATCCTCCTGTGAGGTAAAATGTTTCAGTTTGAAATCTGTCAGCAGAAAAGGGAAAAAAACCCAGGTCTTCTACTTCATGTGTACAAGTTCAAGTCAGTAGCTGTTATGAAAAACAGGGATAGCAACACTGCTACTATCATTCTTTTAAGTGGAAGTAGCCAATCATCGCTCCCTCTTCAAGTTTGTTCTTTGAACATACCTAAGAGATCTACCTCAACAGAGAACTTGCAGGTTTAGTGTTGAATTTTCATGACATTTAGATCAGAAATATCTACCTACCGTGTTGCTTAAAGAGCAGAGTACATGGAAAACATAATCCTGGGAAAATAGGAAATCATGGAAACTTACATTGTTCATTTGACCTGCCAAAGTTATCATAAGAAGCAGTTAAACCTTTAGGAAGCAGCGTTACTGACCAGTTGAATTTAGGCACTTCTACAATTAAGCTGTGCTGAAAAGAAACCTCTCTGAACCATCTTGAGGCTTAGGTGTCTGAAAGAGTGCAACCTTCAGCACAGAAGTACCTAAGCTTTTTGGTTTTGGCAAAATGAGTTAGAAACGAATGGAGGGTGAAAGCAAAACACTTTCATTTGTACACTTGAGAACTATAAGGACAGCTATAATGTTAAAGGCTTCATTATGTGTAGTCAGAAAAAAGGGCTTTTTTCTTCCTTTTAGAACTGATGGATAAACAAACAATAGTGGAAAATCTCATTTTTTTTCGATCATTCTATCTTCTTTTTTCCAGCAAAACAGAATACCTGAAATATTCAAAATTCATTAAGACCAAAAATAAGTATTTTGCTCTGGGATTATTTAGCTCTTTTGTTTAAGCTTCATTTTAAATGAAAAATGAATGCTTGAAACAGAAAATACAAGTGATTTATTTTTATATATCAAAAGCAGCTTTATTCTTGACATTGTTGACAACATTTTCATTGAAAAAAATAGTAAATAAGTATCTGATTTTTTTAACTGCTCATGGTTTTTCTTCAGCTGAAGCCATGTGGCATATTCTGCCTTTAAAAAAAAAAAAATTAACTTCGCAAAAATTTCAAGTTTTTGAGCAAATTGCTAATTGTCAGGAGTCTTTTGCTTGGCTTTGCCAAAGAAACAGAATCAGTACCATTCCACTGGTACCATAAGATCATCTTTGTGGTACTCTAGCTGCTAACAATAAAATGACTTTTTGTAGTAAAAGTCTTAAGGGAGCTATTGCAGTGAAGAACCAAAACAGCAGATGTTACTCAATGTAAGTCCTGGTAAATATCAACTGAAAAATAACACACAAAAGAAAATACAAGCAGTTAAGCATTAGGAGATACAAATAAGCATAAAAGTGTATTCTATTTTCAAGAAAATATGGTACCCAAAGGCACTAATTGACTCCACGGACTAAATAATGTATTTAGCAGTGTAAAAACAAAGCCTTTATCAACTTAGAGGAGTATAAAAGAACATCAAAACCCACTAGCTCTTTTCCTTCCACTAAACAGCAAAACTGGTTCAAAAACAATTTTTCAAAGAAAATTCTAGTCTAATGCCACTCATGCTATAATTTTTAAAAAATGTAAGTGGGGAAGCAGAGTGAGGAGAAATTTTAAATGAGAAAGTTTTAATACTCCCCTTTTGCTACGGGAAAAGTTTTATCACAATAACAGTCACATAGTAGTCATCTTCAATTGCTCCAAATTCATGCCCAAACAACATCCTTAGAAAACTGCAAGACAAAACTCAAGATTGGATTTTCATGTTTTTTTAAAAGTACTGTTTCGGTGGAAGAACATCTAGAGGAATGCATATTCTACTGCCACTTTCTTGTTACAGGAAGCACTGCTTAAGCCAAAAGAAAAAAAAAAAAAGTATGACGAATCTCAGGATTAATTCAGGTTTTAAGATTCGTTGCTTTCAGAAAAAACTAGTTATGACAAAAATCAGAAACCTAGAAGGTGGATCTTCTCCTGGCATACAACTGATGCAGCTCCATATACTTCAGGTTGAATATCTGCCTGCTAGATGACCCGTGTCAAGGAGAGAAACATGTAATGTGTTTAGAATATTGCAAGGGCATGGCAAAGCCAAACAGGAGACTCCTTGTGTCAGAGAGGATGTGGACATCTGAAAGGAACTTCTGGGAACTAACTAATTTGTGTCCTTGCCACAATGTTCACACTGTGACTCAAGCTCTTCCACAGTAATTCTAGGCAATTCAGTTACACTACAATTAACCCATTATGCAAAGACTGTCCGAGGCCTATGCTGAGAGATCTGTCCTATTCTTTTTTTAATAATCCTTTACCAATAAGAATTTCTACTCTGTGTGCATGAGCACTGGTGGATAGATGGTTGGACATGAAGGAGCAGAGAGCGCAATGTAACAACTATTGTAGTGGAAAATAAACTTTTTTTAAGGAAACACAGAAAGTGGGGAAAGCGAGAGCAGAATTAGAGGATTTACATTTGCATGGCTCTTGCTTTCGTTCCCTGCCTCTCCAAAGATAGCTAAATCATTATGGCTCTGGAGTGCAGACTCAGAGCTATGAACTGGCGGTGGGTAGTAAATGGAGGCTGGTACTTGGGTTGAGTACTGATTAAGAAGATCTGAACCTAACAGCTTAAGTGGTTCAAAGGGTTTAATAAAGGTCTTTCTCAGTGGACTGTATCTCAGTGTTGTTGAATGTTATGAGAAAATCATTCAAAGTCAAACGGAGAAACTGGAAGCAATTTCTTGTGAACTGTGCTCAAACTTTGAGAAATGAATAGGATGCAAAAAGCCGAAGGGACTTGTTCCCTTTCTCCATCTCTTTTCAGTTCTTCCCCCTCCTCTAACTTACACACAATGGTAAGAACTGCACTACAAGTCTGCGTACACTTTCCAAATATGAGCCGTGGTCTATGACAAAAAGTGAACAACAAATTGGGAACATGGGAAATCAGATAAATGAAGACTGGCCTTTTTTCCATTTGCCTATTCGGTCATTTCCTATTTTAAATACACAATATTGAGTAACTCTTGGAGGCTTTTGAGTACATATGAGAACGACTTTCCAACAGCGACAGACAAGATTCAGAATGAAAAATTTCACTGCCAGGCAAGAAAAATTTGCAATAATTTTCTGTAATACAAGCAGACTTTTTTAGCACTTTTATTGCAGAAGCAATTCTAAATAACAGAGCTTGTCTTATAATAGCATTTCTATAATAATGGTGTTTTATAACAGAAGTGCTATTATTACAGAAATGGTATTATAATAGTAGCATTATTATTGTAGAATCTTTTCCATAACAGAAGTGCTAAATAAGCCCGTTTGTATTATAGAAAATGATTGCAAACTTCTTCCATGGTGCTGAAAATGCCTAAGCCTTTATGTCTAATGTGATCCAGATTTAAGAAAGGTTCATAAAAGCCTAAAAAAGTATTTCAAAAGGAATCCATGCTGCAGACCAACCGAAAACCCTGACATGGCTCATGTGCAAATGGTGCATCTGTGACCAAATTTTAAAATCTAACTCGAATTCCAAATCAAAAGTGGTTCAATGAAGAAGTTAACAGAACATGTCTTTGGGAAGAATAAAGTATTTTCAGTGCTGGAATAAAGCACTAAAATGTTGGAATATCATCTGAGGTGATAAAAAGATGTAATATTCAATAACAGTTATACAGCAAAAATGCTTTGGAAGCAATCTTATATCTATATCAACTACATTAATATAAATTTCACTCATCATTCAATGAAGTATATATTGCTTTGCCATATACTTAGGAAGCATTCGTCTAAAGAATTTAACTGTATATATAGGAAAAGAATAAGTAAATTTTAGTTTATAAAATTCAACTTCTTTTTATTAAAGTTATCTGGCAATACTTCAGTGCTGAGATTCTAGTGCAGTATAGAAGACAGAAAGATTTTAAGTTCCAAAGCTACTGACCTTTTTAACATTAAAATAAAATCCTATATACTTCCAGGTTGATACAATCAGATTATACCATCTGGTTAGGATGGAGTCTATGAAACAGTAAAGTAAGAAAATTCAATAAACTCATATCCTCTGCAGGCATTTTTACATTTTTTAGACTGTCATGAAAGCTTTAGATGTGTGTTTGTATGAAATGAACTTATTTTATTATTGATTTCAGGCAGAAAGGAGTTTTGCTGGATCTTTTTTTTGCAGCCTGCATTGCTATATGGATTAGTTTTCTTTACAGAAATGGTCCTAGCTCATAATCACAAATGAAAATTTTCATGAGCTATCTTTTTTCTGTGATTGAAAGATAATGTATGATACAGAAAGACATAGTTTTAAATGCATATTTAAGAAATAATTCTAACATAATAAATAAAAATAAAAGTTATTGATTAGCTTAGTTTCTGAGATACACATTCCAACACTTGGTGTGCTTACAACCCATGTAGTCAACAGTTATTATACATTCATTCCAAAAACAATGGTAAAACATTTGCAGAAATTATCTTAAAAAAAAAAACCCACAAAGCTAACTCTAACTCTGCTGCTTCCTCTGTGTTTATGATTATGATGTTTAATCACAGGGGCAAATATTCTTATGTTCAAGTCCCTTGCCTCAGCCAGAGTTTAGTTCTGCACACAATGAAGCTGAGGATCATTCAACCACTCTGAAAGGTACATTGAGAATATTGTTTTCTCTAAAGCTCAGCAGAGTGTTTTCTCTCCCTACACTTAGATTTCCTTCTCTCTCTCTCTGATTTTTAATTCTTCCCACTCACTAGTTAGTCAGGTTACCAGCACAGTTCATCACACTCTGCTATTTCTTCTGTTGCTCCTACACACGTTTTATTTCACAGCCTGCCTTGTGTTTCAATAGCAGTTTCAAGTTAATACACCAGCTGTTTAACTTCTCATTCAAATCACTGCAAAGTCCTGCCAGTTCCCCCATGTCAAAATACTGCTAATGTTGCAGGATAAATAATGATGTTTTCAAGGAGAAAAGCTCTAACTGATACCAGGTACGGCCTTCCAGTGCATCTTGCTTCCCTGTTCTTTACATTATGTAGGCTCTTTGGGGCATGAATGGCTATTTCTGTCTTTTTCATAGGAAAGAATATACATTTATTTGATAAGAAGTGACAAAGTGAAATCAGGCCGAATACCAGAACGCTGCATTCTTCCTAAATAGCCTTTTGCAGGGAAGTTTCTGAAGTACCTACTCACACCATGCTCTCTCCTGCTCATTCTATCTTGCTTTCCATAGCACCAAAGTCGTTGGTATTCTTTTCAAGCATCTGCAGTTATCCTGCAAAATGCTTTTGTCAAATATTTTATTTTGTTTTGTCAGCTCTGTACATACATGCTAGACCTGGCTACTGCAAGTCCAGTCCATGCCTAGCTTAAGCCACTGTTTTATTAACTCATCATACTTTTTTAAAACTCTCGACACACAAATTTATAAAATAGGAAATGGAAGTAAATGACGAAGTTTTTTCACAGTCTTTTGATGTAATACTAACTAGCAAAACAATATGCTCTCCCTACCAGGCTTCCTATGCCCCATAAGCAAATCCAATGCAAAATGAGATCACGGTACAGTGACCTCATTCTGAATGTTACCTTATGCTTTTGGCTGCCCAGAAGAAAACACCCTTAACTCATGTGCTGTGTTTCGATCTCTCTGAATTTCTCCAGGGGTTTGAATATCTGCTGAAAAGCTCTCTGCAGCTTCTGAATACACCAAAAGAGGAAAGGCAAGCAAATGCGGTGAGGCGGGGAGGAGAAGGGAGGGGTGTGAAAAGTGGGGATTAGTTGATGAAAAAATGTCAAGCTGCCTGCAGTGGAGGCAAGAAGGGGTCGAGAGTAATAAAGCCAATTAGCGGAGCAGAGGATAAGAAGCCATATTTGAAATAAAGGAGTGATAATTTTAAGCAGCAAGGGAGAGATTAGAATACAGAAGTGCTAATGGTATGCAGTTTGGGAAGGAGATGGTAAAGTCCTGGGCTGAGAAAGACAAGACGAAACCAAATACAAACTCTAAGATTTCCCCTAGATGCTTCATATTAAAGCTCCTTTATTTCTGTACTAGCCTCCTTGCTGAATGATGCACAGATTATACAGATCTCCTGATTCCCTCGCTTCCTTTGCTTGCAGTAGGATTCTTGTGCATATGAATACTTCTTGCTCATTTCCAAGCAACTTCTTTCCTTTGTCTTTTATAATAAACTGATTTATTATAATTCCTCTTGACTAATCTCCTATTTTGCATGGTCTCACAAATATACAGTGCCAAGTATTACTTTAAAATATCCCTATTTTCTATTTTGAAGTACATTCTACAATTACTGATCTTATTTTGTAGGCTATTTGCTGGTACATTACCAACTTGTTTCCATATTTTACACAGCTTGCTACTTGATAATAACTGTGCAGAAAGGGCACAACACAAAATTTAGGCTTAATTTAGATTCTACTTATATTATTCTTTTTTTTTTTTAAATACTTCAGTCTCTGAATACACTGGCTTTGTTTTTCAACTGTATTAATGGTCTTAAAGAATAGAATGCAGGCAAATCATCCCAGTCCTCACTGCTTTCTAAAGTAACTTTCAATCCCCACACCATCAGTTTACATGAGGGGCAAATCCGTAGCATAAATTCTTGGCATGTAAATACCTAACAGCATTTTTATAGTTATTGGGCTTTATTCACACATCTTGAACAACATATTTGGAACTTAAATAAATTTGCCTCCCATTTTGTTGTGCCCCTATTCATATATAACTAGCTTGAATGTAAACAATCAAGGATTCAAAGCACACTGTATTTGTCAGTGGATATACACCAAGGCTGAATTCTCTGCTCCTAAAATTAAAACTCAGATTGACCTCAGCACGATCAGCGTTCACCCCATGAATCCAACACCTCATGTTAACTAGAGAAGCGAGGATAAAATTCCTATGTCAGAGCCAAGGATAAAAATCCTGCATCAGCTTCATTCTTTGCCAGGGAAAAGTCTAAAAACTTATCACAAATCAAAATAACATAAGAGATATTTTGAACAAATTGATTAATTGGGTAATGAAGAATCACGATGAGTCAGAAGTAACCACCTATAGTTTCAAAAGAATTCACACATAAAATTGCTGGTCCATTAACTGTGGTTGTAAATGACCATTTAAAACTGCTTTTGCACAAGCAACAGCAAGATGGCATATATAATTGCAATTCTTGTCTCCAGAGGAGATATGGGAACTAAAGACTAGAAAGTCTGACTTCGTTGTCAAATAAACGGTTATAAATTAAAATGATGAATATGTTAGTAAACTCATGGAATACCAGAAAGCAGAGCTTTTGTAAAGAGAATAGGTGCTTCACAAACCTATTAGAAGTTATTTCATATGGGTGATCTCTTGGATATATATTCTTCACCAAAGGATTTAAAAAGCAAACGGCAAAAATTGGGGGATAAAATAGAAGGTATCACAGAATCGCGGAATGGTAGGGGTTGGAAGGGACCTCTGTGGGTCATCTAGTCCAACCCCCCTGCCGAAGCAGGGTCACCTACAGTAGGTTGTAGAGGACCTTATCCTGTGCAGCCTGCTGTAGGTGACCCTGCTTCGGCAGGGGGGTTGGACTAGATGACCCACAGAGGTCCCTTCCAACCCCTACCATTCCGCGATTCTGTGACCTTGTCCGGGCGGGTCCTGAATATCTCCAGAGAAGGAGAATCCACAACCCCTCTGGGCAATTTGCTCCAGTGCTCCATCACCCTCAAAGTGAAGAAATTCTTCCTCATGTTGAGATGGAACTTCCTATGCTTCTGTTTGTGCCCGTTGCCCCTCATCCTGTTGCTGGGCACCACTGAAAAGAGTCTGGCCCCATCCTCTTGACACCCACCCTTAAGATATTTTTAAGCATTTCTAGGGTCCCCTCTCAGCCTTCTCTTCTTCAGGCTGAACAAGTCCAGCTCCCTCAGCCTTTCCTCATAGCAGGGATGCTCTGGTCCCCTAATCATCTTCATAGCCCTCCGCTGGACTCTCTCCAGTAGCTCCTCACCTTTCTTGAACTGGGGAGCCCAGAACTGGATACAGTACTCCAGGTGTGGCCTCACTAGGGCAGAGTAGAGGGGAATTCTAGGTACTTCTGGAAATTCATTATTGATTAAAAGACTGTAAACAACATTCCAAATGAAGAGAGGCCATCTAATCTTAAATTAAACCTAATCTTAAAAATGGGGCAAATATTGAGGTGAAAAAGCAATGGGATGACCCAACATTATTTCACATACCGTATCTTCTGCTGACTCAAAATAATTACAGAAAAAGTACAGAATTACAAAATAATTTAGACTGGAAGGTCATCTGTTCTCGCTTAAAGCAGCACCATTTTGCAGTCTGATCTGACTGATCAGGTTGGTCATAGCCTTGTCTGCCTGCATGTTGAATATCTCCAAGGATGATTGCTACAAAATTTCTGTGCAACCTGTTCCAGCATTTGATCACCCTTGATGGAACAAAACAAAACAACAAAACAAAACAACTTTTCACAGTCTAATTCAAATTTCTCTTTTCACAGCTCTGATCTTTTCACTGTGCACCTCTGAGAAGAGTCTGGCTCTGTCTGTATGTAATGTCCCACTGGTAGTTCAAGCCAGTAGTAAGGTCCTCCCCGGGCCTTCTTTCATTAAGGCCAAATAAACTCACCTCTCTCAGCTGCACCTTCTATGTCATATGCCCTTTAGTGGAGCATAAAATTGGGCACGGTACTCTAGCAGCACCAAAAGTGCTGAACAGAAAAAAACCCCAAAAACTTCCCTCCACTTTTTAGCCTTTTGACTAAGCAGTTGGCCTTCATTGCTGTGAGGGTACCATGCTGACTCATATTCTATTTGTCCACCAGGACCTCCAAGCTTTTTCCTCCAAAGTTTCTTTTTATCCTGTCAGTACCAGGCCAATTCACAACACCGAGCAAAAAACTTCAAATAGCAGATGGATTTCAAAGTAGTGGATATGAAGAACAGAGGCGGAAAAGCCAAAATAGCTTTAAATAGACTTCTTCGTTGCCACTCAGTAAAGATTTTGAAGACATTGCAGATAATTCACAGAATCACAGAACTGTTTAGGTTCTCTTCTTGAAGCCAAACAATCCCAGCTCTTTTAGCCCTCTTAAGTGGCATGAAAGGTGCTCCAACCCCTTAATCATGCAGAACTGGATACAGCAGTCCAGATGTGTCTCACCAGTGATGAGCAGAGAGCAAGGATCACCTCCACCAGCCTTCTGGTAATGGTCTGTCTTATGCAGTCCAGGATGTTGTTGGCCTTCTTTGCTGTGATGATGCATTTCTCATTCACAGTCAGCCTGCTGTCCACCAAGACCCTAATGTCCTTCTTGGCTGAGCCACTTTCCAGCTGGCCAGCTGCCAGTGCGTACTGGTGTCTAAGGTTATTGCTTCCCTGGGGCAGGATTTGGCATTTCCCTTTGTTGAACTTCATGAGATTCATCTCAGACCCATTTCTTCAGCCTGTCCAGGTCCCTCTGAATGGCACCACACCTCTCAGTTTTGTATCATCTGCAAACTTGCTGAGGGCACATTCTGCCTCATCATCCAGGCCATTAACAAAAGGGTTCAACAGTATCGGCCCCACTACTGACCCCTGATGAACACCACTAGGTACACCACTAGTGACTTGCTTCCAGCTGGACTTTCTGCCACTGATCATAATCCTCTGTGCCTGTGCACTACTCTAACCCGTACTTTGCCAGCATGTCTATGTGGAGACAATGTCAAAAGCCTTACTAAAGACAAACATCAATTGTTCTCTGCTCATCCACCAAGCCAGTCAGGCAGTTCAGTTCCATGAACTGATCAGCAGTGGTCATAAAGAAGGTAGAAAAATAAAAGAAGTAAATTTACAGTAAAACAGAAAACATCACTGTGCACTATTCAAGAAATACATCTACCTCCTCAATACAGCACGTAACTCTGATCTGCCTTTTTTAAGAAAAAAAATAAAAGAACAGCAATAGAAAAGTAGAAAAAGGCAACAATAGTCAGAGGCATGTTAGTACTTTCAAATGAGAATAAACTTAGCAGACTAAGACCCAACATAGAGGGCATGACTGAAAGCCAATATAATAGAAATCCAAAGTCATAAACAGAGGGAAAAAGTGGAGGTTGCAGTAAGTCATTATGTGTCAAAATTAAACTACAAACACTTGGTGACATCAACAAACGATAGATTAAAAAAAAAACCAAACTGCTTTTTACAACGCATAATATGGTGGGGAGCTGCAGTTTTTCTTTCTGAATCTCTAGAGGCCGAAAGTGTAAATGGCTTCTGGCAAGCATGAGACTAGTTGATGTAGAATAGGTACATTGGCAGTTATCAAACACAGCAGTCCAACTGCAACCTCTCACTCAAGCAAGCCCTAAAGCACTGTTTGCTGAAAATCCTAGAGTCAGAGCAATTCTGTTCCTTGAGCATCCGCTACCCATCAGCATTATAGGCAAGACGCTAGTCTAGATATACCTTTGGTATGACGTATTTCAATCATTCTTATGTTATGATAATTCCATGTTAAGTACACCTATGAATTACAGAGAAAATAAAAGTTACAGTACTGCAACTGGTTTAACAACTACAACTATTTGGTAAGGCTGTCTTATGTCTGCTCCTCAGAATAAAACTGCCTGCCTTCTCACAGTGTGCCTAAAATTATAGTCAGAGGTCTAGGCAGAATGCTTAAACTGTTCTCATGCATGCCAGGTGCTCTGACGGTCGATCCTTCAGAGACTAGGTGCAGACTACCAGTGGATAACAGTTAAATAAGGTTAGACTGGTAGATAACATTTAGAAAAGGATGAGGAATGGGCATACGAGTGGACCTTTCACAGTCATGGATCTGTGCCAAATACTTGACTCTAGAGCAGAAGAAGAAAAAACAGATCCTGTGGATATTTCTGTCTGTAGCTAAAGCACTCTCTAATCTCCTTTCACTCACCCCTCACCTTCAGCTAGTTAGTCAATGATCTACCTTTAGAACAGTTAAAACTTCATTTTGCTTTGGACTCCTGGACTGGGCTCAGACATCAAAGCACCCCAAGCGTGTTCCATATTCACATCTTGCCTATCCTGGTAATACTCCATATTTGGTGGCTACATACTCTGGGGTACAGAAACTAAGGGAAATGCAGTGTACATATATGACAGAATGTTCTCCCACCCATTCCAGGGGAATGCAGTTCCATACAGCTTAAACCCTTATCTTAAATAACATTTAGCAAATAATAAACATAAATAAAAAAACCCACAAACTACTGGAATTATTTGGCTGAGATGTTTTCATCAGAATATTGTTCCAAGATGCTAATATTGAGGGAAAAAAAATCTGTATGTCTAATAACTAAAAAAGAAATACAATAAGAGATGCACAAGGACAACACCTGAGTATAAATTCTAAGAATTTGATGTTATAGAGATCTCTTCTGACATAAAGAATAATGGTGGATTTTTCCTTGCTCCCATAAAATTGATTTATAATCTCAGATCCCCATTTCATAGTTTGGCAGCTGGAAGATAGTTCATGGAAAACTCTTCTTTCGGAGTTTTTCCAGGACACTGTATTCTTGTTGACAAGCAGACTCCAGCTATGTGAAACTGACTCCTCCTGGTTTTCAGGGGGATTTGCAGTAGCTCTCTCCACCAAGTTTCCTTCAGGGATTAGTCTGCTGTACAGCTTCTTTACCTCATCTCCTAGGTGCAGTTCATGGTCTATTTACATCACCTCTTTCTCCCTTCTTATGCAAACCAGCTTTCCCATTTTCCTCTTTTTATCACTGTAACTTCTATTTATGTCTACGAATTTCACCAGCTTTCTTATACTCTTCCATGTGAGTTGGAAAGAATGTGGTCCAGGAGTCAGCCGGCATGATAATCCCCTAGCTTTACTCAATACACAACTCCGTAAGTCCTATGTTAAGATGACAAAATTTACTGAATGTATGTCAACAACTTTAGATAAAACTGGTGTAGTAAACAGGTCAATGGAACTGCATCATGAAAAAAATTGTCTTTGGAATTAATAATGGGCATGTCCCACTAGAGGTATTAAGAACACACACACAAAAGAATTTTCAAATACTGTTGTCCCTTTTCTCTTTATCTGTAAAGCAAGCTGGTTCAGTTACTGATGCGTGTGATTCCTCTCAAGGAAGTTATACTATTCAGACACTATAAAACGCCTTTGCATTGCATTTTCTTACTTTGTAATTTTTTTAAAAAATTTCTCACACCCTTTCAAGGTATAGTTTTAAGCCAAGAGCCTTTTTTTTTTTAATAATTAACTTTTATAGCAAGCTGCAACTTTGGAGTTGAAAACCTGATTTTATATTTTTCAGTGTTTTCCTTCAGTTTGGAAACCTAAAAGAGACTACTTATTTCATATTTCTGATATTTTCATACATAAATAGTTTCTCTTCACTATTGCCCCTTAGAAAATCAGATGTGAGTAAAGACACCAGTAGCTTAGGTATCATAGAAATTTTATGAGGATTCTAACCATAACAACTATGCTGATGATACCAGTTACCACTTATTGTTTATACTAAATATAGCATGTGTACATCAATTCATTTTTCATGCATGTTTCATTTTTAAGATCCTTGCTGTATGTGTTACCACAATTTCTTAGAAATCCCAGTAAGCTACTAGTGAAACATAGTCTTAATATTCTGTGATGATAACAAGGACAGAAGAGGTGGCAGCTCTTTTTTCACACTTGGGACAAATGGGCTTCTTGTACCTAAAATCCCAGGAAAGTTTCCCACATCTTAAGAAATTACACTTTCCTTGTCAAACTAGTCAGAAGGATTTCATGCAAGTATGAGATCATTATTTCAGCATCTCTCATCCTGCAAAGGTATCTTTCTACTGGCTGCATCTAGGCATTCAGTCTATAGATTAGTTAGACAAAAGCACTCAGCTCCTTGCTTTGCTGTACATACTTCTCTGTCTTGTTAAAGAACACACACACAAAAAAAAAGGGCTGGAAAACCATCTGGGTCGACAAGTCTGGTCATCAACATAAAAAGTAATCTGCCCTATACATCCCATTCATAAATGTATCGAGTTTCATACTAGAACTACTTATTTGTTGTTCCTATAGCCAGTA
Source organism: Opisthocomus hoazin (assembly GCF_030867145.1). Lineage (NCBI taxonomy): Eukaryota > Metazoa > Chordata > Aves > Opisthocomiformes > Opisthocomidae > Opisthocomus > Opisthocomus hoazin. The sequence goes on from NC_134415.1 coordinate 85,862,926, forward strand.
ATTCTAAATATAGCCTGAACTTGTGTTCCAGAACTGTACATCTAGTAATCACAAACCCAACTGTTTCCATCTTAAATTTACTCAAGAATAGAAAAACATATCTGCTAAATTTTAAAACTCAACTTTTATTACTAAGTTTACAAGGCTAACTGGTTATGTGAGCGCACACTATACATTTATAGTCATATTTTACAGTGCAAGAAAATTAAAAGGGAATGAGGCTGTAAATGAAAAGGCTGTTATAGATGGATGTCTTCTAAGTGATATATGTGATAGAAGTGATTAGCATTAACTGATCTTCTTGAAGAATGTACAAGTATAATTCATTATAATGGCTTAGAAGTGCAATTAGTGAACTATAGTGTAAATGACACTGCTGTTCATAGACATACCCATAAGAGTAATTATATTTTGAAAACTACTTAGTGAAAAATTGATTGAATGGGTCCTATGGGCATAGATAATTGAGATAAAAATATGTAAACAAATGCCCATTAATAGGTTTTATGGCAAATGTATATATTTACATGTTTAGCTAGCCTGGAAATATACATAAGGAATGAGAATTTTCTGGTGTTTCATTTTGAAGGCACATCTAAACAAAACAAAACAAAAAATCTTATGCCTTTGCAAACAATACTATTTAATTATTTGTACATTGCATAGAAAGATTCATTGTAATTTTCCTCTCACTGGGGCCTGATACTTCAAAAATAGTGAGGTTCAGGAAAACCCAAACAGACTCAACTATCCTCAATCATTTAACTTCAAGCAGCTTCTTGATGTGTAGCTTTAGTGTGGCACATGCTAGCTCAGCACAAAACCTGCGTAGTGGTGGTTCCAGGGAGTCATGGGGCAACAGGAGCTATATTTTTGGCATAACAGTAATATAAACTATGCAACAAACATATTTGACAAAATCGTGAGTTTTGACAGTATTTCATTTAGTACACATGTTCATTTGAGAACTTACTGATAATACTTTATTGGCCTAATTCTGTTTCATTAATAAATACTAATTTCTTGTTCTTTTTGAGATGTCCAAAAGCTTTTCTTTGATGCTGGGTTTTTTTTTCTTAAAAGCTGCGGTTTTTTTGAAGGTCTTAGTGAATTAATGTTCAAATACTTCGTTACTCTAAAAATAAAGGTTTAATTGATTTTGCAAGCACAGAAAATACCGTATGGTGTACTTTTTCCCATAAAATGTATTTATCGTCTAGATGATAAGAAAGGCAGTGCTTTCAGCTACAACTTAGCTTACTTGATTATTTAACACAGGAAACAAGGAATACCAAGCATAATTTAAATGTATAACTTCAAGGGTTAATTCTCAGAATGAACTTGATGTGGAAAGATATGAGACTGATCAAGACAAAAATTAATGCTGGATAGCAGTAGTAAAATATTTCAGTTTTAGGTCCACAGGAGTCCCAGTGCAAATTGTTCCTGTGAATCTAAACCTTTCATCAATCAGATGCAAATTACAGCATGCATGACTGGGTGCCTTTTCCATTCTAGAGTTCCCTACAGAGAACATGAGAGCCAACTGCTACAGAGGCTCAACTAAACTGCAGTCTCTTTTTCGCTCCCTTGAGGATATATACCAACACATCAGAAGAGACAGCAGTCACTCGTATTCCATATCAGGAGATCTTACAAAACCAGAGACAATGAGTGAAGCCAGCGTCTTCTAGAAATAATAACGAGAACCAGGAAGGGGACCATTGGGGAGACATACACTGATACAACACTATAAGCTTTCCTACTAGCAATACTACTAACTACACATCCAAGCCTTCCTTGAATGGCTCAGAGAAATAGAACACAAGAGCCTGGATACTCACAGAAGGATAAACTCTTTACAAAAAGAAGAGGAGCACAAGACTTCTTCCCAGTATTCATGTGAAACTGGCTGTCATAGACTTCCAGAAGTAACAGGAGGGACAAAACCAGTTATTAAGCAACAAATTAAAAATAGAGGTGTTGAATCACCTAACAGCAGATACCTAAGCTACCATGCAGGAGAACACTACCATTAATTGAATTTCAGCCACAGAGGGGAAAGCTGAAATTCTTGCTGCACCTGCGATCTTCACTCACCTAATTATGGGCAGAGTCAATGTATGAACAGACCCTATGATCTGCAAAAGCAAACCACAAATGTCAAGCTTTGTGAAGTAAAACAGAAGACAACTAGAATATTTGAGAAAAGGTGCAGCTTAATGTAGTATTTCTCAAACTTTCGAGAAAATCATGACCTCCTTTTGTCTTACCAGTCTTCCCAAAACTTTCTGAGTCAGCAGCAGCTCCATTTCTACAGAGCAAAGGCTACTAATGACTAGCTGCAAGTGTTTACATTAACTTACCCATCATAGAGCACTAGAGCTGCTGCTTAGGTATAGGTAGTTAGCAGTCAGATAGCTGAGGTAAACAGCTGCACCTTGTAATTATCTCACCTGTTATCACCTCTCACTCCCCCAATATGAATGCCTCTGTGACTCTTTTAGGAACTGTCATCTGCTATTGATTTAATGGATACAGATCCAGCCTGGGTGTGGGAGATGGGCAAACTTATCTTTCCACGTGTTTATTTCCTCCAGTCTTTGCCTATTTATATAGTAAGCTTGCTCAGAAATGAATCCTTATATATGTTCCTGTGATACGAGACTAGCATCAATGTCTCTCCAAACACATTATTAATACTATCACCATCTCATTAAAGACTTCTCATAGAACTTCAGTCCTGTTAAATTATTTCATATAGGCAAAACAAAATTTTTTTGTTACAAAGTTTTAGAAAGGTAGAAAGCACCCTGTTTATTTCTATGCTTTTGGCCTTCTAAATTCTACTCATTCTTGTAATTTAATCTACTGAAATATAACATTTCTGCCTGGGAACAAAACTGGGGGCCGAAATTCCAATTGTTGTTAGGGTCCTCAAATCAAAGATCTGGCATGAAGTCTCCAGTTTATAGGGAAGACTTATGCTGAGCCACCAAGAAACATAATTGCAGAAATGGAAGGTACATTTGAAGTTTTTTGGGTAAGAAACAAAAACAGACACCCAAAATTTGCTTCTTTGTAATTATTTCTGAATACTACAGACCTTTATCTTTTTCTGGCAGCTGTCTAAGAGCCTGTGTGATATGCAGTGGTTACTGAAGCCCAGTTTCTAGTGGGCCAACGTCTACATTATTAAGCTTCTATCCCAACTAGTGTCATTATTTGAAGGACTATGTGGGATGTCCTTTACCTGAAAAAGGAAGAATATATGAAAGACATTGGCAACGCAAAGCTGAAAAGCTTTAGCTGTTGCTTTCGCTTCCCTGGGCATGTCCATGAGCTCTCATATACTGAATCCAGAGCATTGCATATTTTTCAGATTTTCCTGAACAAAATCCCTGCCTTTCTCATTGTATATTTGACCTTCACACCTGTTTCCATCTTTTTTGACTCAAAATATTAATCACTTCCTAAACCTGTGATTCTTCCTTCATTCAAGGTGATAAGAGCTATCTTTCTGCTGGGATAAGCAGACTTCCCAGGATTCAAATAGGTGGCATCTATCTTTACTTTCTTTAACTAGGGAATACTTTAGAAGACTCCACATTTCTGAGTCATTTTCTACACCTCTGGGACTTTTACTTCGCTGTTTATTCACAAACATCGTTAAGTTCTAAATCTGTGAGCCCATGGAAGAAAACAGGATGAAGTTTAGTGTTGCTTTTAAGTTTTCTACTGAACTTCATTTTTAAACAAGTTGATTCTTTTAAGGAAGGTTTTAAAAAATAAAATAATGACATACTTATATCTTATCTAAACCGATGCAATCAAAAGGCAGAATGTGACTGTGTGAAGCATCTACTAACAGAAATTGCTTGGTTCCAAATCCTGAAACTTAGGGTCTTATGAGAAGGCTTTAAAATAGAACATTTCTGCAGAATAAAACAAAAAAAAATCCTGAAACACATACACATACACCTTACCTCCCAAAATTACCCATTTTAAATTTAGATCAATTCATTAGGGTTTTAGAAAGGATCCTAACACTTGAAAAAGAATAAAAAGTTTTAGTACTTTTACCTATATATTATCACTGTTCTCCCTTTTGGCTGACATTCTAGAGGCTTAGTTTTGCCAGGAACTCTGATGAAGTGCTATTAACCTACCTCCTTTTACCCAGCTACCCAGAGCAAAGCAACTTGCTGCTCCCCTCCAAACTCCAGCCACAGAGTCATTGCAGGCCATCTTGTGTGCAAGACGTCCCTCTTCAGCCTTTGCGTTCTTTTAGCTGTCAGTCTAGATCCACACTCCCTCTTGAGTAATAACAACAGCAGCTACTCACGAGGTTCAAGCATATATGCCCCTCTGTGCTGTTCTTGGTTAGCTCTACTACCACTTCACTCTAATTTTCCACATAAAATAAAATTAAATTAAATTGGATTTTAAATACCTAGGTAAATCACCTTCAAAATATAACAATAATATAACTAACCACTTGCAAACAAATTGAGCATTTTGTATTGTCCTCATTAGATGTGGTACCATCTTGTGATGTCAAAATGATCTTTAATGATCAAAAAGAAGCTGTACAAGATAATTACTCTTTTCCTTAACTTTTCCTAAAATACTCTTGCCAAAGATCTCTACAGAGGCCCATACAGATCATTCAGGAAGAGTTTACTGAGTTCAGAAAATGACTGTTATTCAGCTTTCCACTCATTTAGGACAAGTATGTGTGTACTTATGTAGATATTTTGGTACTTTTTCCCACACTCCAATTAAATGCCTTTTAAATTTTTTTAAGATTACAATGAAATCTCGCTTTTACTTTCTGTGTTGCATACATTTTCAAAAACAGATCTATTACTCTCTACTTTCTAAATAGCCTTTTAAAATGATATTTTTGTCTCTGGGTACTGAAGAGAACACAAGTTCTTAATTCCTTCAACAATTTAGACTGAGACAGTGTCTTTACATTTGCCTCAACACCAGGAAAACTGCTATCTGTATGCCATGCTAATTTGGTTTATGAAATTGTCATCAAGTTTATGTACAACAAAAGTGGATACTCCCTTTTTTGTAAATAATGCATCCTTTAAGAATGGAAAGCACAAAAGTCAAGTCAGCAAAAATCTAAAGGAAATCTATGCAGTCTGAGCTCTGAGGTTTAAATGTCTCTGTCTTTTCTTCTAAGGCTAGGAAATCAAGAACTCTCTCCTAATTGTTCAGTTGTTGTATATGTATCATGCTGACCCTGTCCAGGAAAACCTTTGTACCAGAACCACTCTTGAGGAAATCATGCTAATGTATTACAAAACCAGCATTTTCCATATGCAATACCAGAGTATTTTCCTTTCAGCAGACTTGCAAATAGCTGGTAAATGACTAGTCATTTTGCATGGGTTGATAACATTTTCAGTTTTAAATAGACCACATGAATTAGGCAAGAAATGCAAAGAACATACAGCAAGTGACAATACACTGAAATAAGAGATATTTAGATGAACTGCTTAATCGTTGACGGTACTATATAATTGTTTCTTCCCCCCAGGACACATCTTATTTCCCCAGAAATCTAGTAGAAGATCTGAAATCTAGGCACAGTACTGCATCAACACCTCGGATGCTAGAACCATAATTTCTACACTTGCAGATTTCACTCAGAAAAATATAATTGCAACCCCTAACCTTTCAGAAATTATCTAAACTTCAGTTTTTATCAACTGTTAGAGAAAACTTGTTATTACTGAATAGTTCACTGTTAATATAGCTTTTCAATGATGCTCAAATGCTTCAGTAAGCCATTTCTCTGCCAGCTCTTGACAAAGTAGCCAACTATATACAGTTTCATAAAGATAATTTCTGAATGGATTTGAATGAAATCGCTTCATGAGAAACAGCATCCACTAAATTATACAGAAAATCATCCAGAAGATCTGCCCTATGATGCATATAATTTCACCATGTTTCCATCAAAGGGAGAGGTTTTGTTACTTTTTTTTGCTTGTACTTTCATTTGATGAGACTCAGATTTTAAGAATTTTGAAACTGTTTACTTTACAGTTCGTTGTTACCACACTGGCCTCTTAAAATTTCAAAATTCTTGCAATTACCACTCTAACTGATACATTTTACCATAGACTATATCTTGCAAAATTCTACTAATGGCTTCCGTTTATGATCCATTCTCAAAATGAATATTGCATTTTTGAAAGCCACTCCATTACGATCAACTTATGTTTGCTCTTGATTTAACGGCATATTGCTCAGGATACCGGCGATACTAAAGATACAAGAAACTATAAAAATAACTGCAGAAAAATAGAAGTACATAGTTTTACGTGAAAAAATACAATTAATTCCATTGCTATTTTTTATTTAAGAAAAGTTATTAAACTTATGCTTATTTCCATTAAGGAACAACATAAGAAAATACAGGTGTATTCATAACCACGAGACTTACAATCTGAATAAAAAAATTGTGCATAATTATCACAAACTACCAAAAGTTGTCACACACACACTCTTCTCTCTCACCTTCCTCCCACTCTACCCCTGCCCTGAGGGAAGCATCAACCCGAAAGCAAGTTCCTACAGTGAATATAGACCCAAAGTCGCTCAAGTACACTTTACTGGATGTAAGAAGCTGGACGTAAGCCAGCTCCAGCCTGGAAGCAATCTAAGCACGTTCATACAGTACTGCATGCAGATTTATAAGCCCTGCCTCTCAATGTTGATGTTCCCCATGATGTTCACTAGAGGCTTTGCTACTGTTATTTATTTTATTTGGAAGGCACTCAGATGCAATGATGATGAGCCGCAGTACAAAACCCTGTGAGCGTGAGAGACAGAGATGAGAATGAGAATAAAGACATTTTTATTACGCTCGTCTTAGTTTGAAATTCATAATCCTAAAATTCTCTGAACAACGGACTTAAGCTACAGTCAGCAATTCAAGAGGAACAGATTCCTCACATTAGCCTCTTGGTGTGTAGTGCCAAAAGGTCAAAAACATTGAATACGATTTAAATGTGTAAGTTGAGATTCTGTACTAAAACCACACATCTTGAAGTGGTGTGAGAAATGACCACGAGCCCTTTTAACACTAGTTTCTGTCACAAAGCAAATCTTCTCTAACACCAATCTCCTGATTATGTTTTGCTTGTTAAAGATGTAAGGGAGGAAACTGCTTCCTCTTACAGCCTGAATATTCTCCGTTCTGCTCTCCACAGACCTTTATATATTAGGCTTTGCACACCTAATTTTGTTCCCTTATTTTGGGATGCTACAAAACTGAGAAATAAGTTATAATATTATTTATTTTACTGTAGCAAATGCCTTCTTAATCTATTTCTTTCACACACACATATAAAAAACACCTCCACATTTGCACTCTGTTTCTGTATGTGCATAAAATTGCCACAAATAAAATAAGCGTCACAGTTTATTCTCTGTATCTGAGAAGAAAAAAAGTTTTAAGCCTTTTTGGGGAGTGATAAAATAGAACACAAATTTTATAATTTATGGTTCACGAGATGCAACGATTGATACTATATAGAAATTTAATCAGTCTTGCAGAGCTCACAGACGTTTCACAGTAGGAGGTTCTTTTGACATTTCATGGAGAACTAGGCAAGATGAGGTACAATATGTGTGCATATTTCAGTATGTTGTGTATTTCCTTAAGCTTTTATCCTTTCAGGACTTGTTGTCATCTTGAAGGAATCATTCCATTAAAAAGTTTAAAAACATGAAAGACTGAAGCTTCAACTTTTGTTTTAAGCAAAGCGGAGCTAGAAATACCTGCAGAGGTAGCCAGAGTTTTTCCTGATATGGACTTGACAAAACTGAGACACATCTTTAACAGTTTCTCTGTATGTCTGGAAATCTGTCAGGTATACAGCACCTGGCTGTAGTCACATGACCTGACTACAACCCTAATGTCATGTAGAGTTATGACTGGGAACACTTTGCCACAAAGTCTGTCAAGCATGTAGGACGAAAAAGTCAACTCAAAGCCATGGACCCTTACTTACCTACCCATAGATACTCCATTTCTAAACTCCCACTAACCAAGAACTGAGCCTGAAGAGGGGAACATAAAACTATTATTCCCATTCTAAATTTTAATATTCTTATTTGTAGCATGTTGTTTTACAGACAGTGCTCTAATTTTACTTCATCTAGCAGTATTGCATTATTCTTAATTGAAACAATTTTGCCTCTGAAACAAGTTTACATCAGAGTGCCATAATTACACTTATGACCATTCAGTAAACCTACTTATACACTATCATGATATTAGTGCTTGCTGGACTGAACATCTGAAGCCTCAGACACTTTATCATAAAGCTGTGATTACGGCTGTTGTCCCAGAGCTTCTCATCAGGAATGTAGGCAGCTACGTAAACCTTTTGATAAATGTTACCTGACACATCATTAAACATTTTTGTGCTGCAATTATCAAATTGATAATTTTGCTCATTTTTCTAATTGTCTACCACTTTTTCTTATACCCCAAAGTTGTGGCTTAAATATATAACACACAGTACTCACTTTTTTGGTGGAATCAAATTCCATCTTCATAGAGCTACCTTAGGAAACATCTTCAAGATAAATATGAAACACTAGAAAGAGCTCGAAACTACGTATCTTGCCACATAACATGAAATCAGCTTAATAAAATGCTCTACTGTATTATTAGGTGACAATCTTTCTTGAGTTTATGCAGCAGGAACAAGAACCACAGCCATAAATTACTTTGGGTGGAGCTGGATGAAATATAGTTTTTTAACATGTTTTTTCCCAGTAAAAATACACAGCATTGGTTTCTTTGTTTTACTTGAAGTGAAACTATGTTGTCTTAAATTACATGTACAAAAAGTATCAACCCATTAAAGAGTCCAACTACAGTGAACTGATGGTTAATGAGTGAGGATGGGTTACCATTGACAGATGGCTAGCTGGAGAGGTTTCTATTCTTATCTGCTCTATCCCCAAGGAAGGAAGGACAGTGACATCCATGAAACACCTGGAAAACCTCCATGGTTTAAATAAAGCCTAGGATATTACAATAAACCCACACAAATTTTTTGTAAACAGAAATAGCTGAGCAGCTATTTTATAAGTGATTTTTCCCATGTCTGGAAGACAGACTGGACAAAGACAGACAAAATGGACAGGTGGGAGCAAGACATAAAAAGAATCATCCCAAGATGGACATCCACCTCTGTGAGGCAGAACCCTGAGATAATAAACTGGTAGCAAAGTAGCGTACACAATTTCCTTATTCCATAACCTCCTGATCATTGAAACTTACTGTATAAAACCAAACCCCAAAATAGTTAAGCGGTAAAATTCTGAGTGAAGTAATAGAAAAGAAAGAGTTACTCTTGAGATATCAAAAGTAAAGGTATTGATCCTCCCTTACATTCACGGATTAGATAACATCATCCTTTTACATCCTGCCATGTACTGTAAGCTTCTTTGGTTTTAGACAATCAAAAAACTTCCATTCCAAAAGAAATTCCTATCATGGTCACCAATTTTTCTTTTTTTTAACTTTTGTTTTATTTCAATGTAATTAAAAATTATGGTAGCGAACCACCTATTTAAAAAGCATAGAAACCAGTCATCATCTTAGGAGTCTAACGCCAAAAAAGGCTAATTTTTTTCAAACTAACCTGTGCCATGGTAAGATATCAACTCATTTCAAAAGTTTTGTGTGGCCTATAAAAGTCTTTCTATGACTTCTGTAAACAGTTTTTATATTTACCATTGCTAGACTTGGGAAATTGCAATTTGGGTTTACATGTCAGTATTCGTCAGCAAAGCACAAAACTTCATCTGGAGAAACAGAGCATAAAATCACTTTCTCACCCTGCTTCTGCGCATCATACCTAACAACACTGGAACTTTTAAAACAAAATCCACACCACTACTAAAGTGGTGTAAAAATACGTTGTCAGCTTATTTTCTCAACTCCAAATCAAATCCAGAAGTACACACACTTCCGTTGGCAGCTAGAAATCTGAACGCTTCATTGCAATTGCTGCATTACCTTCACCTTTTATTTTCCATAATTAGAAACAAAAGCTAAAAGAACCTCTAAAAATGAGACTTACAATGCATGTTTAAATCCTATGCAGTTACAATAATGTAGTGATGAATAGAGACAAATTTCAACTGTCTTAGGATGCATAGCCAATTATTAGTGAGAAACATTGTTGAACATTAAAGACTTAAATGCATAAAAATACTACCTGGATTCTGAGAAAAGAGGGCTAAGCAAAACTAACAGTCCTACAAAGTTCATCATGAGGTTCATGTAGGCTTCCAGAAAAAGAATACAGTACTATTCCTCTTTATACCACTTTAATATCAGCAGAGCTTCTTCAAACTAGACATCTTTCAGTTATTTTAGAACCTCACTTGTAATGGGGCAAAGCATAAGTGAGCAGAAGATGTAAATGTGCTGTATATAATGCCAAAGTTTTGTTTACGAAAAGAGTTATGAATAAAAGTTTTGCTTTAAGACATCAGATACACAAGAAAAATAAAAAATGAAATGTAATATATTGGAGTAACTTACTCAAGCAGTTCAAAGACAATTTCAGGTTTGAGGGTTTTTTATTTAAGAAAACCCTGTTACCACTCATAATTCTCCATTTTCACTTTCATCTCAACCTAGGTCTCATCCTTCTCCACTTTTATTTCAGCGTCAACTCTAATTTCTACTTCAGTCTCATCTTTGCTTGGAAATAGGGAAGAAAAAGGACCTTCCTAAGTACTCTTCCTCCTCCCAGGCTACGAAACTTATCATCAGCCTTTAGAGGATATGAGACTGACATCCCAAAGGCATCCGTGATATTGGTCTGCAATAAGAGGTGAGAGGTGCGAGTGAAGGGTGAATGGAAGTGACCTTGCTGATCTGGCAAGATGCATGTGTACCAAGAGAAGGCCTAGCTTAGCTCACTCCCTTATGTGAACATCACAACGTATCACAACAACAGTTCAATCCTGTTTTGCTTCTGCTCTTATTCAGGGCTTCAGATCAACTCCATGGTGTTTTATTAAAAAAAAAACCCAAGAGCAACAACAAAACCTAATCAGTGAAGAAATCTAACTACTCAAAGAAATCTAGTGCACTTAAAGGAGATCTAAACTCCTACACAGTATATAAGCAGCTTAAAGGTTTGCACAATTCTAGGAAGCTTTTTTCATGCAAAGACAAGGAAGTCTCAAACCAAGGCTCCTATCACCCTATTAGAAACTAGCACAATTAACAGCATAAATTTAAATTATGAGGTATGTGATGGAGGTGTGGAAACAAAAAAATCTCTTAAAGCTTCTTCATTTGTAGCTGCTTACTCAGGCCTTCTTTGGCTGGCACAGTTTATTAAGAGAACGATTCATCAGTCGAATGACAGCTCTGTTCTTGTCTGCTGCCTTCTGTCCAAACTTCCTCTGTCCTGTCTTTATCCTTTAATCCTTTGCTTCTTCTCTCTTTACCTCCCTCTGTCTTTTATTGTTATTATTGAAGGGAAAAAGAGAAAGTATTTTTAATCGCTACTCCATATTTCCCTCAAGTTAGAGGGAAATAATAATCAAAAAAGGATAGAGACTGCATACTGCGGTTAGCTGATAACTGTGATTGCCTGTTGCCTAGAAGAAGGGTATAAAATTATGAGTCTTGCTTCCCTGATGCCTTTTTAATTCTTGAACAGACTGCTTTAGTCACCAAGGTTCTCAAGCTGGACCCATCCTGAATATTCAACTCCTGTTTAAAGAGGGAAGATCTCTCACAGTTGTAAACAAAGCTAACATTTTTACAGGGATTTGAAAGTTAAGGTGTTCACACACTGCTGCAAATCCCTAACATAACATGGAGGTTGTACATTTTGAAGGATATGAAAAGATAAACATAGGAGGAGTTGATAAGACAAAATTCAGGCTCTCTGCATTGGATCATTAAGCACAATTAGCTGCACCACCCTTGTTACAAGGCTATAAGAGTAAGCACCACAGATGTAATAAAACACAGTACATCACTGATAACCAATCTATATTCAGCTTACGACCACCTGTAAATGCAAGCAGTATGTTTCGTTTAAACAGGCCCGGAAAGTGGCTCCAAGGGTATCTTTAGGGAAAGTGTACTTTTTGAACTAATTAATCACTGGATGTCATCACTGCTCCACTGCACTGCATATGAAACAGCAGTTCTCTGGCAGTTAAAAATCTTAGGCAGAAAGAGGTTCAAGTAAAACAGCTTAAGAGAAATACAACTTCAGTGCGAGAGAGATTAGCAGGAGTTAATTCCAAGTGAAAATGGGCAATTTATCAGTGTAGCTTTTCTATTATGGATGAGTTTCCTTTATTACTTGCATTATTTTCATGCATATCAACTAGGAAGTTCTTCCTTTTTTTCCTTTTAGTAACATATTGAGTGAATGCTCTTATGGAGAAAGTGGACTTGATAGACACATATTGCAGGAATAAAGGCTGTTTAAACTCTCTGTCAATGTACGTTGGCCCTAAGATCCCTGCCAATACAGTGAAGAAAGACAACCTTTTTCCCCAAATATGGGCCTTTTTGTCATATGTACAAACAGAAGTAGGACACCAAAGCATGACTTTTCACCAGTGACCCTAAGGCAGAATATGAACCAAGGTCTCCAGAGGGGAAAGGCTAATGCACTAACCTACTGCACCACCAAGTCCCCTTCACTTTCCAATTATCACAGAGTCTCTCCTACTGCTGTGACATTCTCCCTGCCACATAGGTCAAAAAATGAGTTACTGTCAAAAGTGATTCATCTATCAGCCGGCTCAGGAATTCTATAGAATAAAATGCATGGTTGTTTTCCCGAGTATGGCTGCAATACTACAGATTTACTTTCAGGCTTTTTATGTCTGAAATCATGACTGCTTTTTCATTCATACAGTATCATGTCATATCAGATTTAGAGACATCTTGTAAGCAGGAAAAACCTCAGTGGTATCTCTCTCGTAATAAAGTTCAGGTTTATAGTTACTACAGAACAAAGACCTCTGCTCAAATAGCTTTATTTCTAATGCATAAAAAAATGTATGGGAGGTCTGTTTCTCAATATGTAGCCATATTACAAATGTGATCCAAATGTATTTTTGCTTTTTCTCCAGCATGCATTTTAATTGTGGAAAAAGTAAGCTGCTTATGAATTCAGAAAAGTAACATCTACTTCAAATTCAAAATGCCATGATAGGCTTTTTTCCTCCTTAACTTTCCTGTATCCTGCACCTTACAAAAATAAATATCAAGCAACCCTATGCAATGATTCACAAGTAGCTTATTTGTACAGAATCCTCAACATTCATGCCCTGATTAAAATCATATTTTCAAATTTAGCAGATTTACTCTGATGTTGAAAAGTCATTTCCCCAAATACTCTTTCAATAGTATGAGATTTCTCTTCCTTGAAGGATTTAATAATTTAGTACTGCAGATTAAACAACACTGAGTGGTTTCAACCTATGAACCTTTTTTGCTCTCTTTTTAAGGTGATTGGCTTCATTTTGCCTCAAATTGTCACACAAGCTTACTAAAGATGCTAAATATTTATGAAGTTCTTGGCCTCAATGGTATGAATCAGTGAGTACAAAATTCGATACTTAACAGATTAATCAAAGTCTCCATATTATACCAACAGTTAGCCACAGTTATTCTGGTGTGTAAAGACTCGCCTTTCTCCTAAACTTCCAGACGCTTTCCAGCTCCACTCTTGTTGCAAGCCCAGGCAAAAAAAAGAAAAAAAAAAAAAAAGCCTTACACAATCTCAGAGTACTTTAGTACAGTTTCTCAGCCTGACTGTTTTGTAACTGAGGTCTGTAAGTCAGGATCCTCCACTAAAATTTGCCTCTAGATTCAAAAAATTCCACCCAGAGCTCTGCCAGCTTCATTGATCCTATTACAGCTGTATCAGTGCTGTGTCATCACTTCTCTGCCGATCCTTTGCATTTGCTTCACGCAAACATAGTGCGTATAAAACAACTGTTACAAAAGTATTCACTTGTTTTTTTCCTAAATATTTCATCAAAACTGTATCCTGTAAATTTTCCAGGTATTGGTCATATAGACCAATTTTACATTGTACAACTTTACTTTTACAAGAGATTATTAAGGTAAATCACATGCTAAAATCTGTTATTCAGACATCAAGCTAATAACGAATGAAATGCTGCTAAAAGAAAACACCTAGCAGAATGCTTAAGAATTTTTACTTAATTAAAAAATGTGGCATATTATTGACTTCTAACACATTTACTAGAAAAATTCTCATTAGAAAGCTTCAATAATGAAACTGAGATAGAATTTTCCCTTTACGCAACACATCCTCCAAAAATTGTGAATTAAAGAAGCCTCTGAACAAAAGAAATAAGACCCTAGTTTACTATTAGTATCAGAGAATAAAAATAAATGCAATTTACCATATTCAAAAATATAATATGGTATGAGAAAGTCTCAAGCAAAACTTCAGAATTTAGTTGCCCTTTACAATAATTGCTCTTGAACCAAAATTATTATTACATTATTATTCAATAGCATTCTCCTGTACTCTCTATATAACTTTCAGCCATTTACTTCTATTTAATGGCCTCATATTACATAATGTTGATACATCAATCTTTAAATTACAGTATTTTTAAGAAAACTGTAATTTCATGTATTATATGTGTTGTTTACATATATTAATCAAAACTTCACTGCAAACACTGATTCACAACAGAAAAAAAAGGAATTATTATCTGGACTAAAATATCATAGCAAAGACCTCAGTTGCCATTTCCTTAAAAAGAATTTAAAAATCCACAACCTTTTGCTTTAAAACAGATAATGCTAATGTTTTGGTCTGTGAAAAAGTACGCTGTAATTAGCTAGTACTACACAGTAAAATGATTTTTTAAAGAAGTTCCAAAAGCTACTTTTTTTTAATCAGCTAAAATATGTAGATAATATGTTGGTTTGATTGCCTATAATATTTAGTCTTCATCAGCTGTGAAAAGATTTTCTGTGATTTAAAATACCTAGAATTTCAGCTAACAACATGGATTTTCTTTAGAAGAAGGAAAACATTTTAAAATAGCAATTACCACCATAATTGCAAATAGCTGAATGTTTTTGAATTTTTGATGGTCTGATTCTAGTCTTGATTTGCAACACCATTTTTGATTGCATTCCTCTGTGAATCTTCTTGTTGACATTCAGGGTTATGTTGTGTTTCTTTTTTTATTATTGGCACTAGTAGAAATTGTAATCTAAAAAACAGGGAAACAGTAGGTCAAAAGAATCAGGAAGGGTGAAGGTAAAGGTTAAGAATTCAAGGTGTTTGTGAGTCTTTCATGTGGATAAACCATCCTTTTTCAAAATACCTGTAAACATATTCCAAAGATATCTTGTAAGCAGATTTTATAAAGGAGTTACTCTACAAAACATTTTTAGTTGGAATTAATTTATAAGAAAATATTAATAATTGCCCTAATGATTCCTTTTATCTGCTATTATTTATTTCATTTATCTTCAGAAGCTAAACTACAAAACAAGCAGATCACCAGCTCAGTCTCCCTCCTATCTCCGTCTAATTCAAATGAACACAGTTCTTCCTGAGGCTGAAGGGAATATTCGTTGTCATAAACACATACTGCATGTCCATACATAACTCTTCTTCGATCATGTTTTCAGAAAATCTAATTGCTTGGTTCCATCAGTTGTATCGATGAGAACCACAGCAATTACAATTGGTAGAAGCAGGTCTGTGAAAGGTTTCATACTGCTTTGACGTGGCTTCTGTATCACTAGTGGCATGCAGTTTGGAAAACCCTTTCTTAGTTCATAGTACTTTACGCATTTGTATTTTTACTTCACAGGGAGGGTAACTACTGGTGGAGTAACTACACATGGAAAAATGTTTAACTATGGTAATCTCTAAATTGCTGCTTAACACTGATACACTGAGTCTAAAAGAAGCCATTGAGAAAGTGCAGCCAAAACATGGATGACTATGTGAACCATTTACTTCCATCCATCAGAATCATAAAGAATAGCGGACAACACAGATACGAACCAGCTATTAAACGTAATGAGTAAAATTCATTCTAAGTAAAGCAATACAATTATTTAGCAAGAACAACAACTGACTCGTCTCAGTGTTCATAATATGAGTTACAAAATAATATCATTATACGTATATAGTTTAGACTATGTTTTACAGTATTTCAGTCATTAATAACCATGAAAAGACTGCAGAAAATCATAGAATGACTAAGAGCGTGTCAAAGACAAAGATGGGAGTGATGCACAGTCTGATGAGTCATTTTTTATGACTGGCTAGAATCTAAAAATTTCCTTTCACTCTCCTTCTCAAATTTCCTTTTTTTCAAGCACATTCACATTTTTTATATATTTGCCCTTCAGACACTGCAGGATTGTCTGATGGAATCTGAGAGAAATGGCATCCTCCAGAAAGTGAAGTTTCAGTGTCAATTTATCAATTATTTTCCTTCTTCCTTTTGTAAACTTTCAGTGAGTGCAATTCAGAAGGTGAGGAAACTTCTATTTTTAATTGCCTCACCTTCAACTTTGTAGGCTGCATGTGCTAGGTTGGAAACCAGTTCTTTGTTTACCCTTGCCTGGAAGGACAAGAACTTAGAATTTTTTAAGTCTGCATTCATAAATTTGAACAAACAGTTCTGCTCTCAGTTACATGTTGTAACTGCATTTAGTATTTGTTCAAAAATCATAACTAAGAAAAAAGAAAGAGATGGAGAATATCCCACCTGTTTTGAAAGTAAGGACATTACGAGCAGGATATGGTAATTATTATCTTCACGGTTATGAAATGCACTGAGCATATGGCAATTTACATTTACTTAATTACATGTAGACTTAATTAATTGGTAGGTTTACCTGTACATTTACTAACATTTGCTCTCCTTTAAAAAAAAAAAAAAAAAAAGTGTTAGCATTAGAGCACAATAGAAATACGTTCTTTGATACGAGAAAACACATTACAAAATCCTAGTAATGCGTGCTTCTCAATACTACATATATTTCTAAAAATTCAAAGGAGCAGCTTAAGCGACCTAAATAGTTTACCAACTGGTGGTGGATGTTTATGGAAGGACTTTCAAGGATCAGACATTTTCTAAACTGTTGTTCTTAAATGTTTGAAAATAGATATTTTAAAATCAGACTGGTGTAAAATTCCTGGAACATAGGCTCTTAGTGGAGTGTGCTGCCCCTTACCAGTTTATCTTGGCAGAAATCAAACATCATTCACCAAAAGGCTGGGAAAAAAACCCATCAAATATGCCTAAACTCAAAGGAGTCATACAAAAATGGCAACCTTTGCTATAAAAAGAGCTCATATATTTATACCAATTTCACCAGTTACAACTTCATGAAACAGGAGTAACAGAGTACGTTTAGGGATCACTAAACTGGGCAATTCTATACGTGCTCACAATCAGATCGCTACTTGCCTTATCTTTTTTTTTTTTTTACAAATAGGAAATAATAAAGTCAGCTTTTTCCAGCAACATTTCCAGTGAACCCCAAATAAGAATTCCTTCTGCTTTATTCATTCATAAAAAGAGTAGAAACTTTACCTGAAAGTGTGTTTCAATTGTACATGATTTGCCTTTTTCTACTCTCCTACTGTTTTTCAATCTTTTCCTCTTTTGTTTTCATCATTTTATATAGGCTTATTGTTGTATATATGAATATACAGTATCTAGTAAAATGGGGTCCAAATGGTAGTGCAAGGTTCATACTAGATACAAAAATACCCACAGTAACACCAGTAACATGACAGAGCCCTCACTCTAAACTGCTAATTCCTGTTTTCCCTGAAAAAGGTGCACGGTATCAACTTCAATAACGTGAAATGCATTCCATTAGTAAACACTCACTATGCACAACTATATAAAATTAATTCACCAACCAATTACAAAACTGGGCACTTGTCCAGCTGCCTTACCTGCAGACCAAACCAGTGACACAGTCTTCTTGGTTCTCTGCATGAAGCAGATCTTCATAACGACACCTCACATGTGCAGTAAGGCAACTGGAATCCTTTAATTTTAATAACACGCAATCTGCCTGTCAAATCAAATTATTGTCTCAATGACAAGCAATAAATACAGCTTGAATACACAGTGAGTCAGGAGTAATAACTGATCTCTTGAATATTTTCTCCCATGCTATGAACCTTGTGCTTCAAAGGAGCATATCCCAACTACTCTTCAGAAAGCTCAAGCACAGTCACTTCAAAGCCCAGCGACAGCAAAGCAGTCATGCTATAATAAAGACCAGTTCATATCAGTTTCCTCAGAATTCCACACCAATATACTTTATCAATGTGATTAAATCACTTGCTTTATGGTGCAAAGGTGTCAGTGAATTTGTATTTATGTTAGTAAAGTTCGGACGCAGTCTCAGTTTCAAGAGGGCAGCCTTTCCTTCAAATAGCCCAAATGGGAAAGGTTTAGGCCATCTTTTGACTCTTACAAAAAACTTCCTTCCGTTTTCATGATGAAGATAGTTATTCCAGTTTAAAACCGTTCCTATGAGATATCATCCATGTTTACACATGTCTTTTTATACGTCCATTTCAACAAAGGAAATGTCATGTCTAAATTTCTGAAAAAAATATTAGTCGCTATACTCTTTTTTCATGTTTTCTTCCAGAAGTTGTTTCCTTTCCTGAAATTCTTAAGCAGTTCATAATGTGATTTGTAATTTTCTTCTATGAATTACATCTCTTCCGAGACATGAATGTGAAAGACACAGAGATCAGTATTCTTTATTACTGAGCTGTTTCTTTCCATCACAGAAGGAGAAAGATACATTGTTTTCCAAAAGCCAGCATTAAAAATAGTTTAAATGTGAACCCTACAGTAAGAGAAAAGCTTGCTGGCAGGTTTGTTAAAAAAAATCTTCCTAGACGAATTATTTCTCTGCTGGTCTTTAGCACAGAATAGTGTAGGTTTTGAACAGTCTCCCTGCATAGTCACTCCTGTCCTTCCCAGACAAAAATGAGTCTGAGATCAACTGGTTTTTTTAATAGCTAAGAACAAGATGAACCTTAAAAATGCCATGAAATCAAGAGAAATTTGTAGTGGAACAAAATGTGGTGCAGCTTTCTTTAGGCAGGACTACAAATCAAACATGAAAACATATTTTTCCACCTAAATAACAAAACAGACATCCACTCTCATCTCTATCACCTCTAATGTGCACAGCGGACCATTCATAAGTAAAGCAGTCAAGATGTTCTTACTCTAAATAAAAAAGTAATTTAAAGTGATAATTTATATCAGCAAGCATATTCAGATAAAAAAAAAAGGGAAGAGTAATATTTACAAGCCGAGTGAGGTATCTGAAGTGGGACTTTGATCCAATACTGGTATGTAAATCGAATACATAAAAAGATGTACACTTAAGCTTTTATCACTAATATTCCCAAGTTGCCTGGTGTTCTGCTTCTGCATGTGTCCAAAACTACACCAGATAAATCAAGGCTGAGGGGTTCGACACCTGAACCTGACTGAGATTCTCAGACAAAGCAGTTCCCCGACGCCTCTTCGCCGGAGCACACAAGCTCCCTAAGCACACATTGCGCAGGAAGCCTTGGCGCCCACCCCGCTGTGAGACAGATTCCCACTCCAGTTCTCCACTTCTTAGAACTGTGTACGCGACACAGAGACTCGCTTAATCTAAGTTCTTTTACAGCTCCAACTCCCTGCACAAACTCTTCTATACACACATTCAATGCAACTTTAAAAGCTTTCAGCATGGTAACCCTGGGAGATTTTCTTTAAAGTAGCAAACTGTGAGTTATAGTGTTTGTATTTCACTCATTAATTCCAGCCGTTAGTTTCTAGATGTGTTTATTGATCCTCTATTATCAATATATACTATATTCATAGACAATAAGAACAGCATTTAAGTGTAATGGTAATGGCATATTTACAGGATATAAATTAATTATTGAGGAAAAAAAAATACTACTACTGACACAAGTCCCCAACACCACCTCAAAAGGTACTATCAACTGGCACACATATGCAAACAAGTTCAAACAGGTTTCACATTGCAAATATGGAACTAGTTCATCCCACAAATACACTGTGTCCCCTGCTGTGATGAAAGAAGACATGCCCAACATATTAAACTTCTGCTGAACACAGAAAGAGATCTTAGGAAAAGACCCAATTGTTATAAAAGTACAATGCTAAATTGTAAACGCAGCACCAATGCTTATTGATGAAAGCAATATAGCCTTCATACTTAACTGCACCCTCAATTCAATACAAAAAAAAAAAAAAAGCAGAATAAGAAAGAATTGGTGTCCTACACTGAAAATGATCCTATTTGCTGATGAAGGTAATTATCAGAAGTCCAACAACCAAGATTTTCATAACCAGCTTCAGTCATTTCATAATATACAAATCTGCAACTTGGCTACAAGTCTCTATCCCTGCCATACAAACAGAAATAACTTCAGCTCTTTCTGCTGAATTAAAGGTTGATGTAAACACTCGTAAACACTGTAGTTAAGGAGATGTGTTGAAATATCAGCTGATAGTGTACATCTAGCAAACATCACTAGGAAATATTTTATGGCCAGACATAAGCCCAAAGTAATTTAAAATTTCAAAATACTATCCTATCAAAATAATCAGAAAAAACTTGATTTGATTTATTCAGTAAACTATGAAAAATTCATATAGCTATATTCAGTAATTTAGAACACTCCAAACGCTCTTATACTGATTTTTCAATTTTTAGTACAAATTAACTAACAATTATTACCGAAATTTTTTTAAAGCAACACTTCAAAAACACCTTCACTTTTAAAAATTTCAATTATCTAATTGCCAAAATGCCAAGACTTTGTTTTTCAAATTAAATCAGAGATCTTCTACTATTGACTGATACTAATGTCCCTTCTTATTTCAAAGCATAAATTATTTCTATTGAAAAATGATTTTGATGGAGAATTCCAAATCAAGTTCTACCATCAGCTCTTCTGAGGTTGAGAACAAATTTTACTTGTATAGCTCAATGTGTTAATACTGTTTTTCTTTAAAAAGTTATTAATTTTCATAGAAAAAGAAGCAAAATACTAAGCCATAAAGAGCTATCAATAATATTTATCATTTTAAAAAATGCTTGTTTCATGGCATTATTTCTCCTTTTTTTCTATTTCATTTCAGAAAAAATCTTGAAATATCAGCATATTTACTTATCACCTCTGTAGAAATTCTACTTCTGCTAATTTGTGCACACTAAATCTTTTGCAAGCATCCAGCTCAAATCTTTCAGCTTATTTATACCTGACTTTTCACCCTTGTTTTTCCTATTTTCTGAAGTATTGCTGTTCTTTTGATGAAAACAGTCCAAACTGGAGAATATGCTCATTATTAAATATTTTAAGCATTACATATCTGGATACTTCTATGGCATAAGAAGTCAAAAATTAAGAAATTTTACAGAAACTATCGATGAAAAAAATTAAGCTAATAAATTAATTTAAGCTAAGTCTCTACACAGATGCAGTTCAAGGAGTTAGAGGAGCAAGACATAGGAAACAATAGTGGTCTTATTTCTCATCTTGCTTTCTTGGCTTTTGTGTTATTGTTACTACTATACATTTTCAGGATTGTGCAACTTTGCCAGTTCTAACAGTCATATCTGATCTTTGGTTTTGCCTCAGCAAAGCCATCGCACCCATGAGTAACCTTCTTCCCCAGTTCCCCACAAGGGTCCGTTTCTTGCTCCCTGGTGACATCAGTGGTGGCCTCCTTGCCTCCGTCAGGTGAGGTGTCTGACTGTTCAGGCAGCACTCGCTGCTCACGCAGCTGCTCTTGTCTCCTCAGGGAAACGTCAGGAGGAGTATATTGATTCAACTAATTCATTTTTAGGATAGTAAATGATTTTAATGGAGGAAAGATTTGTCATGACATGCATGCTCAGTCTGATTGGGGAATGGATCAAGGGCCCATTATCAAAAATAGACTACTCGCAAGAAAACCTTTTATTAAACGGCATGACCCAAATTCTCTGTTCAGAAAGTGTGGCTGACAAGGCTTTGCAAGAGCGATGATTTCATTATACTATGACTAACAGGTCTGTTTTCATATGAACAAGAAAAGGGGACATTTGCACCTTTAAACTACAACACAAAATAATTGCAGGAAGACCATGCCAGACTAAACCAATAGCTTTATTTTAATAAGATAACTGCTATGTTTGATGAAATAGCTATCTGGATTTCAGCAAGGTATTTCATACAATGCCCTATGTGAAAATGTTGCTTAAAGTTGAAAATACACAGGCTAGCAGTGAAACTGAAAGGTGGATAAGCAACTGGCTACAGAAGAAGTGACAATAAATTGTGCTGAAAGGTAAAACACCAGGCTGAAAGACAGTTAACAACCAAGACACAAATTTTAGCACAAAAAGTATTTATAAATTGGGAGTGAAAAACTTAGGATGGAAAAGTCAGTAAGTTTTTAAAACAAAGTCCAGGAAAAGATTTCTATCAGAAAAAAGCAAAAACTTCTAAGATGGAGTTTGCTAAGTTTATGATGCTAATATAAGAAACTCGGAGACCAAGAAGGTCCCTGTTTGTCCTGGGTTTCAAAATTTCTTACCCCTTATATTCTTTTATCAAATTCTGTTATCTTAAACATCAGCATATCACCACATTCTGTACATAGCCCATGTTTTCATAAGGCACTTTTCTCTCCTGAATTACCTGTTTTGAATTACCCAGACTAATATTCTTAGGACTTATCACTCATGACCTAACTGATAAGGTCTCTCACCCTCAAAAGCTCATTTAAGCCATTTTCAGTGAAAAATTAATCAATGCATTTCTTCACTACCTCTAGCTTTATTGTTGTGACTTTTCCCCTTCTCTCATTCTTATTAGTAGCTTTTCTCTTCACGATTTCCTCCTGCTTTTCTGTTTTTTCTCAATAGTCATTAATGCTCGTTAACACCGTTTTCCTTAGCAAAAATGAGGAATGCCAATATCAATGATTCATTCTTTTCCATATATTGTCATCCAGATTCACAGTTCAACTTTGCTTTTAGAAATTATCTTGTATAAACCATGGATATCAATACTACAGATCTGGGAGAAACTAAATAAATCCAAAATATATTTAAGCCTTTCTCCTTTGTCCTCATCAACTTGAAAAAAAAAATCTACTAAAAATGTCATGTAGCACAAAATTAGGGGGTAAATATGCTGGTATTGTTCTTTCCATTCACATATTTTAGGTTTATCTGAAGTTCATCATGCCTATTTCTGGACTTACTGTATATGGGCAAGACATGTATAATCAACTCTTAAACCAAATTTCTTTCCTGCTCTGTGTGCAGGTGTTCTGCAGGCAGCTGTTCAGCATGTGAACTAAAAATTAAAAAATATTCTTACCTTTTAGGTGGATCTGTGATAAGCTTCACTCTGCTGGAAATCGCTCTCATATGCATCATGCACAAGCCTTACAGGCTAAGAGACCAGTACCTAATAAAAAATTCAAAGTCACTGCACGTAATAGGTAATGAAGTGCTGGTTCTAGGCAGCAGCATAGGAACTTCAGGTGTTTGCTTAATATTCACTAAGCATATTCCTAAATAGTTCATGCACATTTTAAAAAATTTCTTTCACATAATGCTGCACTTTTTTAGATCCTATAAAAGACACTTGTTCAATAATATCCACTAAGTAGCTGGGCCTGAGGAAAAGGTATCATTTGCACAAAAGACATTTAGTAGAAAATGACATATCTTTGAATGCAGCATTCCAGGAAATTACTATAAGAAGTTAGATAAAACAAATTAATGATTGCATTAGTTATATTTCATTTGCAAAAAAGAATTTGAATTATTAATTTAAACATATTTAAAGCCTAAATAGCACAGACAGGAACACATGAACAGGTTAACATGTAATGATCATTTACATACGTTAACAAATGTAGTGTAGTTAGTGAGCTCTTGAATTAGTAAAATAACATGAATATATGAATAAAATAAAACATACCTATTGTTTTTAACAACTAATTTTTTTCTCTTCCTACATTTCTAGAGTCTCTTAGTTTTTACAAATTTTTGCCACACAGCTTTTATATAGTGTCAAATTGTAAGGGACTGGTAAGTACAGAAAATTAACATGTAGGTGCAGAAAGAAGGAAGTAAAATTACATAATAGGAAAACTATAGTACAAAAGAAATTGAGGTATACTGAGATTACTGGCTCTCAAGATCAATAAAATCTTAATGTCTGGCTTAAAATTTAAAAAGCCTTTAAAATGATCATTCACTTTTATAAAAATATACTATATTTTGGCTTATGAAAAGAGACAGTCCAGAGATTTTTATACAAAATAGCTTGCTGACAAACTTTATCTTAAAACGTTAAAAAACACTATACAAAAATGTGAGCTGAATCTGTCATTTTGACTCTGCGAGGACAGTCTCTTTCTCAGTAATAAAGCCCCTAACATTGCTAAGTCTACTTAGCAGCCTGTGAACAATGTGGCAGAATCCAGCCCTACAATATCTTTAGAACAATGCGTAGTGTACACCTTCTTTCTTCTTAATCCACACTAAAATGTACAGTAGAAACAGAATTTGGCATAATTCTGTTCCCCTCACACAAAACTCGGAGATCCGGGAACTATCTGCCTCCCCCCAAAACACACCGAATCTTCGTGTTGTTTTCTTGCTTTCTACTGTGAGCCATAAATTTAAGGAAATACACAAATGTGTGTGTGTGTGTGTATGTGTGTATATGTCTATGTAAACCTCAACGGTGAGAAAACACTCCAGCAAAGGAAGACAAAAGTAGAATTGATTGGACTTAAAAATATTCAGGCAACATATTGACTGCTCTTAAACTCTTGGATTACTTTCCCATGTCCAGTACTCAAGGGAGAGTGAAAGAATTGCCTATTTTTCAAGAGAAGTAGGACCTCAAAAGATAGGTAACGGCCATTCTGCTGTAAGATCATATAACCACAAACTCTGAAAACTTGATACTTAAGGTGAGCAATAATTTCAGGGATGTGGATTTTGAAAAATGGTTATGTTCCTCCATCTCACTATGGCATCTTTCTGTGGTAAGATAAACCTGATGTACACACATGTAAGATTCATACAGAAGAAATGCCATAAGGGAGAAAAATGGGAGAAAAGGCAACAGCTCCGTCAGTAAGCAAACATGGGCCACGCACAAGACATATACCCAAACCAGCTCAGATGCAGGTAGAGCACTATTGTAAGTCTATTTTTGCATGCCCGTTTAAATTCTGTAAGCCTCCATAAATGCAGTTATCATTACCATTGTTGCCTTATCATTCTCAGTGATTGCTCTCTTTCAGTCAAGTACAAAGGCAGGCTGAATATAAATGTTTTGTCATAAAACTGCTATTCAAACAATAAAAAGGGTTATAATAGTACTAAAAAAATCACCCCCAGGGCTGCAGCACAGACTGGTAGTATGCATATTCAGGCAGCACAAAGCAGTTTTAGTCACATACTTCTACCCATAGGACCTTTCCACTGCATCTGTACTTGATAGCAGCATGGTGCCAAAAGTGATCCAGATATTGTCAGGTGGTCAAGATATACAGAACATTTTGGAATCTCATTCAGTAAGAGGAACACAGTTTAATATTATTGCATATTTGTATTGAATTCATCAAATATCAACAAATTTAGCTTAAGGATTGGTCTTTAATTTTTAAAAGGAAAGCTGCTTCAATTATGTTTTCTGCCTTTATCCAAAAATGCTTTTGTTGGTCCCAGGTCTAGCCATGTAGTGCCACCCAGGGGCCAACTGCAACATGGTTCAACACTGCCATCTTGCCAAACTGTCTCAAAAAAGCATTATGCAATACAACCCAGACCATCTTCTTCATAGGCTTAAGTATTCTATTTAAAATGTCTTAGAGGCTTTGGTATCCTTTTTTGTAGCATAGAGACAAGAGAAGTAGGGTCAGGTCAGGCAGGGAAGGGTGAAAGAACATGTAACAAGCAAGGGACCACCAAAACAAAACAAACTAATTACTCCCATAGAGTGACAGGATGGCTATCTGATCCAAAAAAAGAAAAAAAGACAAAATAAAAAAACCCCACAGGTAGAATTTAAAACAAAAGGTTTATCAGCAGTGAAAGCCCACTGCCCTGGGTAAATGTGCTTCCTTGCAACAATAAAGACAAATAAAGTACTAAAAAAGGATAAAGCAGGAGATTACAGACCTAGCTGTGGTTTGATAAATGGCACTCTACTCCACTCTGCTTATTGTGTACTTCATACCTCGCTCTTGAATATGGAAGAGAATTTTATTAAAGATTTAGCCACGGTGGTGGTGGTGACTGGCTCACAGTAATTTTCCTACAAAGTAGTTTAATCTATCACAGGGCAGACAGTGCACCTTCTTACCATGTATCATATCTGTCTATTGAGTAAGTGCTATCCAAATCCAATTTCTTTTCATTTTTGGAACCCGTGATGCATATTCAAGATACATTTTCTTTTTGTCTGTGGCTTAAATTAGGTGCTGTATAAAGAAAAGAAGAAAAAAAAGTGAAGTAATAAAAAAGACTGGACTCTGGAGGCTACATTTCTCAGTGGGCATTTTCTTTTTTTTTTTTTTAAGATTCACTACAGTACTAATGATGCAAAACAATGGGCACGTATGGTTGTCACTCACAACACTGCTTTGCACAGCCATACCTCCAAATCCTCGCCCCAGCTCTCACAGGTGAAACATAAAACCGCTGCAACAAAGCCTTGACTTTCTTCGGTGTTTCAATGCTTGTTTTCAGTATTTAATTAATGATCAAAATCATTGTGCATTATTTTAGTGAATGATCTGAGGCTGAAAACATTGTTGGGTTAGGCAATCAAAAATAGAGTCTAAGGATTTAGAAAGCACAGAACGGTTCTTTTTTTTTGCCCAACCAAGTCTAACATACAGCTTCTAACAATTTCTTCATTTTAACTGTAAATAACCCTATATGATTCAACAAGAATCTAAGAATTTTAGTACTTCTAGTGTCTGATAATTTCTCATTTCTGATATGTACTTCCCCCTCCCCCCCATTACATGGATTTTGGTTTACGCTCTGGGGGATTTTTCCGTTTTCTTACTTCTGTATGTCTGCTGAGCATGTTTGTCAAACTGAGCGAGAAATTCAAGATGTCTAATCTAAAACTAATTGTTACATCTAAAGGCCCTTTTTTTGGAAAGTACCATTAATATAGAATATAGCAGTCCTGCCAGATCTCAGCATGAAGCACATCAAATCATAAAACATACAGGTAGTTCAACAAACTTTCCAGGGACAACTTGAGATGATGGACTTGGTCCTTTGTGGTTTATATCCTATGTGTATTACAGACTGATTCCATTCCCTTCGTTAAACCAGCAGCTAAGATCAGTGTATGTACTTCAGGGTGATAATCCGAACATTTAACCTAATAACATGTTTGAATTTATGCCTGAGACACTATGAGTGATTATCAGATGTTAAAATCACTGTGCCAAGAGAAAATAATTTTTATATATATATCAGTATTTTTTTTACCTAGAGTAGCTTCCAAAGGGCAGTCTTGGAAATGTGAGAGTCTTCGCCTAGAACTAGCCAATATCATCAAATCTATTCCAGTTTTGGTCCAATGGAAGAGTCTTATTCAGGTTGTATCAACAAGAATCTTTCTTTCAACTTGATCTTCTTTTCTGACATATGCAACAGGCTGAAAGAGTTAGCTCTAACATGGCTCTTCACTTGATATCATACTTTTCTCCTGGAATTCCTTTATCTAATCTCTGTCTTCTCATCACAATATTCTTCCTTGAT
This sequence comes from Opisthocomus hoazin, assembly GCF_030867145.1. Classification (NCBI taxonomy): domain Eukaryota; kingdom Metazoa; phylum Chordata; class Aves; order Opisthocomiformes; family Opisthocomidae; genus Opisthocomus; species Opisthocomus hoazin. The sequence continues at coordinate 85,890,851 of NC_134415.1, forward strand.
AATTTAAGCATTACTATCCTAGTGCCTGTAGACAGTCCTGTTCAGGTTTGAGGCTTCAACAACAGCAGAGACTACAAAAAGTGGTGTTAACATACTCAGTACCAATGATTTTCATAAGTCTCTGCAAAATGTGTGCATGACTAACAATTTCAGTCCATATTTCACCTTAGACAAGACTACTGAAAAATCAAGTCAGGTTAGAGTACTCTAAGTTTGCAGAGAGTTTATTACACCCTAGAAGATGTTCTCAAAGTCTTTCCTAATCAGTTCCCTGCCTCTACAAGGACAACACTTACACTCAGAGATGAATCGAAAGGATTTCCATATTTTTAATTTTATCATGGGATTTCTTCTCTGATTCCTTTACAGATCCTATTCTTGTCTTGTGAACAACACACACAGTCAAGAAACACTTTGAATGAAAAAGCATACAGCTTAATGCTTTCATTTGCTAATATTTCAGCTTTTCCTATAGTATTAATATTACAGAATTTTGTTATTTATTTGTTCATATGTAAATCACTGTATGTCCTGTTTCTTCCAAGCTGACAGTTTAGTTATCTTTGACTGCAATGTACACTACTGCTCCTATGAAGGGTATTCTCTGAGGTAGCAGCACTCCTACATTAATGTTCTGTGAGAGCCTTAAAATATTTTCAGTGGAGTCAAAAATTGATGAAGTTCAATTCTTGCAATTCCTCCTCAAAAAGAAGGCTTTTTCTGGACTTTTTATGTTTATTGAGGTTATAGTTGTGGTGCTTCTTTTGGTATTCTAATGCCTTTCTGCCTAATGTCTTTTTTGCAGGACAGCAGATCCTCTATCGTATCCACAGCATCAGGACACTGTCTACTCTCCGAGTATCCTTCTGGTCTTACTTTACTCTTACTTCATGAAGTAAATGACTTTTTAAATTTGGATTGGTCAGCACCAGCTTTCCAAAGTTTTCTGTCCAAGGTCCCAGACCCATCTGGGTTTCAGAGAAAGGACTAAATTAGCTCCCCAACCTGCAATATTCAAATTTGCCTTTAAATAACTCCAAACCATTTCTAGAGTTTCATCTTTGCTTAGAAAACATTTAGAAAAAGCATGACTTTATATTTATATGGAATGGAATACTCTTCAAATGTCTCTAATACAACCAGTTTTCTTGACTGATTTAACTGAGAACTATCAAAAACATCAAGTGATTATCATCCTATCAAAAGAAATAACACTACCACTTAATGTCTTTCTTCTGAGGTAACTATTCCTTGCAGTTACTTACTGGAAGTGCTGTGTAAACCTTACTCTGTTGTCCTACACATCTTCAGAGAATTTGTAATGGGTAGAGATTTAACAACTCACTTTTTCCTTGAAGGATATTTTCTCAGTTGTAATATTCTATCTCCTTTTACTTGTGGCATTAAATTTTCTTGAAGTAACATTCTGATCTATGGAGTTTGACAGAGGCCTGTATTATTAGTGTCTGAGTTGTGGTTGTTCTTTACTACGTACTACTAGTACTACACTCTACTAAACAAGTACAATTTGCCATGGGCTTTCACAGCTACAGTTTCATACAGATGGCACCAAAATCTTGTAGATGATAGCAGAAACAAGGTAACAAAAAAACAAAGACCTTGCACAATCACTGTCAGTAAGGATACTGTCCAGGTAGGCAACATTATAAGAATAGGTGAGCAGAAATAAACTGAAAGCTCTGCTTAGGTGAAATGTCATAGCACCAAGGAAGAAGGCTGCTGAGCTTCTATGCTGGAAGGAGAAACGTAACTGAAGGATGCCACTAACCTGGGGAAAAGGACATTGCACATTCGAAGAAGAAGATATTTTGAACATCAAGAGCAACAAATATATAAGGTAAGAACCAAATAAATTAGCATCCTGACTTTCACCCTAAATAGCCTGTCCCCTGTAATTACAAATATGAAAAAAGAAATTGAGGAGAGAATGACCATCTCAGGCCAAACCAGAAGTTTTGAATGTCTATCACTTTGGACATGAGAAAAATGCAATCGTACACAGAAGAGATCTATCAGTTTAGATATGTGCAGAAATAACTTGCTGTAGGAACAGAATTGCAGGAATGTTGCAAGTCAGAAATGCTGACAGAAAGCACAGAGGAAAAAAAATTGCAAAGTATCTGTTAGAATTAGATATGCCCTTACTCGCCATGACATTCAGAATGTTACATTCATAAAAATGGAGGACAATACCTGATCAGAAAGAAAAAAATAGTGAAACAGAAAAATTAGAATTCCATAATATAACAAAGAAAAGTCTTACTGTACTTCAGCTTGCAAATTGAATTGTCTGAACAACAGATTCAGCTACACTGGTATAGGATGAACCTTCATATTGAGTCAGAAACACTATATGTAACATGCAGCTGCTTTGCTGTCAAATACATTCTTTGATGAATTGTAATAGAATTAATGTCATTCCTGAGGCAAACTGAAAGTATATTTTTCTTTTAATTTCATACAGAGGTTGGTCTTTTTCTGCAGACATCTATATAACCTTAGAATTTTAAGTTGCAACGGTAACCAAGCAGTAAAGCAGCTATTGCACATCCATACGCCCTTGGCTGTTTACACCTTCACTGGTATAAAAATTGTTATTTGAAAAACGATCTAAAATCAACTATTAAACATTAGTTCAAAATTCAGATTAATCACAGAATCACATAATGGTACAGCTTGGTAGGGACCTCTGTGGGTCGTCTAGTCCAACCCCCCTGCCGAAGCAGGGTCACCTAGAGCAGGCTGCACAGGATCTTGTCCAGGCGGGTCTTGAATATCTCCAGAGGAGACTCCACAACCTCCCTGGGCAGCCTGTTCCAGGGCTCCGTCACCCTCACAGGGAAGAAGTTCTTCCTCATGTTCAGACGGAACTTCCTATGCTTCAGTTTGTGCCCATTGCCCCTTGTCTTGTTGCTGGGCACCACTGAAAAGAGTCTGGCCCCATCCTTCTGACACCCACCCTTCAGATATTTATAAGCTTTTATAAGGTCCCCTCTCAGCCTTCTCTTCTTCAGGCTAAACAAGCCCAGCTCCCTCAGCCTTTCCTCATAGGAGGGATGCTCCGGTCCCCTAATCATCTTCATAGCCCTCCGCTGGACTCTCTCCAGTAGTTCCTCATCTTTCTTGAAGTGGGGAGCCCAGAACTGGATACAGTACTCCAGATGGGGCCTCACTAGGGCAGAGTAGAGGGGGAGGAGAACCTCCTCGATCTGTTGGTCACACACTTCTTGATGCACCCCAGGATCCCATTGGCCTTCTTGGCAGCCAGGGTACACTGCTGGCTCATGGTCAACTTGTCATCCACCAGCACTCCCAGGTCCCTCTCCACAGAGCTGCTCTCCAGCAAGTCAGCCCTAAGCCTGTACTGGTGCACGGGGTTGTTCCTCCCCAGGTGCAGGACCCTGCACTTGCCCTTCTTGAATTTCACCAAGTTCCTCTCCGTCCAACTCTCCAGCCTGTCCAGGCCTCACTGAATGGCAGCACAGCCTTCTGGTTTATCTACCACTCCTCCCAGTTTTGTGTCATCTCCAAACTTGCTGAGGGCACCCTCTGTCCCTTCATCCAGGTCATTGATGAACACGTTGAACAAGACTGGGCTGAGTACTGACCCCTAGGGAACACCACCAGTTACAGGCCTCCAACTAGACTCTGCGCCGCTGATCACAGCCCTCTGAGTTCTGCCGTTCAGCCAGTTCTCAATCGACCTCACTGACCACTCATCCAGCCCACACTTCCTGAGTTTCCCAAGGAGGATATTATGGGAGACTGTGTCAAAAGCCTTGCTGAAGTCGAGGTAGACAACATCCACTGCTCCCACCCCCGCCCCGTCATGCCATCACAGAAGGCTATCAGATTGGTCAAGCATGATTTCCCCTTGGTGAATCCATGTTGACTACTCCTGATAACCTTCTTTTCCTCCACTTGTTTAGACATGATACATTGAATGAGCTGTTCCATCACCTTCCCAGGGATGGAAGTGAGGCTGACTAGCGTGTAGTTTTCTGAGTCCTCCTTCCTGCCCTTTTTGAAAACTGGAGTGACATGGGATTTCCTCCAGTCCTCAGGCACTGCTCCTGTTCTCCAGGACCTTTAAAAGTTGATGGAGAGTGGCTCAGCAATGACATCTGCCAGCTCGCTCAGCACTCGTGTTTGCATCCTGTCAGGATCCATGGATTTGTGGGTGTCCAGTTTGCTTAAATTATCTCCTATCCAATCCTCCTTGACCAAGGGAAGTTCTTTCTTTCTCCAGGCTTTCTCTCTTACCCCCAGGGACTGAGATGCCTGAGGGCAAGCCTTAGCAGTGAAGACTGAAGCAAAGAAGGCATTCAGTAACACTGCCTTCTCTGTATCCTCCATGACCAGGGCACCCACCTCTTTCAGCAGCAGGCACACGTTTTCTCTAGTCTTCTGCTTGCTACTGACGTACTTGAAGACGCCGTTCTTGTTGTCTTTGACCTCCCTTGTCAGATTTAATTCCAGGTGGGCCTTAGCCTTCCTCATTGTTTCCCTGCATGTTCTGACAACGTTCCTGTATTCCTCCCATTCTTCCAAGTGGCCTGTCCCTCTTTCCACATTTCACAGACCCTTCCTTTCCATTTGAGTTTCGCTAGAAGCTCCTTGCTCATCCAACTTTACAAAATCTAAATGTACTGAAATATGGACATACAGATATCATTTCAACATAAAGCCAAGTTTTTGTCATGGCATACTTCAATAATACAATCATGTGAAATACGTATTACAACCTTAAAATAGCTTAAATTGATTTGATTATTCCATAAAGTATTTACAGGCAATAGACCAAACCCTGTAATTCTCCTAAATCAGAGCAGCTCTCTCGAAATCTAGCTAGAAGCATGGGTACTCTACACGGACTCTATCTGAGAAACTGACCAAGGAAATTTTTTTAAAGTAAAAAATTATCTTTTTCAATAATTCTGATTAATAGGAAATACTTGAAAACATCTTTTAAAATTGTACTGATTTTCCCACCTAAAGCAAAACAATTTCTGTCAGAAATCTAATTTTGGTACAAGGATCAACAGATATGCCAGATATGCCCAGATAACTGGCTTCACATTGTCCTTTCCCTTCTCAGCTACTTCTGTCAAGATTTATATCCTGTCACATCCACAGCAAGCACACACTTCCTTAGCCACTCTGCAGGATTCAGTTCTCAGCCTGGACCAGAAACACCAAATAAGCCAAGCAAGACATTTGGCATGTGATAGCCGAGCAGAGTATGCTGCCTTGAGGTGGGGAGGGTCCACACTGCTCTCTAACCTGCATACCTCAGACTTTCGGTGAATGTTTGGAGCATTTAGTAGCCAAAGGCTCAACATAAGTAAAAAAATAAAAAACAGTCATTAAACATCACACACAGCCACCACACTCAGATGATACTCAAATAGCATGTGTAATACACCTATTTGGTCACTCTGTGTTTGCCATGCAAGTTGGACTTTTCAACATTCTAGTAAAAGCTAGAAAGAAATTTTAAAACACAAATATGTTGATGTTGCTTAGACTCTTCAAAGGTTTTTTGAGAATTTTTAACATACGTTTTTTCTTCTACTAAGGGAACTTACACAACAAGTAGCTTCAGCCGTTATGGTTATGGTTATATATGAAGTAAACAAAAACATGCAAAGAAATTTATTCTTGTTGAAAAAACTAACAAAATCTAGGCAATATTCACAGATGCAGAAAGGTTCCTCTGTCCTTCTTGAGTTCATTAAGAAAGTGAATAAGGAAATTATCTCTTCTGCCTATGCATTCAATATCAGCTTTATCTAGAAACAGCACAGTTTCATTAGTATCTGTCACAACATTAGCATTATATTAGAAATGGCTTGAAGCCAATATCCCAGGTACAGCAGTCCCAAGCCCTGGGAAAAGCCAGATACAGGCTGTGCAACACAGAGTGCATTTGGTTCTTATGAATGATGGTTTATTGCTGGAAAATTTTACTTTTCTTTCTTGGCTTCATCTGTCTAGGACTTTTTCATATAACCCATGGCTAACAATGTATTTTTCTAGGCTAAATTACTGAAGACATAATTATATTCAGAAAGTAAAATTAAAAAAAATCACTGAATTATATTATTGCTCAATATAAATATTTGCCCAGAAGTGTTTCTCTAATCAATATTTAAAGTGAGTCAAGGAAGTTTAATAGCTAAATCTTGCTCTCATTACATGTCATCATCTGTTATCTGATATCTTCTGAAGCTATAGACCCCTCAGAGGTTGGGGGAAAGCAAACAATTAATTTCACAAAATTTTCATAAGAAAAAACTTCTCATTTGAAAAAATATAACAAAACTGGATTAACATTTTCATGCAGTCAGGATGACACTAACATAATGCAATAAATTCTTTAATAATGAAACATGTTTTGATCCTATTATACATTTCAGAAATAATTATATCCTATCAAAGCAGAAAAGAAAATGAAAGTACAAATGGTTCACAAACAAAAATCATTGTAAATCACGAGCAATATATGAATATCTATTTAGGACAAAGACTGTACTTAGGGAGTGTGTGTATATACGTGTGTATGCGTGCTCACGTCTGCATTGTTGTGGTGCCTACCAGAAGTGACTCGTGATCTTGTGTGTGCTATTTCTGCCCATATGCCATTGTGACAGCCCAGTGCTGAAATCCAAGTTAAATCAGTGTTTGCACTACAATTTTCAGTGTACCAACGAATAAAACTGTTGTTTTCTTTTGGTTGTTAAGATATCTCCAATTTTGGAAGAAGTGTTACCAAACCCTCCCATACGAACATGATATCAAACCTTCTTGCAGCCTGAGTCACTGATGAGAATGAGCACTGAAGAACTAGACAACGCACACTCCAAGTACTAAGTCCTTTACTTGTGGCATACTTGTCTCTTACAATGCCAGCTCTGAACTGGGAAACCAAACCACTAGGTGCTATCCTAGACACTGACTCAAACACAGGTCTCTGCCCCAAACTGCTTCCTATGAAAGCACAAGATCAACAGAAACTCTGAGTACTGAGGGACAGATAGGAAAGCCAAGGAAACAACACTATCAATGGAACAGTCAGTAGTCTCTAAATACAAATTATACTGTGAATGCACTATTTTTAGGCTCAAATGTTGAAAGTTGCCTAGAGGAACGAATGCCTAATTTCTGCAGGAGCTCTGTATCCAAATCAAGTTTTGTAGATAATTTTACATATATCAGTTGAATTTCTAGGTAAAACATAAACATTTTTGAACCCACATAAATGCAGAGACTGTGATTCACTTCACTCATTAGTAGATGAATTGATTATCATGTTCTTTTTAAATTCACTGCAAAAAAATAAATCTGCATTACCTCCCCAAAGCTTCAATACATCTTTTAAAAAATGTTTAATACTTGAAAGTTCTAGTTAATGAAATATTTTCCATGTAAAGCTTGCTCTGCTGTAGCGAATTATCAAACATGGCACAGACCTCTCAGGTCAGCAAAAATCAAATGAGCATTTTTAAGTCTCAAGGGTCTTTTATTGTGAAACTGGGAAAAATACACTGACACACAGGTACAGTTACTCCACTGCTTTCTCTACTATCATACTTGTGCCTTGGATGACTACAAGAGTAGTGACAAGCTTAGCATAAAGATGAGACAATCAAGAATCAAGAAAACAAAGTAATTAGGAAAAAATTACCTAAACCAAAACTATATGCAAAAAAAGCCACTACATATCATCAATAAGGAGAATTTTATTCATGTGTTCTACTCTTAGCATTGATCAATTATGGCAAGTGCAGTTTAGGAAAACATTTTAAGAAAATCTTTCAAAATTCTTGAAGTAAATTATCTTACAGAAGTAAGATGGTGTAGTAGTGATACTACTAGACTGGAAACCCGGAAGTACTGTTGCTGACTACTACTCATTTTCACTGTGTTAAAACAAATGTCTTCTTGTATCAGTGAATGTAGTAGTTTTTACATATGCCTTAGCAAAAATATGCACAAATTCATTCTTACTTATGACACGCTTTTAGATGCTCCCATAAAATGTGCTTTGAAAACCTGGATTCAACACACTACTAGACTGCATTGGCCAGCATTGCTTTACGGCCATCTGCTTTATGACCAATATTACCCTCACTATTTAACTTCCCATTGCCTAAATACTTCTCTGGCAACGGAGACAATATTTGCTTTCTCTCTACTTCTATACTTCTGCTGTACAACATTACACCGGAGCTTGGAAGAACCAAAGGACTACAAGAATACGTGTCGCAAAGATACAGATATAATGGCATAATTCGGCCAGAGCTTTGGCTGTGTTATAGTGGATCCCTGTTCTGTTTTGGCCTCCAGATAAAGGTGAGATCAATACTGAACTTCACTATCATGAAGGACGCATTCTCAACCTCTCCAAGCTAACACCACTTCAAATTATTTAAATTTGCTCTTCACAAATATTAGTCGTGTTTAACTGTGATTTGGCTTGGCTTTTGCTGGTTTTCCAGTCAGACCAGAGATGTCAAACACCAAAATAAGTTCTGCTGTGATGCAAGGCACAGGAAATAAGATTACACAAGAACACTATTTTTGCAATATAGGGAAGGATTAAGTGCTATATAATAAGATAAATGTACTACTAATGCTGTGAACGAAGGAGGAGAAGAAAGGTAAACGTGGATTTTTAGCACTGTTGTTAAATCTGGTTTAACTTCCAGAATCTAACTCAGCACAAAGCGACCCCAATAGTGAAAGAGGCATGTGGGACAAGCCACAAAGAAACTACAAGTAGCAGAGGGGCAAAAAGGTGTCCCCTTGGCCTCAATCTATTAATTAGCAACTAGCAAAGCTATACCACCGATTCACTGCTCCAGCATTCCTCCTCCAGAGGTTGCTGCTAGTCTGCCTCATTATCATCTGGACGGAAAACAACACTCTTTCCTGGGAGTTCTCTGCAACAGCCTTATTGATTAAGTTCCCACAGTGTTAAATCATTCTGTAGCTCTCACTCCATTCTGCCTATCTTCCCACCCCTGAATAATAAAAGCTTTGGTGGATTTATGGGGGTGGTGCAGTAGATGAGGAGCATTTGACAAACACCATAGCATAATACAGTTTCTATTTATGCAATGCCCTTAGCTTCAGAACATTTCACATGCCAAGACAGTATTTAAAAAAGCAAAATTAAACTAATCTGACTTTGTTCTTGCTTGTATGCTGCTTCTGTTACCCTTAGGAACCTCTGCCAAACGCATCCAAATGTGTCCTTTCCTGGCTGTAGTGAATTTGAAATAACAAGGAAAAAAACCTAGTAAGGCAATGATGGTTCCCTTTTCATCACCCTTCAAGCTGGAATTATCCAATAACTTCAAAATACATTTCGCGTTATTTTTTCACCGGCATATGTCTGAGATATGCAAGTCTACATAACACAATTAAAAAAAAAATAAAGCAAGAACAAAACTTCCATTTCCACTAGAAATAAAACTGTATTATTTCTCATTGTGAAAGGCCCTACCCAGAATCATCGATCCTCATGTCACTAGAACAACAATAAAGGCTTAGGCTTAAGATTACTATAGGCTTGGCTGTGTTATTTCGGAACTGGGGGTCATGGAGGATTTTTTCAGAATGGGTCATGCATTAAGGAGACGCTAAGGGTTAAGTTTCCTTAGAGGACCCAGCAAGGGAAGATGCAACTTATCCAACTATACCCTGAGCTATCCTGAGGGGAAGCGGGCTGGCACAGAAGCCTCAGGAAAGATGTTCTGAAAGTGTAAAACTAATTATTATTATCCAGAAAAAAAGGTTGAAAGTGACTGAAACCACCTCTTAAGAAAAGACCAAGAGAAGTGTATGTTAGAAAGCAGGAAAGAGCAAAATGAGGCTGGACCAGCTTTTTAGCAACATGACCAAGTGACAAATTTCAGTTGATAGGGTTTTTCAGTTGAAAAAGGAATATTACTCATTCAGAAAACATGACAAAACAAAATAAAACATAATGTCTGTTACAATAACCAGTAACTATGGCACTTTAAAAATCCTACAAGAGAAATTCTTGTCATGCATAGAAACATTTTATAAATTAAAACATTAATAAGAATTTATTATGAACTCAAACTCAAAATGCACAATTTTGGATTCAATCTGCATTTATGAAATGCAGATTTCACAAATCCATATATGGGGAGGGACTAGAGTTCAAGATTTTTACTATCTTCTTCATACTACTGATCATTAACGCAACACCCTCACTGGTCAGCTTTTATTCTGCCCATGGCTGCACATCATACAATTTCTAGCACCTCACTGCCAGCAGCAAGTAGATCGACTCCCTCCAGACAAACAGCACGGCATCCCTTCTCCTTCCCACAACCATTTTTAAACAAGCTAGATGCTGTCACGGACGTGCCTCACGGGCACTTTTGGCGGAGGGAGGCCGGTGCCCGCTGCTCAGCCGGCGGGCTCGGCCCTGCAGTGCCAGGCGCTCCTTGGGAGCAGCCAGCGGGAGCTGAGCCTGCAGCCAGGATGGGGTTCTTCCTCTCCTGCAACTAAAGGCACATTTTTGCTTTCTGCATTTCTTTCTGCCTGGATATCCCATTAATTCATTATTGAGAGGAAACATATTCCCAGAAAAAGAGGAAGAAAAATTGCTGCTACCAGGCTCTTTGATTCAACAGGTGAAGGGTAGCACTGCAGGAAAGAAATTAAACAGCTACACTAAAATGAATTTAATATGAAAAATGGAAACCTCAGATCACCAATATGCTCTAAACACAATAAAACCCGTGGCAGGAGCATGTGTGTTATTTCTAATATCCCAGTTATTCCCACTACAAATAATTATACCTTGCTACCTCATGATACCAACAGATTTATTTTGATTGTTTGAACTTTACTTCCCTCCCTTCCAAAAAAATTCTTGTATTTTGCTCACTTCATTAGTTGTTAAATTTTAGCCATGATATACAGATTTACATCATTTGTCTCGCTATTGTTTGCAAGGAACATATTTTCTCACCCATCTTTACAGAAAGTACTAACTTATTTGACAAAATTTCCCACTGATTTCAATCCAAATGCTCACAGATTAAATCACTAAATAGAATCAGTGAAAGTAGACCTTTTGCATTAGTTTATGCATTTAGCTTTAAAAGGAAAACAAAATAAAACAGAGGTATGCTCTGTACTTCTTAGTACTAAACCTATATACGCATTCCTCTAGTATTAACAAAAATTAGTTCAAATTCATACACTGGAAATATTCCAAATATTTTAAGTCACTTCTTAGCTACCAAAGCATATTCACACTCAGTCCTTTGCAAATTCTTCTTTATTTTATGAAGTAATATTACTGAGAAGACAGTTCTCAAATCTACAGCTGTAAGAGTGATGAAATATTTTTTTGATGGGTATGTCCTTTCCACTTCAGGAAGTGCTCTCAAAGAGGCAGGGTCTCTGGACCAGAAACTATGATTCAGTACAGATTTGTCCTGGGAATTATACTAAGGTTCAGCATAAAGTTCTATAGTCCACGCTGAAGATTTCAGCTGAACATAATTAAAACTTTTAGTAAAAGATAGAATTTACCAGGGGACCATCCAATAATTGAGACATGAGAAAAGGCCATTAGGAAAAGATACACTTTCCATAATTCTGTTCTAAGAATAAACACAAAACTGAAGTGTTTCTATTGCTCTGCAGAACTGAACATGATATTTAACATATTTGACCATTACATTTTCTTAAATAAGATTCTCCTAGTTCTCAAATTACAAAAACCAGGAAATGTAAAAACCCATTTTCAAACAGCAAGCACAGGTTGATATTCATCCCATGTAATTTTATCCATCTAAAAGTTAAATATTTAGTGTAAGATAAGTTTCAAAGACCTACTGAGCAGGCAGTGAAGAGAAACATGCCAGTGTTTGAAGAGTCCATTCTACAGTTTGTACACTGTCTGTAGGATATGGCTACGACCAATAAGCTGTTCCTTCCTTCTCTCTTTCTCATCTGGAGGAGTTACATGTGCAAAGACATACTTGGTTTGGTTTTGCTTTTTCTTGTTATTTGTTTGCTTTATTTAAATTCTAATCTGCTTTTCCAATGGATTCGGTGAGCTGGAGTGCCCTCTGAAGATGCTTCTCCTTCTCTTCATTGCCTGCCTGCATGGCGTAGGTAAAATGCTAAAATTTGTGTAAGTAACTTTTAGTTACTTTTGAGTAACTAAAATGTAGTAAATTTGACTCACTGACAGGTTCAAAAATGCAGTATTTTCTTTATCCATATTTTAAATCATCAAATATATCAAATTACCAATATGCGATGCTGGGTTTAGTCAATGCCAAAAAGAATAGTTGTTGGCCAAATGTCAAGATATTTTTAACAACGATCATTTTTCAGAATTTGAGTTATCAGAACACAGAAAGGTCAGGAGGATGATAAACAGTGGATTGACTGTAAATGCTGCAAAGGATCACCTAGCTGAATGGCCACAGTCCGCAAAATATAGAGATATAAATATATTTTATTATAGAGTCGCATGCGAGAAAATAATTAACTGGGAGCAAAAACCCAAATATTTTTCTTTGAAAAGCAGTATTACAGGAAATTATCAATATCTATCTCAGTATAATTTCTTCATGTAATATTGTGGCACTGTTATCAAAATTATCATATGTCACAAAACAGAAGCAATGAAGAGTCCCTCCCTATGCAAAATTTTGGTGCAACCACTCTTGTGATACATCTTCACACTGCAAAGAAAGTGTGAAGTAGAAAACTTAGAAGAGAGCTACATAAGTGATGCAAAGTTATAAAACAAAAGCCAAAAAATACGGGACTGAAGGTGCTCCAACTAGCTTATCAAAGTGAAGGTCAGAAGTGTGAGTATGTACAAATGAAGAAAATATGCCAGAGAAACAGGTTAAATATACTCCATACAAACTTTGCAGGACACTTTTTCATGCACAGGGAGTCGTAATTAATTCTTCAAGTGTGAGCAGGCAGTCCAGAGATGAAAAGTTAAGGAAAAGGAAAATTATCTGTGGTATGATGCACGTGCCCTAATGTGGGAATCTAAAACTGCAACCAAATTTAGATTCTCTTTGAAGTTAACAGGAGGAACTAAGCACCTTCACAGGACAATTCATCTCATCCTAAATAGAAGCCTGAAATTTCATGGAATGCATCTGGTCATACCTTTTTCTGTCCTCTCACTAGAACAGTGGCAAAGATGACTAGCTCAGACTGAGATATCTATGCTTTATATGTCCAAACTTAGGTGAGATGTATCCCAGCCTGCATGACGTTTTAGAGCCAGACTGTCTTCTGGAGCTGCAGTGTTATCACCAGAAAACTGATAATCTGTATTTTTCTTTCTCCTAGGGAGGAAACCTTATCCCTTTGCCTGAGTATGAGAATGTAGAGAGAAAGAAAGAGGGAATCTTTCAGTCGCTTAGGGCAGTAGTGCATAATCACTAGATTTTTCTTTTCAGGTTTCAACTCGAAATTACAGATCTAACTTCCATTTGTGACTGCTTTGACTGTACTGAGATTAGCGTTTACCATATCACTTTCTACAGCTGGTATCAGTGAAAATATTTATGCACACAGTGAGAGGAGAAAAGTATCTGCCAAAACCTGTGGGTGCCACTAAAAACAACGTTTCTTTCAAATCTGTGTTCTTGTACAGGGCACAGCACAATAGTACTTTGCTTACAGTTGGAAATACCAGGCACTTCCACAACCCCAAAAAATAAAGTAAAAATAATTATTGCCCTGTAGTAGTAATTATATCTAGAGCAAATTAGGCACTATAAGTACAACAGAGCCTCAGTTATGCCACCTCTGTGGGGTAAGAGATGTTGACTTTCTAACGAAGCCCCTCTGTAACAGATGCAGCTGTAAAGTCTAGTCTTAACTTCAAGCTCTCCTTAGATTTTCAATAAATAGCTATAGCGCACATGAAAATAAAGCCCAGTAAAATATGAACATGCAGAGCTCCCTTAGGCTTAGCCTATGGATAGTAAACCAGTTTAGAGTTTCAAACACTATGATGGTAGCAATCATTCTTAGATACTTTATTCACTTGGAGACGATGGGTTGCTACCAGAGCCAGACAACTAAGAACCAGATGGACTGTGAAGTCTGTGCCAGGTCTTCTCAATATAAATGGCTGAACGAAATGTTCCTTCTTACCAACATTTGGCAGAGAATACTTGGGGGGGTTTTAATTGCCATTGCTACAAACCATAGAAAGGCTTGTGTGACGGTGATGGAATGCTGGCCTCACTGAAGAAAGACCAGTTTTACCTTAGTTAATGAATAATAGTTGCCATTTTCTGTAATTGTTCCCCTTCTTTACTGTCACAAATGGTCTTATGATAATAATCATAGTATATAATCTGACACAAGTGCTCTTAAAGAAATTTCTAGTAAAGGACTGCAGCCTCTGTGGGAGGTAACTGTTGGAATTATCTTAAACCACTACCTGTCTTCCACTACAATAGAAAAGGCCTTTAACTGAAATAATCCTTTTTCAAACGAGCAACTTTTTTTTTCCCTCTGCAATTCACTCATCTTAAAAAGAGCACTATAGCTTTTGTGCATAACTTAATTCATTCTTCAAGACAAGTACAAAATTTGTCACTGACATTTAGCGCCAGCCGTAGGCAATGGATAAAATGAACTAGTTAGCAATTTAACCTGTAAAAAAAACAGAGTGGGATGAACAATTTTCTGCCATCAAAGCAAATGGCTAACATTTAGCTAGATTTTATTTTTATTTTTCAGCCCATCCCATCCTCAAGAAGAAAGAAGTCAGGCTAACATTTTTTCTGGGTCCTAAATCTTCCTCTCAGCCTATTTCTTTAATGGTTTAAAGTAAATGACTATCCAGAGGATAATTAGGCACTGTGCTGTCGCATCGTGTCAGGTCACAGCTGGATTTAGTCAGCATTAACCTTTGGGGAGAATTGGAATATCAGTATCATTTAAAATTAAAGACGTGTAAGCAGGCATTTCTGGAGATGTTAGAAAAGTAATTGTCTGTAAATTGTTTGACCTTGAGATTTAATTGCATGCACAACACACATTCTAGCAAGAACCCTGGACTGTGTTCATTCTCTTTCACCTCCGTACCTCTCACTTTGCAGAACCCATTAAGCTACCTGTGGATTTTTCTGAAAAATATTAAAGATTGTTTTATACCAAGAACAAAAGCTTTTAAGCAAGACCTCTTGCAAACAAAACTGTTAAATAGCTGTAAGTACAGACCTCAACTATTTGAATTTCAGCCTTTTTATACACTTAGAAATGTTTATATGTACATAGAAAATACTCCCGTTAAAGAGCTATGTCTAATTTTTATTCTCCCCCTCTTTTTTTTTTACTAACAAGTTTGCATATTATGCCTTATTCCCTTTTTCCCTAATGAGACAGCTTATGCTTTCAAAGTCCCTCAAGCTAGGCAAATCTCTCCACTGCTTCCACTGTTAATAATGAAACTTCATAATTATACAAATCCAAGGTGGCCAATCAGCTTCTCGGGCTGAGCCTTCGGGTACCTCATGCATTATTTATGTGGCACTCGGGCCTGTGAACTCACTTGCTTATATTAGAAGTCTAATTAATATTTAATCACACATAGAAAGGGCACACAAAGCTGTGCTAGTCCCCGGCAGAAGTGCACGTAAAAGTGTACACCAGTGCTTGTTTACTTGTCTCTGTGTGTGTGTGAATGTGCATGCTATAATATGCACACTCAGTCACACTGATTAGAAATACTCCTCTCAGATTGGGAATGAGGCAAGTCTTTGAAGATGCTAACA
Organism: Opisthocomus hoazin; assembly: GCF_030867145.1. Taxonomy (NCBI): domain Eukaryota; kingdom Metazoa; phylum Chordata; class Aves; order Opisthocomiformes; family Opisthocomidae; genus Opisthocomus; species Opisthocomus hoazin. Next base: position 85,906,696 of record NC_134415.1, read on the forward strand.
TATGCTGCGAAAGATAGTTTTGATCCTGACTGCAAAATGACTTTCTCAGGTGATGCTGAAACCAGTTGATACTCTCCACGAAGATTTCAGCCTATGAAAACCAATGCCAAGGAGAACTTTTTAGGTTTCTTGGTTCAGGAATTACTTTCTACATGCCTGTGGACATCCTTTCTATATTCCTGGGGCCAGACTCTCCATTCATACTGGCACTAAGTCATCAGCTGCAAAGCAGTTCTTATGACAGTCCATGATAAAAAGCAATAATACCTCCAAATACGCTCACTTTTTGGGTACATGTTATAAACATCTCTTCCCTGGCATGGGAATGCTGGTTAATCCCAGCTGCTAGCTTGTATGGAGAAGTTCTTGAAACAATCTTATTTATGATGATGATGATTTAAGTGGTAGAAGATGCCCCTTGTTACTGGATTTTTTCTAGAAAACTTTCATGCGGGTTCATCCTGAATTATATTCATCCTCAAATATCATTGCACCTCTACCTGCAAAATCCTGTTTTCTGTTGCTTCCTTATTGTCTGCTCAGACTCTGACAGATCATGCTACAGTATGAAACCTTTATGATGGGAAGGAAGAGAGATCCGTATCTGGAAAACTCTCTGAGTCCACAAGCCAAAGTGGTGAGAAAATGATCCATCTTGATATTATAAATTCACTTAGCACAATGTAGCTTAATATTAAACAAAATGTTTCATCACATTGATTATTACTATTATTTCAACCAACATTTCCAAAGAAGCCATTAACTGTTCCGAGTTATTATCCTCTCAGACCACTGCAACCTCTCCCCACCATTGCACTATTGCTTTTAAGGCAGACAACAAAGGACTTCATCTGAACTTCCTCTTCACAACACTGTTTTCATTCGTATTTTCACTAGCATCGTCTCCCCACAAACAGTAGCAAACAGAACTTATGAACTTCATTCCAGAATTTGCAATTAAAGCATTAATGTAGCCTTGAGATGATTGATTTTATCAATATATAAAATGGCTGTGATGATAACCAGAGCTGGAAAAAAACCAAGAAAACTCAGTTTGGTGCTCAGAAGAAGACAAATCAGGAAGAAGAAGAGTGAGGACTCTGGGTAATGGCACTGGTGAGGTCACACCTGGAGTGCTATGTCCAGTTCTGGGCTCCAAAGTACAAAAGAGACATGGAGCTACTGGAGAAAGTCCAGTGAAGGGCCACTAAGATGGTGAAGGGACGGGAACATCTCTCCTATGAGAAAAGGCTGAGAGAGCTGGGATTGTTTAGCCTGGAGAAGAGAAGGCAGGGGGGATCTTATCAATGTGTACAATTATTTGAATTGAGGGAATGAAAAAAAGGGAGCTGGGCTCTTTGCCGTGGTACCTAGTGACAGGACCAGAGGCAGTGGGCACAAACTGAAACACAGGAGGGTCCCTCTGCATATCCTGAACATCAGCAAATGCTTTTTTCACTGTGAGGGTGACCAAGCACTGGCATAGGTGGCCCTGAGGTGTTGTCGAGTCTCCATCCTTCCCTTACTGAAATGCCGTCTGAACTTGGCCCTGAGCAACTGGCTCTAAGTGGTCCTGCTTGATTAAGGGGGTTGGACCAGGTGATCTGCAGGGATCCCTTCCAATCTCAACCATGCTGCAAGTCTGTCACAATTTTTAAAAAACTGTCCAAGACAAAACATAAAATTTCTGTCTAATGTTTGGCATTTCCTTTTCTAATATCTTTTATTTTTATTTTATACACTTTAATTTTAAAATGAGAAAGCAAGAAGTTTATACATTAAAAGAAATATTATTTTTTGTTTTCGCTGGGATATCTCACTTCAAAGAGAACACTGTGCAAAGTTCCTACTCTTCTACCAACTTAGTTTTGGTTGAAACTATTCTCTGAACATAAATCAAAGAGGTAAATATTTTTAGTTACTTCTAAAACCATGTGAGTAAAATTTGTTGAAATCATGTCTCATAGCTCTGGTGATACTCATTCAGGTTCAGAAACTCTTTGAAACTTTAAATTGGTAAGTGATCTTTAGAGTCTTGAATGAAGTGTGCTACACAAGTAAAAATTATTATGATTGTTAAACAATTAAGTGAAGTACTATAAAACATTGCAATGATTGCTCAAGTGAAGCAATCCTTCCTTCTCCTGCTAGTCTCACTTCTCTCTTTAAATCCAGATTCCAGAGCTTAAATTTGTCATTAGATCAACTTACAAAGTAAAGCAGCCTATCAATGTGGCCTCAGAACTAAGCTGGATCTCAGTGGTGCAAAATGCTTCTGTAAAACAACTCAAAAGACGTAGGAAACTGTATGATTTCATATGTTTGACAGCAAAGTTCTTAAAATAAAATGGCTTTTAAAAAAAACCACCCTGCTTTTTGAGGCATCACTTCCACTTGCTACAGAGGACCATCCATAGCAAATTGATAGAAATAAATGAGTTGGCCCACTGTGCACTCCATACCTTTCCATGTATGTAATATACACATACACGATATATTGACATCAGTTTGCTAAACACCTCTGGCAATCACTGAAATAACAGACATGCATATATTAGCTCAGTAATACGTTTTAAATTAAACAAAATTCCAATTTATCTTGATTTTTATTCTCCTTTCAGGGACAAAAATAGTAAGGGATTAAATGTATGCCAGGAACTCTGTACCAAGCATCCAAGCATCTGGCAAATTTATGGGTTTTTGCATCCATTTTCCAGTGCTACAGTCCCAGAGGTGCATGAAATGAGAAGAAACATTTGTTGTAGTTCCAGAGAGAGTCTGCAATTTCATAACTCTTATTTAAGATACTTTCATTTAAAAAAATAAAAGACTTGCAACCATGTTTACACTATTTCCTTACAATCCAGAATTTGAAATGAAGATGTTTAATGGGGAACATTCCTTCATTAACAAGACCTAGATGAATCACTGTGATTTTCTTTTATTCATGCACCTTTCTTTTGCACTGGAGTTACTATTTTAACACCAGACTAGGTAAGTCTATCGACAGACAGAGCACTGGATAATATCAGCAGCTTCAGAGGCAAAAGTCATCAAAAAGTGGGTTGCTTTTGCAGTATTGTGCAAAAATATTTTCCAATATTTTTCCACATTGTGGTTGTTTGCTAAATGTACCATTATGCCACCATCTTCAAAGCTTAAACTTGATCTACTTAAGACCTGTGTACTAAACAAGACACTAGAGATTAAAAAAAAAGATTAAAAAAAATAATAATCTAACATTACTAGCTTCCATATTCCATTCCAGGTTCAATACAGGATTGTTCTATTAACTGTATTTTCTAATGGTCTGGTCAGCCCACCATTAAATTATTCAAATAAAGCTGAGGGACCTGATTCTCAGCTGGCACATATCAGTATAGTTCCATTGATTTAAATAGGGCTATACCAATTTACATCTCCTGTGAATCATGCCCATCATTTCAGTCAGAATGATTAAATGATTAGTTTCCTAGTATATTAGCATAAATTGATAATAACTAATGAGTGTTCATAATTCTTTGCCTTTTTGTAAAGCCCTTTTCAAGCACAGGAGCATTCACGTGGTAGAAGGGTGAATACATAAACTGTTGTCACATATGCAACTGAATAATGTTACACAGCACAGTCAAAACCACAGGAAAGATATACAGTCCTTCTGAATCTACAACTCCCCATGCTCAAGAAATTCAAGAGAGTAAAAACTCTGAGATTAAAAGAACAGATGTTGCTATTTTATAGTAGTACAAAATAGTAATACTGCAATAAATGGCCTAAGAAGGTAATAATTTTATGCTACAGAAAGACTAATGTGCCTTTCTTTGAAAGAAAACATTACTCCACAAGCAGAATATTTGAGAAAAATATCAGGTTTTACCAAAAATAGGATGAATTAGCAACTGCCGTGCTAAATAAAACATCAGTAATAATAGCACATATGCAAATAAATCAAAGACAGTGAAAGCTCTTAGTGTAGTATGCCTTGTTAAAAATCTTGACAGTATTTTCCAATCGTCAAGTATTCACCAGCTGTGTTGACAAACTCGGCCCCACCTAAGGTGTGCTCTTCCCCAGCCACTGCTACTTTTAGGCTTCAGTATGAAGCAGGCATTTTTCCTCTCTTTGCCACAAGCAGAACACTTGCTGGACACTTCTGTAGCTTCACAGCATGGCAGAGAGAAGAGTAACTAAAGTATCTACCACTATTCCAGCAACCCCTCCCTTCTAAAAAAATCCCAGATTTTCTTGCACATCAGTCCAAGGCAAAGAAATTAACTCCACTGACAATCAAAACCTGCAACATACACCCTTTTTTTCACCATTTAAAAGGCCTGGTGTATCATTTTGTCTTCTGTAACAACCACATACCACATAGGGAGAAAATCAATTTTAAAATACTAATTTAAATGGAAGATATTATTTCCAGATAAATAAAAGCCATAGAATAGGAAAAAAAAAAAATCACACAGTAACAAATGCTCATCCCAGAACTTACTCTGCAGCAAATATAATACACTAAAGATGTGCCGTAAAACTTGAGAGGGAAATCATTGATTCAAAACCCATAGAGTGAGGTGATGCAAGTTAACAGACATTCTTGGACAGGATCTGTTAAGCCCATGTCCAGCTCAGCAAGAGGCATTTCCACAGTTTCCTTAGATTTTGTGTACTTCGATTTTTAAAGGTACAATAATATGGAAAGGATTTCTCATAAAAGAGTAATAAATATACTCAGAAACATCAAGTTATATCTGCTTTGCTTACAGTTTGCAAAATATCCAAAGAATCTTAATTTAGAAAACACAGACTTTGGGAAACAGAAATGATCACGAAATCACTAAATATTTCTCTGGATTGAAAAAGGAAATTGAAAGAGAGGCGAATGAAAGAGAGAATGAAAGAGTAATGGCAAAAAAATAAAAAAAAAGGAAGAAAAAATAAGATAAAAAGAGACAGAGAGAAAGAATACGAAACTAACCTTACTCACAGTCAAAATGTCATTCAGCAATCTTGTTTTCATTCCTAGAAAGTACCTGTATTAAACCTATTTTTATTAAAAGTGGCGTTTTCTGCCCAGCTTGACTTTACCTTCTAAATATATATATATACAGACATACAATCAATTTTTGACTCCTGATCAGAATAATTCATTTCAAATCCTCATTTCATTTTGTTTTATCCAAGACCTGTTTGGAGTTTCTATATAAATTTAGGAATATGAAGACTTCACTGCAGGTGTTCCCAGTGTGTATTATCAAGAACAAATTCTTAGATATAACTCTCAAACACCATGTACCTTTCACAGAATCATAGAATCATAGAATGGTAAGGGTTGGAAGGGACCTTACAGACCATCTGGTTCCAACCCCCCTGCCATGACCCCCTTTCACTAGACCAGGTTACTCAGAGCCCTGTCCAACCTGGCCTTGAACACTCCCAGGGAGGGGCCAGCCACAGCTTCTCTGGGCAACCTGTGCCAGTGCCTCACCACCCTCACACTGAAGAGCTTCTTCCTCACATCCATCTAAATATGCCCTCTTTAAGTCCAAAGTCATTACCCCTTGTCCTGTCACGCTGTGCCCTTGTCAAAAGTCCCTCTCCAGATTTCTTATAGAATCATAGAATCATAGAATGCTTTGGGTTGAAAGGACCTTTAGAGCTCATCTAGCCCAACCCCCCTACAGCAAGCAGGGACATCTGCAACTAGATCAGGTTGCTCAGAGCGCCATCCAACCTGGCTTTGAATGTTTCCATGGATGGGGCCTCCACTACTTCTCTGGGCAATCTCTTCCAGTGTTTCACCACCCTTATCATAAAAAATGTCTTCCTTATATCTAGTCTAAATCTATCCTCTCTTAGTTTAAAGCCATTGCTCCTTGTCCTTCTTGTAGGCCCCCTTCAGGTACTGGAAGGCTGCTATAAGGTCTCCGTGCAGCCTTCTCTTCTCCAGGCTGAACAGCCCCAACTCTTGCAGCCGTTCCTCATACGAGAGGTGTTCCAATCCTCTGGTCATTTCTGTGGCCCTCCTCCAGATTTGCTCCAGCAGGTCCATGTCCTTCCCGTGCTGAGGGCTCCAAAGCTAAATGCAGGACTCCAGGTGGGGTCTCGTCCAAGTAGAGCAGAGAGTATTCTATATAATATTTTTCAGAGTTTTGCTGATGAAAAATAAGTACCCGATATAGCTAAGAAACTTTCTTGTAAACTGAAGTTGTAACATACTTGCATTTATACATTTGGATAAGTACATATTGTGTGTGTTTGTCCAAGCATACACTCCTCTATGCACTATACTTACAGGCATACATATATATATAGATGCATATGTATTTATCAAAATCTTCAAAACTGATTCAGCAATTAAACAGGTTTTTTCAGCAATTAAGACATCAGTAATGTAATTGTCAGTAAACTTGATTTCCACCACTACTCAGCTTTCCTGGTTTCACTTTGAGATTCAAATTCACCATTATTTAAAACTTCTACTAATCCAAATAAAAAAAGAAAAATAAAATCCACGTATAGAAAAACTTTGATGTGTTTCTTTCATCTGACTTTTGTAAAACCATTGAAACTTGGTGCTCACTTCAAAATCTCAGCCGAGAGCTGTCAATTACAGCTATTTGTGCAAGATCCTTGCTTCTTTAAATGAAAGGAGCACAAGGTGACATTAGGCATAGCTTCCCCAGTGTCTCTTCACGGTTTTGTGTCTGCTACACAGGAGCAAAATGTACAATAGGATACAAGAAATCCCACTTTGGAAGGTTGGAAGACTGAGATCAAATCTGCAGTCTTTCACTCCATTTTCCTATGAGTGTCTCACAAAGCTTAAGTACTAGTGTTATTTGCTACTTGGATACACTTACATAGAAACTTTTCTTCTTCTCTTCCTTGGAAGTCAATGAGAGGTTTTCCCTTGACTTCACTGAGGTAAGGATGAGGCATTATACAGCCAAAAAAAGATACTGTTCTTGATGACCTACAGTTGCTGTGCACACACTCCCTTTTCAAGTTTTACTCTTTCAACACCTCCTTCCCTCTGGGTGTAGAGAAATGCAATAAAGTCTGCATTTTCTCTACAACCTCTGTCTTAAATAGTGGGGAAGGAAACAACAGAATGAAACTGAAGTGGCTGGCACCATATTCTCTATTCCTGCCACCTAGCAGTACAATCGAAAGTCCTTTTTGTAGCATAGGGACAAGACTCCTGTGCAGTTTACATTACAATAGGGATAAAAATAAAGGAATTGAGCTGACTCAGGAGACAACAGTGTGAAAGAATCCTAGCATACATTTGATTCTAATGCATACCTCTGATACGTAACCATATTTAATATCTGCTGTCTTCTCTAATCTTTACTGAGTTCAATGCTATCACCTAGAAAAGCAAAACTTTGAACCAAAGTAAGCATTTCTTTGCAAAATATTTTGGTTAGGTCAGAACAGGTGAGACTCTCCTATGCACTGGAGGTATCTTCACAGTATTTAGTGTGTGTTTTAATTACAGAAACTTTAAGTCAGTGGTTTTAAGTTTAAAAGATATCATAACAAGAAGTTTTAAAAGAATTCTTCACCTAGACTTTTTCTATTGGTAAGTTAGCTGGTAGAGATTATGAAATGAAACAGTATTGCAATCAGTGTCAACAGCTGAACATTCTGGATTTCATACGCTAGTGTCATTCAAGAGTTACACTTGGAAGAAATGCATTCCAGTGTGATACCCAATGGGTAGCCTTCTTCACAGTTACATCTTTCCTGCTTTGTTGCCAAGCATCTGCATATTAATAAGTAACATTTAATGAGAGGAAGCACTCCAAAGTAACACACTAACTCAGAGTCTTTATTCACTGTATCATAGTAAAAATGTACACTTCTGCCAAAGGGAAGTTATGCCTTTAAACTGCAACTCTAAATTGCAACTAACGTGCAGAAGCAAGGATGTCACAGTTACACATAATTGCCATTTCTACAGGAGCCTGTTTCCTGTGGTGACAGTAGCATATTTAAAAGATAGCATTTTCAGTCTTTGATGTCACTTTTCTCATACAAAACTGTTTTTTCACTGAGAGCCCCATTCAGAAGCCCAGCCTTATCCAGTAAAGCACTTATGCATATGCCTAGATCCCATTTATTTCAAAGGAACTTAGGCACATGATTATGATTTTTTTTTCTGAAAAGAGATTGAACTTAAGTATATGTTTCATATGCTTTGTCATATAGAAACCTAAAATAGGAGCATAACTCCTAACTGCAATACTACTAATACTCCCAACTACCCAGGAATTTTAGTGACAACGAGTTTTATCATGTTTTACAGGTTTATTTTTCCAAATAATGTTTTAGTATCATCTTGTCTTATCACATAGCACACGCTGTAAGCTTATTACAAACCAACAAAAAGTTTGAGAAAATATTAAGCTTAATCATATTTGAATCTTTAATACTTTACCAGTGCTCCGCATGGCTTAAACATCATAAGATTTAAATACCACAGAAGCTTTTTTTTTCATATTTGAAATGAGAATGCTAAGAAAGGTATCTGCTGCTTATACAACAGGTTGTAAACCAGAAATTCACAGAGAAGCCAGGGGAAAGACCTTTCTTCTGTCTTCCGCATTTCTCTTTCCATCTTTTGCTTTTTCTTACTCCTAACCACTGTAATAAAAAAGGTGTTCTCCTGGATAAATATTACAGAACAAAGAATACAGTGAGATTGGCTCTGTTCTACTACTAATTTTTTTTTCCAGCATCCTAGCTATACATAGTGCCCACATAGTATAGCAACAGAAATTGTCATCTGTTCCCCTTGTACAAAATACCTCTGTGCCACTCAAAACCTGAGGAAACCCGTTTTAGCAACCCTGTCATTGAAGTCACCCTTTATAGACATACTTACTGTTTAATACCTCAATGTTGGTTGTTGGGGTTTTTAATTAGTATCCTCATTGTAAAAGTCTGTGATAGTTTTAATATTTATACACTAAGGGTGACACATCGGGAAGGCTGTGTCATCATCGTTCTTCTAATAGAACACTGGGTGCAGTTTTCCCTGGGGCCTTTCAGTGATTTTCATCATTAGGGTAGACCACAGTGGCTGTTGAGGTACGTGTAATGCATTGCCTCTTCTTCATAAGCTGATTACATTTTCTCTCTTAGGATACGTTCTTATAGGTAGAGCACAGAACTGAAAATTTAGAAATGTATTTTCTGTTTCTCACTGGGCCACAGACTTCCTGTGTTGATTGTGAACAAACTGTTTTACTTACTCTACCTCTGCTTTTCACATCTGAAAAGTAGAGACAAAAGCAACAGGAGCACTTCAAGGCTTAATTCATTAAAACTGGCAAAGAACTTTCAGGTCACTGAATGGAGGCTTCTACAGATTAACATATTAAAAGTTTTAAAAATTTATTTGTGATCTGCTTTAACCGATGCAAGGTGTTTCTAAACTAGAAGTAACAGGAAAATTTAAGACTACGTCACTGGTATACACGTCCAGTTTTATAGACCAGTAACTGCAACTTAAAGATATTAATGTGTTTCCTCTATTTGGACTGTGTACCAGAGTACTAACATACACTTCAGGAATAACCTTCTTCCGATGGAAAGTCAAAATAAAGCTAAAATCAATATAAATACATGCTTCATGTTTATACACACATACAAGTTACACATACAGAAAATATGTTCATCGAGATACCAGTCCAAAGAAAGAAAAATATTTTTCCTTGATTGTGTTAAGAGGCCATAATTCCTCAAACTCAATGATACACACTGTTGAAATGCTCTGAAATAAAATGCCTGTAATTAACTAATATATGATTTTATATAAGATCCTTTCTTTAATATATGTCTTCATATTAACGCACTGTGCTTAAAGGAAAATAAAATAGTTAGCAGAGGAAGAAAAGACATATTTGTAATTTAAAAAATAATAAAATCTGATTTATTCCAATAGCATTTTTCCCCAGGATTTTTCCTTTTAAAAATAAAAATTCCATTTTCCTGTCTGAATTCAAAATGATTGACTGGAGCACAATATTAAGTAATAAATAAAACAGTCCCAGTGCCTGAAAGACTCCTGAATAAAGAGAAAATTATTTTTGGATTTTCCTTCTGATCAGATATGAAATATTCTGAAACGCCACCTCTATAATTTGATAAAAAGCTTGATATCCCCAAATGAAAATAGGATTCAGCACTTTCATTTTTCTGTCTCTAAAGGAACCTCTAGGTAAACTGATTTTAAAAAAATGAAAATCTCAAGCATAAAGGTGGGAGTAATGAAGCAAGTTTAAATATGCGCTGACCTTTGAAATGAACTGCATTCCATGTTGTTTGGCCAAGGAGCTGGCTGTGTTGCTGTCTCCATCAATTTCCACAGCATAAAAGATGCGGGTTTTGGAGCTGCCCTGCTCTCTGGTGGATGTTGATAGGCATGGCCGCAAATACACCAGCGCTGATAGTAACGGCCATATGTTCATTGCTCTGAAATATTAAAAAGAAATCCACAAGGGATAAAAGTGTAAGCATCTTCTTTTGTTGTTGTTGTTGTTCACTGTAAGAATTTACCCAGAGGTGGCTGTATTTTATTTTCCCCTTCTCTGGTTAAAAAATAAAATCCTACAATCATTTGCTTAGTAGCAATATCAAACTAAAAAGAAGAAAGCAAAACAAAACACATTATTTTTGGAAGCTAAGAGTATTATGCTGTTTGACAGTACCTAAAAGCAAAGTAATATTGTGTTATATGATTTTATTCATATAAATTAAAAGGAGCTTTAGTTATGTAATTATTTCCTTTTTCCACTCCTGTTTTATTATATAAATTTCACAAGTTTTATTCAGCGATTTGCTAATCTCAAGCTGTTCACTAGACCTGAAGGTCAAAAGGCATTCTCTGAAGAATTTCAGTGCTTGATATCAAAATGGAAATTTGCCACTTGAATGTATAGTAATTTTAATAACAACCACTAATCTAAACATCTATGCATCTGTTCTAAGCCATTCTGTAATATATTTTATTAAGTATCAGTTTAAAAGAGAGTCTTATAATCTACTCATATATTGCCTAGAAAAATGAAGGATAGAAAGATTACAAAGTAAAGATTATACACGTGAGAAGTACTACAGGTATCTTAATTAGGCAATATTCATACCTGGCTGAAAACTGATTCTGTACATGCTAACTCTAAGGCACTAGATCCTGGCTTTAAAAATATGACAGTAGCAAGTAACAAAATCATCCTGAGTGATATCCTGGTGTTTAATCTGTGATGAAACAACAAAGATATCTTTTAAGTAGATGTGCTAGTAAGTGCAAACAGTGGTATAAATACAACTTACTTTTCCACCTACATTCCTATTCTTTTATGTACCTGTCAAGATCTGCACAATTACAGGGTATAAAAGTTAATTTTGAAATGGATGGGATAATATAGTTTTGCATGTTATAAGTGGTCATGCTCATTTATATGCTTGCAGTGTTTGCAGCAATTATCATTCAAATAATCACCAACAGCAGTTAGATATAAATTATCAGTGGGACCATACAAATATGTAGAAATAAATCACTTTATCAGTCCAGTCTTTGAAGATATACATCTGTCTTTCCTAAGCCATGTCTTTCAATTGCATCCTTCTTGGAATTTCAAGAATTAACACCAAGCAGCCAGCCACTAAATTCCATCCCCACACCCTGTAGTAGCTCTTTTTAATATTAGGTGCAAATTGAGGTGCGACAGAAAAAAACAGTTTATCACATATCTCACAGTCCACAATAATGCAAACCTACAATCTTTAATAAACACTGCCAGACTGAAAAAATATACTTAAGGGATCTGCACAGTTAAAGATAAAAATCAGATCTTGACTGAGATCCCACCAGCTAGATACTTCTGAAAAGGCCTAGTAAAGCCTATCATATGGACTCCGTACCAATTATGTTAGAGAGTTTCTGGATTCTGATTGCTATCTGAAGAATAGACAGAGCCTCACAGAGGTGGGGAATTCTCTTAGCCAGACATTTGCAGTCTAAATTTCTAAAGTTCCTCTTCAAATGTTAATTAAATATGTAGTAGGGACACGACTGATTTTCCAAATGGCGTTTTTGGAACACCAAGAACTGAGGTAGTGGGAACTGCAATTTATTTCTGTTGTCTAGGTGAGCAATCAGATTACAGCCATATGAAATGAAACCCAGTAATCAATGGAAAGGAAGCCATGAAGATTATGGAAGATTACGTTTCAGCTCCTACCTGTAAGAGAATGAAAACTTCATCAAGTATTGTCCAGGACAATGCATGAGGCTAAAGGTTATGTGGCTTGGTCTTCTGCTAATGCAGGTCTGCTTTGCATGGGTTATTTACTTATACGGTGATAGAGTCAGAAAAAAATGACATTACAGTTCAGTCTACTCTAAACATGATTCAGAATGGATTTCAACCAAGGTCCCTTCCTACCAATTCTAATGCAGTCTAGAGTCATTTTGATCTCCACAGCCCGCTTAGGGCAAAGCAGTTGGCCCACATTTAGAGTAAGTCAAAGGCTGAGGAGTGCACAGAGGAATTGAGGCTGCAGAGAGAATTAGGAAAAAAAAAAAACCAAATTGATAATGCAGACCCACCTGTATAAGTCACGCAGAATAAAACATTTACAGAACAAAAGATCAAAATCAGTTTACCTAGAACACCCTAGATCATAAGAGCATTCTTTCAGGAAAATAAAAATGCAGGATCATCTCCCTGCAGAGAGATGTCAAGGTAGAGCACCATATTTTTCAGTAAGGGACTGACACCATTGCGGTATTGGTAAAAGTGTTTTGGAGCTACTTCTCTCCTCTAATACTATATTCCCTGACATTCACTTTACTGCTTTTCAAATCAAACTATTTTGCTAGTACTAAAGTAGAGATCTGCAGAACGTATTCATTTTTTCAAGATGATAGGTTTAGCAAATTTGACCTGACCTGATTGGAGCCACTCTGCAGACTAATTTTTTTGACTACCAATCAATTTCTGGGAAAAAAAAAAAAGAAAAGAAATAAAATGCAGAAAAAAAATCTACAGACAACACAATGCAAACATGTCTGAGAAGCATTTCTTATACACTACAAGCTTATGCTTATTTTACCAAACTGGAAAACAAAATGCTGGGAGATTAAATGGGAAGCAATACAAAAAGCAATAATCACTGAAAGCCTCTGGTATTCATATACACATTAGGAAGTTTCAATCACCAGTATAAAATTAGCCATATGTGACATCAAGATGATACTTAGAAAAACACTTGATTGACAAACTGGAGAAAAAAACCTCTACAATTACTAAAATTTTAGATGTCTGTTTCTGAAAACAGATGGTAATCCTGCACATGTATATTTTCACAGAAGAGTTATACATTTAATAATTTTCCTTTCCACAGAAAATACCAATTGACTGGATTATTGCTTTCCAAGAAATTACAAATCCATCCTAGAAAGTGGAGTTGGTAAACCCACTCAATATGCCTTCAAAAGCAAAGTCAACAGTTTAAAGAATATTTCATAGGTACAAATAATAATTGGACACCTTTACTATCATGATGCTAAAGCAAACCAAAACAGATGTAGTTTCACTCCAATTATTAGCTCCCGAAAACAAAGTGGGCAGGGAAAATACATTATTTCACCTTTACAAAAATTCTCTCTACTTCTTCATGGAAACATTTGGGATTCACCCATACTGTGGAGTAGGGACTTAAAATCAGCATGAGATGAAAAATTACCCAAACTTGGACAAGATAATAAGGCTTTGAAAATTGCAGTCACAGCAAGGTCAGGAGAGGCATGTAACAGTTGAAATTTGAAATCATGAAAGATTCCACCTGCACAAAGTAATCCCCATCCCAAGACTGATCCTATATTTCTCCCATAATGGAATTTTTCCCTATGTTCCAATCCATATATTGGGAGAACAAAGAGACAGCCTCACCTATACTCTCCACAGGCAGAACTACTGGAGAGTAAATAGGACAGAGGAGGATCTGTGTGGCAGCAGAACGGACAGCAAGGGGCTGCTGTTGGGCATGAGTGAAACTGGCAATTTATGTTAGAGGCCTTGGATTGACCGATTAGGATGACTTGGACTGAGAACTGAGCCCCAGGGCAGTGGGACTGTTGCTTGAAACCAAAAAAGGGTACAGAAGAATCACACTACCAGAAACTGAGTGGGAGACTGAAATAAAGCATTGGTTTGCATACCTGGACTCACTGGGACCTTAGTTGATATGAAGTTAGTTGGTTCAAGTGACCTGAAGTGCAATTGGTTAAAAAGAACTAGGAAAAAAGAGTCAGGAACGACAGTGAGCTGGAGAGGTCCAACATTAGATTAAGAGATCTCAGTGATTTAGGGAGGGACACATTAGAGAAGGGGAGAACTGAAAGAAATACAGAGAGCTAAGGAACAGCTGATTGCAGAGAAGCAAATGCAGCAAGGAACCACGAGCGTACGACCAAGATTATCTGCACAGAGACCTGGGGCAAGGATGACAGCTCTGAAAGAGGAATGGAGGAGAAAGAACAAGTAACAACGAAAACTTACCAGGCTGTAAAGAACAAACCAGAAGACCTACAACCTTCAGACTAGCTCTCCTCCACAGCCTAGAACCAAATTCTAACTTCCAAATGTTGATGTTCCACTGAAAATGGAAAGCATAAGGGAGCCAAGTGTCTTAATTCCACCTACTGAGCCACAGGGACAATTAAAGCCTAGGACTTCAAAGAGTGTGAGTGTGTTCCTTCCAGTAGCAATGTTCTCTGCCACGGATGTAAGGATTCCAACCCCATTTATGACTCCATGAGGACATTAGCAAGTTGCCAAAGCATGACATTTATGCTCTAATCACCCTGCTAAGAAAACCTGAAGCATGAGTTAATTATACACATAGCATATTACATTAATAAAATTTTGCTACATCCAACATTCAAAAAATCCAAATTAAGGCTATTGGCGTAAATTGTAAATAGAGGGTGAAAGCTATTTTTAGAGGCTAGGAAGAAGGGCAGTTAAAGGCCTGAAAGTAGTCAGGATTCACAATTTATAACAATAAACTCACATATGGTTGATTGCATAGAACATGTCTTATTCAGTATCTGCCTTTATTCAACTTTCACAGTAAATATATCTGAAAGCGGGCTCTTGAGGGCCAGTAACTAGTGACATCCATGGTTAATGCTGTATGAGGGGAATGATTCTACACAGGTCAATGCTTTAACCTGTCCTAATCTTCTGTTTCTTCAACAATGAATTTTGAAGAAAATGCTTTGGTTTCAACAGTAAAAATTAAACTTTACTTCTATACACTGGAAAGCAATTTAATTTCAGAACACAGGATTTTACCAAACCTATCAAGAAAGAAGATTCATAATTTTATTAAATTTGACCAGGGAGAGGGAAAGGATGGATTTAAGTTTTTCCTCTTGGAGTGACAAATATGGTAGCATTGTGTAACTGAAATTCCACAAAATGAATGAAAACCTAAAATTCTTCTAAACTACACAGATGCAAGAACAGAATAGGCTTATTTTTAATAGCTTGTGATAGAATTAAGATCAAATAATAATATAAATTAAATACATAATATCCATTCAACACACAATTTATTGTAGCCACCTCTCCCTATGTAGTCCATAGCTACTACAAAACATGATGTTGTCAGGTTTTGTTCTTTTTTTAAATGCAGCTGAAGTTATCTGACAGTGTACTGCAAACTGCATACTTGTTCCATTAACTGAATCTAATTATAAAAATACAGTCAAACAAAAAAAATAACCCCAAACAAAAAATTCTACCATTATTTTGGTTTTAGGTTAGGAGTATGAGATACTACAATTAAAAAAATATATACAGATTCTGTATTAATCCAAAGGGCAGAGGACTGATAATGGATTTGTAACAGGTCTTTACTCAGTAGATCAACTTGAACAAATGCTATGGCAGTAGTGTTTCTATCATTAAGTGCTTGTCACAACAAAGAGTATTTTGAAATAACACCGAATCTTATCTACAGGGTCAGTAGCAGATGAGCATCATGTTTTACAATTACTAGTCCTGAGAGTGTTCTGGGTTTGTTACATCGGATATTTCAATTTAAATTCTAAATATGAATAATAAATCCCACAACAAATTAGTAGCTTCCTGAAGTTATTACACAATGCACGCTTATGTTTCTGCATTGTAATTTTGCTAGGTAGGCCTATACACACAAAAAAAGACTATATTGGTGTTTACAGTCACACACAGGAAAAACTGCCAGATGTGAATCTAAATTTCTTAAGCTGATTGAAGCTAAATATGGTTCAATCATATTCAATAGAAAAAAACAGTGATTACCACCAGAAATATTTAAAAAAATGTTGGAAAAAAACAATTACAGGTGAAGCAATAGTAAACATCCATTTTCATCAGAGGTGTCTGTTGTTTTATAAAACAACAAAATCTAACTAGAAAAAAAAAAAGAGAAGAAACACTGAGGGTGGGATTCTTTTCATGAAAAGAAATGGCTTTCTTCCTGTATCATGTTTCACTGAGAAAAAAATTATCCCCTTTAACTGTAGTGAGACATTCCTCAGTTTTTGAGGAAACCTGCAAAACAATTGAACCACATGCACCATATTCTGAATTATGAACAGTTTTCTTACAGCTTTTGAATCATATGACAAAGCCCAGTTTCGCTCTGGTTTATGAAATGTGACAAGACCACAGTTAAAGTTGATCTATGCTGCAGGCTATTCATGTGGTCTAGTCAGATGGTATGTCATAATGCCATGAGTCCAGATACTGTCCCTTCTTTGTTTTTTTTCATTTATTTTACTGAAGTTTTATAACACCAGAGACAGAGGCAAGATCCGAATTTATGGCATTACTTCTCCCAGCTAAGAATAAGCACCAAACCATGAGGGTGTATTCAGAAGCATCTCCTGTGATGTCTTAGACCTGCAGAGACAGTGTGTGCTGTTGATTTTGTTTTTTTCACTGAAGAATCATTGAAGTGAAGAGTATGTAATAATACACACATCATTTTATTGCATTTTTTCTGAGCAATATTTTTTGGTTTTAAAATGTATTGGTACTGGCAACCAGTTTTTAAAGAATTATGTTAGAAACTGTCAGCATTTCAGCATTTTCCAACTTTATCAAAGCACTATCAACTACACTAGAAACTGAATAGAGATCAGTTACCGATACAGCTTGGAGTTTACCACACTTTCAGAGGACATCACCAAGCACTAAGAAATTCCAGAAATAAGCAAATTCTGTAGACAGTGTTTAATCTTGAAAACAAGGACATGTATGATCGAGTGCATTTTGTTCCTTTAGTTGCTATCACTTTTGTTGGAAAACAAGAAACAGGACAACCACACACCACTCCTCAGCTGAATCGATCTCCGAATGTTTTACAAACCACAGACACAGCAACACAAGAATGCTAGTCAAACTGTTTATTAAAAGACTGAATTACTATAAAACTTCTGGAACCAAAAGGGAGGAACTAGTTGTACCTAATCAGCACACAACTGTGAACTAAGTAGTACTACTCTAGCCATGTGTTCCAACAGTACAAATATGTACAGTTTATAAGAAGTGTTACTGTCTTCTGTCAGACTACATTAAATATTTGAGGGGAAAATTACAAGCTTTCACGCATGCAAGACTTTCCTCCAGTCTGAAGTAGAATTAGCAATCTTTTGAACTAAATAAAAGTTGAGAACAATTGCTCCGATTTCAATTTACTCGAACTTGCCAATTCAATTAACTAAAAGGTAAGAGAGTTCATAAATTTGGGGTGGAGAAATATTAGAAAGGGAAAGACAATACATTTGTTTGCTCCTGTGGGACAGAGAGAGAGAGCGAGAGAGAGCAAGAGAGACACAAGCAATTTATTGTCTGTGCAGCATGGAAAGGTTATCGTGGGGTGGCAAAAAATATAATGTGCCATAAAAACAATGTCTCTGTTGAGTCCATGGTTTTTAGTGCCCAGTAGAGTTATGAATTTTAGTTCTAGAATTATCTTTTGAAGGTATTTTGTATGTTTCCCTTGAGCAGCAGGGCTGAGAGGTCAGAGATGAAGTGGCTGTTCTGGATTAAAGCAAATGCAACATAGCTATGTGAGCTGGAATTCAAAATTCAGTAAGGCTCGTATAGCTATCCTACTTCAAGCTTCTCGTTAATTGCCAGGAGTGTTCACTCCCAGAAACAAAACTAATGTAGAACCACCGCTTAAGCTGTTTTCAACTGTTAGAATAGTGTGAAATAACCTTAAATCAGTCTTAAATGATAGCTGAAAATTATTTAACTATGATGGTGATAGGACCATTATAGCAAATGGAAAACTTATGCACAGTACTAAGCACTTGCTTCTCTCTGCTCTGACAAAATTGTGAGAAAACCCAGAAAAAGTCATGAGACAATCTTTTACCTAGCATAACTTCAATGAACTCCTGAGCTTGTTCTAAAGGACTTCCAGAATTCACAGTAACCTCAGGGTCATGAAGGATGAGGAATGGCTCAAAACTCTTGGTTTAGGAGAACATTTTCCCAGTGTATGCAGAGGCGTAACCAGTTCAAACATGTTGAAACAATAGTTTGAAGGCTCCAAGATTTCTTTACTGAAGTACCACATACACTGGTTGTGCCCAGAAAGCATTCCAAGCCGAAATCCTCCAAAGAGATCTTCGGGGTTTTTTTAGAGAATAAATTCCACCTGCCAAACCATATCTGAGACATGCTATACTGTACTGGTTTAACCACTCACTGGGTGGTTATCCCGCACTTAAAATTGCCCTAATTATGCTATCACTCAATGGATGATATAATAGATAAATTAAGTCTTCTAAATGACATAGGCTGTCACGCTCACTTCTGTGTGCTTCATAGCTAGTCAGTAATACGGCTGCAAATATTCTTATGAAAAGGCTACAGATATATGAGGGTACCAAAGGTGAGAAAGAACAGCTTCTCCCCTGACTATGCTCCTTCAAGAAAAGAGAACAAGAAACAAAATCGAAAAACGGGGGTCCAGACAAACAGATGTTACACATTTAATATATACAAAATATATCTGAAAGTTTATATATGTATGAAAAAAGAAACAGAATAAACTGGAGACATAGTGGAACTGTAGAAACAAGGATTACATTAACAATGAGAAAATACTTACATGACTGAGTCACGCTTCAGTATTTCTAAGGGGCTAGAATGAACTTCACGAGATACTTAACCACGATATCCAAAAGGTATGTTTACATGAAGCCCAACATTCTTAATACCCAGTTTAAGATGAACACCTTAAGCACTTAGAGCAAAATCCTTTTGCTATTAGCCCTCCAAACACTGTGACCTATTCCAAGCCTCTTCCCAGGTGTTGACTTAAATATCAACTACGTATTTCTAAAATAGCTTTCCCTTACCTTAGAGACAACAGATTTTTGGTCTTCTCTATAGTAAGACAATAAACTCAGAGCCAGCTTAACTAGTTAAGAGCTGCAAACGACTACTTTTTTTTTTTTTTTCTTAAAGTAACTCAGAAATACCTCTTTCATGTTAATACTCATGGTAGTATGATACACAAGAGCAACAAATGATTTCTGCATTCAAGTTTTGGGCATTCATTGTCACTGTCAAGCCACTTGTTGGCATTAAGCATTATTAACAAACAAAAAATTCAGAGCAGCTCTTGAAACATTTATTTCTCATACTTTATTCCACCACAAGGTGACAAGAATCAATCATTCCGTACTGTTCTGTGTAGATGCCCCATCCCTGGAAAGATCCAACATCAGGGTGGAAGGGGGTCTCAGCAACCTGGTCTAGTTGAAGATGTCCTTGCTCACTTCAGGGGGAGTTGGATGAGATGGCCTTTAAAAGTCCCTTCCACGCCAAACTATTCTATGATTCTATAGTTTCCAGAAAACAGAGGCTGTGTGATATTGTAAAAATTGTGTTCAACTTCTTAATCTACTGAGAAGTCTCTGCAGCATGCAAGAAGAATCTACTGTCATTCTGAGAACTTTGGAACTTATGTAAACCAGAAAGCATTAACTGTTAGTTAAAACAAGGAAAGAAAAAAGAGCAAATTTATGTTAGCATCACCATCAGTATGAGGAATGTCATCTCATTGGACATTCCATGGAAGACTCTTTTTGCATCTAATGAGCAAGGCAATAAAGTAATATGCTAAGGCTAATAAAGAACCTGTTCTGACTAGTTGCTCAAAACCAAAGATATTTAAACCTAGAAGCATAACTTGCATCTGGTCTGATCAACAAACAAGGATTCCATATACAGAATACTTGAAAATGTTGTTGTAAAAAATCAGAAAGGTGAGGATCATCCTGAAGCTTCCACAGGATATTCGGTGATTATTTAGTCCATGAACTCTATCATTTATCTGTAATTTAGAAAATGAACTACATATAATAAAAATATCAGAATGTTAATAGTAAAACATGGATGTAAAGTCATTCTTCTTTCCATACAAAATGTGAGGGGGAAAAGTGTGTTAAAAATAAACTGCTTCTTTTTTGGGAATGATTGTAACAAATCATAGCTCAGAATCTTAGGCTGTCGGATACCCAATAGCAAATGGTTTTCTGAGCCCTTCTTCCCCTAACAGGTTTACCATTATTATGAAGACAAGGGCCTAAGATTACCAAAAATGAAAACTATCTGATATGCAACTTTTTAGCATCTATTCAATTTACTGGAGCAAAGTAACCTTTTCTACAAACTTTATTACCTTTAGTAAGCAAATTCCAACAAGAAAAGTATTGCTCACTTGTAACAATAAAAAAAGGAAAAACAACTTTCATTTTATTTAAAAGATTCATTACTACAGATCGTTTCCTTGAGAAATATTCTATAGAATCACAAAGGATACCAAAATCTGAACCGCCTAAGAGACAAGAAGTGTTGGAAGTGCTTCAGAATCACCTTTAGCTCAACAGTGATTTCTACAGCCAATTAAACAGTGGAATTGATGGACTCTGAGAACGCCATATGCTGCCCTCTGCTGAAAAGATGATCATTATGACTTGAGGTCTTAAGGCTGGAAGGTCTGACAGACGGGAAAAATAAGTGGAGGATCCTCTGATTTCAGGGATGTGGATAATTCCTTTAGGGAGAAAGGAAGATTAAATGCTCACCTGGGCAAAGAAAAATTTCACAGAACATATGGTATATATGTATAAATTATCCTGACAAGAACATGAAGTCAGCAAATTGGTTATTAGAAATATAACTACAGAGAATTACATTGATTATATTCATAAATGTCTTTAAAATGGCTACCTGTCAAGTAGTTTAGATCTAACACGTGACTTACTTTAAAGACATTATAATATAATGAGGAGAGTCCTTCAGAGTGAAAATACATTTTTGTTACCCTGTCCATACTGTGTTTATTACTTGGTGCATATAAGCATAGAGTTATATATTTCAAAGTCATTGTGAGAAAATTAGCAATAATGCTGCCGTGAAATAAATAGTAAAATGTTTACACTCACTTTGGAATACTTGTCACTTTCACAGACTCTTATATCCTAAAAAGCAACGCCCCTTCCCCCCCCAAAAAAGAAAGGAGATATACTGGGCATTTTTCTAATGCTTACTGTATCATAGCCCAAACAACAGATGCACAAAAAGGGAACAAGAATTACAGAAACAGGCAGACTGTATGCTAGTCAAATAAAACTATCTTTATGTTTCATGGAGCAACAGTCTGAGGATTATTGAATTATCAGCTAATAGGCTAAGTCTATGGTTTTAACTGAAAGAAAATATAAGAGAAAGATGCTTAAATGTAATTAATTTAGTAATATTTTCTTCAAAGAAGTAACAGTCACCCTTCCTTCTAAGGTAATGTGGTATTCCTGCACTACAGTACCATATAGCAACAAGAACAAAATTAAATGGTATCTCAGTGACAGTACAATCACATTCCTACTTTTATCTACAAGATACCACCTAGAATAATGTATAAAATGAAGACTGAAATACTGTCATAGACCACGTTTCACAGGATTTTATAAAAACAGTTGTCTATTTAGGCTAGATTTTTCCTGCTAGACCATTTTGTTACTATGACTGTATACATGAACTTTTGTTCTGAATACTGCCATCTCGCTGGCACCACACATGCTTTCTTATATGACACTGGAGCTATAATATACACCAGAAATTCATATGCATGTTGTTGTTCCCTGGGATAATTGCCACAAGAAGAATCAGTGCAGTGCATTTTGAAGTAAAGGAATCAAGTTTACAATGGTGAAATGATACACTCGATGCCTATTTCCCATAGATGACAGGTACTAATTGGTGTTCACTATCAGCATCATAGTATGTGATTTATCTTCACCCTATCCCTACCTTCATACACCTAACAGTATGGAAAGTGTTAGATTTCTATTATTGTTTTTTGTTAAAATGTTGTAATTTTCTGTAATGTTTTGATAATCAGGAATATTGTTTAATTTTCATGCGTAATACTCTAAGAGCATTCTACTACATGACAATCGAGGGAAAAATGTTGATGGATTACCAGCAGCCATGTTTGGAATACTGTCATATTTGATCATACTTGATGATACAGATTTGGTCAGATAAAGTGTTAATATATATAAATAGGAGTTTTTACTTACATTATCAAGGGATGATACTTTTATACTAACCCAGAAACCAAGCTATTGTTGTTAAACAAGTTAATTGTAAAGAACGGTGCATATAAATGTGAGCTTGAGGAGGGTGAACGTCACCATAAACATAAACAGCAGGAACTACATAAAATATTCTGGATATTGCTGTGTTACCCATAACTATAAATATCTCAGTAGAGGGACAGAAATGAAAATAGGGGAACGAAGACGGGTCTAAGCCATTTTTGTGCCCTACATCTGACAGCTCCCACAAAATTTCCAGTATTCATTAGAATAGCTGCATGACTGCCTTAATTTATATACAGCTTCTCAGAAGCTAGGTGAAGCAGAATAACCAAGGAGCCCTGATCTGTTTCAGCTTTGCAGAGGTATAGGAAACCGAGGGATGGTCACTTGTTCATTCCAGAAAACTGCACACTAGGGAAGATTTTTTTAATCAAAGAACTAGAATGGGATTATCTATCCCAGATTTTATATAGTTAAAATTATCACAGGTTGGGCAGTTATTTGGAAGAGCTTTTGCTCAAAATATAAATTTTACCCTAATTCAAATAACAGCACCTATTGACAATCATCTACATTTTTGTATATATACATTTTTAATAGATAACTTATGCCACTCACCTTGAAAATATGCTACCGTATAACTAGTGAGCTGTAGAAATAAAGGTTGCAAGATAAAAAGTGGGCTTCCTGAACTGAAATCTGAAGGCAGATTAGTATTATTTTTTTATTGGAAGGAATGGCAGCATGCTGTTTGATCATAAGTCTGTGACAACCAAAGGTGCCACCTGATGGCCTGGCTCTCAGGTCCAGTCAGGGTCAACATCAGGAAGGAGCCAGTGCTGGCAGGCTGAGAGATCCTCAGGGACTCAAAAAAGAGCAGGAGAACAGTCCAAAGGGAAAACGCCTAGAGTTCTGGGAGAAACTAAA
This sequence comes from Opisthocomus hoazin, assembly GCF_030867145.1. NCBI lineage: Eukaryota > Metazoa > Chordata > Aves > Opisthocomiformes > Opisthocomidae > Opisthocomus > Opisthocomus hoazin. Next base: position 85,930,319 of record NC_134415.1, read on the forward strand.
TACCAGAAGCTCCATGGCAGTGTTCTCTGAGATGTTCTCAGAGACGCTCTCTGAGATGTTCTCAGAGATGTTCTCAGAGATGTTCTCTGAGATGCTACTGGCTCAGACAGAGTGGAATCGCCACACACGCCTGAATAAATGACATCAGGAAGAAGGATATATTAAGAACTCATGGCAGACAGAACCCGTACAAGATAACTTTTTCTAAAGTCAAAACAGAATGAGACTGCTTGCACTTTAAAAACCTACAGGCTCCAGGAAAGTCAGCAAGGGTTGCATCCCTTATGAGGGAAGTATCCTGGTTAATAGACCTTTTAAGAGGTGGTTCATAAAAAACTCTGCATAAACCCCTACTTCTTCAAAAAAACTCAAAATCTGAGATAAGTGAGTACAATTTAAATGAAAAAAGTGAAGAACAATCACAACAGAGTACAGAACAGCATAAAAGTAAAACAATATTTATGCCTCTATACACATGCTGGAAAAGTGAAAATAAGAGATTTAAAAGACTTAGATTCAAATAAGAAATCGACTTTATAGCTATATCAGAAACTTGATGGAAGAAGATTAATCAGTGAACTCTACTACCAAAGTACATAGGAAAGACTGGTTGTGTTGGTGGGGTTTTATTGTTAAAAGTTACAGAAGTTTCAGAGCTAAATCAGATAAACAACTTATGTGAATCAGGAATCCACACATGAACTGAGAACGCAAAGGGAGAAAATAATAATGGGAACACCTTATCTAATCTCCAGTAGATAACTGGCTGCCACATTAATGCATGATTATAACATTTAATTTTCAGTTCCTGTAATTGATTAGACCATCTAGTGGCAAAATCTCCAAAAGGAGATATAATTTTCGTCTTGACCGTGACAGTACAAAGGATGTAGTTCACAGCACTACTTTCCAGGAGCTATGCTATGACAGCAACCATCATATATTTAGTTTCAACAGCTTTGCAGAAACAAACAAATAAACAAACAAAAAGTTACTAATTTCAGAACAGGAATCCATACAAAAATTAGGTTTATGGAAAAGAAACAAAAGGAGATATCAAGAACTGCAGAACACATGCAGTCATTAAGGAAACCAGAGGCCTTGTATTTAAGTGTCAGAGCAAATAAATACCATTATCCAAAGGACCAAGAAAAAGTTATTACTACTAGAGTATAATCAGGGACACCAACTGAACAATATTGGAAGTTATCTTTCAGAAAAAGCAGTTGTATTCAAATGATTTAAATAGAAAAAAACCATAAACTCTGATCACTTGTGCAAAAATACAGTGAGGAAGACCAAAAGTTTGAAGAATAACTTGCAAAAGGCAGAAAATCTAATAATAAATACCTTTTCAACTATACGAGGAGCAGGGAGAATTGACACAGGACTTGTACAAATTAAGGAACACTGAAAAAAGACAGCAAAAATAACTAAATTAATTTTTGGATCTATAAGCACTGCTGAAAAGCTTTGCTTGCCAGAATTTTCTTTACACTGAACATTTTAAAAGGTCTATCTCATATTCAAAATTTCTGAAACTTCTGAAAGTTCTGGAAGAAGATCTAGAACAAAAAACCCCAAACAATCAAGACAGAAAGTAACAAACTTCCTATCTATTGACATTTGCCAAAAGTTACTAAATGATTCAAGAATAACACGACTAAGCTTGTTATGAAACCTCACTCTGAATTGCTTTGGAATTAGAGGACTGAAAAATAGCTAACACGACATGGAGTTTTAAGAGGGAATTCCACAGGAGCCCAGCAGAGAAGCAGACAAGTAAGAACAATGTCCTTACTAAATAAAGTGCTTAATATTCTAAAAAATAGAACCAGTGGATAAATGAATAACTATGATATAATAGAGAAGAACTTCTTCACAACTTCAAGAAACTTGTGCCTCACAGACCTTCTAATTATTTCTAAAGGAGTAAATGCATATAGAGACCAGAGATTTTTTTTTTAAATTTCCAGTCTGCATTCAACAAGGTCACTTATTAGAACTGCTTTTTAAAAAAAAAAATTAAACGGCCATTCAATTCCATTCAGAAAAATACCTGTACGTATTACTAATGAGTAACAAGGAGAAAGCTAAATCAGAGAGGCAGGTTAACCTTGGCTAACAGCCAAAATCCCACCCAGACAGTCAGCCACTCATCTCCCACTTCAGCAGGACCGGGGTGAAAACAGGAAGGTAATCCAGGAATGAGAAAGCATGTGGGGAGATTGCTTCCTACTGAGTGTTGCAGGAAAACAGACTCAACTTGAGGGGAAATTAACTTAATTTATTGTCAATTAAAATAAAAATGTAATTATTAATTCAGGTAGCAGGAACAACAAGACAAACAGTAAAAAACCACCTTTCCTCCATGCATTCTCAGGCCCAACTTCAGTCCTGCCTTCCAGACTTCTCTGCACCCCTGAGCAGCGCAGGAGGATCACAGAATCATAGAATGGTTTGGGTTGGAAGGAACCTTAAATATAACCTAGTGCCAACCCCCCTTGCCATGGGCAGGGACACGTTCCACTACACCATGTTGCTCAGAGCTCCATCCAACCTGGCCTTGAACACTTCCAGGGAGGGGGAGCCACAGCTTCTCTGGGCAACCTGTTCCAGTGCCTCACCACCCTCATAGTAAAGAATTTCTTTCTTATGTCCAGTCTAAATCTGCCCTCTTTCAGTTTAAAGCCGTTACCCCTTTTCCTGTCACTCTGTGCCCTTGTCAAAAGTTCCTCTCCAGCTTTCTTGTAGGTCCCTTCAGGTACTGGAAGGCTGCTGTAAGGTCACCCCAGAGCCTTCTCTTCTCCAGGCTGAATAGCCCCAACTCTGAGCCTTTCCTCACAGGAGAGGTGTTCCAGCCCTATGGTCATTTTTGTGGCCTCCTCTGGACCTGCTCTAACAGGTCCATGTCTTTTCTGTGCTGAGGGCTCCAGAGCTGGATGCACGACTCCAGGTGAGGTCTTACCAGAGTGGAGTAGAGGGGCAGAATCACAGTATGGGGGGTTACAGTCAGTACACAGCAGTTCCTTTCTACCACTACTTCTTTCTCACACTTTTTCTCTGGTCTAGTGTCAGCTTTCCATGCTCCTGTTAGGAAAATCATCTCTGGTGCGGGTCCTCCACAAGTTGCAGGCAGTATCTGCTCCAGCACCTGGAGCATCTTCTCCTCCTCCTCCTCTGACCTTGATGTTGCCTCTGCTGTTTCTCTCACTGGTTTTGCTGCCTTCTCCTCTCTCTGTTTAGTATTTTCTGCCCTTTCTTAAATATGTTATCACAGATGTGCCACCAGCTTGTCTGAAGGGATCAGCTTTGGCCAGCTGTGGGTCTGTTGTAGAGTCTGCTGGAACCAGCTGTGTAGGAATACACTATCAGCGTATCACGAAAACTGCAGAGTCCCACTGGGATCTGTATTGCAACCTGTGCTGCTCAACAGATTCATAAACGATCCGAAAGACGGCTGAAAGATTACGAAGTTTGCTCACTTTGATAGTAACAGTAATGGTTGTTTCAAACATCACGATACTGTGCGACTAGGTAATTAAGAGGCAGACAAAATTCATCATAGGCATAAATTGATAGGCCAAGAGAAGTATAATTCTGGCTTTACATACATAGTGATAGACTCTGAAGAATTATAGGTCAACAGTAAGACCTCGGAGCTATATTATCACTCCCTGGAAATATCAGGAATATGATTAAAAATAGTCAAAAAAAGCAAAGAGAAAAATGCAAATTCCTACGAAAGGAATACAAAAATGATAATGCCACAGAATAAATTAATAGCACTGCTCCAGTCTGAATACTGTGTATAATTCTGGTGGTCCTTCATGCCTCAGAAAAAATACAATATAACTGAAAAAGGTACAGAAAAGGACACAGAATGGATCAAAGTTGACACAACTTCTGTACAAAGAATGACCAGGATTCTTTAGCCTAGAAAAGAGATAAGGACATTCAGAAGTCCATATATTAGAAATGGCACTAAGAAGGTGAAGTGGAAAGTATTTTTTACTGTGTCTTCCAATAGAAGCAGTAGGAAATAATAAAGGAAAATAGCTAACAGAAGATTAGAAACAAACAAATCAAAGACAGTCTTTCAAACATGTCATTAAATTATACCTCTGGCCACAGAATCATGGATGCTAAATTTCACTCAAAACATAATCAAGAAATATCATGGGGAAACAAAAATCTACCCAGGGCTACTAAAAATAAAAATCCCTAACAAAAAAGTCTTCCTAGTTCAGGAGATCGCTGTGCTCCAAAGTATTTAAGCCTTGAGGGGTATTCTGGGAAAGTATCACTCCCAGACCAAAATCTGTACAAATTAGATCAAAATTTACATCCTGAATACAGGACTATGACTCAGTGGCTCAGACATAGCCAGTGACATTTCAGTCAACTAGAGTATCTGAGACCTGGGGCTGACAAACATGAGACTAGAGGAAATCTGAGTCCTTCTGGAGCAACTAGTTAGAGGCTAGGTTAAATGTGGTAGGCATTTCAAATAACACTAGATACCTACATTTTGGTTATTAAATCCTTCTTCTTATGCTGAAAGAGGTGGCTCTGGTCTATAGAGGCCCAAATGTCAGTTAGACTCATTTCCATTTATAAGAGTTTGGTAGCCAGTAAACACGCTTACTTTGTATGTCGAAGCTGCTTGTTGGTGGCATAGTCAGTTGAAGACTCTCAATTAACTGATGTTTATTGTCAAAGCCCTGCCTAGCAGCAAACTATAGCAGCTGTTTTTTGATAAGGATTACATCCAAACTGCATCCATAGTGAACCATCCAGCTCCGCTGTGTACTACTTACTAGATGTATTTTTTTAAGTCCTGTTAGCATTTCATACTTTTCCAAAGTTTATGTTTAGAACAAAGAAGTAGTTATTTGCCACAGACAAACATTTCAACTTCAGATATCACTGTTACTTTGATAAATTAATAGAATGCTAGTGGGATTTCATATCAAACATTCAAAATAGATTCATATCCACCAATCCAGAAATAATTCTGCCTCCCTGTAGCTTTGAATAACAACACTGTAGTACTTCACAAACATCCACTATTCTTTCCCAGAAAACTCCAGATTCGTTTAACGCTCAGGATGAATCTGCTCTGATAGGAAACCACGATTGTAAGTAAAATTTTTTTTTCATCTGCTGCAGCAACTGGAAATTGTGTAATAAACAACTGCACAATTGAAAAGAAGGTATCATGATCAAAACAGGTGATAGCTTCCCTGGAAAACTTGGATTGTGTTCTCCTGCTGCATGCCTTAATAACAATGATAAGGCACTTAAACCAAGCTTTTCTGAGGTATCATTAATTGTGCCCCCACATATCTTGTCCCGACTTATTTCTTAAATATCTTTTGCAGAAATGTTGACAACATAGCTGCAAATGTAATCCATAGGAGTTCTGCTTTCAACATACAAGTTAATATACAGGAATGTTAAGTACTCTGAAATACAAGGTTCTAAGTTTTTTCAATTTGCATATCCTGAACTATTCTATATGGATAACACCACTCTCTTTCCTCCCCAATTTCTCTAGAAGATGGTAAAAATAAAATAATTAAGATCACGAAGACTCAGCGAGTGGCACAAAAATGCAGTAATTCAGTCTTCAGAGCAAATATGAGCAACACAGAAAGTAGACGGTTACATCTCAAATACGCAAAAAAACCCTGAAATACAGTTGCAACTGGGACTTGTATTTAATATGTACATATTTAATCTAAATTGCACAGATTGTGGTCTGGGAATAAGCACCGGAATTCATTTAACTGTCAGGGAGTGAAGAGTTCAAGATTGTCTGGTGAAGGAAAAATGAAGTGGATGGACAGTAAAAGGAGTTTGGAAAGAGCATTCTGACAAAGAGGCGAAGGACATAGAGTAACCCAGGACTAGCTGGGCAAACACTGGAAAAAAAGAAACAAGAAGAGGACTGAGATAAACACTAATCCTACTTTAGTACCCATACTAGATCAGAAAGCCTCTGCCACATGGAGGGTAGGGAGGAAAAATTGCTGAGAGGTCAGAAAAAGGTGAGATGATTATGAATTATGGACGTGATTATGAATGAGACTGGGAACTGGGAGAGGTCTTTGGAGTAAGAACTGGAGTGGCTACACAGGAAATCTGGCACTGTGTATGCAAAGGCGAAAGGCGATTCAACTAAGACAGGAAGCCTGTATTCATGAAGAGATCAGGTCCATCGGTCATGATGAGAAACAGGCCATAATGGGAAGCCACAGGAGTAAGTAAGGGATATAAAAAGTTTGAATGGCACTGGGACAAGGAACCATGGCCAAGGTGATATGGGTGGAACAGTAGATGCCAGGAAAACTGAGATGGACTGGGCAGAAAAGTCCATGCCACACTGATAACACTTTCCTCCAAAGCCTGAAATTGAAACCAAGGTTCTGGATGTTTTGTCCTCTGCTGCTCATAAGTATCTGTGAAACCCTACTGGAAACATCGTTCCTCTCACATTCACCTGTGCAGTGGATGCATAGGCAAATGAAACTCTTATCCCTCTCATCTCTTTTCCAGCTTCTCAGCCTAAAATCAACTTCCAAAAAGCGTCTTTTTTGCAATTACTTTCAATTTCAGCCTCCAATTTCCAGTCAGTTTCTCTCTCTCTTTTCAGTCTCAGCAGACATTTTATTTTCAACTTCAGGCCTACCCAAGCACTAGCAGCCAGGCTGGGGCTAGCAACAGCCCGACTGAAAGGAATTACATCGCTACTCAGAAGTCTAATGCCTCATCGCTATTCTGGCTTAGAACTGCACCAAGAAGGAGATTCATTCTGAGTCTGGAGCATGTTCTGTAGCTCGGTAGGAAAGGCACAGGTGCTAGCAGCGATGAGACAACAGAATGTCTGACTGGGGTTAATGCACAAGTTCTTGTTAGATGTAGGAGATGCAAACGGAGGAAGTATATTCAGTTGCCATCTGTGACAATGACGAAGAATGATGAAGAGGATCAAGCATGCTTAGTGATGACAGAGTACTAGCAATTAAGTTCCATGAAGTCACTGCTGACTATACACACACACTGAGCACACAAACCACAGTTTTTCAAAGGCTAGTAACTGTTTACGGAGGGGAATGGGGAAGGAGGAACCAAGTGTGGAAGCTTTGGGTAGAGACCTTTTCACTTGGGCAGCCAAGTCATATTCCTGATGCAGAAGCTAGTTCCATGTCAAAGCACAAGGGCAACAAAGTATTTAAATGGAAAATAGCATCAACTTTTTTTCTTTTTTTTTTTTTAAGATTTCTTTTTCTCCATTCTCTGAAATGACTTAGCCTTTTTAGCTGTAATGATCTTAACAAGCTAGCTGAGGCAGACACCAGCATGTAAATTCTCAAAGTTAGAGAAGCCGTAAACAACTGAAAACAAGTGCTTAATACTACTGGTTCTATATCCATACCTGTCACATTCCTTGGGAAATATTGTTCCTTTGCAAAGACTGAACTATTTGCAATTGGCATATGATTCTGTCCTTTAGAAAGGTAACATTTTGCCACAACATACACACACAACTTTATCTTAAACACCATCCATTTTCTAACTTCAGTGCCTGTCTGTACCATCGGCGTAAGCTACAAGGGAAGTTCTCAGAGATGGCGTATTTGTACTTCAAAACAAGTGTAAAAGTCATTAAATCATAGCCTAAAAATTACATAAGGTCTACCTTTTTAAATATGCTTAAATATTCACTGCTCACCAAGAGAAAGAACACAAATGTGAGAATATTATTTCAACAAACAGGAAATTCTAATTTTTAATAGTAATCAGAAAAACTGAAAATGAGAATATTATTTCAAGAAACAGGAAATTCTAATTTTTAATAGTAATCAGAAAAACTGAAAAAAACTTGCATCATAATTGTCTTGGTGCCTAAGATAGTCCAAAGAGAGGTGAGACCTTCTAGGTCAAAAGGATTCTTTGCCCTAGTTAAAATAATGAATAAAAGATATTCTGAAGTACACTGCTGAACTCCTGTGTCTACTCAGCTTTACATGAAGCACTTAAATATTTATGCTCACAGACAGCAAAATCACCCTCTGTCCATGTGGTAAAGCTATTCTTATGGAGCGCAGGAAATGTAAGTTTTTCTTTCCAGAGACAAAGGAAGGAAGTGAGCTAAGATCTCCCATATGTGGGCTGAAAGTCCTAACCACTGAACTCTCACACAGAACGGATATGGCAACACAACTATTATTTGCATTATCAGACGAGTCCTTCCCCTCCTTCCTCATTTCTTCTATTTTTCTTCAAGGCTGCTGTTTGCATAAGCCAATCCCGAACCGTGATTTGCTTTAGGTAAACCAAAGCAGAGACCCAAGACTGCATTTAAGTAAAACAAAATCGTAGTCTTAGTTCTCTGCTTTCTGAGAAGAAAACTTCTCCTAGAATTAGTGGCCTAAAAACGACATAGCACCGAGGAAGAATACAACAATGCCCTCAGCAAGAGTTACTGTATGTCTGATTTAGTGTCACCAGAGGTGACAATAGAGCTGTAAACTACAAACACCTAAAAGCTTACAATATAAGCTGTCAGGCAAAGAATTCCCTGAACTTTCAGACCATCTGGATAGTTCCAAAGTTTTCTTAATCTCTGTCAAAAAAAGAATGTGAACATGGATTTATAAACAGTGGAATCTCAAGTAGGAACAGAGACACTACCTAGCATCAGCTACTTCAGTATTCAAATAACGCATCCAATATTTGCATCCACAAGTCTAAAATAACATTGGTAAGTAGCTAAATATTCACAATATAACCATCAAAGTACCCAAAAACATGACCATCAATGTACTCAAAAACATGACCTAAAGTGAGAGAACCAAGAAATCTCATTTCTTTAGTATAATGGATAACTAGCTTACAGTCTATAAGTATATACATAGGAAAATAAATTTCATTTCAATCTCACAGACAGAGGCATAAGAAGACCCAGGGGCTAGAAACTGAAGACAGACAAACTTAGAATTAACAGCATAATTAACACCGAGGAGTATCTCATTGAAAATTGTAGTAGATACTGCCATCCTTGAAGTATGCTTTATAAAAAGCAAGGTAGAATTTTGTTTCATCTTTAGAAAGACATGACCTAATTCAAATGGGAAGAAACTAAGACAGCCATGAGGTCTCTGTTGTACAGTATGCCAGGCTAGATGATCACAGTACTCCCTTCTGGCTTTTTAATCCATGAAACTGTGTACATTTCCATTTCAATGAAACTGCATCATTCAATGAGCATTTTTTAAAGGAACAGCTTTCCAGTGAGCTCTAGTTATGCCTTGAAGGCATAGCACTATTTTGTGGGAGGCTTGTGAAAAAATTCTGGATAGCACAATATGGTGTTACTCTGAAAGGGGAAAGCATTCAGTCCTTTCTGAGCCAAAGCTGGGACCAAGTACAGTATACAGTAGAATGTGCCTTGTTTAGCACATTAATTTAAAAACCAACTCTTTGCAGTATCACCCTGAATCAGTTTATGCACTCAGTTTCGTCATCATTTCACAAATTTGACCCTGGCGTGGCATAACCTAATTTTAACTTGTTTTTGCTTATCAGATACTTTCTCTTAAATCACCACAGAAAAGGGAGTCTAACGGAAAAACATTAGCACTGGAACACATTTGGATCAGGACTTCTGATTTAGTTTCCTCAAAAAGGAATTTCATTTTTGTGCATCCAACTACTTCGAGACCTGAACCAGCATAAGACAGATACCATTGGGCAATTCACATAAAATATGTCTTATTGCACCAAGACAAATCACTAGGGTAGACACAGCCTTCAGAGACCCTCTGGCTATGGCAATCTAACTAGCCCACTGTTTTCCATCTGTGTTAAACCATCACTCTGTAATATCAGAGAGATAATAAAATATTTTTTAAAAATCCAACACACTATAGGATTTTGTAGTTTTGAAGTCACCGATTTTGACAGTTAGCAATAAATTCAACCCAACGTGTTTTCAGTATGGAGCACAGAATGTTACTTATTCATATCTATTTCATTTTCTTATAGTAGTTACCATTTCATTAATATCTTCCTATGATTTTTATTATCTCATTTCAGATGTGCAAGGAGTCTGTCAAAAAAAAAAATTGAAGATAATTCTGGCTGCTGACACACAGAAGTAAAACTGTAGAACCTTTACACGAAATTAATTTTTCTGCAGGTAATAGAGTAAAATGGACAGACCTTCAAGTTCAATGACATAATATGAGCTTAAATGGAGGTTCTCAGGGAACATAGTGTATAAAGACTTAAAACACCAGCATATCTTAAAGCTAGAGAGGATAACCAGAGTAGTATACTAACTTTTGAAAAGATCTCATTATTTTGTGATTTAATCTCTGTCTGCATTTTGCATGTGTGTGTGCACTATAATCACATTTAACCTTGAAAATCCTGCATCTGGTACATGTTTTCAGCAGGGAGCCCTTATACTAGTAAATTTGAAAACCAGATCTGACTTTCTACTTGCTGTGATGCCAACAACGGCTCATGCAATTATTTGTCTGCTTTTAGCTTAGTGTTTGTGAATAACTTCTTATACTACCTATCAGTTACCTTTTTGTTAATATTTTTCATCATTGTGTCTGTAGAGGTCACTGTGACAGAAAGGGCAAATCATATAGAAAATATCTGTAGTCATTAATAAGGAGTTTGAAAATAATGCTACTTCTTTTTCATTGTTTCATCCACAATGTTACCTTTCACAGTCTGACCTCATATGCGTAACAATACCGGATGAGAGCATAAGAATAGCAGCAACCACATGTTTCTCCATAATTGCTGTTTGTCAGTCATTTCTTCAGCATGAACAACATTCCAGACAATTCAAGGTCAACTATATCTTATGTTAAGGGACAAAGCCCTTCTTATCAAAAGAAATAGGCAAGACAACTAAACTCGTTGCCAACTTCCAGATGAGTGCTTGATTCTGGCTTAGTTTTGTGCCCGTGACTAAGGAAAGCAAAGCCACTGAGAATATTCTGGCACTATAAACTGGCAATTAAAGAGACTGAAAATATCACTAGTAGTATTTTCCCCTTTTATATGTGCACAATCAGGCAGTTAAACTAGTGCCCTGAGATGACCTTCCGTATAAATGTGACCTTAATAGTGTTCTAGACGATGTTTATATGAAGACAATTCTCTATCAATTTCTAGAATGTATTCAAATCTATAAAATTTCACTAAATTGCATCACCAATTTTCCACCTTCAATCTTACTAAATTCACCATTGAAACCGATATGAAATATTCAGCTAAAAATAGACTAAATAAGATAGCATTATAGATTTGGTATAAGACCCTTACTAGGCACACAAGGACTGAAAAATTTAAGTAAGCATTGTCATAATAAAAGTGTATGGGAAAGAAACAGAATCAAGCAGAAATCAATTCAGAGTTATACAAAGAAAGTAGCCAGATATCACCAACCACAAAGATAGCAAGAATACATCTTAGGGATGTAAATAGGAATTATTGTTTGCTGTTTTTACTGAGTGCTAGATCAAAATGTACAGATTGATTTCTCTTATATTAAAGGCAATGGGATTTTATTCATTCTTCATAATTAGGCGTGTTTCAACAGAAAATAACTCATGCTCTATTTTTTTATTGGGAAACATTAAAACAAACCCATGAAACAGCTATCAGCTAAGGTTAGAAAGGCATAAAAGTAGAATATAGCTTTGTTCGGACAGAAATGGCATATTTTTAAATCTTTAGATTGCTTTTCATGAGAAAAAAAGTTACAAATTTAATATATACTGAACTACTCATGCTTTCTGTTGAGTAGTAAAGGACAAGATTAACGTATTCCAATCTTTTAATAGGAGATTTTTAAAGAAAGATTTAGAAGGGTCTAATGTCATGAAGCAATTGGCAAGAACATTAATTGACCTTACGCACCAATTGTTTCATCTCTTTTGGCACCAAAACTGTTTTTCTTCAGATCCACAATATGACCCCTGTCCCACTGCCAAAGCAGTCCTTGACATTAAGAAAAGAAATTCTGGTGGCAGCAGATTTTAAGGCATCAAAAACAGATTCAACATCATCAGTCTCATGAGAGCAGTGGACTATGCTGATGGAATTTTCAAAAAAAAATGTTCACCATCAACCTACTGTTACTTGTAAAAATTGAGCATTGTTGCCTCTCTGTCATTAAATGGTATGCAGACTGCTTAATCCTAAAACTGGTAAATATGTCTCTGTTCCTCCCAGGTAAAGAACAATTGGTAACAAAGATGGATTTCTCAACATGAAGACATCAAGTAACTAAACCTAACACCATGCTAAACACACTATTATAAATACCCTATGAAGTTTTACAGAGGCTGTTTAAGTGATGACTGCTACAAGCTCTGCTCAGTCCAAGTTCCAGGTTTAGAATTATGATGTGCATTAACCACAATTGTTTGGATTGCATATTAAAGGTTTTAAGTCTTGTCATGATAATAATTCAGTCTCTAATTAACAGCCAGATTAACTCCCAGCTCCCAGTCTCTTCCATGTATATTAAAAAAAGACATTCTGATGGGAACATCCAGGTGTCGTGGTATCATTATAACTTAATAAAGCAGCACAATAAATGTGTAACATATAAAATATGTTTGTTATACCTACATATTGTTTAATTTATTGTGAAGCAACAGTCTGCCTAACAGAATCCCATTGTCCAGAGCTATTTGACCACATAATCACTAAAGGTCTCAGTGTTATACGTAAGGGAATACAGAGAAACACACAATAGGAAGGATCAAAAAGATCTTTAGACAGACAGGAGAGAAAAAAAGATTTAGAGAGAACAAAGACTGAAACAACATTACCTCTAAAATTTCTTACTTGTATTAAATTTAGTGCTTTTGAAGTTTTGTTTATTTATGTAGTACTCATAGAAATATACACCTATATCTCTACATATTTCGACTGTATCTCATCTTTTCGTCACTTTTCTGCCTGGGTCCCCAGTTCCAGTTCACTGTGAACACATGCCTAATTTTAATGTGTATGCAGTTCCAATGCAGTCACAATGAGGTGTCTGGTATACTGGTATTTTTTATATTGTAGTCTCTTCTGAAGAAACCATCATTTCACATCTTTATACAAATATCTCCTACAGTAAAGTAGTGATTTAGTGTGGGACATTCAGGCACTTTTATGTATACGCTCAATAGTTTAATAAAATAAACAACATGAGTAGTTGTTTATATTGCACTGTTAATCAGGTATAAAAATAGAGTATCTTCTCTAACAGACAATTATGTTTTTAAACACTTTCTTTCTAAAGTGGAAATAAAAGATTATCCAAGAGACTTAAGCTTGCTATATTTCTGTTTAAAGTTCTATTAGAAAATTCCTTCAGAAACAGCTAATATGATGCTGCTGTCCTAGCATAAGAGGAGATACTTGCTCAGCAGGGTGCCAATATTGCAAAAGGAATACAGATTTCTCTGCATTGCCTTTTTCACTATTCTTCAGTACATCATACAACTACCTGACGCCACACACAGTGCATTCAATATTTTGAATGGGAGGAACAGAAAAGCTATGTGGCCCCGAAAGTGTGATTGAGTCATGTGATGCTAGGGTGTGTATTGCACTGGTAAGTGCTAATAAGAAGGTCTGAAGTCCTCTCTAGTCTCCCTTGTAATTTGTTAAACACAGTAAGGATGTACCAGAATTCCTTCCTTGACTGCTCATTCACAACTACAGCATTAATCACAGCACACCTACAACTATAGGAATAGATCTTTCATCTCCAAATGTTTTGCATTTACAAATTTATTCCACAGCTAGGCTAAGAGGCCATATAAGAGATGTGTAAATCAGCACTAAAACTATCTTGGTGCTCTTACTTTCTTGTATGTCAGCTGGGCACCAACAAAGAAATCAACAATGAATTAAGTACTCACACTTTTATTCATCATAGAACATTTAATTAAGGTGTGCTTAAAATATGTACACCTGTATACCACCATTATTTAAACAGATTGCTTCTTCATAGGTGTTGGTGTTTTTTTTGAGGCACTGAACATAAAGAAAATAAAGTTTTGCATTCCAAAACATGTATTCCTTTCATCACTTTAAAATATTACATAATTCTTTGTCTGTTTTTAAGATGCAGGAATGCTACAGAAGTAACAATGAATTCAGTCATGTGGTGACATCACAAATAAAGCTACAATGACTCACAGCCATGATTAAACATTCTTGGTTTTATGGAAAATATGCATTGGAACTAAACTGCACACTTAATTTTTTTCTAAAATAAATCTGACCAGAAGTATGAAGCACATTTACTGATTCTGCAAGAATCTTTTCAAAGTGGATGTGAAGAACTTAACTCTCCTCCCAGCAAAGATGCTAGGTAGAGAACAAACATACCCTGGAATGCATTACATCAAACTTTTGGTATGTAGGACACTTGAGCTAGTTTTCCTCTGCTTATTTACTCCAAAGGAAACCATTAAAAGATATTTCTTCTATAACCTAAACAACATTACTTCACTACAAAAAACAAGTTACAACACCCTTTATTGCCAGTGCTTGTGATCCAAAATTGTTTAGAAATCTGTGATCAGAAATAGCAAGTTTAATGGAACATGTATTAACTTCAGCTGAATTTACAGGATCACAGAATGTTTGAGGTTGGAAGGGAATTCTGGAGGTCATCTGGTCCAACCCCCCTGACCAAGCAGGGCCACCTAGAGCCAGTTGCCCAGGGCCAAGTTCAGACAGCTTTTGAGTATCTCCAAGGATGGAGACTCCACCGCCTCTCTGGGCCACTGTGCCAGCGCTCAGTCACCCTCACAGTGGAAAAAGCGTTTGCTGATGTTTAGAGGTACCCTCCTGTGTTTCAGTTTGTGCCCATTGCCTCTGGAGCCACCACTAGGTACCACCAAAAAGAGCTTGACTCCCTCTTTTTCATTCCCTCACTTCAGATAATTGTACATATTGATAAGATCCCCCCATGCCTTCTCTTCTCCAGGCTAAACAGTTCCGGCTCTCTCAGTCTTTCCTTATAGGAGAAATGCTCCCATCCCTTCATCATCTTAGTTGGCCCTTCACTAGACTTTCTCCAGTAGCTCCACATCTCTCTTGTACTGGGGAGCCCAGAACTGGACACAGATCTCCAGGTGTGGCTTCACCAGTGCTGAGCTGAGGGAGAAGATCACTCCATTTAACCTCCTGGCAATACTCTCCTAATGCAGCCCAGGATACCACTAGATCTCTTTGTGGAAAGGACATATTGCTAGCTCATGTTCAACTTGATTGGACCCAGGACACCCAGATAACTTTTTGCAGACCTATTTTCGAGCCAGTTGGCCCCCTGTATGTACTGGTGCATAGGGTTATTCAGCCCCAGACGCAGGACGTATCACTTGTCCTTGTTGAACTACATGAGGTTCCTGTCAGCCCACTTTTCCAGTCTGTTGAGGTCCCTCTGGATGGCAGCACAATCCCATGGCCTATCAGCCACTCCTCCCAGTTTTGTATCATCAGCAATCTTGCTAAGGCTACACTCTGCCCCACTATCCAGATCATTAAAGAAGATGTTAAACAGGACTAGGCCCAGTATTGACCGCCAGGCTACACCACTAGTTACTGTCCTCCAACTAGACTTCACACTAACACTGATCAATGCCCTCTAGGCCCGGCCATTCAGCCAGTTTTCAATTCACCTCACTGTCTGCTCAGCCAGCCTGTACTTCAGCAGCTTCTCTACAAGGATCTTATGGGAGGTAGTGTCAAAAGTCTTACTGAAGTCTAGGCAGACAATGTCCACTGCTCTCCCCTCACCTACCAAGCCAGTCATTTCATCATAGGAGGTTACCAAGTTGGTCAAGTATGAATTCCCCTTGGTGAAGCCATGCTAACTCCTCCTGATCACTTTCTTGTCCTTAATGTGCCTGGAAATGATTTCTAGGATTACATCAGTTTCCCAGGGATTAAGGTGAGGCCGACTGGTCTATAATCCCCTCGGTCCCCCTTCTTGTACTTGTTCAAGAAAGGAGTGGTGTTTGGTTTCCCCCGGTCCTTGGGCACTTCTCCAAGTCATCACAATTGTTCAAAGACCATTGAGAATGACCTCACAAGGACATCTGCCAGCTTCCTCAGTGTTCGTGGATGCATCCCGTCAGGGTCCATGGACCTGTGTATGTCCAGTTTGCTTAAGTATTCCCTGATCTGCTCTTCTTCCACGAAGAGTACATCTTCCCAGCTCCAGACTTTCCCCCTGGTCCCTGGGGTCTGTCATTTCTGAAGGCCAGACTTGCTAGTAAAAGACTGAGGCAAAAAAGACATTCAGTACCTGTGCCTCTGTCATGTCCTGGGTCACCAGGGCCCCTGCCCCGTTTAGCAGCAGGTCCACATTTTCCCTAGTCTTCCTTTTGCAACTTACACACTTTTCAAATCCCTTCTTGCTTCCTTTGGTATCTCTTGCCAGCTTCAATTCCAGGTGGGCTTTGGTTTTCCCAACTGCGTTTCTGCATGATCAGACAGTGCCTCTATATTTCTCCCTGTCCCTGCTTCCACCTTCTGCATATTTCCTTTATAAGTCTGAGTTTTGCCAGGAGCTCTTTGCAGATCCATGCAGTCCTCCTGGCGGTTTTGCCTGATTTCCTGCTCATTAGGATGTACTGCTCTTGAGGTTGGAGGATATGTTTTTTCCTTGAATATCAGCCATTTGTCTCGGACCCTTCTTACCTCCAGAGCCTTATTCCACAGGACTCTTCCAAGAAGATCCTTAAAAAGGCTAAAGTCAGCTCTCCTGAAGTCCAAGCTTGTGACCTTGTTTTTTTGTCCTGCTCCCTCCTCTCAGGATCAACTCCACCATCTCATGGTCACTGTAGCCACAGATGCCCTCAGCCTTCACATCCCCAATGAGACCTTCCTTTTTTGCAAGTGTGAGGGCCAGCAGAGCACATCTCCTCATAGGCTTCTCTATCATTTGGTGAGGGAGTTGTCACTGATGCTCTTTGGGAACCTCCTGGATTGGCTTATGTCCCACTGTGCTGTTCCTTCAGCAGATACCAAGCAAGTCGAAGTCCCCTGTGAGGACCAGGGTGTGTGAATGTGAGGCATTTTTTCCATAATAGTGCCTTGTAGGCACTTCTTTGTTCACACACAAATGCTTAAGATGATCCCACTTAAGCCTTGTTTTGTTGATTTTGTGCTCCCTTTCGTTCCCATGACCTCAGGCTTTTTGCTGTCAACCCTGACCATCACTCTCTGCCAATAACTCTCACCCTTCCTGGCACGGCTAGTTGAAAGCCCTCCTCACCAGGTCAGACATCCGTCTGGCAAAGATACTGTCACCCTGTTTATGGGGGTGAACCCCCATCTCTTCCAAGCAGATGCTGATCCTCAAGCACAGTTCCACAGTCACAAAAAAACAAACCCCTGTTGCCACCAACAGCTCCACAACCAAGTGTTGACTTGCAGTATCCTTACACCTCTTCCCACAAGACTGAGAACAACACCTGGGCCCCCGTATCCCTAACTATCACCTCTAGAGCTCTGTAGTCAGTTTTGATACTCTCCAGGTTGCTCCTGGCAGTATCACTGGTGGTCACATGGAAGAAAAGCAGGAGGTAACAGTTAGAGGTCTGCACAAGCTTTGGCAGTCTCTCCACAACGTCCTGGATCCAGATCCTAGACATGCAGAAAACTTCTCCAGACGACAGGTCAGGTTGGGAGATGGTTGCCTCCAACCCCCGCCACATGGAATCACCTACTACTATCACTCAGCATTTCCTCCTGGTGGTCTTGCATAACTCAGTGTCAGTTGGTCCAAACACTTTGCTTGAAAAAACATCTGGCTCCTCCTCAGCTTTGAGGAATTTCTTTTTTTCTCCTACCAATGCCCAAGTGTTTTCTGTTGCTGGGTATTCAGTGTGCAACCACATTCTTAACTCCAGAATTAATATATCTAACTTTCCAGATGATGATTAGTTAATAGCAGGTACAAAAACTTGCTTTTTTCTTTCAGAGAAACTACACCACAGATTATCCACATGGAATATATTTAATTTTTGAACATTATTGATTAACAAGGAGTTATTAGGACACTTCCTGTATTATACTGACACTTTGAGTTACATTTATTATGATTTATGATTTTTATGAAAGGGCTGTGATTATCAGACAGACATTCATTATGAGGGTGTGAAAGTAACTGAAATAAACAAAACATTTTTTATATGTCCAATATCACAAACTTTACTTTGTACATTGAGTATTATGAAGAATTAATGCTTGATATATGAGCCAATTAGACAAAAAAGAACCACTCAATTCACTTCATAATAAATATATTTTACTCAAAGTGCCCTTGAAAGCAACTATACATATCCTGAGTGTTCCTTCCTATGTACTCTCTAATCCTTGCCAATGAAATTAGTCTTTATTGATTTCCTAGCTCCCTAACAAAGACGTCAAAGTAGAAGAGATAAATGAAAATAGTACTGACCTCAGTTTTGTACTTTCTGTTCCTCTTTACATATATGACAATTTTATTCATAAGGTAATTTTTTGTGCTTTTTTTTTTCTTTTAGGTGTTCCAGTCTGTCTAATGCAGTATTTAAAGCACATCAGGATCTCACTACAGTTTTCAGTATTACCTGCTGATGTTTTCTTTTGTTAGTTTAATGCAAAGGTAGGTCACACAAAACTTTATCATACCCCACAGACAAATGTGGAACCATCCTCCAAATTTCAGGTTTCTTCATCACATGTATATTCCACATCTCATCAGGCAATACCAAGCATAATCGGTTTGGCAGCCACCTTCCCCAAAGTCAGACAGAAAAATGAATAATGATTTCCAGTAGTATGGTTATACAAATACTGAACTTTTTCTGGATTTCTTTGATGTGGGATGTCAAAGAAAGTTTTAAGTATACAAATTCCTGGCACTGATTAAAATAATCAAGTTACAAGCAGTAGAATCAGACTGAATTCACTGCTCTTGTGTGCAAAGAGCTTTGTATTTTGCGACCTCCCAGTTCCCGGACTCAAATTCTTTCACTTGGTGCCAACTCCATTTTTAAATTGCACAGCTGAAGAAAAGAAAACAAACAAACAAACAAATTCCTCTTCATATTCTTATCTCCCTCCTTTTAAGTTCTTCCAAGAAAATCTGTCTTTTGGTCCAGAGTCGCCCTGATTTGTTTACACAAAATTTTGTGAATATTAGAGATACAGATAGAATAGTGAAGGAAGCTTAGCAAATCTTTCGATACAGCCTCTTTGGGATACCTCCTCTTTTCTTGTAACATTTTAGTGAAAAGTAACAGGTTTTGTTCTACACTTATAGATTGGCTCTCTGATTTTTTTTTTAATTAAGAGAATTCTCCATTGATTGAGAAAGTCGTGAGATTATTTTAGATTTTACTTGTAGGTCATACATGATATTAAATATATGAAAAGAGGAAGTATCTATAAAAAAATTTTAAATTACTTCATTTTTATTAGAATTATTAATTCATGCCACAATTAGCTTAGAGTGCCTACCTTAAAGTTTTCTAGCATTTAAAAATGGAGAAATATGTGTACATAACAATATGAAAAAGACATGCCATTATAATATGAATTATAATCCTGTCTTTGAGAATTGTTCTGATTTTGGGAAACCTAAACTCAAAAATGACAAACTAAAGGTAAAAGAAGAGTAATTAACAGACTGGACATAAGTGAAATGTCTTAATTACTCATTTGTTATGCATACAAAAATCTAGCATTACTTAGAATGCAACACCAGACACAAAAATAGGTAAAGCAGTTAAATGCAATAATAGAATGGAAAACTAAATACTAAGGGGGGCCTTGAAAGGTCTTCTAGTTCCTCTCCTTACTTGCCACAACCAGAGATCAATCAGAAGTTAAACAGACTAATCACAAAAATAAAACAAAAAAGCACTGTAGTTTTCCTGGCTTAAACCAAGGCAAACTTTCAAGAGGTGAATCCACACTAAAATCCACTAAACTTAATTATTGAGTGTTAACAAGATCCGTAGTTTTATTATGACACCATTCTGTTATATATCTCCATATCATTTAAAGAACAATTATAAATAAACTTCTATAAATGTACTTACAAACTGTACTTCAGATCATATTCTCTGAGACACCTGTTCCGTTATTCTCAAGAATACAGGATGAAATCTACATTGCACAGGGAGATAGTACTATTCTGTAAATATATTTTCTGGTTACTAAATTAAACAAGTCTGACTGGTCAGCTGCAACAACTAACATACACGGAGGGAGGTTTTAGCACAACAAACAAATTAAAAAAAAATTTAAAAATATTTACAGGTAATTACTGGAGCCAGCATATATAAAAAAAATAATTTCAGTCTAAATTTAAACACTTCACCACAGAAAGTTGTAAATTTTCATCTTTCAATTCCAGAACTTCTATGGCACAGATTACTTAGGAAAGAAGAAAGATGATGCAACCTCACTAGCATCAAACCTGAAACTCAAAGATGCTATTTTAATAGATCTGAAAAAATGTGCAAAGGCACAGAATAGGAATATCTACAAAACAGCTTCTAGAGGCGAAAAAAATCCTGTTGTATATGTAAAGCCAGTCAGTGTGTTCAAATTGGAAAGACAAAAATGATAAAACATCTTTTAAAAACTAAAATGAATGACAGTATCAAAACCTCCTAAGGATACGCTAAAAAGACACCAAATGGATAAAGAAAAAATAGCCAAGCTCTTAAGATTGCTAGGAAGACTCTTAGGATTGCTTAAGGAAGGCTAGGGACAGTGTGGGGCCGCTGCTGAATGAGGCGGGTGTCCTGGTGACGGAGGATGCGGAGAAGGCAGAGCTATTGAATGCCTTCTTTGCTTCAGTCTTCAGTGCCAAGGCTGGCCCTCAGGAATCCCAGGCCCCGGAGGTAAGAGAAGAAGCCTACAGAGAGGACGACTTTCCCTTGGTTGAGAAGGACTGTGTGAGGGATTGCTTATGCGATCTGGATGTCCACAAATCCTTGGGCCCTGATGGAATGCACCCACGAGTGCTGAGGGAGCTGGCGGACGTCGTTGCTGAGCCACTCTCCATCATCTTTGAGAGGTCCTGGAGGACAGGAGAGGTGCCCGAGGACTGGAGAAAGGCCAATGTCACGCCAATCTTCAAAAA
The DNA here is from genome assembly GCF_030867145.1 of Opisthocomus hoazin. Taxonomy (NCBI): domain Eukaryota; kingdom Metazoa; phylum Chordata; class Aves; order Opisthocomiformes; family Opisthocomidae; genus Opisthocomus; species Opisthocomus hoazin. The sequence continues at coordinate 85,951,515 of NC_134415.1, forward strand.
GGGCAAGAAGGAGGACCCAGGGAATTACAGGCTTATCCTGGAGGCCATCATCAAGCAGGTGGAGGAAAAGAAGGTTATCAGGAGTAGTCAGCATGGATTCACCAAGGGGAAATCATGCTTGACCAATCTAATAGCTTTCTATGATGACATGACTGGCTGGGTAGACGAAGGGAGAGCCGTGGATGTTGTCTACCTAGACTTCAGCAAGGCTTTCAACACAGTCTCCCATAATATCCTCCTTGGGAAGCTCAGAAAGTGTGGGCTGGATGAGTGGTCGGTGAAGTGGATTGAGAACTGGCTGAATGGCAGAACTCAGAGGGTTGTCATCAGCAGCGCTGAGTCTAGTTGGAGGCTGGTAACTAGTGGTGTCCCCCAGGGGTCAGTACTGGGCCCACTCTTGTTTAACTTCTTCATCAACGACCTGGATGAAGAGTTAGAATGTACCCTCAGCAAGTTTGCTGATGACACCAAACTGGGAGGTGTGGTAGACACACCGGAAGGCTGTGCTGCCATTCAGCGTGACCTGGATAGGCTGGAAAGCTGGGCAGAGAGGAACCTGATGAGGTTCAACAAAGGCAAATGCAGGGTCCTGCACCTGGGGAGGAACAACCTCATGCATCAGTACAGGCTTGGGGTGGACCTGCTGGAGAGCAGCTCTGCGGAGAGGGACCTGGGCGTCCTGGTGGACGACAGGTTAACCATGAGCCAGCAGTGTGCCCTGGCTGCCAAGAAAGCCAGTGGGATCCTGGGGTGCATCAAGAAGAGTGTGGCCAGCAGGACGAGGGAGGTTCTCCTTCCCCTCTACACTGCCCTAGTGAGGCCTCATCTGGAGTACATTGTCCAGTTCTGGGCTCCCCAGTTCAAGAAAGATGAAGAGCTACTGGAGAGAGTCCAGCGGAGGGCTACAAGGATGGTGAGGGGACTGGAACATCTCCCCTACGAGGAGAGGCTGAGGGAGCTGGGCTTGTTCAGCCTGAAGAACAGAAGGCTGCAAGGGGACCTAATAAATGCTTATAAATATCTGAAGGGTGGGTGTCAGGAGGATGGGGCCAAGCTCTTTTCAATGGTGCCCAGTGACAGGACAAGGGGCAATGGGCACAAACTGAAGCATAGGTAGTTCCGTCTGAACATGAGGAAGAATTTCTTCCCTCTGAGGGTGACGGAGCACTGGAACAGGCTGCCCAGGGAGGCTGTGGAGTCTCCTTCTCTGGAGATATTCAAGATCCGCCTGGACAAGATCCTGTGCAGCGTGCTGTAGGTGACCCTGCTTCAGCAGGGGGCCTGGACTAGATGACCCACAGAGGTCCCTTCCAACCCCTACCATTCTGTGATTCTGTGATTCTGTGAATATTGACAAACCATTTAATATCAGAAGATGGTGTATTAGATACAACAGATTTGTCAGCCCCTTAGAACTTCCGATCTGGAAAAGGAAAGCCCCAAAATAGCCACCAACTGTCTTGGGTACTACCCATCTTCCCCTCATGGACATGCATACCATTTTTAGTTTTTAGTATTTGCACAGAATATTGTATTTCTCATTCTTTATCAGACAACAGACTACTACTCTGATACACACACAGCGAGCAATTGACCCAAGAAATATTTATTATGTAATTAATTTCTTCTAAAAGCTGAGGACTTGAGAATGAACAGCAACACATGATCAATACGTTTTTCCTGGTTCACAAGACCACAACCAGAGAATCTTATAAAGCATTGAAAAGCATAGAATCAAAAGGGAAAAATACAAACTTATTACAGTAGAACTATTCTTATGACAAGGAAAGGGAATAAACACACAAGCACATACACAAAAAAATTAAAGTTTAGAAAAACAGCAAATATATAAAAAGCTTCTGCCTTTCCCTTTGGAAATAACGGACTGAAGACAATCTTACTCATGGAATAACGTTATCAATCAGCCAAATGAATCAAGCAGAGGATGACAGCAAATGGAGTCAGAGCTCTCTAGAATACAATAATGTAACCAACTATATACAAACACAGACACACATACATAGACCTACAAATGTGAATACTTAGCATATATTCCTGCAGACGTACACACTTGGAAAAAATGAGGTCTTGCTACTTTTTTTTACAAGAACACAGCAATAAGTCTGGGTCAGTTCCCAAAGCCACTACTACAAGTAATTTGCAAGTTGCTCTCTAAACAGCTTCTCCTTCATGCTCCAGTTCTGTATCAAATACAGAAACTTGGGTCTTCAGGTTCCCATGTAAATTTCCCAGCAAAATAGCGAAGCACCTTCAAGAACCAGCCCCAGGAAGTCCTACATCAGGTCTCCAGTCTGCTCCAGCTCTTATGGTATTAAGACAACTGAGAATTTAATAAGCTATGCTTCAATCAGAACTATTTACTTTTCTGCAAAAGATTTCATTGTCCTGATTTCCAGAACCATGTCACATATATGGGCTAATGATAGTCAAGAATGAAAGCTCAAACTGGATTTAAATATTTCCCATTAGAACAAACTTTGCAAACTTTTTTCCCACTGTTCCTTCTTATTCAAAAACTACTGACTTTGACAGAGTAAAGGGTTATTTATTTCTAAGTGCTGAAGCATCTGAAACAGGAAAAATCCCAGTAGAGATTAAAAGATTCATGGTTACCTTTCACTATACCTGATCTCTAAGCCCACAGAAAGAAGCCAGGCTGGAATGACCAGAAAAAAAAGCACTCAGAGAGCAAAAAGAGTAATTGTAGCAAGTATACAAGCTTATTTCTTCAGTCATAATGTCAAAATTATTTATAATAAAAAAATCGAAAAGTTAAAAGGCGTAAGATGGAAAAAAACAGAAAGCTTGGATTCCATTAAATAAAACAGACTCCTCATTAAAGTCTAAATTACACTTGGTTTTAAAAATGCAGTGAAAAAATGTAAGTCCAGTCAATGATTTCCAGAGAGGACATTTATTAGTCAATCACTTTCACCGACAGAAGAGATAAGAAAAGCATCATTTTTCAAATGCACATTGGCCGGGAGTTTGAATTTGAATTATTTTATTCTCTAACTAGAAGGATTATAGTCTTTTCGCCATAGAATAAACAGAATTAGAGTAAAAGCTTGTCAAATGCAACTGACAACAATCAGAAGAAAAGATATTGCAAGAAAAATCACAGAAAATGCACAAGTATGTAACATCGCGATTTTTTTCTTGGAAAATTAATTTCTACATATAGCACATAAAATACTTCCCCAAAACAACTTGTAACTACCTGTGATACTGTAAAAGGAACATTTGTTTAAGTGTTGCGTAGATGAAGAATTCTAGAAAATGGGAAGAATCTGGAATATGAACAGGTCTTGCATATAAAGTTTTATTACCCACTACAAAATCTACACATGCATGTATCAGTTAATCCAATTTTAAATAAACAAATTTTTCTGCCTGGTTTTCTAGGGCTACACTGTAGGCAGTGCCTGCATATTTACCTGTATAATTACAGTACTCTCTACCTCTGAACCATAAACTTCTGTGTAAAACATACCAATACAAAATGCTCAACACTTAAAATCTGGTTCCGCATTTGGATCTACTGACACGTATTTCTGGATGTGTGGAGTCTTGCCCTCTTCAAAGGATCAGGACTGGTATGTGAAATTAATTCTAGGTGACCAATAAATTTCTCTACAAGGTTATCAGGCTGGGGTATTTAAATTCAGCCAAAGCAGCAGATGTTTTGTGTTAGTTCAGTGGCTATTCATAGGCACATATAACAGGTACCAGAGGAGTTGTTATCAAAGATGATTCTAATAAAATACTACTACCAACTGTCAAGTTTTTACTATTTATCACTTCATATTCCTAGACATAACCCAATTTGTTTTCTTTTCCTAGATTAAGAAAATTGATGACACAGAGATAATGTGAAATGACACAATTTTAACTGAAAATTCTAAAAAGTTCTAAAGCATTTAGAAATAAACCTAATGCTTTTAAAAGGCACACAAAATGTCTACTGGCAAATTTCTGACTTTTTTGCCATTGATTATGAAGTATTGAGGGAAAGGAATGGCTTATTTGGAGCTAGGAAAGTGAATAATTCATTGTATAACAATTGTTTGAGAAAAGGATAAAACAGGGAATACTATAAACCATAAAATAATAGGGATATGAAGAGCAGAGGAGAGTAAGTAAAGAAGAATGTAGAGTGTGAGGTGCAGTTTTCTAGGGTAAGAGTAGAGAGCAGCAGCAGTAATAGCTTTCCATCAGAAGCTGTTACTCCTAGCAGCCTGGCACCTGACCTGATTCTTCAGGATACGGATCGGATTTGTACGAATAAGAAATAATGAGTATATTTAAATGAGTTGAAATGAAAGAAACACCGTATCTTTACTAAGACACCAAGCTTAGCAGCATTTTTTGTAGACTCTGAGAGAACAAAAATCTCCTTGGACCAAAGACTACTGTTCCTTTTTCACATGGTTTCCTGAAAAATGAGTACTGTTGCCTTGCTCAGCTCCTCTTGATCACTTCCAGCAACCAGTTCCATCTAAGTCCAATAGATGGGAAAACGTCTCAAAGATACAACATTCTTACAAACTTGTAATAGCAGGCAGCCGGACAGGGTGTCTGCTACCTGAAAGAAAATGAAGTGAACACACCTTTTACTTAGCAGTGCAGAATCTAGTTATCTGTCAAGGCCTCTCTTTCAAATTGATTCTCTCTTGTCTAATAAAGGGTGAGTTTATACTGCAGCCTGAGTATTACTCAAATAAAACTTCGATTCACAAATACAAACCCATAGGAAACAAGGATGCATTTAGTCTAACAGAACTATTTCTTAAACCAAAACCCTCTAATTCAATATATACAAACAGACCAGCATGCTGCTCCTTCCCTGCCCTCCGCACCTCTGGCACGCAGCCAGCCACTCTCTCTCAGATTCTCCCTTGCCCTATGAATCTGGCATTCCTGCCTGCACAGTGGCTCAGTACCAAAAAGCTCAACGCTTGCCAGCTCCCCTTCCCCAATCATCCCTCCAGACTACTGAACAACTTGACAGTCAAAACCAGCTACAGGAAAACAGAGATGTGACCACACTTACAGATTTATGCAGAACTTAGTGCTGCCCATCTGCACTGAGAGTGTACTGAGTACCTCTCCCAAAACATATCGGACACCTCCAAAGCTGAAGGCAGCAATTCAATGCCACCCTTCTTTATCTCTAGATCTTAACAGGTACTAAGGAGAAGCAAGCATGCGGTGGTCACACTGGGTAACTACATGCAGGAACCTAAATTTAATTGTCCATGGAAATTAAGATCATGGTAACATATATGTGCTGAGTTTGAGGCACATGCAGATCTAGGCAGCTGTAAGAGCATTGATTTCCTGGGGGGGTTTCTAGTTTTTAGGCACCGAACTTTCACAAGTCTCATTTTAATCACCAAGACAGGCAATCTAGTTCTCACTGCTCTTGATCATCACGAATCACACACAGAAACAATGTCCAAAAGATGTTATGGAATTGAAGTATTTTATCCATTGTCTACTCCTTCTAATGTTCTGACAGTAAGTGCTGCAAATAGCTAGAGAAATGTACAATGTGTAAGGAAATGTGCATTTTGTTACTATGCCACACTGTTTACTTTGTATTAGGAAGTTAATTATCTATCCTTTGGATCAGGTGTTAGGTATAACAGCCAGTTGCTTTAAGAACATTCGAATGGGGTCAGGTCAGAAGTCCAGCTGGCTCAATACCCCAATGTGACAGCATGCCTCACAGCAGTCCAAGGGAAGGAAAAAAGGAACATAACAAGTGTACCATAATTCTTTCCCTGGCATATTCTCCCAGCAGTCAATATTTTGTGTTTGTGCAAGTCTGAGACTGTGCTCATCTCCTAAACTTCAAGTAATCTTCATATTATTTTTCATAAGAAGGTTACTCATATAGGGTCCAGAAAGGCTGTAGTCCTACAATTCTCCTTAAATAAGTGACCCCTCAGTACTATCTGCAGGAAAGAACAGATGAGCAGATGCACCAAAACGTTGTTCATGAACAAAGCCTTGTTAAGATGTTAACTACCACAGCCTTGAAAGATGACATACAAAAGTCCAAGCTCGGGTATTAGAAAAGAGGTCAGATATTTTTCATTTTATTTCCCACTAAGTTACTTCTGTGGGGTGGGAAGAAAAAAAGGAAAAAAAAAGAAAATTCCTAAGAATTAGACTTCTCGCTACCTACATTTTACTGGATCTCTCTGGAAGACATACAGTACTGCACACATGTTGAAAGCAGCACTTAGAGAACACTGTTCACAACAAGAGATGGATCTTATCACTTCTGTTATTACTGCAACTTAACAATGCAGAATTTAAACAGCAAAAAAATCTCTTATCAGACTACTTTATGATACTAAGCCTCACACAACAATTTACTTTATTAACAACCTTTACATTTGAGCTGGAATAAGAGCAAGTTCATAAACAGTGTTAATGCTAGTGAAATAGAAGACTACTTTGCTTTCACAACTTACAAGAGTTTGAGAAGCATTAACATTTTGAACCCTGACTTTCCAAAATCTACTATTCAAAACTAATAAAGTGAAAGACTGCACTTTGTGTTTGCAGTAGAGTACTGGGAAGATATCCCACAAATTTGTTCGGAACAAGGTAACTCTTCAAGCAGAAGCAGACAGCAGCATTGCATCAGCACAACACTGTGTCCAATTTAACTGGTGTGTTCAGATACACAATATATCAGCTTGGACAAAACAATATGCTAATTCATTGATATTATTTTCGAGACCCTAGGCAGTGTCTTTGCACTTCAAATATGACATAATCAGCTTGATTGACCCTCGTTTTACGGTCAGGAAAAATCTTGTGGGTTAATTATCATACTATTTACTTATAATGGATAGGTGGCTTTTGTGTAGCTATGATTATCTGGTATATCTAGCTGATTTCAGTGCTAATAATAGATTGCTCTAAGAAGTATTAAGATGCAGTATTGATTTCAAAAAGGCTATATCACTGTGCTAATATACAAGAGATCCAATTAGTAAAGATGACTGGCAACATTTATCTAAAAATGCTCCCTGTTTTCCTGTGAATATCTAAAGCATGACTTGGCTAAATACTAAAAATCAAGATCAGAATATTCAAAAGCAATGAGAAACATAAATTCTAAAACTTTAGAAACAAGACGCAATTTCCAGAGAATAAAGGTTCAGAAAGCTTGGTCACTTTAATTATCTCAGACTGCGTATTCATAACTTGAAGACAGAAAAAACATCATCAGCTGTTATTTTTTAAAACCTAAAAAAAAAAATTTTTAAAATAATTTGCCAGATTTTCACTATAAGTTCTCCTACCCATTCTATTCCACTAACCTGGTAAATTTTTGTAGTCCATCTTCTTTACTAAGCATTATAGAGGTGTTTTCTATTGGTAAATACCTAGAAAGTTGAATGACAGCTGAGCAGTGACATTAATTCTCTTTTCCAAGTCTCTCAACAAGTTTCCTGATAGCTTTTTTTTCAATCATTTCTGCCTGCTTTATGATACCATACCTTCCATTAAAAAAATTAAAATTCAATTTAAACAGGCTAATACATCCTCCAAGTGAAGTCTAACCAACTTTCATCATTTCAACCAACAATACTGTCTCTAGTGTTCATTATGCTTAAACCAAATAAAAGATCTCTTTTCTCTCTAGTAGTGTAGGAAGAATCTACTCTCAAATATCTGTTTATTCAAATGTCTACTCCAGTAAGCAGCTGTGCAGAACACTGGAATAAAACTATAATTTTTTTGTCACGAATTTAAATGATCAGATCTTAGGGTTTCTTTGGATTTTTTGCAGAGACTCATATTTGTTCACACACCAGAACAAGGGACTATGCAAGAGCTTTGTCTATCAAAGTGCAAGGCTGAGCCCTGCAAGTTCAGAGTTCCAAGAGCTACTTATAGTTTGTCTCTTGGTGAAACACAAATACCATGCATTCAATGCACCTTTGAAAATGCATTTTTTCCAAAAGCAACCATGGTAAGAGAGGACCATTGTCTCAGTCCTCTCTCTAAGACAGGCTGCCATAATCTCCTGGAACATTCAGCTTGTATTTGCACTCTGTGTTGAACTAGGAGAGGTTACTTTTCTAATTTAGTTAACAAAGGACAGCCATATACTGAAAACCATATCAGTCTGAGCAGGGGATAAATTACTATACCTTTAGAGTGTTGTTTTACTGGATGAGGCTGACTAAAAGTGGTTAGCTCTAAACATAATCATATCACAATTTTACAGCTTTTATCAACTTACTTGAAATTATTAAATCTAATCTGTTATATAATACCATTGTACAATTTTCACTTTTCAAATATAACAATTTCTGTATTTTGGTAAGTACTGTTAAATCTATTAGAATATACAACATGCAATTAGATATGATTCATTACTTATGCCCACTAGATATTTCGAAACACATTTTCCAATACAATCTTCATGATAATGTATTTTCACTTCTGTAGTTTAAGCTCAATGTGAGACAGCTGTCAATTTATTCTCACTGCTTTCTACTTCCATTGTTCTAAGCTTAAACTTCATGTCAGACTGACAACAAGCAAAGTTTCATGTACTTCTAAGTCGCATAAGCACACCTGGCAAATTACAGTACAAGACTCATCAGGAAACCTGCGAAATCTCTAAAAAATCTAGCATTCCTTGCAGCTTCTGAGTGTGTGTTTACTAAGAATACTGTAGACAGAATGCAATATAAGGCACTTTACAAAATGGAAAATTACTCCAGTGACAGACAGACAAACTTCCTCTTCTCTCTACCTAGGAAGAAATTTGCCTGAAGATTTCAGATCTAGTCATCAGACACCATCATCACCCCCCTATCTCATAAAACCTTTCTCTGCAGAAAGGATAGTACAACTCATATTCACATCATAGTATGGACATTTTGAGATGATCATAACAGTAGCATTAATTTCAGTTATCATACAGACCTAGGCCTTTGAAGGCTAGATGCCAGATACCGGGAACAAAACTTGTCCTTTTTTCTTCATGATAGACACTTCAGAATAGTTCCTCTGTACAGTCAGGTTAAAGTTTGCTATTCTGAACTCTTCAGCCAAAATGTCTGTTTCAGCTTTATTTATTGAAGTGGTTGCTGTCAAAACAAAGATTACATCATTTTACACCCACGTTTTACAAATTAGGTAGCCAGGGCATCTGCAAAATGATGGTTAAGCTCATTTACTTTGGCAAAGGCTTTGAGATCAACTGATGAAAAATGCTATCTGTATACAGTCGTCTTAATGTAATGGCTAACAGCTCATCTTCAGACTACCTGTGCTGATTTCTATACACATTTTTAAAAGTATTTGTTTTTATTGGTTCCTCTTAGGTTTTGGAATCTCTTTAAAGAGAAAGGTCTTACTTTCTTCACCATTCACTTTTAACTAGGGGGGGAAAACAAAACAAAACAAAACCAGCAAACCTAACAGGAAACAGTTTTATAAATATGTTTTTAGTATAGTCAGCTAAAAAGTGGCTCTATGACACACAGTTCGGACAACCTCATCCCACACACTGAAATAAGTATCATGGTTGACTAAATCTAAATGGATGCAGAAAAGCTCCAGAACTATATGACTATGTTGTTACCAAGTTCTAAGAAACAGAGTAATGGGAAATCATAATAAAGGTGTGCAAAAGATGAACACCATAGTGATGACCTAAAATAAATAATAAATAAAAGGAAACTGAAGAACTCAAATTTGAAGACCTTAATGCAGAACTCCTTTTAAGAATCAGTATTTTGAAAAATTTCCCTTGCCAATCTACAAATACATCACAGTTACAAAAAAATGTTTTGGGTAAAAGATGTTTCTTGGGCAGTATACTGAATGACCCCTTCAACAGACTGCTCCTGTTTCATTTTAAAATTCAGCTCTTTCCCCACCTCCTTTCAGGAATCTCACTGGACAGATGCTCAATAGAACTTCTTTTCACTGACCATTGGAAAAATTTGTTAATCTCTGCATTTGTTCATACCAACTTGTTTTCATACACTTGCTTGAGTCCTAGAGTATCTAGGAGCCTCCTGGAGATTGTAAATGAGAGTATGATGTCACCGGTCTGCTTTAATCACCTACTAAGAGAGAAAACCTGCATTAAAATTCATACTGTCCAAAGAGAATTGAACTTTAGATTCTGAAAAAAGTAGGAAGATTTCCTTTTCTGTTGCCCAGTTAAGGAACAGAGATACAAGGATGAATTGAGTTCCTGAAATCATACAGATAAGCTATGTAGAATGAGAAACTGAATTTGAGCCATTGCCTTTGTATCCTTTTTGCTAATGAGATCTCTTTTTTCCAAGTTGCTAAATGAGGACCTGAGATACGCAGGGCACTTTTTTCTTCCGTTATATAAATATTACTATAAAGTTTGGGGGGGGGGGGAAATCAACAGATTTTTAAATTCAAAATCTTTGAAGTCATTCTAAGTATCCAATAGTCATTCAAAATTTTCTTTTTGGCAGGTTACACTGAGGCAAAGAGCACAAAGCACTGAGAAAATGAAATTGGAATATTACTGAGATGAGACAAGAATGGACAAAATAGTGTACTTTCGGAAACCACAAATGAATTTTATCGGAGATACACTTTCTTAAATGATTATTGCAATTGTCAAATTACACTGGTTAAAAGTAGCTATTTTGCTTTTTGGACACCTGATTGAAAATGTCGTTTATACTCAGAGTGCCTCTGTGTGACACCTGCATTCATATCCACACAGATCACTGATATGCTTTCTAAATTTACAGCCTCTAGACAAGCTATGAGAAAAAGAGCTTTGCTACCTAGCAAAGCAGGAGCTTAGCCTTGTTTCACAACATTAGACAGTGTCAGCTGAAGAATGACAGCTGGCCTCACAGTATTATACTCTTTCATAATTAACTGTCTTCATTCAAATACTGTCAACTACAAGTCCATACAGATATTCTGTTTTTAAAAATTCAGCACCAAAAAGTTTGTGATATGGTTTAGCCGGAGGTTCCTGCCAAGCTCCATATTGGATTGCAGAGTTGTGTGCCTTCCACTTCCCCAAGTGTCCCTTCACATTTAATACCACCAACACACAGTGCACCAAAACGCTGATAGCCAGAAACCCATCCTCCAACATCTAAAATCTGTGTGTATCACAACGTCTTAAAAGCACTGGTTCTTTCCAGGACTGTGCAACATCTTTTCCCTCCTCACTCTTTGAACAAATTCCTCCTTGGCATTGCGTAGTCTCCATAGTGTTCTTACCGCCTGACCTTGATTCTAAACTTTGTACCCATTTATGCTGAAGTGCTCATAGCTCTTAGAGTCTTACTTATTTCAGTCACTTTTCTATGTCCTTCCTTGTCCAGCAATGCTTCATATATCTCCTTGCCAGTCCCTGTGCCAGCAAGTTGCATTGCCTTTCAACATCCTGACCCCTCTTTGCACTGTGGTGCCCTCACCACAGCTTTGTAATGTCTCTTTTTCACTGAAATTTTTTGCTCCACCACAGCCACTCTTCCCCAGAACTATTTCTTCTGGAAAAAATACCTTTAGTCTACATCTGGACTGATACAATCCTTCATCTGTACCTACAGACTGTATTAGCACTGTGTACCACATACCAGAAACAATTATGTACCTGTGCTGGTTGTGGCTACGGTAGAGTTAATTTTCTTCATAGTAGCTAGCGTGGGGCTATGTTTTGGATTTGTGCTGAAAACAGTGTTGATAATACAGAGAAGTTTTCATTATCGCTGTGCAGTGTGTATACAGAGTCAAGACCTTTTCTGCTTCTCACCCCACCCCACCAGTGAGCAGGGTGGGGGTGCACAGCTGGGACAGCTGACCCCAGCTAACCAAAGGGATATCCCATACCATATGACATCATACTCAGCATATAAAGCAGGAGGAAGAAGAAATAAGGGGGGGGACACACACACGACATTCAGAGTGATGGCGTTTGTCTTCCCAAGTAACCATTATCCATGATGGAGCCTTGCTTCCATGGAGATGGCTGAACACCTGCCTGCTGATGGGAAGTAGTGCATGAAATCCTTATTTTGCTTTGCTCGTGCATGTGTCTTTTGCTTTACCCATTAAACCATCTTTATCTCAACCCACAAGTTTTCTCACTTCTACTCTTCTGATTCTCTCCCCAACCCACTACGGGGGAGTGAGCGAGCGGCTGTGTGGTGCTTAGTTGCCAGCTGGGGTTAAACCACAACAGTTACCCAAGAGCCACAAATCTTTTAGCACAATTGTTATTGGACCTGGGGTCTGTCTGATGAAGTATTACATAGGAGCAGCAAAGCTAATAAATAGAGAGCACTGAACAGAAATATTTTGAGGATAAGTTCTGCTTTGCTTGTATTCAGCCCCCTTCTTCCTCAGCTTCCTACTGCCCTAACCTGTCAACTGCCTGGGATCCAGATGGAATTCTATTGCAAAGTAGTTGTTAAGAGTTGAAAAGTTTGTCTGTGTTACTAGGAATTAAAAGGGTAGAAGAAAAACCCATATTATTTGTATCATTACCGTTATGATTATTCATCATGTCATGATTTAAGCCAGCATCTGGCAACTAAACACCAGACAGCCACTCGCTCACCCCTCCTGTACCACCCCAGCAGGATGGGGAGGAGAAATCGACAAAAGGTTAAATTTGTGTGTTGATACAAAGACAGTTTAATATGACAAAGGAAATACTACTACTACTAATAATAATAATAATAACGAATATACAAAACAAACTATGTACAACACAATTTTCTCACTACCTGACAGCTGATTTGCAGCCAGATCCCGGGCAGCAATTGTGGAATCCAGAACTCGCAGATTTGTTGAACTTCACAAAATCCCTGAAAAAGACCAAACTCCCGGAAAAGTTCAAACTCCCAGACAAGAGAGGTTTTGAACTCATGGGAACGAGCAAGAACTTCCTGCCCCCCAGCCAACTCCCATTCATAAACTGAGCACGACATCTACCGTATGGAATATTTCCATTGGCCAGCCTGACTATCTGCCTGGCTGTGCTCCCTCCCAGCTCCTGTTGAATATGGGAAACTGGAAAAAAGTCCTTGATTTCTTAGCAACAACCAAAAACATCAGTGTTGTCAACATTCTTCTCCTACTAAATCCAAAACACAGCAGCTACTGGTAGGAAAATTAACTCTACCCCAGACGAAACCAGGGCAACTGTATTAAGACAGAGCCTAAAAGTCCTCTGTTTTGTGCTCTCTACAAGCACAGAAAAAAAGCCCAAGTGTTTTCACCAGAGACCTTGAAATCTAAACATAAAGAGACAAGAAACGGGATACTACCAGAAAACAATGAAAAAATAGTGTGACAGGAAGAGATTTCAAGGACATCAGTAGTCTAACTGTTGTGAACTCATGTAGCAACGTAACAGAAGAGTTTTATGGAGGTGTGCTTTGGGAATACCAAAAGCCTCCCGAGCTTCAAACCAAGCATGGGTAAAAGTTTAAAAAGAATGGCTGAAAGATTAGCAAGTGACCAATGAAAGCTGGAATTTAATGAGGATACGAAGCAGCTCCTGGCATGAGAGTAGGTACAGAAAGCATATATAGACGACGAGACAGAAGCCAGTTGGAAGCAGCAACACGCTTTTGTGCAGTATTAAGTACTCTTACTTCTATTTTTTCTGGCCTACCATGGATGCAGATAAGAACTGCAAAGTTTTATGGATTTACAATTTATAGAAGATTGAGTATGTGAACTCATACAGCACTTTACACTTTCTAGTTTGACTTTGCAAAAAAGCCCCAACCAAGTTTACAGTATGAATATTTATCACTATTCTACTTCATATAATAGATACATAGGTTTATATATAGGTTGGAATTCTTATAATCGAGTCAATTATATGGAATTTTACTGACTAGAATGCATATGATCTACTTGAGAAATATTTCCTGGAAAGCCGTACTGAATGTAAATGCATGTGAGATTTCTATCAGATATTCTGATTATTGTTATTCCATTGGCGTATAGCTTTCAGTGAAGAAAGATAAAATTGGAATTCAAAATATTATCAATAACACTCTCCCCACTCTCAATATTTGTTTCTTTAAGTTAACCTTATTCTTTGTCAATCAAGCTAAAATAATTACTCAAATGGGAGATACCCTGGCATATGTACCCATTATTCCTTCTACAATGTAGTACTCCCACTGGTTTTCATGGGAATTATGCATATGAAAGGCCTGCATTATTAGGCTAGATTAAGAAAAGACATTTGGAAATACTTCACTATCATACCACTTCGGAAGCTAATATTTATAATGGTACTTGAGCCTGGAGCAACATAAATAAAAGCACAAAATACTACTCCTGGAAATATATTATGGATGGACTTTTCCTTAACTTTTTGTTAGAGATATCAGTAAAAATTGCACAGAATTAAAAATATTTTCTTACCTTTTTGATATAAGAACAAATACAGACCATTCCAAAAAACTTGCAACACTCCTGAACACGGGAAGTTACAAGCCAGTAAGAGGACAGTAAAAGGATTACATTCCTAATATATGAAATACATGCCTGCATAATCACATAAAGGTCCTTAAAATTTTCTTTGGTAGCCACTATGTCTTGATGACCAGATTATATTAATTATATTAATGCATATATTAATATTTGCAACCTGCTCTAGGTGTACCTGCTTTAGTAGGGGGGTTGGACTAGATGATCTCCAGTGGTCCCTTCCAACCCGTACCATTCTGGATTCTGTGTAACTCTTATCCCCTGGAAACGTCGCAAGTCATCTTTAATTCTTCAGACACATGACTCTTCCATTTTCGCTTTGGAAATGTTCTTCCATGCCATGACAACTCGCAAGACAGTACGAACTGTTTTTCTCTGACCTGGGAATGTAGGACCCTTCCTTCCTCAGAGCTAAAAATTAGATGACCTCCACTTTAAAAGACTGGATAGACAACAATTTGCTGTTTCCTAGATACATACCTCAGATGTAGAATGAATCTGCTAGGCTAGTTAGAATGGGCTAACTTTCTAACCTTTTTTTTTTCTTTAACTAAAACATACTGTTCATCTCTGCTGCAGTTAACCCTGGACCTTATTTTCTGGTTGCCACTAACACTCTTGCCACTTCACAAAAAAGTTTTCTCACAACTGACTGTTGTAGTGCCTTGAACTCCTGTTGTCCAACATGGATGAAGTTCTGTGGAAAAGTTCAGATTTTAACAACTTCTGGCCACCCAAGCTGCTTTACAACAAGGGTGCAGGCTAAAATTTTGACTCTGCGTTAGTGCTTCTGGAAACGATCCTCTGAGGACCGAACTCTTCAGATATTCTTTTCAGTATGACAGCTCATACCTCGACATCACTGATCAGGTCAGTTACAGGCACTTACCAGGAAAGTTAAGGCTACTGAATAATATGTCCATGAAGATTCCTGCTAGGAGCATAAACCTTTGAATTATAAACCTATTCAAACATGTTGCATCTTTCTATATTGTACTAGATGATACCCTGGATTAACAGATGTCATTGCGCTCACAATGTGCAAGTCATATTGTTAAGATTTTCTTGAGAAAACAACAGATGTGACAAACTACCTTTCATAGGTTCAAGTAATCTACTTTCAGCAAGTTAAGATCAGAAACGAGGAAAAACTTTCTAATGGGAAGACTACTGAAATGCTGGAATAGATTACATGGGTGAGCAATCACAACAAACCTTTAAGAAGGCAGACAGGCTTTCATTTTAAAAGACAAACTTTATCGATCCTGGCTTTGAAGGAAAAGCGAGGGGGTGGGCACAACGCCTTCTTGGAGTCCTTTTCAACTGTATCATTCTATGCTGAAGTGCCCAAAGAAATGTAGCTATGTAGGGCCAGTGATACCATATTACAGCACCACTTGCTGTGGGATCTTGACTTGGAATGAAAGTCATATTCTGCAGAAGGCTCAGTCAACTTCTTCATGTAGGCAATCACTTGGATTCTGATACAATCTTCTAGCTATAGATCACCAGGCTACATTGATCTAATCTGCAGCTTCTTTATGCCAGGGTTTAACGATACTTACTTTCAGGACTGGACTATACATAAACATAGTGTCTAATCCAGTCACAGTAGATAGCACCTTGTTTGCTAAGAAGAATGACTTAAGGCCAGGCAACACCAGCAACAGCTGCTAGTAACACCGAATTCCAGACGTAGTCTTTGGTGAAAATTTTTTAAAGGAATGCGCTTTAAAATATTTTGCTTCAAAAATCTAGATGTACTCAAAATTCTTAATCCCATATCTGTACTTGACTATTAAGTCGGGCTCTTTAGTGGTTTTTCTTAAACTTAAGCCTAAAACTTTTTTTGGTAGACCATCTTTAATAATTAGAATTGCAATCCTGTAAACACTGCACAAGAATATGTCTATTTCAGAGTAGTCTTTGGTGAGTTAACACAAAATAAGTAAACAGCGTTCTCTAGTCAGATATTTTGTTTCCAAAACTTATGACTGTCCTAATGTGAAAACCCAGGACAAAGGTACAGCTGCCAGTCTGACTAGCGACTAAGTGTGGAAAAAGTAACATTTTCCAACTTCATTTCAATATTCTTGGGTTTTATTCTATAATAAACTGCATATAGAAGTAGGAAAATTACATAACAATGCATATTCCCCACATTTAAATCACCTGACATAACACCAGGTAAATGACCCAAGGCAAAAAGAACAAACCTGCATGATGATTCACGTTTTGGATGGTGAGAACTAGACTGCCAGAAAAACAGCATGTTTTCTAAAATGTGTATACAGTGAAGACCATGACAGCGGAAATAGGTACAACAGCAATATAGCAAGCATCAGGTGTTCTCAAAGTTTCTACAGGTAACAAAGTAGCTCCCATTCAAAACGCCGTATTTTGACAAAGTTAGAAACGCCTGTACTTCAGATAAAATCCTTTAAAACACATTTAATCTCTCTCGTAGATGACTGCTCTCTGACGGTGTGTACATTGTCGCCCTTTTCACAACCTTTAAAAAGAGGGACACAACGCAACTGCACTTCCACCCTCAGATCAAGAAAGTTCCAAAACCATGGTTTCGAAGCGAAAGGAGCACCTGGTTTGCCTCCCCGGGCTGTCTGCAGCGTACTCACCATGGCGGGCGAGTTTTGAAGACTTTCTTCCCCTCCCCCTGCATCCACGCACACTGAGGGAGAATGGAAAGCGGTTTCAGCATTAAATTTGAACTTCCCTGCTTTTGTTAGCATGAGTCACCACCTTAACATTATCTCCACTGTAGACTTTTATCTGTGAATATCTAAGCCCTGTCTTGTGGAAAACTAATTACTGAGCCACTGAGAGGCTTCATAATGTCCTGCATTTAAGTCCTGAACATCATACATAATGCATAGGAAGCAGTCTCTGCACTCTGATTACAGAACACTGTCATTAAGAGAGCAAATTAAAGATGTGAATAATTCACTGGCTGAGCTTATTGTCAGTGCTGCATTGTGAAATTAGAATTTCTAATAAGTACTGCAATTTTTTTAACCCAATTAACACAGAGAACATCTTGAGTCTGATTAGTACAATAAAAATTATTACCTTATTCTTTTGCTTCACAACAGCCAAATTAAATACTGTACTTAATTATGCAGCATTCATCGTTTCTCTGCTAGAAATAATAATAATAAAAAACCCTCACTATCACTTTAATAAGACTTCCAATATTTAGAGTGCAACTGAAAAATAGAGCATATGAATCTCCAGTACAATTTCTTATCGCAAAGTTACTGGCTTTTTTTTTTTCAAGACTTTGAAAATCTGTTTTAATATCAGCAGTCGACCATGATGTCACTGCTGAAGTCTTCTCTGGAAACAAAAACGTATTCGAAAAAAACACCACAAAACGATCCTTCTGAACAAGCTCTGAATATATATTGTGAATTAACTTTCTCTGGGTTGATGTGAAGACAGAAAACTAACATTACCACTTACTGAATTGAAATCAAATACACAAACATACAAACACAGAAATACATAAATATACACATATATATATAAATAGGTTGTTTCAGAAAAGATGCTTAGGCAATGCACTATGAAAAAGCAGGAGCTGGATCAGCTCTCTTACCTCATTTCCCTCTTGGCATGGGATAGATAACATCCTTTCATCCTACAGAAAGGAAAAAAGTCCAATTCAACATCCAGCGTGTTGATTTTCCCCCACACGGTGCCTGCTGCCATGTTAAATACAGAAACTGATCACTGAGGATGCAGCTTTTGTCTCCAAATATTTTAATACTGTCTTTTAGTGTCAAGGACCCAGGAACCTTAACACATCTGGCAGCAGACACCACTGGCTGCAGCTGCTGCAATGGGATTTTTTCCTCAACCCCGTTTCATTTTCAGCTCCTCTTTCTTCCCCATCCTGAGGAAGTTTAATCACCGAGCATGGGTGGGAGGTAAAAAAAAAAGAGAAGAAAAGCAAAAAAAAAGAAGGAAGGTGGCATTGCAATCACGAGCTTTCTTGGTTTTGTCCTAGAGACAGGGACTGCAGCAACCACCTTGCATCTTTGTCTAGTTATTTTAGCATGTGCGTGCAAGAGGCGAGGGAAAAAAAAAAAAAGGCTGAAAATTATTCAGGCATAATGCAATGGAAATAAAGAGAGACAAAAAGAGCGGAAGAGAAAGAGAGGGGAAGAGAAAGAGGGAGAGAGAAGGAGGGAGAAAGGAAACAGAAGGACTAAGAGAGGGAGAGGGGGCTGTCAGTGCAGATAAATCTGCATATGGAAATCAGGGTTATCCTGGGTACAGTTTTATTTAACCATGATGTACTGGTTTTTTAATTAGACAGGAATTTAAAGACGGAAATGAGGGATTCTTACAGACATAGGAGAAAACGAAGCATTTTTAATCACAGGAGTTTTCACAGCAAGCCGTAGGAGCAACAGCAAAACTTTTCATGGCAACTTCCTTGCTAGAAACAAAAGTTTCATGCACTGCTGCTAATTTACACCCAAAACCCAGGCAAAACTGGAAAAGCATTTTTACAACAATTACCAAAAAGACCCAGAAGCCACTAGGTGCACAGCACACATTCTGAGCTAAGTTGTGCCAGGCGCAGGTTTTAGGACTTCTTCCCTGGCCCCTGCTCTGTGGTGGCCATCATACCCAGGGAGGGCACTTCAGCAAATGAAAAGAGCGATACCCAGCCTGAATTTCAAGGGTACTGACCACCACTTCCCATGCTCGACGAGCGTTGCTTGGGTCTGGAGATGGGAGCGGTACCTGACAGAGGCGGGAAGGGTGGGTCAGGGTCTGCGAGGCACCAGGGAAGACCAGGCCCTCTCCCCCACGGCCGTGAGGAAGCACGGGGATGAGTGAGCCGAGGCGGCCGAGGAGAAGGAAAACGAGGTTCGGGTACAGCCTCGGCGAGAAGGAAACCGAAGCAGGTTGAAGTACAAGAAAATTCGGAAGGGACAGTCCGATCCGGGGCACTTACTACCAGTGGCAAGATGGTGGCATTCGGGTAGAGGCAGCCAGAAACCACTTGTGGCGGCCGGGCAGGCAGGGCATGGCTGGCGAGGCAGGGAAGGCAGAGGGCGTGGGGGCACTGACGGGAGCTGCGGGAGTGCCGTGGGCTTGGGGGGAGGGGGGGGGGGGGGGAAGCGCCTGCCAGGACACCCCCCAAATTTCACGAAGCGGGCGACTAAGCGCACACTGGGAACTAACGGGGGTGGGAAGCGTGGCCACGGCACCGGTGAGAGGAGGCAGGGGGCCGGGGGGCAGAAGCCGGGGGCGGGCAGGAGTTCCCGCCGAGGGAGGCGCGGCGCAGCCTGCGGGCGGGCGGGCCGTGCCGGAGCACCGGCGCGCCGGCGGGGGCCCTCCCGGCGGCGGGCAGAGGCCCAGCGAGCAGCGGGGACGGGGGCGCGCAGCGGGGACGGGGGCGCGCCGGGGCAGGACGGGGCCGGCGGCCGCCCCGAAGAGCGGAGCCGCCTCCCGGGCGGCGGCGGGGGGGCGCGCGCGCGCGGCTCCTCGCGCCGGGGGCGGGGCGGAGGAAGGCCGCGCCGCGGGGGAAGGAGGGGCGGCCGGCGGCCAATCGGCGCCGCGGCGCTTGCGCAGTGCTGGGGTGGCGGCGGCGCGCGGGACGTACGGAAAAGCGCCCGGGCGCGGAAGCGGAGCGGCGACCCCGCCAGCGCGCAGGTACCGTGCGGGGCTTCCCGCTCGCATCCCCGCTCCTGCCTCCTCTCCCGTCTCATCGCGTCCCGGTGCGGGCCCGCCGCGGTCTAGCGCGACTGATGCATCCTCCTGGCCCGGCCTGGGCCCGGCGCGGCGGGGAAGCGGGTGAGGGGAGGAAGGAGCGGCGCTGGGCCTCGGGCGTTTCGGGTTGCTGCCCGGCGGACGCGGCTCTCCTGGCGGCTCTGTCGCCTCTGTGCGACCCCTGCCCGCGGGCCGCAGCCGCCTGGGAAGCCGTTCTCCGTCAGCGACCGGTGCCGCTGGGTCGGGGCCGTGATAGGCGGGCGCGAAACCGGCGCTGGGTTGCGGCCGTGAGGAGCTGCGCCCGCCGTACTTTTTCTCGCCGCTTTCTGTCGTGTGGGGCGGTTTTGGCGCCCTGAACTGCCCGGGCTTTCCTTGGAAACTTTTCCTCTGATTGAGGGCGTCACCCTTAGCTGCTGGTTTCTGCCCCGCCAGCTGTGCGCACACATCTGTGCGCGGGGTCCGGCTGCAAGCTGGTGCCCCGAAGTCGTTCCTTCCCTCAAGAGCTGCGCTGCTTCTGCTGCACCGCAGGAGTGTGGGTGGGTGGGAGAGAGCGGGACACAAACTGGTGTTTGTTTGGGGTTTTTCTTTCCTTGAGCTCGTGTTTCAGTCAAGTCTCTGTATTGCCAGCCTCTAGCCGCAGTGTGAACTGGTTTCTACAAGAACAGTGTCAAAAACTGCCAGCACTGAAATTTAAAACTTAAGAGTTTAAATTATATTCTTTGCGTGTTGTTATAGAACTCTGTGGCACCTGTTGCCGAGTTCTGCGCTTTCAATGTGTTGTATAAAATATTAGTTCACTAATGTTAAGTAGACAGTGAACTTCTTTCGGACGTCATCTTCCTTCTCCTTTGCTTTTGTTTCTCTTTTTAAAGATTTCAAGTCAGACTTTTTTTAATAGAAACTTCCAACATGGTTTAGTAGGCATGGTGGTGTTGGGTTGACAGTTGGACTTGGTGATCTTAGATGTCTTTTCCAACCTTTATGTTTCTAAGCTTAGCTATGTGGGAATCAGCCATACCATAACTTTCTGATCTTTGAAACTTGAGCGCTTCAGGGTTCCGTAATTATCATGTGGGATGTATTTACTGCTTCTTAGGAGGAACTTGAGCTGTGATGTTGTGTTAAAGTCATGGACAGCTGGGAGCCTGTAACAAACGATGTATTTTCATGGCGTAGCTACTCTGGTTGCAAAATGAAGTATTGCTGAAAGTACCTCACCCATGCCTTGTAATGCATTCCTGCCTCTTATTTTACCCTAGTGCTAGGCTGATCTTGTGACTAGTCAATTCAGAGAGCTAAACCAGAAGAAAGTGAACCTATTTTGTTTTTTTTAGTCACTGACGTGACTCCTGGAACTGGCTGTGATGGAGGAAGATGAAGTTGCACAAAGTGGCAGAATTATGTGGCAGGGCAGGAGACCGTGATTGCCTTTCTTGGTGGTATCTCTCTGTTTGTTAGTTTGATGTTACAGTTAGGTCTGTGTCCTCACTTGAGCTGAAGGATTATGGGGAGTTGTAGCAATGAGAAATTTATTTGAAGAAACATTGAGTGTTCTTTAATTTGTTAATTTATTTTCTGGATCAGGTGGAAACAATGGACGATGACGTTGTGGCTTCCTCCACACCCCCATTTCTCACTGAAAGCTTGGAGATGGCAATGGAGGTGGAGAATGAGAACTCAAAGCCGCCTTGTTTTTCCTGTGCTTTTGACAACCAAAATGGTGGGAGAAGCTTCTCTGCAGAGTCTTACTTAGCAAGTGGGTCTCTTAAGAGGTATGGGATTTTTTTGAGTTACAAATATAACACCCTTCTAAGATGTTCTTTCCACTGGTGTTTGGTGCTTCTAAATGCTGACAAGGATTTCCAAATCAGTTTGTTCTTCAGCTTTTATCGTCCTCACATCAACTTGGTGGCATACCAAAGTGGGAATGCTGCTTTGAACAGTGTTCTAGGTCCAGCTCCTAGCTTTGTGAACGTACTTTTAAGATATTGTAAATGACCTGTTACAGGCATGTTGGGACACTCCAAAACTGGCCTATTGGGCAACAGCATCTGAGACCCCTTACATTTTCGAGGAGGCTGTGGCACTGCTGTTTCCAGTCACATGCTCTGTTCAGTGCTGGCCCTTCTTCTCTTTTCCACGTGGTAGAAACAAACTTGCTCTGCCCAGCTTCCTCAGATCACTGGGAGTTCTTTGTAGCTTTAAGACCATCTTTCTCAAAGCTCTACCTTTGCATGCATTCCAGATTTAAGGTTCAGGAGTCACATGCATAACAAATAAGTATTTTCCGTGAGATTCTAAAATCTTACTTTGGTTTAGTTGATATCGTCTTTACTGTCTGTGATCCAACTTAGTTTTCTTTGCCATTTGCTGATCCTCCAGGGCTTGTCTTGTTTCTCCTGCAAAAGCATAATTTTTCTGTCTGTCTGTCCGTCCTCCTGACGAGCCTCATATTTTGTGGTGTTACTTTTGCTTTGTTAACCTTAATTTCTACAGGCTTTTCTGTAAAGCCTTACAGGCGGTTCTGCTGCACCTCACTCATTACCCACCTTATTTTTTGTTGTTGTTGGATCAGAGCACATTCATTCAAATTGATGTCAAACAGAGAATTGAGAGCACCTTTGAGTGAACTTGTCGGTGGTGGATTTCACACTGACAAAGAAGCGTGTCATGACAGAAACAATTTCATATGAAAACTCATTCAGGAGCTTGTATGTAGATGGCTTTCCCAGATCACTAGAGTCATGATAATCCTGTTCTCCTGTTGTTTATTCACCTTGTCTACTTGGATTGTAAATTCCTGGAAAAGCCTGCGTGTGAGGGACTCCTCTGTCTTCATCATCTAGAACAAGAGTAACTGAATTTAATTGCTAAAGGCTTCAAAACAGACCAATGTTTAGGCAGTTACCAAATGAACTACAGGTGTTATGGGAGATAGAGCGAATTATTCAGCAGATTCTCTTTTTGCCTCCAAGAACTGAATTGGTAATAGTGAGTAGTTCAAGAAGAATATGAATTTGATGTGTAAGATAATGAAAACCAAGTACTTCCCCAGTACATTTTTTTTATTTTTAAAAATAGAAATATTTTTTGTGTATTAGTGATTTGAGCTTCATCTATCTTGAAGTATTTTAAGACAGACAGTGGGAAAATTCTGAAATAATTTGCTTTGATGGCATTATTGTTATTTTGCAGCTTGCTGGTTTTTTTTTTGAAAGAACATTAATGAAATATTTTTATATTTTCACAATTAGTAATGTTTTAGCAATCTGTACAGATGTCTGATTTTGTCTGCTTAGAGTAAAATGGTAATTCTGATTTTATTTCTTTTCTCTTTAGCCACAGCAAAGAGTAGTCATGACCTAGTGTTAAAGTTATAATAATGAAATCGCATTTTGAGACATTCATCAGTTCACCTGCCTAAAATTGTGCTTCCATTAATGTGCTTTTACCAATGTATTCTATATAAATATTATTAAATGTGTATAAAGGAGCAAATGTATGTTCTAGCATTAGTTATTAGGCATGTAGAGTGTGCTGACACAGATTCCAAACATACACTTACAGTGGAGCACGTTACCTAACATAGCAGCCTCTTCTGTTAAGGACAGTCTGTGTGTTATGCCTCAGCCCTTTTGTAAGAATGAAGATGCTTCAAGGTGGTAGCTTGTTAATTTTTATTTGTTTCTAAAATATACTGTGCCCTGTGACTATATCATGTTTTTATGTTCTTGAAGCCCAGAGTTGTCATACTTTACGTACTATATATTATATTGCTATAAAAAGCATAACAGCCTGTCTTTTGAGAGCACTGCTACTTGTTCTTATCTATAACATACATGTTGCTGATACATTGATGAAATATCAGTGGTACATAAGCCAGTTGTAGATGTTGTATTTTATAGGTTTTTTTTACTGTGGAATGTATGAATATTCTTGGCTCTATTTTACAGGGTTTTGCTGAGACTAGATCCATCTCCAAATGACTATGAAGAAGATGTAGTGGAAATGTTTGGTTTTCAGTGGGTTACTGAAATAGCATTAGTTGAATCCTGTGGACTTCTCTTTGGATTACTTAGGTATGATCATGTTAGTGTATTTTATAATTAATCCACTTCGTAATTATACCTGCCTTCAGGATGTAACAAACTTTTTAAGTTTTTGACAGTAAAATGATGAAAGATTCTGGGCTATGCAATGCATCCAAAAAGATTATGCTGTCTATCTAATACTCCAGTAAGTGATGGATAAGACACAGACAGAATTACGGGAAGAAGTAAATTTGGTGTCACAGATTTTTAATATTATGTGACTTAATAATGAGTTTCTAAGCAGTATGGTGCACATCTTGGCCATCACCAGATAAAAATTGATAAGTGTGGTTCTTACAACATAGTGCTGTGATTAATTTAGAAGGCTGTAGCTTCAGAATATGTGAATAAACTACATAAGATGTCTTTGAATGAGATTGTACTGCCCGTGTAATTAAAGTTGTCTTTTGAAGATTTTAAGTCCTTTTTTTGTGCATAAAGAGAAGCGGAGGTTAAAAATCAAATACTGTAAATGCCGGATGCAGCACTTTCTTCAATTGTTTGGATTAGGATAGCTTCAGCAATCTCTTCGGATACAGTTACTCAGTGTTTGAGTAATTCAGTGTAGATGTTTAATCTGGTCAATGCAAATACACAGATCACCGATAATCCTCTTTGCTACTGATAATCCTCAGGATGTACAGCACATACAGAGAGAGGATGGGAGAGGAGCTTTTGTATGATTCCACAAATATATGTGATGTATTCCATCATTCCTTTGATTGTAGTGGATTCTTCCATCCCTTTAGGTTATGACCACGGGCATGATGTGAAACATCATAGGGTCTGGTTTATTGAAACACGATGGCATAGATGGCAGGAAGTATATTAAAACCAGTGTTATTTAGTTTTGCTTGTTTGCAAGTTTTGACTTCACTATGATTTAAAAAAATATCAAATAATGAAGGGGATAGAAGGATAACTTATTTAAAAGAAACACTGTATCCCTTTCAGTGTTTAGTCTGATCTGTTTAGTAACAGTTTATTAATATAAAATCACTGGGCAGTGAGACAGCTATGTAGTTGATCTGTTGAATTAAATAGATTTTTTTTTTCTGTAAGATAAACTGCTCTGTAATTGTAATACAGATGAACATAAGGCATAATATATTTTATTGTGGTTTTTAAGTTATTCAGGCTATAAATGTTTTAAAACCCACTGAACTGGTAGGAATAATGGATTTCGGCTAACTCTTGGCTATGAGAGTTTGGTTGCTATGGTGTCTTTTGGCATGACAAGTCCCTCTGCAAAGATGTTCTTTCTTCAGTTTGTTTGTTCAGTCATAAAATGGAACACTTTCATTTATAGACCAGTTGACAACTGAAAGTAGGAAAACTTCTTTTCTGTTGTAGAAATCATACATGTTAAGTACAAGTTATAATGATTCTTAAGGGCAAGGTGGCTGTAAATAGATATTATCTGTACTTCATAAATTGAACTGTTTAAATATATGCTTACAAAAACCTAGTCTTTTTTAATGTGTCTGTAACTATTGCCTGCTGTAGGTGACCCTGTTTCGGCAGGAGGGTTGGACTAGATGACCCACAGAGGTCCCTTCCAACCCCTACCATTCTGTGATTCTGTGAAATATTAAATATTTTTATTTCATATTTTAAAATATTGTAATAAATAATAACATTATACAGCAGAACTGCAAGTTAAAAACATTAATTGCACAATAAAAAGAATTCTTACCTGTGGGTTTTTTATGTGATTGAAGATGTGTGAGTCAACGTGAGTAACAGTTTAAGTGGGTACGTTAAGATGATATATCTTTGATTAATAAACAGAAGTACAGGTTTAACTGTCAGAATATTTATTTGCAAATCAAATTATTTCATGATTAACAACTGTGAGGATCAATCTTCTAGGTACAAATGCAAATTGAAATTAAAATGACTTATTTAACTGATGATACTTTGTTATGCTTCTCATGCCCAGTTTGTGCTTTTATTTTATTAGCCCACTGCATTCTGTCTTTTGTCAATTCAGTGGAGAGTCATTCTTTTTTGTTTGTTTTTCTGTGTGGCTGCTTTCTGACACAGTCTCTCTTTAACCTTCAGCATCAACAGCCCTCTTTCGTAAAGTCCTCCTGCTTTAGACTTCCTTTCTTTCTACATGGTTGAAATACCTGAAAAATTCATGCAGAAATTCAGCTTTGATTTCAAAACAAACAAAGAAACCCCACAATTCATCTAAATGGCTGAAGGTAATCTTGGGTAGCTGACATGATTTTATCCAAGGAAGGAAGAGCTAAGGGAGATAATTTTAATGTGTGCCTGCCCTTTAATGTGCAGGTTACAATCTAGGGGTTTGGATGCTTGTGGGCAATTTGTAGTTTTCAATTTCTTTTTCATAAGAACATTTGGTCTGGGTTGGATCCAAGTATCCTGTTTTTTGAATCCTTCAGCAGTTGCTGCTTTGACTGTATAAAGAAGTGAGGCAGAGAGCTCCTTCCTCAATTTATGCATCATTTTCTTTCAAAGTCTGTCTTACACAGTTGCGCTTTTCATGTGTTCAGTTTGGTACCACGTTATCTCTGTGGAGATGGTACTTGAAGACCACTTGAAAATAACAGTTGTTGCAGAATATGGCTGAGTACTTACCTATGTTACAGACTTTTTCTAATTTTCATTTGCACTGGCAGTTAGCATCTTCTTTAAAAATTTCTCTCTCCCCTCCAAAACTGAAATGAGCTTTAACTTTTCTAGAGACACTTTCTCCTTTTACTCTGCTATATGTCTTACTGTTTACCTTCTGCGCTCAAGTTAAGCAGCAGGCCACCCAGAGCAGGAAGCAGGTAAAGCTGCTGACAGAATTGTGGAAAGATCACTTACAGGGAATGGCTTTCAGGGTTTTTGTGTGTGTGTGGTTGGTTTTTACTGCCCCCAATATTTAGCTAATGTTATATTTTTTGTTAGTGTGTTTAATGTTTTAAAAACGAGCAAAAATTCTGTCCGTTGTCCTCCCTTCACACTTGGATGTGTCTATTGTCTTCCACTAGTACTCTTTCCTAAGTTACATTTCTGTAAGCAAGAAACACCCATCACCTCTCTCTTTTATTTAGACCTTACTAAAATGTAGTTAAACAACCTTTACCTGTATAAATGCCATAAACCTTTGTATTCCTTTCATTAGGCAACAGATATACAAACTGGAAGACCTGGTACAAATGAGCTCATCTGATTTTGGTAAGTTTAACACGTTTGATTTGACACTCGCATAGGTATCTGACTACCTTTTCATTATAGAAGTGTATTATCACAGATCACATGTGTGCTTTAACCCCTGATGAAGGGCTCATGGAGTGTGCCGCAGAACAGCATATAACCAGCATAAACCTGCAGTAAGTGTACAAATATAGGCAACCAAGTGATGTAAGGTAGTGTGAAAATAGAAAGTGGAAAACATTGTGAGTCAGTTTGGAACCAGATCTGCTTGCACAGTAGGTGCACAGAGCAATCCTGACCTTACTGACCTTAGTGGGGAATTTCACATTAATTTGACATGAGCTAAGATGTCACCCCTAAGATAGAATTTGGCAAAACTATTAACCCGTTTGATAAAAAATGGAAAGTTGTGTCAAAACTCCCAATAACTACTTTAGTTACAAAGGTAGGAGGTTAGGACTTTTTTTCAGTGTTCTCTTGACTTACATATAAAGAAATTAGTTGTATTTGCTTTGTTTAGAGTTATTTACAAACTTAATTTAGCTTTGCAGCAGGATCGATAAAATGGGAACGTTACAAAATGCTTTGTTTCAATTAAATACTGAGGCATGAGAAGCAGTATGTTTCTGAAGGATTATTGCAGCCTTGGGCTTATTGTAAGTTTGAAGGCTGAATTACTTAGCAAGTTGAGAAGTTCCGTAATTACTCAGAAATAAACTGTCTGTAGTATCTTCTCGTTACAGATAAATTGCTAGTGTTCTAAGTGTACAAGTGACTGTTTTTACACATGGTTGTTATTATTTAGGTTTGATATTGTCATGGTCTGCAATTTAAGTCGTTGGTACGAATTTATCATCAAGCTTCTTGTTGTTGATTGTATCTTAAAAGTTTGATTTTGCTGACCTATAATACATAAGTGGAAACAGCCTTACTTTAAATTACATTTGAACTTTTATGTGGTAGCTGGACACCAAGAAACTGTTCTGTAGTTCTTTTTCACTATAAGCATTTGCTTTGTTCTCTGTATCCTGTTCTTCCTCATGTCAAATAAGGTAGTAAAATAAGTAACTGTTGAATTTTATGTTTGCATCAGGCTTTCTTTGTGACTGAGAGCAAGTCACTGATACATCTGTGACTCGGTTCCCCCTTTATACAAGTGGGCTAGTAGTAGATGGGGGTTGTGAGGATTAAAATATTTAAAAAGATCAAGCAGTGTGATGTTAGGTATTATGGATGTCTTGGATAAATGTGCTATTGTTACTGTTTAAAACTCCAGTTTAGAGTTTTAGCTCAGTGAGTCATTGCTGTGCGTATATATTTATAGTTATCAATACTATACATTTAATTTAATTTCCTGTCAGTCTAGTGAGCTTTGGAGACTTGGTACTGGGAACTGTGTAATGTGGAAGCCATATACAATCTTTTCTTATGCTCCGTGTTGCTTTGTCTTTTTTTGAAAGTGCCTGATCTGTTCTTAATACTCTGCTGTTCCTGTTTTATTCCACTTATTTCATTACGCAGTGACTTATGACAGTATGCAAAAGATTTTATGGTGAAATACTGTAATATAAAATTTTGCTTAAACAGAACTTCTGAGAATTTAGGGTAAAATACTTGTTATTGCTACAAAGCAGCAGTAATATCTATAAATAATTCCTTTAGAAGAGAGTGATTTGTGCCTCTAAACCTATGGTTCATTACCATGGCAGATCCTGTGGCTTCGTATGTGGTGGGAGTAGGCTGTGCACTGGAATATTACAGTACTTACACTAGCTGATTTGCTTCACTCAGTGAGTGTTGTTGCTCAGAAGATGTTGAGATAGGCTTATATGCACAAAAAACTTTATTCGTGGGGTCTGTAACAAGCGTCATATGTGAACTTCAAGGTTACCTGGAGGGGATGGGAGGAAACGGAGGGGAGAAGGCGAGCAAGAAAAGAAAAGGGAAGACTCCCCAGTGGCTGGTGCCTTTCTCTGGGCGTGCAGCCCAGTGCAGCAAGTGCCAGAGAGTTTTTGCCACGCATCTCCTCCAGTGTGACGCACTTTCATGGGGGCCTGCTCAAACTCCTCGTTTGCTGTTCCTGTTTATGATACTCTTAATGATTGACATGTGCTTAATCAGATACGAGTGTTGCAGGCTGACTGGTTGCTAAGCGTTTGTGTATATATATTATTGGGAAGTAGTTACTGAGTAGTTAAATGACTGTATCTGCTTTGTTATGCACAAAGTTTCGCCTTTCTCTAGTGCAAGGTGTGGGAATAAATAAGGAGTGATTCTCACACCAATGGCAATAGTTTCCAATGAATCTCTGCCATAATGATAGTGTTTGAGCTTGCAGGTGCAAGATAAGGAGGGTCGCACCAGGAGATCAGCAGCTTCAGAGAGCAAAAGAAAGGAGACACATAGCTGCCATAGGTGGCTGAAAGAATACAGAGCTGCAAGTGAAAGGCAGGCGACAGGATTGTGAGTGGACAGCTCTTGGCAATGCACTTCTTAAGGCACTGTGCAACAATGTGATGCTTCCTGGGAAGAGAGGTTACAAAGCATGTCTCCAAAGAAGTCCGTCTGCTTAAGTCCCCCAAGAGAAAAGGATGCTGAGAAATTTTCGCACGTGTCTTTTCTGAAGGTGTCTTCGAAGTAGACAGGGAGCAGGGCAGCAGGGCTGAATGATTTCTTCTAGCACTGATTGCTTGCTTCTGCGACCTTTCCTGAGGGACTGGATGCCTTCTTTTCCCTCTGTATCTGGATATGTGCTTGAGATGATAAAGAATGGATCCCTCTGGCAAGATGACATTTAGAAGTGGGTGTTTGCCACCAGCCACCTCCCAAGTTGTCCTCAGGAAAGAGGGTGGCTTTCCAGTGGTCTGGTTTAGTTTCTGTGTAGAATGCATATGTTACATGGGTCACAGCGTGGGCACATCTGCTTTGAGCTATTGATCTCTTTCACTTCAGGTCAAGCTGCAAACTTGCACTGTGAAGCAGAGAGCATCAGGCGTCAATGTATTGAGTTTTTGCATTATGTGAAAGTCTTCATCTTCAGGTGAGATTTGCACACAATTTACCAACTTACATACTGAGCTTTGTGTAGCTGCTTCTTACCCATTTTCTGACTATGTGTATGTGTGCGCAGGTATCTGGAACCCCCGAAAGTGGAAAATGATGGAATGCTCCATCCGTATGAAGAACTAGAAGCACAGTTACCATCAATGTTGGTGGAAGAGCTTCATGCTTTGACCATGCACATTGGTCACCTTTGTGAACTTCCTAGTAGTGTCCTGGCAGCATTTACTGTTCAGCATCAGGCAAAGGTTGATGTCTTTTATAATTTTAAATTATTTTCTGTAACTGTACTTATGCAACTTGATAAATTGCAGCTGGATAAGAATTAATCTTTCTTCAGGCTGAAAATGAAGTTATGCTTTATATTTTGGAGTGTTTTTCCCTTTAAGTGCCATCCCATACTTGACAAACACAACGAATGAGGTCTGGATGTTCTATCATTGTTTTTATTCATTTATTTATTTTTATGTTTTATAACTTAGAATTCTTCCTACACTGTACAAATGAGAATTACAGGTAGAAAAGTAGGCTGGAACTAGCATAGCATGTTTAAAAAATTGCTTACTAATGGCTAGAATTTCTGAGCTTCCCAGTAGTAGGGGCACTTTAAAAATACATTCTGAAATCTGACTCAAAATAGGAAAAGGTCATGTATATGAAGAAGAAATCTGCAGACATGGAGGTAGGCACTGCAACTTTAAACGCTAGTGAAGTATATACACCATTAAGATTTGTGCTTACATGTAATAACTAATGCTTTCAAATCTTCTAGAAAGAAAAAAGGAATTTTAGTCTTCGGTTGTATAAACTAGTATCTGGAGGAGTGATCTGTTGAGAAAGCAGCATTTTGAATCTTTCTGTTCATTTAGCTTGTCAGTGGGGCCACTGTCAAGATGATGAAGGAAACACTAATTTCAAGTAAACTTTAAGGAACAGAATATTGAAATTTTGGTATTGCTTTAAGACCACTCTTTAGTAGTTTGTGTGCTACCTAATACTTTTCTGGAAAGGAAAGGATAACTAAGGGTGTTGTAATCTGTCAAGCTTGAATTAATACTTTGTGTTTAAATTGTAGTTCAGATCAGATTAAAGACTTCATGAACATCCTCTACAGACGGAATTAATTGTCATGAAGGTTTTTTGTTTGTTTTCTTTTTTTTTTTCTTTAACTGGATGGCATTTTTGTATGTTACAGTGTATTTGATCATAGATATCCATAATGTTTGCTGCAGGCGAAATGTATGCCCAGCTTCACAGGTATTAGTACAGTATCTAGAATTCTCCAAATAAATGTTAAATAAATGTATGTATTTCTAATCACAGGTCTTTCCCCCATCATGGCATTTATTACACCTCCACTTGGATATTAATTGGTTAGTATTGGAAGTTCTTCATGTACTAGGTGAAAAAATGATGAGTAAGTATGCAGGTTTTTTTCTTGAACTGGTACATGTGATTCACCCTAGATTTCTTATCTTAATTTGTTCAGAATCATTTACTGTATTTGGTAGTTTTTAAGCATAGCTATAGTTAATTGGGTACGCTCAAATATGGTGAAGGCAGGTTCTTTGTAAATCTTCACGTAGCTCAAATTAAATGAAATAGTATTAGGAATTTGTTCTATCAAAACTTGACCAAGATTACGAAGCTTACAATATACTAAATACTTAATGACAATACACTTTTTGACATTGCAAATAAAAATGCATTTGCAGAAATCCAGAATGCATAACAGTGAACAGCAATTTGATTAAAACAGTGTAGGAAAAGTATCAAGGATGGACCAGAAAAAAGAATCTCGGAACAGAGAATTTGTAACTGGCACTGAAGCTGAACTCTTGGATTAGCTTTCACCTGCTCTGAGTGCTGTCACAACACAGCCTTGTTTGGATTAATGCATCTTCACTGTTTCTGCATGTCTGTGTTAGTGGATAACGTGTGGGTTGGCTGTTTGTTCTATAATTCTAGGTTTGTTTTATGGTCTGTTGTGGGATACCCTGTTTTCCTCTTTTGGGGTCTTCTGGAGAAAAGATGGAAAAAACGTTAGAGGCAATTTAGTGTCCAGAATTTTATATTTCTAGATAAAGTTCTGAGTAATAGTGCAGTAATCCATTTTCGTAAGAGAAAGCTTGTGCTTTTTAACAACAAAACTTATTAGTCAAGAGAGTAGTATCTCTGCATGTGTTGTCTTCTTATGCGCATTGTAGAATTTCTTAGATTCTCATCTCATCCTGTAAAGTATGCTGAGTGGAAACTTCACACTGCTGAGACCAATGGCAGTATAGTGGGTTCAGAGCTTCACCCTGTATTTCCATGAGTAAAGTACGGGCTCATTCTATGTATCTTCTGTTCCACTGATGTCAAAGGAGTTGTGCTGTTGGAAAGCTTGTGGGATAAGATCTTACAGCCTCTTAACTTTACCATTTTATCTGTGTTAATGTCTGCAAATGCTCGAGTTGGAAATATGATCCTACCAGCTTTTTACATCAACACATCCAAAGGAAAGTGTTAGACCTCTCCAGAATTGTTTGTCATCAACTTGCATATCTGCAAAACATGTCATGATTTCAGAACATGCGCACTGGCATGTGACAAAGAGGAACTTGCAGATAAATAAATCTTTATTCCACTGCAAAAACTGCGCCAATAAAAGGCTGTGAAGTGCCAAACTATTTTACTGTCAACCAGAATAATACCAGACTTCAGTGTAATAATGAAAGGACTAGCATCAACTTAGAAGGGATGAACTTTCCCAGCGGAGTTTGTAAATTAAAATTACATACAGCTCAACAAACCAATTCTAAAATATATAGAATAGAAAAAAAAACCCAAACTGTCTGTCTTGTATTCCTACAGCCAAACCCAGGACTCAGTAGGTCTAACTTTCTTTTGGTTTTTTTTTTTTAGGACAAGTTGTATATGCTAACCATTTCATAAATCTAACTGGAGAGAATTTAACCAGTATCAGTTTATTTGAAAAACACTGTGGAAATCTCATGTGTGATTTAATAAGCTTGTCCATCAACAAGTATACAAAGGTAACTTTTTTCTATATATAGGACACGGGCACTTAGATGCTTGTATTGGGAACTGTATGAATTAGATATCGCACCAATGCATAGATGATTTCTCACTGCAAAGTTTTAAATGTTATGTATGACACTATATCTCCATGTTTTAAAGAGTGTTATTTGTTAGGAGCTCAAATTTTGTTATATTTATTCATGACCATCTGGCAGTTGAATGAGAGAGTAATATTGAAATGCACTGTGTACAGAGCAGAAGCGAGTGCCACATTTCCTAAGTTCAGTGTTCCAGGTTTAATGCCAAATGTGGCACAGTCTAAAAGGTTTAGAGCTATAGATGCAAAAAAAAAAAAAAAAAGTCTCGTCAAACTCTTTCAACAGGAACAAAAAGAGAATAACTGTAATCCTGGCAGTAAGCTAACTGGACACTTACAGAATGTCATATTACTGTTTATTGTTGCACTGCTCCTGCTTCCTGAACCTCATCTTTCTCTTACAGTGCTTTTACGTTTGTCAAGGGAAAACTTGTCGTCCTTTTTTCTTTTCTTTTTTTTTCCTTCTATAGCTACAGTGTTTTTCTCAAGTCGTGAGCACTCCAAAGCCTAGAAAGTCATAATAGCTCCGTATAGCAGCTAGTAAAAGAGCTGCGTAATCTTCCTTGACTGTGTCATTGTGAAACCTGCTTTAGATGGGCTTATGTGATCCATGAATGCAGGACTGAACTCTGAGAATAAGTAGCAGTGGCCGATGTGTCATTTATGTTTTCCTAGTACAAAGACATGAAAAATGTAATCCCCCTTCTTTCATATTACTGTTTGGGGGGGGTGGGAAATGGCTGTAGTAGCATTTGATAACTATTCTTTTAAACTCTCTTTCTGTAGAGAACTCTGTTACCTTTTAAAATCAATTTTGATCTATTAAATTATCAGATAATACTGCAACCTCCTTCCCCGTCAAAAGACAAATAGATGAGAGTAGTTTTTTTTTAAAGGAAGATTCAAATAGTATCTGTTGACCATTGTGCTTGATGGTGGGCTTTGAAATGTCAGATGTCAAAATGACAGATTCATCCTACTTCCATGGAGCCACATTGCAAATATAAGGTTGTCTTCCCACTGCTTTTTCTTCAGTTCTCCCTAGTCTTGGGCTGCATAGCTTGAACTAGTTCTATTTGAGATTCATTTCTGAAGTGGAGCTTGGAGTTGGGCTAGATCTTCAACTGGTGCCTCCTAGTACGCATTCATTACTATAATCCAGTAATGGAAATAATGTCCCTCAAAACTGTTGAAAACACAGCTGATACCTGTAATAGATGACACTGTCAGCTCATCACAAAAACGTCATTAAGCTTTTGGCTGAGAATATTCAGAAGGGCAGTTGTTAACATTTGTGGGTATCCTTGGCAGGAGGGACACAAACTCTAATCCTCCACGCTTCTATTTTCAGATCTGTTTCTTGTGCAGCTCTGGTATCAAGATACTTGAGTTGGGTCATGTACTGAGCCCACTGTGCTCTGAGGTACATTTGGCAGAGAGATATATATCCTTGGATGTCTTCTTTCTGTTTGCAGCAGCACATCTCGGGTACCAGAGCTCTATTGCCCCAACAGTACTGCAGTTTGAGGTTATAACCCTGCTTGCCAAGATACTGAACTCAGGATGTTGCAAGAGGAAATCCAGACTATCTCTGAATCAAACAATGTCTCAGTTACCCTTAGTCTAACCAGTATCTCTGTGGTGTCTTGCTTTGATACTACTAGCCAAGTTGTATCCTGGACGGATACTGCACATCTGCAAAATTGATCCTGCTGTCTTGTAGAAAAGCACAGTACTACATGCAAGTAGTAGATGAAGAAACCTAGTTGCTGCAACAACTGGTACTCCAAGTAAAAGGCGTGGAACTTTCACTTGTAAGATAGTTTATCTAATACATCCATAAGATCATCTAGTGTTAGAGTGCATCTGTAAGAAATAGATTGCCCTTTTCTGAGGGATCTGTTTTGCTCTCTGGTGATGAGTTATGACCTGAGTATTTTCGAGGCGCTTCAGTTTTGGGAAGTTAGTAGTTAAATTGTGAATTTTTCAGTAGACTTCAGTGGTCATGCTGATATTTACTCTCAAGATAATATTTACATGAGGTTAATTGAGGTTGTTGAGAGATTCCCATAACAGATCTTAAACGAAAAGCGTGATGAGGTATAGACATATGAAAAACTCTAAACAGCGCATGTGGAATGTGAATAATAGACTTATTTAAAATATTTCAGTCTTGACCTCATGATGTTCTTAAATCGATTGTCAGGGTCCACCCTGGCAATTTCGTAGGGGAAGCAGGGCTCTCTATATAGAGAGAAAACCAAATTGTGTCACGCTTATAAATACATATAAATTCTTATTTATAATTAAGTGTTCAGTATTTAAACCTGATTTGGA
Organism: Opisthocomus hoazin; assembly: GCF_030867145.1. Taxonomy (NCBI): domain Eukaryota; kingdom Metazoa; phylum Chordata; class Aves; order Opisthocomiformes; family Opisthocomidae; genus Opisthocomus; species Opisthocomus hoazin. The sequence continues at coordinate 85,987,572 of NC_134415.1, forward strand.
GCTGTATGAAAACATTAGTTGTAAATGTTTATTTTAAAGGTGAAAGATAAATAAATTCTGTATCCTTATAGAATATTACACAGATTTGAAACTATTGGTGATATACTTATTCTTCCAATTGTGAGAGTGTGGTTTTTGGTCATTCAGTCCCACTTCTGTAATGCCTCTTTCACACAGCTACTGCTGTCACTGGCATTGCATATTTTGATTTAGTTTTTAATTTATACTGTTGGTTTCCAAATTCAGAAATTATTTTAAATACCAGTGTGATTTGAAAATAGTTGTGCATGAATGGATGAGGAAAAGCATGAGGAGACAGAAATTCAGGATTCATCTCATCAGATCCAGGTGTCTAGGAGTTAGTTGGCTAAACTAGTTGCCCTAGGTTCTTTTTATTGTCAAGGAAGGATAGCAACAGTTCTTTTTCTGGCAGTGAGTTAGATGAATTGATTTCTCTAGGTGCCTGTTCCCCTCTATTTACTTTAGAGGAGTGTAGGTTGATTATTCAGACTTGGACTACTCATTGTTTAGGGATGAATTGGGTATGAGCTGCTTTGTCTTGGCTCTTTTCTTTCTACATTTCTGTCATTGTTTCCTTGCTGAAGGTAAAATGTGCTGAATTATGCTGTTTAAGCAAAGCTTTCCTCACTATTTTTACCACCTCTGAATACAGCTTGGTGGATTCCGAGGTCCTAACACAGAATAAGTAGAGTTTTGTCTATACTATGGTTATTTCAGATACAGTGCTAGTAGGTCTTAAAAACATTGAAGTGTACAGAGAATTTTTATGTATTTAGCACTTCCTTTTGCTGTTTTGCTGATTTTGTTTCACAATTCAGGGAATGTAAAACTGAAAGATGAATGACAAGAAGACTACTTTGCATTTGAAATACATCAGTCTGAGTGAATTTTGTTAAATATGGAGTAGTAATCAAATAACGTACATGACTTGAAATATGCTGTTTTCTACATATTAAAAGAATGCCTTGCAGTAAATTTACCGAAAAGCAGATTTTGTGAAACGTTGTGGGAACATTAACATCCTCATGCCAACAAAAACATATTCTGCTAGCATTATGCCTAGTCATTAAGGATTTTTCAGTTAAAAATAACAACAATAATAGCTATTAAATCATTTGAAATCTTTTTTCTTATCTTCCCAAGAACATCAAGAACATCTGATCGATCATTTTCTCTTTTCCCTGCTGTCAGACAGTGAATCAGTATTTATTGCAATTCCTTTTCATGTAGGCCTCAGAAAACCATTTTCATTTTGATTAAATAATGTTTGAAAGTGGCTCAGAAGAAATCAAGAAATAGTACAACCTGTAACTTATGTAGAATTAGGAAACATTCTTTTTGTTGTATGAGAGATGTATTTTGAATGTTAATGGAATAAAGCATGTTCCAATATGTAATTGTAGCTATATTGTTTAATTGCAAAAAAACCTCCAGACAACCAAAACCAGAGGAAATACTGGTACATAAAATACAATTTCAAAAATAACACTTCTCTAAATAATTGTATTGCATATTCTCTTCCAGGTGAGACCTTCTGAGGCTCTTACTAGTCACCATTATCCCTGTAACTGCATTAAAGAATTATGGGTTTTACTTGTTCAGCTGCTGGACCACAGAAATAAAGGGTCTCACACAGAGGTAATGGAAGAATGCTGTTACATATGTATGTGTGTTAGATATGCAGTACAGTCACCAAATGTTCCCAGATTGCCATGAATGCACTAGCTCACATATCTGAGGACAGAACTGAACTTCATGTTTGCTTCAGGAGGACTGCGTGCTAACTGTGGTGCTTTAGGCCGCTGTCTTGAGCGTGCATGAAGTCCTGGCTCTAGGTTTGCAGTGTGTTGTTTCGTCATGACCTAGGGCACTGATAAGGAGTGCTCCTTGTGCTAAGGAAAGCAGAGGAACAGACTGTGAAAGTTGTATGGTAGAACAAAAGAAAAGAAACCATCTTTACCCATTTTTCAAAAATTTTATTATTTGTGACTGATGTGGTAGGTCACCTCTAGGTGTTAGGAACATGAGTACAATCAGACCAATGATCCATCTAGCCCATGTTCTTCCTGTCTTTGATACCCATACGTTAACTACCTATATAAGAACAACCTGGCTTTTGTTTTTGATACTTGTAGCTTCTGACTTCTTTAGATGCCCCCCTATACTTTTATTTGAATTATTATCACTATAATCATTACCTGTTCTCCTTCGTTATGCCGATATGACTTTATATGCCTCTTCAGGGTTTTTTTTCTGATATCTTCTACCTTCTGCCTTTTCTAGACTGAAGAGTCTTACTATATTCAGTCATTCTTTTTACAGGTGCCATTCTTTACCTGTCATCATCTGTGTCACCCTTCCCTGAAACTTTTCCATACTACTACATCCTATTTCGAATGGCAGAGTACCAGGATTGCATGCAGTACTCAAAAGTATGGGTTAGGTGGCTCAATTTTATACACTGCATAATAATATTTTCTATTTTGTTCTTCTTTGCTAATATTTTCTAGTGTTTTGGGTTTGATTTCTTGACTGCTGGTTAGAAATGAGCTGATGTTCATTCTCTGAATGAATATTTAGAAGTTTGAAAGTTTTCTGAAATCATCTTCATAAAAAACAAAGCTGCCATCTGCGCAATGAGTACTATTCATTTAGTATAGAATGAAATACTTCGTAGTAGAGTGATTGTACTCATAGCAGTTTACTTGTTAATGACAACAGATGTAAAGATGGACAACACAAATGGAACTTTGTTAGGGTTAAGTGTTTGCACTAGCACTTTGAAGCGTAAGTCAGGATCAGGACCCAGTCAAGGTGGGTGAAATCTAGGTGGAAAGAAGTCCCAGAGAGTTTCTATGTAATTAGGGAAGATGGGCACAGGCTGTAAGAAGTAATGTTGTGGTATAGACAGAGATCTGAGCCAAAGAGAATTAATCAGTTTATCAGTGCCGGAACACACTTGGAACAAAATAGGGAATTTGAACCTCAGTTTGCTGTCTTTCAGACTGATTCTCTGCAATCTACTACTGTCTTCCCCCAGTTAGGCTAATCTGACGCTAAAAGTTTTTTAAAAATCTGTTATGTCTTTATTAGGTAACTGTAATCTCTCTCTTGTGAGTGTTGGTGCACCATCCCATCTCTACGTGGTATTTCCATCAGCTTGTGATTTTGTATCACACCATGTTCTTAATTGTGACTAAAGCCTGTCATTTCGCATTGCTTTCTACTGGCATTGGAGAGAGAACATTCTAAGTAGCTTCAGGTTTTCTCTGGTAATATTGAACACTGGTTTTTGCCATTTTCTTTAAATGGCTGTCACCTTGCTTGTTCTCTGTGAAAGCAAATTAATCAATAGGACAGTATTATAGAGAATGTTGTTAATATAGGCTTTGTTATTCAACACAATCCCAATTTACTTTTGCATTTTCTGCAGTGTTTCTGGAGCTTGGTGAACAAAACTCTAAAGAACATCTTTGAAAGGCCAAGTAATTCTGAAAAGATGTCTGGTTTTGAAACAATTCAGTGTAAGGACCCATTGAGTTTTAGCTGGTGGATTATTACTCATCTGGCATCACTCTACCAGTTTGACCGTAATGGAAATCTAGATGAAAAGGTGGGTATGTGGTTTTTCTAAATACCTACAAGTTGTTATAATTTATTTAGATCTCTAACTTTGCTTGGTTATTTTTGTTGACAGAAAACAATCCATGTTGTAATATAGAAATTTTCACACTCCTTAAAAAAAAGGTCCTATAAGGTTGATGTTGTTAATATGTGCTTTGTACAAGTCGGTAAACATTTTAAGAGCCCCTGACATATTTGCCTTATACACCAGATATTCAATAGATTACTGTATTAAGGAAACTTGAAATATCCCAACTAGTTAGTAGCACATATATTTAATGATGTCGCATGTTTCAAGACTGTCTGCCTGCAGCGTAAATACTTCACCAGGTTTGTGGTTAAGGAATTGAACACATCAGATTGTACGGTATGAACTATAGACATCAAACGTTGACTGTGTAATTGTTAATAGTGGTACGTCTGCTCTGGGTAAATTCCAGTCTGTCAAACTGCATTCCCTTTGCATCACAGCAGTGGCATGATGAGGTGCATAGGTATTTGTGTATACAGCTGAATTTTTGGTGTTGATGTGGTACTAATAACCATTGAACACTAATAACTATTGAATTCAAGCTTCAGTTTAGGAAGTTCTGGCAATAAGTTGTAAGACATTTGCTTTTAGAAGGTCGCCTAAGATTTTCCTACTGGCTGGAGCAGACTAGTCCTCGATTAATTGGGTTCTTGTGTGGGACCCTCATTGTGAGGGACTTGATATTACCATGCATTCTGTACAGGCCCTAGATGAGACCCGCATATGCCATGCCTTCGCCTGTAAGATGTATGTAGGGCCACACTTTGGTACTGATGTATCAAGTTCCTGCATGGACCTCACTGCAGTTTTCTGCAGTTCTGGGGTCATGTAAAACACTGACCCTTCTTTCAGTCTCTCGCTCTGAGTTTCATCCTGCCTAGTTTTAACTTTATAATCATTAACTGGGTGGGAAATGTGGATGAATTGCTTCAGGGAGTGCCTATTTGAGAGGTATGAAAGCTGCTTCTTAATTGACTATAGAGGGAGCTGACTAGAAGCCAAAGAGATAGCTAAAGACCTAGAAATCTAGTTTTTTGTTGTTTTTGTGTGTGACAGTGTCTTCTGTCATCTGTCCTTCTATTCTTTTATCTTGTGCCTCATTGTAGTTTTGTTTTTTTCTGTTTTGTTCTTTTTTTTATATTTAAGATGCATTGCTTATATTCCCTTATTTACCAAGCATCAGCTATATATGGTTTCTTCCACAAATTTGGCTTAATTGCCCTTTCTTATGAAGTGTCTTTTATTATTTGTAATTTAATAGTGTGTGTTAAAACTGAAGGGTTCATACCCTTTTTCTGTTAAAATCTTTACCGTGATTTCCTGTCCTGAATTAGGACGAAAGGTTAACACCTTGAAGCATGTTTGTGAACTGCAGATCTCTAAAGATGGAAGAGTGATCACATCAGTTGATCAGTTTGTTTTGATAACTTAAAATCCCCTCCTTCCTTCATCTTTAGATCTTTGAGTGTATAATCAGAGAAGGAATGAAAAATGTTGAACTTCTGTGAATGCTTCTAATCCGAAGTAAAATTAGACTTTCTAATAAAAGTAATTCTTTATTGATTTTTATATTGCAAATTCTTTGGTTTGTCAAAAAAAGAAAAAAAAAAAGATAGGGAAGGTGTCTTAGCTCAGTGCTTGAATACTTCGTTGAAAAACTCATGACCAGCTCTGGTGACTAGAGGACTTGATGAATATGGTATGCTTATGCTTCTGCTGCTTGTGGGTTGACTGATCCTTCACTATCCCATGGCAGGCTGTTCATTTTCATGTGGTTCAGTCTTTTCTAATCGTACCATAGCAAATTGAACCAACTTCTCACACATTCACAAAGTGTAAAATTGCAGACCGCATCTGATTGTTACACTGCACGTTGTCTCAAGCTTCCTTTGCTTTTGCCCCGTTGCTATGGTGGTGGGGGAGGACTATAGTCCATAGTGTATTTCAGAGGGACATTGAGGAGATAGAATTACTATACTCCCTGCTTATTAGAGGAACTTAGATGGAGAGAAAAGGTTATTCTCAGGTCAAATATGGAAACTAGCGTGAAGCAGACATTTATCCTGGGTTACTTATATTATATACCCTAATCAAAATGCAGTGGTACTGTTTACTTTGATCACCGGGGTTTTTTCCTGTCTCGTACTGATACATACTATGTATTTAGCCTCGTGAGAGATTATTTTTTGCCCCTGGCACTATATTATTTAAATAAGCCAAACAAACGTAGAATGGAATGAAGAATTCCCATTGTTCTTATTTTAAAGTAGGAATCTGGGACGCAGTGACAGGAATTGACTTGACCAAGATTAAATAATATTTTTTTTCCTTAGACCCCACCTGGGAGAAGAGAATTTCCAAGTATCGATTTGTAAATCATGAGACCATCCTGTGCACACTCCTCTTGATCTTTGCAGTAGTCTTCATCTTCAGACTGTTAGCTGTGCTTCACATTTCTCCGAGTGTGTCTGAGTTTGGCCAGGGATCCCTGTTCTCTTAAGTGCAGGGGATGCTTACAAAGAATTTGTCAGTAATAACAGTGCCTTTTCATACACCACAAGAATGTAATCTGTCATAGATAGTTGATGATAACCATTTCTAAACATGTCCCCCCCCTCCAAATTACAGCCTCAAACTTTCTTTGAACTTTATAAGATACAGTAGTCCATGATATAAATTTGTGAAGTCAGTAGAATTACATCAGGGCTCAATGTAGTCCTGTTCTGTTGCTTAAACATCTGATGCGATAGCTTCGTGACACGTGCTTTCTTTTAATTAACTGTGATCAGAGGTGGGAGGGTGATGTGTCATAATGATGGTTATTCATGTGCTCTGTAGCAAAAATTGCCTCTAAGCCTATGTCATCTGTGGAAGATTTTCAATTTTTTAATGTGGTCTGCATGGCCTTGAGGTTATTATGGAAGCTTTTAAGATTCTAAATAGGTTTCAGACTTGCTTCTTTTTATTTTTTCCCTTTAGCTCACATACCATAATTTCAAATATGCAATGATTCATATATATTGAATATATATTTCGTACACATGAAACATTTTTTTTAAAAGTTGAGAATTTTGGCCAGGTTTCTTAGAAACTCTGTTATGAGGGATGTACTGTACACATCTCTTTCCATAACCTCCCTTCAGGTCCCACTTCACTCTTCTGAAAAGCAGGATTTGTACATTTAAAAACCAAATGGGACCTGATGAGAAAATTTGCTACTTCTGAACATTGCAGGGGTCAATTTCAATATACTGTGAGCTAGGGAAATACAGGCAGAATTACTTGGGGCTAAGAATTCTTGCCTTTGAATAGAATAATCTGAAATGACTATGTGGCAAGATATGCAAACATGGACTTCCAGCAGAGAAGCCTAGTATGGCTCTTACAGGTAGCTGTTAGTCCTTGCAGAAGTTTCTTCCTGAGAACCCAGAGGGTCTAAGCTCAAGTTTTTGGTTTTCATAGCACTTTTATGCACTTACATGAAAGTTCTCTAGGTTCTATTGATTTTAGGACTTTCTGAGGGTGGAGGGAGGATGTTGTAAGCCAGTAGGTTTGGAGTAAGAGACATAGATCCTATGTATTCTCTGACAAGGATAGATTGTAAACAATTGCCATGCCATGTTGCCAGTGTAGCAGGGAGTACTGTTGGGATGTAAATTTAGTGGGCTTTGAATGAAACAAGTCTGTTAAAACATGGAGACAATTGAGGCTAAAAAAAACTGCAGCAGGTGGTTGGTGTCATTCTTTCTTCAGTTGGGCTGAACCTGGGTGCACTCTTGTAATCAATTCCAATTGGTGTCAGGAGTTTGCACTAGATTATGCCAGGATCTTTGTAAGGTGATCTGCATATTGCAACTGAGCTGGAACTTTGGCAGCAAACACCTTTTGTATAAATCATGTGTTCTTGGACTATGAGAGTGCTAAAAACATGTTCTGAGCAGGCTCATCCAGACATTCAGAGGTCTCGTAACCATTTAGCATGACTCTCTACCTACTCATCTTTGATAAATCCAGCTTTTGAGTAGTTGATTAGCTTTACTTGGAGTCTGCAGTAGGACCACACCAGTGTGTAGGTATTCATCAAGCTTTAAAATACAGCAGTCAAAAATCTGATGTAAATACTAGCCAGTGCTGTCTGGGAATGCTGATTGTGCACTTCCTGGGTTTTACTCATTATTGAAGTGCTGTCTTTACTCCTTGGCTGCTTGTTGTTGCAGTGGTCTCACCTGACAGGATGATAGCTCTGGTTTCATGATACAAAGGCTTTGGCATCAATAACAGCTTAAGTCTTGTTTTCCATCATAGGCATCACAGAACTCTGCTGTTCTGGCAGAATGATTTCTGTCCTTATTCTATGACCTAGGTCAGGCCCTCCTCCTTTTTTCGTTCTTTGTTTCTCTCCTAAAGCTCTGGGTCAGTTTGCTGATCTGGGTCACACCGTGTCCCACAAACAGAACAACTGAGCAGTGGCGTGCTACGGCTGTGAGGGCAGGAACAGCAGCTGGCAGGATGAGGAGGAAGCAATGGGAACTCCTTAACTGATACTGCTCAAGTTCCTGACTTTTGAAATCACAGCTTTAGTGTCACTTTCTGCAGGTCTGTCCTTTCATTCAAATTTGTTCCGTAAACAGCCTACAGGCTGTGACTTGCCACTACTGGCAATCTTTCAGAATTCTCTTGTGGTGCAAAAATGTAAAGCCACCAAGTAGTCAAATTGTGTTACATGAGTATTGGTGTATCTTTTTAAGGAGTTTGTCTTTAAAATTCTCTCGGTACTGTCTGCAGTTCTGTGTAGAATTGTGGCCCAGTCACAGCATTAAGTAGTATAGTCAGTAGCAGAGGAGGATGGGGGCCGATGGTGTTGCTGCTGGAAAGCAGTTATATTTCAGTTATCGAAGCATAAGATGCTCTTTATTGTAAGCTCTTTGCAGGCATTTAAAGGACAGATACCTGCAGAATAATTTACAAGGTTAACAGTTGTGGTAGTGGAGGGAATGTGTAAGGCAGGACAATGATGAAAGTACTGTGTTCACACATCTGGCTGTCTACACAAGCTATATACATAGCTGAGTGTAAAAGATGATTTTTGGACCTCCTGGAATAGTATGTATTATGGCTTGGTTGCCTTTTATTTTTTTTCCTGGGAAATAGCCTTAGTTGCAAAATCTTCTACCCTTTTCTTTCCCACTTTGCCTAAATATTTTTTTTTCTCTTCCTTCTTAGTATACTTTGCCATGCAACTCTCTTACTTCACTAGCATGGTCTAGTTAATTCAAATGGATAGTCATCTGTCTTCCCAAGCTGAAGAATATGAATAATGGGCCATATTTGACCTACCTGTACTTTTTTCTATCTGTATAGGCCATTACTGTCTGGCCAAAATGATCCTTAATGTTTGGCCTGGGAAAAATTAGTCAGAAGTGGGGGGTTTTTATTGAAAAGCAAAAAAACAAGAAGAGGCAAGATTGTACCTTTTCTTCCTTCTTACCCTTTATATCTTCCTTTTTACAGAACGTTAAAGAAAGAAATTGTAAGACATGCTTACTGCTTGTACTAATCAAAAATACCTGAATGTTTTGCTTCTTTACTAACAGTGAAGGTTGGGATTGCAAATGAGTCACTTAAATCAGTTTACGTATTCTTTATTTTTGGCTCTTTATTTGTTTTGAGGCCTGACTTTTAGGGCAAATATCAATTACATTCATAGAACAATAGCTGTTTTCAGTGATGACTACAATGTGCTGTCATGAAATGAAATATTTGTGGAAGTATCTTGCCTTCTTATTTTCCTGTTATTACATAATGATTCCTGTGAGGAAGACACATGCTATTTCATGCTGGTAATAATTATTTTTCAGAAACAGAAGGAATCGAATTGGAAATTTGTGGAAGAACTCCTTAAAAAATCCACTGATGCTCAAGTAAGTGTATAAAGGAAGAAACAATGAACAAGGAAAGTGTTAGGAATGCTTTCAGGAAAAGACAGTGCGTGAAACAAAGTCCAACTAACAAGCGTATTTTTGGAATTCTAGTGTTTTTATCAGAGGTAAATGAGCATCCTTGATGTAGCTGAACTATGGCAGTATACAGTTACCTCCTTGTTAGCAGTTACACTTGCTTTAAAGTGGTTGTGCTTGATGCTAAATTGTCACATAAAGGAAAAAGATAATTATCCTGGAAGGGTAGGTATATGGCTACTCAGACAAGATGTATTCAGAATAAGAACTGGATGCTTAGAAAATGTAAACCAGATACTGAATGTAAGGATATCAAGTTGGGGAGACATGATGAGGGAGATAGCCAGTTGCATTGAAAATTCAGCTATATCCTCATCACAGCAGGAAGGTGACTTGCCTTGCTGAGCAATTTGTCTTACAGGCTTGAATCAAACTCTTACTGATAAGGTTCTAGTTTCTGAGCACTCATTTCATACCTTATCATTTTTCTTTCTGCAGAACTGTTAATGCAATGCTTCATGGCCCAGAGGTCAGAATTGACCTCCTTTTAAAATACTTTTAAATAGGCTGTTCATTGCGTTTTTAAATATGTTACGCTGCAGCTCTGTAAATTTCTTCTGAGGCTGCATGGTACAAATTGCAAATGCTGTATCAGCAACACCTATAAAAATAATCTCTTTTAATTTGTGTATGCTTAAGACGAGAATAAACATGTTTATTTTTCTGTTTGGTCTCGGATGAAATAAGAATTCTGTGAAGTTCCGCTGTTGAAAGCGGAAGAGAAATCAGTTCTTTCTCCTATTTTTACTGCCTTGCTCATGCAGTAGCAACAGCTGTGGTTGAAGCTGAAGTACAGAACAATAATTGTTACAACTACAGTTTTTACAAAAAGATGTTTTGTAGTTAGGATAGTTGAAACAATAGATAGGGTATTGAAAAGCTGAAAAATCATGCTATGCATAAACTCTAGCATTTGTTTATGTAGTCTTTCAGCTTAAAAGGTTAACTCTTTTTGAATGATTTCACAGTAGGTACCTGAATACACACAGTGCATATACATTAAAACTACAGTGATGACATCATTTATTGGATGCTTGCCATTCTGTGAGAGAAACTGGAGAGATTTAGATAAGAGGCATAAAAACTGAGTAGCTTATTAGCCACCTTCCTGTTTGCATCTTCTGTATGTTGGCAACTTAAGAAACAGTAAACAGTAAGAGGATACTTGTAGTTACATTTTTCTTCAAAATATTCCTCTTTTCTTGTGAATGTTAATTATTTTGAATAAAGTTTACTCTGAAGTTGAATATATGTAAAATATACAGCTTTTTGATGCATCTGTTAAGCAAGTATTAAATTGTGGACAGTTTAGAAAGACAGCTAGGTGGCCAAGTTCAAAAGATTTGAATAATGAGTTAATCATGACACAGTAATACGAGGAAAATATCTGTTTTAATTTCCAAAGGCAACCACTGTTGGAACTAAAACCATAATTTGCCAAGGATATGTTTGCAACTATAACCAACTGTCTAAGGAGCCATCTAGTTTATTTCTTTTTTTAAAAAAATTTGTTCATTATTTTTTCTTGCATTATGGAGTTAGCTGCTTATAGGAAATGCTCTTTGGAGATCCTTAGTCCTTATATATGCATGCATAAGTGCATGTAGGTATTTTTGTTAAAAAATGCATCCTACTTCCTATCCCTGCACACCAGCCTTCTTGACAGCGTCTGGGAAGGAGACTTTCTTTTACCAGTAGACATGTCCATCTCCTCTGTTGATCTGTCAGCTTCATGTAGCAACTCTTACCCTTTATCTTGTCCTTTTGTATCTTTGAAGTATCTGCTGGGTGAGTATTTTTGAGACCAGAAAATGTAGGAATGAGAAGCACAATGAAATACCAAGAAGTCAATGATGAAATGGAAGACGGAGAAGCAGGAAAAAGCAAAAGGGAGAACAGTGCTCTCTGAATGAACAACAGGACAGTATTGATGGTACTGCCCACTAACACTTGGCTTGAGTTTGTTAGTAAGTCCTGCCTGAGACAGTCTTTTCAGCATATACCCTCTTATTGATACTAGAGATGCACAGTAGTGGCTGTGCAAAATATGTTAGAAGAAATGATAGTGCCAAATTGCTCATTTGCAAGAGAGGACAGGAGTTGGTGGTTAGAAACTTCACTTTTAAGTATATGGGAGCTTAAAAACGAATCATGTTTAGTACATAATACATACTATATCCATCAACCTCATAATCCACTTGTGCTTGTTGCTCCCTAACTTCAAAAGCTTGGAGACTATACCTGTTCAGACGGAGAATGAGAATATACAAAGGATGGGGGGGAAATGGAGATGAAATCAAGTATGCATAGTTCTGCATGTTCAAAAGCATCTGAAAATGGTGCAGATCATACATTTGTAATGTAAATTGAGAATATCTGTCCTGCCAGTTACTGGTAATTTCTCTTCATGTGAGCTTCCATTTCTGTGTTGTGAAAAGGTGATTTAGGAAGACATTGTTGCAGACGTGGATCTTCAGGGTAAGGGAGCATCATGAAAATAGAGAAAAGAATGGTCACCTTTGAGGAATCGGGAGAAGCTGGAGTTAGCTTTAACATCTTTAGGACAGTTAAGTATTGGGATGCAAAAATGACCAACCAGTGTTAAACCTGCAGCATTTGGTAGTTTCAGTAAAACCGTAGAGTTTAATGATCCCCCAGCACAGAGAGGGCAGCAGCCAGCCTGAGCTACCTTCATCCAGCATATGCTTGATTTTGGGGCTGATAAAGACTTCCTGAGGAAGGTGTCCCATGTCCAGGTGAAGGTGGCAGAGGGGTGCTGCAATGCCTTGCCTCCAGGTAAGAGCTCTTTCTTTATAAGGTTAAAGTCATCCTGCTACTGAGCAAGGAAAAGATGTGAAGGTGCCGTTCAGGTTAGGGGACCAATGGAGAGGAGATGGGAAGCGAAAATACTCTGTGAGCTGTAAATAAAGACAGGAGCAATAACAGATACCTGGGCAAGTGTGGAGGACTGCTTCCTTGGTTATATCTTTTCAGCTTCAAACAGTTGACAGACGGGTGAGTTTCTCAGCCAGAAAGTGCTCTCTTTTTTGTAATTCTTGATGGATAGATTTGAAGACAATTGCTTGTGTGAAAGATCTCCCATCTGTAGCACAAAAAAGGACCTTTATGGGGAAACTAGTTTCACGAGGTGTTCCCTGCTTTTGTTGCAATTTAGATTTCTGTTACTGGGCTAATGACAAAAGTAGAGCTGGTTTACAATTCTATTTGTAATACAAAATGAAAAATGTTGTACTAAGAATATTAACATAGCTGTATTTGTATACTAGGCAACATCAAACTGACTAAACTTATGGATTGTCAGTATAAGATGAATTTGTGTTTACGAAGTTTTATTGTAAGTGAGAATTAAAAGCTTTTTTGTTTGTAAGAACTAATAGCAGTCTGTCTTATTAGCCTTCTCTCACTTCAGAAAATAAATCCTTTATGTTGTTTCATTTCTACTTCAGTTTTGTTATACCTTCACTATATTTTTGTTTAATTCTACTCTAAAAGAGATACACAAGTATTTGTTGGAGTTCTGGGAAACCAATTTTTTTACTACAGTAGGAGGTCATAAGAGAAAAATGTTGTGTTCAGATAGTACTATCATTTTGATGGTATCTGGTGTTCCTCCCTTCTGCGATAAATTAAAAGCTGACTACCTCAAGAGTTCTGATAATATTTCCAGCAGTGCAAGAGACCATTTTAAGCAAAAGAGCAATGAGAGAATCCATTAATCCCAGGGATATTTGAAGTCTGGAGAACTTTCCTATTAAATTTGAGATAAAGCCTTCAGTGCTATCTTGGGTTTGGAAACCATTCTAAAACTATTGTTGGACAGAAATAATGGTTGAAATTGAAGCTGCTCACAATACCATGTTTATTATTGCATAAATTAAGCTGAAGCAGTCACTGTTTGTTGAATTAGATCCTAAACATAAGCCTATGCACAAATTACAGCTTTGAGACTAAGCATTCCCTTTCTAAAGGGTATGTGGTTTTGGTTTGGGGTTTTTTACATCTTTTCTAACTCGGCAGGTCTCTAGAGAAATACGTATGTTCAGCTGCAGCTGCAGGTTTTTTTGTATCAAGCCTCTTGCTTTTATTCATTAAAAAGAAAAAGCAGCTGTTGAGTGTAGCTGCACTTCTGTCCCTTGTTTTTTTTTTGTATAAGATTGTTATTTTGGGAAGACTACTGGTTTAATAGTTACAGTTCTGTCATGTATACAAAAGAATATTTGAGGATCACCTTTCATTTGTAGGCTTTTTTATTATATTTGAACTATTCTGTACATCTTCTAATGATCTATCCTGAAGAGTTTCTTTTCTATTTCAGTGGTTTTTGTGTGTTATATGCAATGTCTTGAATATATAGTTTTCTATGACAACTGAAAATGCCTTTTTAATTTTCAAGTTGTTTTAGAAATATACCACTTTAGAAGCCATATGCCCCACATTAATAGTTTATGAGAAGAGAAGGCAGACAAGATCAAAAGTTATTGTAGATGATTGGTGTAATTGTTTACAGTGTTCTGATAAAGTATAGCAACTAATGCTTTCCACATGAACGTATAGCCAGGTAGAGATAAGTTAATGAGTGTTAACTCCTTTGTGTAGCATTGAAAACAGGAAAAAAAGCAGCTCTGAAACACGATAAGCCACAAGAAGTAGCACTGTGTGTAAGAGCAGAAGCCTGCTCTTCCAGTAACCAGTACTTAATGAAGATTATTTTAAAACCAATGACAAACAACAAACATCCCCCCAGATGATCTCACACACCACCCCCCCCCCCCCCCCCAAAAAAAAAATAAAGAGGTTTGAGAAGGAATGTGATTCAGAAAGAAAGATTCTCCATTTTTAAATATGAAAGAGAAAGCTGAGCTCTAGGATAGTTGCACCTTCCCTCTGTATCGGTGGGGAATGAGCTTTCCTTTGGACTTACACGACAGATGGGCTTAAGCGTTCAGCTGACTCATGCATTCAGTATCACTAATGCCCCATTTACTGTTCTGTGAGATTCTGTACCATGCAGTTATGTTTCAAGTTAGGCTCACAATATTCGGTTGGCTGTTGTCTTAATGTGTCTACAACTCTGTGGATGCTTGCAGTGGTGCATGATGAACTATTCTGTTGGCTGGATTGCAGGATGCAATTGATAGCTTTTATCTTCTAGTTCATTGCTCCTGTTAGCAGATGCATTTACTCAACATTATATAATTGAAAAGAATTTTTATATTAGGAAATTATTCCTAATAGTCTGGTAGTATTGCGTTTACGCTTAGGTACGGTGATGCTTCCCTCTTACAATAAACTTTTTATTGTCTTTTCAAGACTGGCATGTTAGAGGAACACTTACGAATGCATCTGCAGTGCTGTTTGACTTTGTGTAGTCTCTGGGGCTTGAACCTATCCATTGTCACCATACTCTGGGATTATTACAGCAAGAACCTGGTAAGTAGATGAATACATAAAAATGTAGAATTGCATATGGACGATCCCTGATTTTTAGCAATTAATTCTTATACTTCTGTAAAACTGACTACTCAATGCCAGTATTCCTAAATTTGCTATATTGTTGAAGCAATCACGATTAAATATGTGTTATGGTTCATTATATTACATCACAATAGAATGAATTATAATAACTTTTTACTCTTATTTTTTATCAGGACTACTGATTTTAAGATCTTGTAAAAACACTTTGTGCATACTTACAATACATTTTTGAGTTTTGGTAGGAACACGTCAAATTGTTTGTGTGAAAGATTGCATCTTATTGCCTTTGGAATATGAACATTTATTATTACTTATCATCTTTTCCGGTTTCATTTCTTCTTTTAGAACAGTTGCTTTACTGTTCCTTGGCTCGGTCTGAAGGGTCTGGCAAACGTTAGTAAAACTTCTTTGTCAATGCTTGAGTTGGTGAAAAGTTGCTGTTGTGAACAACAGATCCCCACCCTGTACAAGTCCAGCAACAGTTACTTCATTTATCTCAGCATTTTGGCACGGATGATGAAAGAAGAGACAGAGAACAGTGGTGTGCATCCTTGGAAACAAATTAAAGGACGGTATGGCTGCTATTTAGTTTCTCACATTGTAAAAGATCTAGTCAGTCAGACTGTGTGGCCCCTCCAGCCACGTACCAAAGCAAGGGGGCTGTACTGTGCTCATGAGACAATAAAGGGGATGAGGGATCCACGGTGATTCATAATTTGAAGAAGGCAGTTGTTCCCTGAAGTTTCTGTTGCCAGCTGAGTCTATGACGGGGTCCAAGAATCATCTTGGCATCCATAGCCTGTGATTTACTTCATTCCACAGGCCAGGAATTTGGTACACTGGCAACCTATGTAGTGGTACAACCCTATTGCCAGACAGGTAATGTAATTAAAGCACAGAAATTCTGTTTGAGCTGCATGTAAGCCATGTGTTGTCCAAGAATATACAGACTGGCTCTTCCTAGGCCTGCAGTTTTTCCTTTTTCTTTTTCATGGTTTCCAAAATTTATCACAATTTTTTTTGTATGAGGGTTTTAATTTATCTTTTAACTTTTAAACAACTAAGAGGTATGGTCAGTCATGATATTAAAAAATAAAAAATATATATAGTCAAATCAAAATCCTGATGTTTTATTTACTTACTGTAATAAAAGTTTAAGGTAAAAATTCAGTATTGACATTGTACTGATCATTAAAGGTGCTAACTTTTAAAATTTTTTTTCATGGGATATAAAAGACTTAGAATTAATTTTGGTTTGGGTTTTGTGTTTTGATTTTTTTCAAAAAGATTTTATTATTAACAAAAATTAACATTTTATTAAGTATTAATAAATCTGTTTGTATGCAAATAATAAATGTATTAAAAAAGCACATGTGTATGCACACCTTACAAAGCTATGTGGTATGTTTCTTCCAAGAAAGAAGGGCTATCTTGGCTATCAGAAAGGGAAGATATCTTTAATGTCTATATACACTTTGCAAGTCGGTGAAATCTGAGCTGAAAAATTACTACAACTACATAAAACCAAATATGTCGATGGATGCTGAATCAGTGTCTTGCTTTAGTTGGTAATCTTAATTAGCCTGCTCTGTTTTTACTGAAAACAAATTATACTTAGATTTTTGTGGTATTATAGCTTGTTACTTTCCCTAATTTAAGAGGGGGAATAATAATATACAGCACAGGCTATGTCAGTCTGCTCAACCAGTATTCATCATTTCTACCTTGAATAAATCAATTACACAAGTAGCAAAATTTAACAGCCTACAGCTATGATTTTGGGATGAACTCTGTTTTCAGCAGCTAACCACGCATTAATTGATGCATGAAGAACGTAAATGCCTGTCAGTAGTAATTTACTACTAAACAACATTAATTGGATTTGCTGTAATTTTTGGTGGCTCGATTTGATAACCTCAGCACCATTTCCAAGTATTTTTCCAGGTGACAGGAGAACAGCATTTATGGATGTTTAACTAACATGTGTGGTACTTACTTTAAAGTAAAGGTGAGGGATATAACCGAGGTTTTAAACACACAAATCAAAAAGTTAAGCAAGCCATTTTCATCTTAATCGTCTCCCGTAGGAACGGTGACATTTATTTAAAAGTCCAGATTTAAGCAAAGGTCCCGGAAAAGACACCTACATAAAATCTTTCTGCTGTCAACCACTGGAAAGTTGCAAAGTAGCAGTGCTTCTCACTGTCAGCTATGTACGACTTAAGCACTGTCATAAAGCAATACAGCTTCAAATTTCGTAACATCTTCCTGCTGGAGAGAGGTTTCTTTCTCAACTGCCTCAGTTTCCCTGTTTTCTCCCAAACATGTAGTCCACAGTCCATCGAGCAGGCGTGCCATACAGCTCGGCACAGACTTTGGCAAAGCACTGTGGAGAAAAGGAGCTTGCCATCGGAAATATTCCTCTCCTATTTACTGCAGTGATGGTTACATACGTGAGCCTTTGATCACAGCAGCTATGGGTGTGAAACATAAGAACAGAAATCGGTAACTGAAGGAAAGAGGGCCCCTGGTCATTTTTTGGAATTTTCTTTGTGCCACCTGGAAATAATGGAGTTTTAGTAAAGATGATGTACAGGATTAATTCGCTGTTGCTGGGAGATGCTACTTAACAACAAATTATTTCCTTCCTAGCAGCCCTCATGGGCTAAGTTTGATTGATGTGAAGGTGTGGTATGGAGGACACCCGTCACAGACCAAGTAGAGAGAGTCTGGGCATAATACTGTGCTCAACTTTGTGCTAGAGGCTGGATAAGGGAGAAGCATTGGGCTGTACCTGGGGCTGAAAACTCTTAATGTTGTCCCAACATGTGCAAGGTACTGTATTAGGATCGGAAAATGAAATGGCGTGTTTGTTCCAATAGCCAAAACAGTAGAAGGGGGGAGGGAAAAGAGGATGTTTAAAATTATAGAGTTATTGGAAGAGGATAACTGTAAACTAAAAGAATGAAACTACAATTTTAGTGCATGAAGCAGATAGAAAATTGCATACTTTAAGAAACTTTCTCTTTCCTGTTTTTTTGTTTGTAGAATTTATTCCAAGTTCCATCGGAGAAGAATGCAGGAGCTGACAGAAGTAGGGCTGCAGAACTTTTTTAATCTGTTCCTCATGCTAGCAATTGTTGCAGAGACAGAAGATATAGTGAGTCGAGTGTTGGATCTTTTGGATTTCCTGACTCCATCCTCCATCACCGTGTCTCGGAGAGCTCTCATCTGGAGAGGTCATTTTGCTTTCGTTTTGATTTATGTTGAGAAGAACATGGACATTAGTGTCCTAGCTGAGAAACTCTCAAATGCTTTCCGTGAGAAGGCGAAGGAGTTTTTAGTAAACAAAAATGACTACACGCAGAAACAGAATCTCTGGACTTTACTTTCAACCTACATTGACGGTGTCCAAGAAGTGTTTGAGACCAGCTGCTACTTGAGCCTTTCTGAGGAAAAGTTAATAAATGATGGCTTTACTATGCTGCTGCCTGCTTGTCGAGGAGCTGAACTGAGCATGGTCCTAAATTTTCTTCAGGTTGTTCTAGCCAGACTTCGGTAAGTTATTTAGTTAAATTGTGGATATAGACTGGCATGTCGGTTTTGTGTTTAGGGTTAAACTGTAGTTCATATTAATTTCATACTGAAATAGAGTAAAAAGAAAGAGAAATCTCTGGACCACTGTGAATGATATGTTAAATTTCAAAATCCACCAATACCTTACTGCATTTAGAATCTTAGAAATATTTCATTACTGTTTCAAGACATTAGGTTTGACATCCCTGATATTTTGTTATGAATTAATGGCTTTGTAGAAAGTCATCTAGTTGCTACTATTTCAGGCAATACTACCTTTCTTTTGGCACAGGAAGTTTTAAAATCATTATCTGTACTAAATTACTTAGGGGGTTTTGGTGTGTGATTTTTTTTTTCCTTTGTTTTTTTGCTGTCTCTTTTCTATTTTTCAGGCTCTTCGTTGTGTTTTTTTCTCTTTCACCAAGGTTACGATCAAATACAACAGTTGTGGAGATTTAAATACTTGTCTGAGGTTTGGTAGGAAAGAAGGAAATCATATTTTACCACTTGCAAGCAGTTTTGCTTTGATGTACTAGTTCAGTTTTCAACATCCACAGTGCCCTTCAATAAGCATACTTTTGTCTACTGATGCCTTTGAGAAGTAGTCCTCTAGTTTGAAGCCCAAACTGTTTGTTTTTTTTTTTTTGTGAGGTATTAAGAGGCATCTATTCATCTGCCATTACTTCAAATGTGCAAGACTGAAATACGTGGAAAGAGCTGTGGAGGAATGCATAATACGAATAGTGAGGGCCTTATGCAAGATCTCTCTTTAACTAGGTTCTTTGTTATTGTCTAGTAGTTTGACTGCAGCTGTCAATAGCTTATACATCCAAAGACAACTGTTTTTCAGGCAGTCTTTTGAAAAAAGATGAAGCATGAAACTAAGTTTAGTTGATTTATTATTTATTACTTCAGTTCAACGGAATGTATTTACTGGAATAAATTGGAGATTTCAAAAATACTTTGACATTTTCTCCATTAGCTAATACACAGCATATGTTGTGGTATTTTTAAAGATGAAATAGAGAAAAATTTGAGACTGGTGCAGAAGTTGCCTATTTCATAACTTGGTATGTTTCAAAGCTTTCCAGAACTGGGGTTATGTGGTCCTCTTGTAACACAGAGAGGAGGGCATAGAAGTTCATTACAGATTTCTCAGGTAATCACAGACAATATTCATACCTTTTCTTCCAAAGAGCACATCTGCTGAAATATTTGGAATTACCAACATGCTCAAACACTGGTTGCTATGAGAGGGATTATTAGAGCCTTATTTTTAACTGTTCTTTATTTCAGCTTCTGTATTTATACATTTGGCTACTGTTACCTGCCTATTTATCCCATCAATAGAGTGGCTTAATTCCTGCATGTTTATAAAATGCTTTGATCTTCAGGCTGTATGGAACAGGAAAATGTTACAGGTCCCCTCTCCCACTTTGACAGACTCACTGAAAACAGTCCTCTGTTGCCATACAAGTACAACACTAAACCCAGTATCTTTGCTGAGAAGATTTAGCTGACTTTGTGCCAGCCAGATGTTAAGCTATTATTGGCTTAACTGGACTGATTAGGCCTGGTCTGTCTGCAAACTTGGAAGAGGATGAAATGGTTCAGTGCCATTCTCTTTCCTGTTTTTAAAATCTAGGCAGATGTAAGATAGGAGGCCTTTCATAAATGTAATTTTTCTGCACTCTAATAATTTTATAACTGTATGACAAGGATTTTACAGGTAGAAAGTGAGATCACTGATTAAAGAGAGAAGCGGCTCCCTCTAGGCTGTTAGGAAATAATAACTTCATGTGCCACTTTCTGCTAACCCCAGATGATGGCTCACAGGAGCATTCTTTATTGCTGATTAAGTAGCATTATGAAAATACTGACTTGGTTACGTTAACTAAATACCTTGGTATTTAAAGCTTAAAATGTCAAATAGTTTTAGCATTCCCCTTTAACATATCCTAGATTGCTGGAACCGTATTCCAGGTTTCCCAGTTGCTTTTATTTGAGGATACTGTAAAAATGGCACTCTCTCATTTGCAGAGTGAGGTGTAGCCAAAAGCTCTTCTTTAATTATAGCTATTCATGCTGCTATGGTTAAGGGTCTGTCAGCATTTCCATTATAAACCTTTATTTTCAAGGGTTTGTAACATAACAGTGAAAACTTGCTCTGGGCTAAAACTTGGCATACAAGGTTTTAAAAATGCACTTGTTTTCTTCCTTTCTTTTTTTCTTAAAAGGCATCTGAAAAGAGACCCTCACCTTCACCATTTTTACACTACTGTGTTTTAAAATAACTCTTTCCAGGGTTTTCTTGTATTTTTCTTGTCTGCTAGAAAAGTATTGGTAGCTTTTGATTGTTGTATTTACCTATGCTTAGACTGTTTTAAATAAGCTTTTTTTAAACCACTGGAGTTTTTTACTGTTATAATTGTGATTTTTTTTTTTTTTGGTGTCCATATATTTAAATAGAGCTATGACTTGGCAGGAGAACCTGTTTTTATTAGTTTTTGATCTGTGGTGAGTGGATAATTGGAAACAAGATGCTACTTGCTGGCACTTCCAAGTATTTGATCTTCGTAGTGAGATTCAGTATGAAGTGTAAGATTGTATTTTAATAAAGTCTCCTTTTTAAAAACATATGAAAAATAAACAGTAAACAACCAAGAAACTCCACAAAATAAAAACACAAAGTGCTTCCTTCTTATGTTTACTTGGGGCATTCAGTTTCTAGCTCAGACATAAGTTTTTCCTTTATTTTTTGCTTCTGTTTTTAAGTAGTGTTTTAGAATCCTGCCTTTTTTTTTTTTTGTTCTGTAATGAAAGGTAAATGCAGGATGCCTGTCCATGTGTGCTTTGATTTGTTCCAAACCTGTAGTGCAACTCATCATCTGAGTGCTTCATGACACAAAAAGAGACCATAGGTTAGTAAAAATACAGGTATTTAATGGATTTGTCAGAACTCACTGTAAAAATGGACACAGAGAAATCTGCTGAGTGCCTGGAAACAGTAGGTTCTAGTGTTGCAATGTTATTCTTAAAAGAAGTGCTTGAAACATGTTAAATTGTCTTTTATTGTCATCAGGTATTGCTCTGACATAAGCTTTCCCTTATTATCCTCAGCCTGGCATTTGAGTTTTGTGGTGTATTAGCACTGAGCTACAGGGTTATAAAATGCAAGTGCATGCTCAGCTATAAAATCACTGCTGTACTCCAAACATCTTTGCCTAGTTTCAGGGAGACTTGCTACTGATTCCCGTATGAGAAATGAGAAGTACCACAATCCTAATAACATAATAAATGATAATTTTATATTTAAAACAATTATTGCGTATTTATGTCCATTTGTACTTTCTGCCAGTGTTGACAGGCATGAAAAGTTATTGAAAATTTCAGTGTGTAAATTTACTGAACTCTACAGGAATATTAATCAGGTAAACCTGTCTCTAATTAAAAGTTACCTTAATAATTGGACCATGGATAACAGCAGAACTGGATGTTTCTATCTGTTAGACTGTGCCTAGCCTTGAGGTTGTGAGAGAAATCACGACTGGAATGGATTATCCAGTATATCTTTGCTATGGAAATGTATAGCCATTTGTAATTTTTTTTTTTGCGTTATATTTGCCATCAAAACAGCCTGTGGGAAGCTTTCTGAGACCAACGGAAGCCTCTCTCCGGCTCTTTACTGTGTAAGTCAGCAGATAAGCTCATGAGCAGAATAGAAAGGTCCTCCCCCTCCCTCCTTCTCTTCTTCCCCCTCAGGGTTTTAGTGTTAGTCTTTGCAAAATGTGTTTTCTGATGTTGAACTTCTGAAAACTGTATCCAGAAGAGTTTGGAAGAGCATGAGTCTTCTCTTACCCATCCCATCCCATGACTATATTTAGAGCTACTGGCTGTGACGTCCTGGTAAGCACAGAGGGCAACTCTGGGACTAAACCACTGAACTGAGTCAGAAGATCTTAGCTTGGCTCTAAGATCTCCCAGGCTTAATGAACGACCATTAGAAAGTCATTAAAAGTTGCTATGAACTTTGTTTACCTATGTGGAAGAAGTAGTACGTCCTTCCTTTTTGACTTTGCAACATAGATCTTATGCTTGGGGAGCAAGCGTGCTTTGCTGTGCTAACTGAACCTATGGTTAAAGTATTTTTAGGGATTTTTTTCAAAGTTCAGTTATTTCATTAATAAAACTGAGGTTTGAATGAGTGTGAAGAAAATCTAGTCTCTAAATGCTTTAGAGTATGGGAGGCAAGCACTGCTGTGGAATACAGCAGAATTTTGAGAGCTTTGCTGTGTCTAAATCCTTAAAAGAAATGCTACCATCTTCTGTGTGAGTACCAAATGTGTTCTTAGCTACAGCTGTTGCCTTAAGGTGTGGCTCTGGTAATTAAAACTGAATTTCTTTTCTCTTCCTCCTACTTTATGTGGGATTTGAGATTTTTTTTTTTTTCTCCCAGGAATTGTTTTTGGTCTAAAATAATGTTTTTATACCTTTGTCCCTTTTATTCTGATCTTCAAAGATGACTGCCTACGACCGACGTGTTCTGACTGTGTCTCCTCTGCTCTGAGAGTATTACTATTCAAAGGAGTGGAATGAGGTACAGTGTGCACTGGAGCTGTGTACCTAATACTTTGCTTATAGAAAGTTCCTGTGTACGTCTAGCATTGGTCCAGGTTTGCAAAAATATTCACTTCCACTTCTTACTGTCTCTTTTCTCGATGCAGTAGGTGCCCATGTGACAGCTGAATAATTGATTAAAATCAATTTCATATTGGTGTTTAAGATGTAATGGAGACCATCTGCCTTAAAAGGAGGGCAACAGAGCTGGTGAAAAGGCTGGAAGGGATGTGCTACAGGGAGTGGCTGAGGACTTTGGATTTGGCTGGTTTGGAGAAGAGGAGGCTGAGGGGCGACCTCCTGGCTCTCTGCAGCTGCCTAAGGACAGGAATTGGAGAGGGAAGTGCTGAGCTCTTCTCCCTGGTATCCCATGATAGGACGCATGGGAATGGTTCAAAGCTGCACCGGGGAGATTTAGACTGGACATCAGGAAGGATTTCTTTGCTGAGAGGGTGGCCAAACGCTGGAACAGGCTTCTGAGAGAGGCGGTCGATGCCCCAAGCCTGTCAGTGTTTCAGAGGCATTTGGACAATGCCCTAAACAACATGCTCTAACTTTTGGTCAGCCCTGAAGTGGTCAGGCAGTTGGACTAGATGATCGCTGTAGGCCCATTCCAACTGAAATATTCTATTCTAGAATCACTTTAAGAACAAAATGAAACAACAAAAGCTGTCAAAGGACATTCTGATTGTTGATGCCCAAACAGGGCCGGTCTTGGGAGACACCTGAAGCTAAAGAAACTCAAGTCTAGTACCGAGACATCAATCATGAAGATGCACAGCTCTGTTCCCCGTGCTACAAACTGAAATGCTTTTCTGTGTTTCATCCATTTTTATCTACCAAAAATTAATCCACATAAGCTTTTGGTGGCCTACCTGACAGCAGTACAAGACTTACTGTTGTGCAAGAGTAAATCCACTGAAAAAAAGAGAGTAAAATCATATCCAGGTGTACTGAGAACCTGCTGCTTGGGACCCTGCAGTTGTTTAGAGAAATGTGTGCTCCCTGAAGGACATAAAGCTCAGATATGTTTTCTGATGGAAGTGTCTCGCCTTTGAAACTGTTTTCCTCAAATTAACTTTCCTCTGTTTTCTTCCTTTTATTCTTCACATGAGGTGTGAGAATGGCTTTTTGTATGGAATACTTTTTTTGTTGTGGACGTTAAACAAAGAAATGCTTTTGCCAATAAAACCATTATATGGAAGTAGCCTTCTAATCTCTTAATTTTGATTGTTTCTTCGTTACCTTACAAGATATATATTTCTACTCTCTTTAGGATGTCTCTTGTCAGATTTAAGGCTTATTTAAAATGAAAAGAAAGCTGAAGCAATTTTCTTTATTCCATTTCAGTCTCCTAAGGCCTATTTCCCCCTGGTGAGCTCATAGCAACAGGGGGGTTTAAGGGAATTCAGCTTTCTGCAAATTAATGTCTCACATCATGAAAATTCAGGAGTTTTTTTTTCTATATCTTGAAAAAGTAATACAGTGAGTGCGAGTATTATTTCTTGCCAGCGGGTGGAAGATGAATGATTTTGTCACAGTTTTACTGCTTGATGAGCAGTGTCCTGAGGGTCAGGCTTAAGTCTGTGTCACTATGCTGCTCATTACTCTTGAGCTAAATAAGGGCTGATTGGATCTAAATTGCCTAGCACATGGGCCGCAGATGAGCTCAGTGAGTAGGGGATGACCTGCTATTCAGACTGGGAGTAACCCCGGTGTGCAAATGCTGCATTAGAACACCGTGGGAGAATGAGAGGCTACCAACCGCTGCCAGCAAAAGAAATCGAAATGTAAAAACTCTTTGATGCTGCAGTGTTAGAATTTGAAATGTAGGAAGTGACAGGTTGATGGTACTTATCAGCTTTGGCTGGATTAGAGAACAGTGTCATCTCGCTTGTATAATGACAGAAGAATGGAGCCGGCTCCCAACTACTTGGCGGTGCCGAGCTGCTGCTGTCAGCGCCGATGGTGCCTCCTGCCGACAGCCCGCGCGGGAGGACGGAGAGCGTGGGTGGACAGCCCGCTCGGCAAGGCGTGCTCGGGCTCTCCAGCATACCCAAGCGCACTCCGTGCCTCTGCCCATCCATTCCCACATGTTTCTGGTCTCTGCTCTTAGCAGAGAATCACGAACCTGGCTGATGAAATGGTGAGCGTACATTTTGGGACAAGAGCGAGTCGCTGTCATCTTCGAGAACGGCCAGACAAGTCATCTGCGTGCGCTGGGCTATGCGTGTGTTTTCTCTTCTGCGCACAAAATAGTTCACTGTGTTCTTGTTTCTCTCCACTGCTAGCCCCTGTGAAAGGAGGTGATCTTTGGAGAGGAGAATTAGTTTGTGCCTGTGTGTTTTAGAGAAAGTTGACCTTTAAAGAGGATAAAAAAGGCTGAATGAACTCGAAAGAGAATCCTTACCCTAACTGAACACGTGAATATACTTGTCTTAATGGAGGAAAAAGAAAAGAAGCAAAGCACCTGCCAGCTGTTGCACACAACATGGATTGTAGTACTTTGTGCTGTTCTGACAGATTCAGTGGGTCAGTAGAACAAGCTTTTGGGTTTTGTTCTCCCCATCTCCATCACTGGTGCTTTGGAAATAGCTACAATGATGATAATTAGCCACTTGCTGCTTTTTTTTTTTTCCAAAAAAAACCAGATCAGCAGCAAAAGGAAACACAGTGAAGGCCTAGTATTGAAATTAGGAAGGAGAAATACTGGTACAACATACGCAATGCTTAGTGTGGCAGCCATACTGTGAAGGTGTTAGGGGGGTGGTAGGTACCATGAGGGGAGAGAAACAAAGGGGGATGTCCACCTCCAGGGTTGGTTGAAGTGAGGTGGCTGCTGTAGCTGTTACCCCATCTGTCCATCCTGCCCTTGCTTATAAGCTTTGCTTCTCTGCAGGGATGGCTGCAGGATAGATTGTTTTGCCCCTCTTGCACAGTTTCTGCCTAGCGTAGTGAGGGAAACCAAATTATGAATGGTAGTTCAAGTGGATTCCCTTGTATCTTAAAAAGGGAATGGAGGGGGTGGGTGTGGTGCTTGTGTTTTCACCTCTGTTCCCATGGATCATAGAATCATAGGTTGGAAAAGACCTCTGAGGTCATCAAGTCCAACTGACTTGATGGAGAGAGTCACAGAAGTGAATGATGACAGTAGGAAGTTTGTAGAAGTTTGACAGAACTGGATTTAGGTAGGAATGGTCGAAGGGAGAGATGCTATAAGTTATCCAGTGCCTAACAGGACTTTGCAAAGAAAACAGGTTGTCTGTTGTTCTCCATGCCAGTGAAGAAGGAATCGTCTGAATTTGGGACAGAAGTTTAGTGTGGTTATTTAGAATAGGCTGCAAATGTCAACATTTTGGCAGACTGCAAGAGTGTTGTGGAATTGAATTTTTTTTTTTTTTTTTTTTTTACTTTTTAGACAGTGCATTAGACAAACATTTGCCAGAGGGGTAGTCTTTGTGAGCTTACCAGACTGCGGAGATGAACTCCCTAAATGACACTCAAGATGCTGCCCAGCCCTTCACTTCTGTTTCTGTGATTTGATATTAAGGAGCGCTTGATGCGGCCAATAGCTGATTTGTAAGGATGCTTCCTAAACAATATTCTGTGTTTGTCCTTACAGAATAAAAACTCGGTGAAATCAGAAGGTAAAGAAACCGGACCTGAAACTGTAATCTGCCATAAAGTTTAACTTTGGAAATTGGTCCTTCATTTTGATTTATAGTGTCCACACTCTCTTTATTTTGTTCTTTCTATTAGCGGGGAAAAAAGTTGAACATATTTAGTACGACTTAGTCCTACTAGTTCTTGGAATTTCTGAGGCGAGAGTGTGAGGGTGGCTCCTACTCCCGTGTGCAGCACGCTGGCTCTGCTGAAGAGGGTGCTGGGTTTTCAGTGGTTTTGTGTTGAAGTCTTGAAATCTCTCTAGAAAACTACTTTGAAAATGCTTTTTTAGACACTTTCTAAAGAAAGCGACTTGATAGAGGGCATGTACATGTGCGTTGTCATGTTTTATTTGGCTTGGAGCAAGTCCAAGTGCATCAATTGCCAATGCCTAAATACTCCAGCTTTCTTTCCAGTGGCACTAAACCAGGGACAGTGCAAATGTGCTTAATGTGAAATGAGACCAAAATAGTATGCCACCCTAACCTGCCTAAAAATGAAGTGGAAAGAGTAGAGCATATTCTGCAACGTGTCCATCGAGCTTCATCTCATGTTCTTGGGGGGCCCCTTCCTGGTGGTGTTACTGGGAGGAGCAAGTAGAGAAAGGTAAAAGCAGTTTGTGGTTTTACGTAGTTCTCCAGCAAGCTGAAGGTGCTGTCTTTTCTCTCTTCTTTTTCACAACCAGAAGACCCTGTTTATCTCTAATCGGGGTTAATTAAAGCCTTAGGGCAATGCTGAGACCCTGCCAATGGCTGGAAGGTACAGACATAATCAAGGCTGCAGCCCCGCACTGTAGGGAACGGAGAGGTAGCCATGGGCTTGTCGCAGGCTCTGATAATACAGCTGGGCTAATTCTTTCTGAAAAGTACGAGTGAACTTGTTTTTTGTCAAATAGTTCTGTTCGTTTATTAATTTCTGGCTGTTATCGAAGAGTGGTATGAAGTCGTTGGTTTAATATGTGTTTAATATGTGTACTTGCAAGTCCATGTTAAGAAACAGAAACCTTCTGGTTCTGTGTATGGTGATGCCTGGACTGCACAGGCAGCCTTGGCAGCCATTATGCACGCAGCAGGGGCGTTCGCTGCTGCAGGGACGCATGGCATCTTTTATTGAGGGGCAGGAGGAGGGAGCTGTAGTATACAGGCAAGTCCGTATATATACTTGCCAGGACAATGAGGTTTTCTTCTACTGCTTTTTGTGGCCTTGTTTTCCTTACAAAAAATCAGCTGTGAGAATAAACGCAAATATTTTCATTGGCGTTCTTTGTTTTCCTGGACAGGAACATATTGATTAGCTTTTGGCAATGGTCATTTGAAAATACTTCAGGAAGTGTTCCAGGTGTCTGCCTCAAACATTTTAAAGCTGCTAAAGATTTGCTCTAAGGGAGTTCCTCCGATTCAGGCCACAGCCATATATTCGAGGGTATTCTGCAATGGCTTGATGTGAGGAGGAAATGCTCTGTGTGTACATGTTCAGTGTTATATTTATGTGGAGTTTTGTATTAGGTACAAAGATGACATCAGAAAGTAAAGCACTGTAATCATCTCTTAAATAATAATTAGCACAGCCATGATAATCCAAATGTCATAGGGAGAGTGAATATATTCAGACAATCCAGGGATTTTACAATGTAATGGTTAGACATTGGGGAGACATGACCCTGTTTAGGGTAACAGGGAGCTATGGTTAATTGATACTAGGATAATCAAACTTTCACTGTTCTATTATTCTGGGACCCTAGGCTTTGCAAGAAAATCTGCACACGTGCTTAGAAAAAAGAAACCCCAAACATACGAAAATAGAAGCCTAAAAGTGAATCTTGATCTTATGCCTGCCTTACCTTGCTGTACTGAATTACTACTATAAGTGTTGAGAAATAATTTATATTGTCTGTAAATCCTTCCTATTTTACATCACAGTGAAAATTCAATACACCTTGATTCTGAGTATTTTGTAAAGATATCTATTTTCCTAAGACATCAAAAAGGACTAGTTTTTTCCAGGTCAAACTCAAAAATTGAAGGTGTTCTTTCCTGCAGCTGAGAAATTTTTGTTGTTTTCTTTCTCGAAAGAAAACCTTTAATATGTGTACGGTCTGAGCATTACAACAAAATACAGTTGATGCAGTCCCCTTTGAGCTTCATTGTCTTCTCCAAGTGTAGAACATCAAGACATAAAATAGTTTCATTTCATTAGAGTTCATTATGAAAGGGTTTCCACTGCACTGCTGTGATACTGAACCTCTGGAATTTCTAATAACTCAGCCTGCCCTCTTGAAGATCTGAAGATTAAATGTAGCATCGCTACTGTCTCTTACTGAAAGTTTTTCTCTCGCTCTCTTTTTTTTTTTTTTTTTTTCCCTCTTCCTTGAAACGGAGTAATTTCTGAAAACTCTCCAGCAATCCTATCTCCATGTAAATTAATACTGTAAATTGTGCTGCTAGTGAGGGTGGAGGGAGTAGTAAGAGTGGGTGGGGGGAGAGAAAAATTAAAATCATTCCAATAAATGGTTTAATTTATGCCTCAGCAGTTAAGCATGCTCCTGGTTAACAGAAATACCCTTCAGCTACACAGGATTTGGGAGGGTTGGAGGGCACTCATTTGCACATAAATAGCCATTAACTGATAAATTCCCAGAGGTCTCCTGTTGCATGCTAGTGGTTCTGACCTACTTAGCTAGCTTAAATTTGTTTTACAGAATTATTATAATTCCATCCTTGGTACTTAAACTTTGTGATTAATGCATGCCTCACAATACAATTAAAGTATAATTACACAGTTTTACAGTTTGCTATCATGGTGTTATTATTATTACAAAGAGCTGGATTTTGCAAATATTAGGAGAATTAGGGTTCTGATACCCATCACTTTGCTGTTATTAAGTGATTATGTTAAATGGGACCCCTTTATGTCTGAAGAATGAAGTGGAGAGAGGGGAATCATTAACTAACATATCAGATGGTTTCTAAGTGATTGAGGAAGAGATGTGTGGTGGGGTTTTTCACACATCTGTAGACGGTAGGTGCAAATACCTTTTGTTCATCTTTGCCAGCTGCTTGTGACATGCTCTAGCAGATCTGTACTTTAGTGCTTAAAAAAGTTTCATACTAAACATCTCATCTCTGTAACATGTTCAAAATCATTTGCATGTGTTAATCATCTGGTTTTATTATACTTCATCGAAGCTTTTTATTACAGGGACAGGTTATCTGTGCCCTTATTAAAAACATTAGCAGCCAGTTACAGAGGTCCGATAGAATACAGGAATCACTAACATTGTTTGAATGTGACCCAGAAATCACTGCTGTACAGCATAATTCTTATGTGCTTTTTTTCTTTGCCAATGCGACTGCACCAGATAACTTAGGTCTTCAACAATTAATACAATTAGCAAATCAAATGACTGAAAAAATTTTTTTAATAGTATTTCCCTATTCCAGTGTAAGTTACAGATCTATTTTTACTTTATCTGTGAATATGTGTTATACTGGAGACTTCACTGGTGGGAAATGGAGTGGTTGACACATTTTCTGGATTACACTTCCCGTCCTTCTAAAGCTCTTAAGGTTACGCTATAAAAAATTTTAGTTATAATTGCACTTTGGAAACTCCAAATGGTGTACAGAAATTGAGTGTTGCACCCTCAAGTCTTGTTTGATCCAGTGTCCTGGATTTATTTTTTGCTTAGTTCCAAAAGCCCGGTTGCTTTTGTGGTTTTCTGTGGTTTTTTTGTTTTTTTTTTTAAGTTGTTCTATTCATTTCTTTAACAATGAAAATATTTCTTCTGTTTAATTCCAGAGAACACAAAGAATAAAAAGCAAATAGAAATCTTTTTCTTAGAATGACTCCTTTCACATCTGTAATTTTAGTCTGTATTTATGCTACTACAATGATATAATCTCTGCTTTCGCTGTTATCATTTGCTGTCAGTGAGCTCAGAAAACATTGGTCATTATTACTGATGCATGGAAGCATGCGATCAGGTAGCCAGTAATTATGCGTGGAAGAATTTACTATATTTCAGTGCTTCCTACTTGAATATTCGTGAACTCTTTTTTTTTCCAGTGTTATAAAAAAATACTGCATTGAAGTGATTTAAATCATTTTCATGTGGCACAGCAAAAATGCAAAGGCACATTACCAGAAAGAAATGGTCAGCAGTAAGAGCTGTTTTGCAAAGTTGGCTTGCAACAACTGCCACACGATGTGGAGAAAACAGTTATCCTGTAATAATAAGACTAATGAATTCAGAAATCCATTGATTGAACAGGCTCTGGGTAGATTATGTGCAGGCTTGCTTCAAGGAGAGGAATTTATGAAATGTTTGCCGCATCCAGCAAGCACTGCTGCTATAATACAGCTGCCTCCTCAGTGGTTTGCTTTGATCCTGTGGAATGAAAGGACAGGAGGATCAGCTCAGGTCTAAATGAGATTACAGCTGGTTCGGCAGCTTATCTGGTCTAATGCCAACTAGTGTGGCTTTGCACGTCCTAAGGGGTTTACAACAGAAACTGTTTATTGAGTATCATCGGTTTACTCAACACAAGCAGGCTAATCCTTCCCAGCCTCAGCATGTTGTAGGATTGTGCATGAGCCAAACCAAAAGCTGGTGTAGCCAGGGCCTCCAGAGCCCTTTGTCTCGCTTCATATTGATTTTTTTTTTACCTGTGTTAAAGACAGTAAAAAAATAAAACCAATAACCAGCCCTATTGTGAGCAAAAGGTTAATCTGACCTAAAATCTTACAAAAGCATCTTTTAACCCTAGAAGGCATGGCAGCCTTTCTCTGACTTTTCACTCAAGGGATTTTCTAGTTTAAGGTTTTGAAGAGCAAAATAAGAAAAACAGCTTAAACATTTAACCCTATGTGTCCTGCAAGGTCTCTGAATTCTTTTAGCAGCCTCATAGAAAACTTTATAAACAGTTACTTCTGACATTATTAACTATTATGTGTGTCATCTGTCTGTGGTAGGTGATGCTGTGTAGCAAGGACGTGACATGCTGAACACAGGCAGAGTAGTAAGAGCTGGTAGGTGTCCTGAGGCTCATGCTGTTTTTTCGTTGTAGTGGTTTTTATGCAAAAACAGCAGAAAATGCCATTATCATCTGCTTTCTCAAAAAAAAAAAAAAAATAAGAATTAGGTGAGTGCATCTTAAGGAATTCAAAAAAGTACCAAACAGGCCCATAGAAAAAAATTGTGCTGCAAGTTTTTAAACAGCATCCATTTCTGGTTTGGTATGAAATACAATGGAATATTAGATATAAGAACACTTTATTGAGCGTGTTTCCTGTCTGAGGTGAGTCTTTCTTTGCAAGACATTGTAGCATGTGTCAGATTACTATAAATCAAATGTTTTTTACAGTGTATAGAGAGACTAGATTAAACTCTAGGAAGCCTTGCAGAGTAGTAGCAATACCTTTGCACTGAAAAGAAACACAGCAAGTTATTGAATCTGCATTGTTGGAATTATGTAGGAATTGATTAGATACCTGGATTTGTATACTGTATACGTTCGCTATGTGTATTATTGGGAGTAATTAAATCAGTTAATAATAATAATAATCTCTTCCCGTGAAGCAGGGAAGAGAATTTGGTGGCATACCTGTCTGTCATCGACTGCATGTGGCAGACTTCAACTAGGAACTGTTTTGAAGACTTGAATACTATCTAAAAGAAAAGATGGCAGTAACTGTAGGAGTTATGAATGGCTGTTTTCTGTTTACTTCACCTAACTGGCATGAATGTGCATTTTAAGCTATATGTAAGCAAAAGGGTTACCATGGATACCATGGAGGCATTATGAGCATTGTGTGGGGAAACTGCTAAAATTATGTTAAAGATAAACATGAACTTTACTAATACTTAAGCCTAATGGACAAGATGTGTACAAGTTTAAAATGTAGTATTTATCCAATCACTTGTGTTTTATCAAATCTATTCTTAAAGCAATAGGTTGCTCTCATGTTGTGCTACACTTTTAGCACATTTGGAGATAAAAGCTATTGTTGGTGATTGCTTAAAGTCTTTGTTCAATCATCTGAACGGTGCAAATCAAAGCATTTTGTCAGACTGTGAGAAGTTTCACCTGGATAATGCTTCCCACACACGCAGGTCACCAAATAAATTATGTGCACGGTTTTACAGCCTAGCTGGTGCTGGAAGTTAAATGGATGCCCAGTGGTAGAACTCATAAAACATTTTCCTGTTAACATGACCAGGCAGAATTGACATTGTTGATGGTAGCTTTGATCTAATAAACTATCAGTTCTAACAGTGATTTTTTTACTGTGTTTCAGAGGGGGTGATGATAAAAGTTTAGCAAGCCTACGGTTCTTTCTGGAATGCAGAAAATTAGCTCTACTGTCTGTATTACCAAATGTGCAGAACAATGTTAGTAGGGGGTGTTTTGTACCCAAAGTAATCTCCTTCGCTAAAAAGATGTGTTACGCAAACAGCGTCCTTTAACACAAGAGATACTCCATAAAGAACAGAATTGATTTTTCAGGAAGGAAATAGAATACTTGGAAACAAGTTACTTCATTATCTTGAGCACAAGTTTGCCTGCCTTCCAAAATCTCTTTTCTCTCTTGGAGAGAAACATTTTCCTAAACCACTTACAGTATATGACTCCCAGCAGGTTGCTAGAGAGTATCCATATGCATATAGCTTTTCATTTTCTGCAAAGGCAGCTAGAGGAGCTAGAGCGAAAGAGTTTCATTTTAAAAAAGAAAAACTTTATTTGAACGATGCTTCCTCTCTCTGTTACAGTGTTTTAAACTAAGAGAAACGCAGAAAAGTATTGTCTCAGTCTTCCTACCTGAAAAATAAGATTGGCGTGATAACAAAGTGTTATACACGTAATGGTAAGACAGGTGTGTTACTGGAAATTATATTCAGAATGTATAGCTGTGGGTAGTAGTACTTCTAGTTTGTTTGTTTTCAGTATTTGGTATTTATATTCTGATACTGTTCCTTTACCTCCCCTCAGGACTTTGTGTAGTTATCCTCCAAGTCCATTTCACATTTCCTGATCAAATCAGGAAAATTCAACCAAGATGACACTAACTCAACATTTGCATTTCTGCAGCCAGGATGGCTATTTTACCAGTTTCTCTCTCTCTCCTTGGTACTTGAGTCTGGGTGAGAACATGCTCAGTGAGAGAAACTGCATTTCTAAGGCCATGCTAGATAAAGGAGAACAGTTGGGAGATGTGGTGAAGTTGATCTCAGTGAATTTGTTTCAAACAATTTGCCAAACTTTGATTTTTTTCATAGTGTGGCTAAAGAAGAATTTTAATGATTCTTACATGGCCATAAATTTACCATCACATCTATCAAACTGTAAGCTTTTCCAAAGTGATCTGTACACTTGTGATCTGTTTGAAATACTGTGAGCTTAAACAGAGATCCATAATAGCACAGTACGTGAGTGCCTGTTCCCCAGTGCGGGGAGTCCCATCAGCACTGGGAGTCCGTTAAACTACTGGGCTCTAAACTGTAAGGAATTGTCTATTCAAGGTCAACCTGTTAAGCTTTAAATTTTTTTTTTTATCTCTTTACTGTGTGAAAAAATACTTTTTAAAATGTGTAAACAATAGTTTACAGAAGATATGAACCTGTACCATCATTATAATTCTCTGTCAACTGGTGCTACCCTGATCTCAGAGTCCCACGGAAGAGCTAAAGGCAGGATTTGATTGTACTTAAAAATGGATTTCAGTACTTGCTTTTCAGAACCAGGTGATTTGCATTCTAGTCACATTGCGTAGTTATCATTTCTTGTGGAATTTTTTTGCAAACAAAAGACAGTAAGGAATTGGTAAAAAAAGGCTGAGCTTGTAAAAATTCATAAAATTTGTTGTATCAGAGTCTGGCTCATTGTGTAGCTATAGACAGCTACACTTCATTGCTCTCCTGGTGTTCCAGAAGAATGTGTTTCAAGTAAATTATGTTGTATAAGTAAGCAGCACAAGAAAAACACTGAGATACTGATTTAAGTCCTGCAGCGGACCAGCAATATGATTGGGGGTCTAGAGACACTCCTCGTGAGGAGAAGGAGACAAAGCAGAGTTTGGTCATCCTTAGGAGAAGAAGGCTTGGGTGGGAGGCGGCGGGGGGAAGGCGTTTTATTCTTTTGTACAACAGTCTGATGAAGGGGTTATAGATACGATGGAATCGGACCCTTCACAGAGGTGTATAGTGGTAGGAAGCAACGGACTGAGATTGTGATGAAGGAAGTTTTTATTAGATATGAGGATAACATTTTCACAGGATAGTCAAACATGGGAACAAGTTTCTAAGTCAGTTTGTAAAATTTGCCTTCTTAGGGTTATTCAGGACTGGCCTTGCTTTGAGCAGGGGCTGGACCAGGTGACCTCTAGAGGTCCCTTCCAATTTAGGGTTTTCTGTGACTCTAGCTTTTAATAAAAAAAACCGCAAAACAAACAAAAAAACCCACCCCCCCTCCAAAAAAACCCAAAACCCAAACCCACAAACAAAACCCCCTCAACCAGAAGTCCTATTTAACACACAAAATCAAGAAGACAACAAATTTTAGAAGTTTTGCTCTTGCAGAAGAGTTCTGCAGAAGATACCTGTTTGCAAGCTGCAGTTTGTCTCTGTGTTATTAACATGACCAAAATCAGAAGCACTCTTTTTTCCACTTTAGCATTTCTACTTTATTTCAATTTGTCACATAAACTGGCATTCTGATTCTCACTATAAATTATACTCCACATATGATTCATTTTATAATGATGTGGAAGGTTTCCATATACCTTCATCAAGGTTTTGAGCCAGCAAGGTGCCCCTGTGGCAAAGAAGACTGATGGCATCCTGTGTTAGGCAGAGCAGTGCCAGCAGGTGGAGGGAGGTGATTCCCTTTCTGCGCAGCACTGGTAAGGCCGCACCTGGAGTGCTGTGTCCAGGTCTGGGCTCCCCAGTAAATGCGAAATGTGGACACACTGGAGAGAGTCCAGTGAAGGGCTACGAAGATGAGTATGGGACTGGAGCTTCTCTCCTGTGAGGAAAGGCTGCGAGAGCTGGGACTGTTCAGCCTGGAGCAGAGAAGGTTCTGGGGGATCTTATCACTGTGTAGAAATATCTGAAGGGAAGGTGTGAAGAGAATAGAGCCAGGCTCTTTTCAGTGGTGCCCAGTGACAGGAAGAGAGGTGATGGGCACAAACTGAAACACAGGAGGCTCCCTCTAAACATCAGGAATTTTTTCCACTGTGAGGGCGACCGAGCACTGGCACAGGTTGCCCAGAGAGGTTGTAGAGTCTCCATCCTTGAAGGTATTCAGAAGCCATCTGGACATGGTCCTGGGCAACTGGCTGTAGGTGGTCCTGCTTGAGCAGGGAGATTGGACCAGATGGCCTGCAGAGGTCACTTCCAACCTGAAGCAGTCTGTGATTCTCTGATTTCTCAGTAGGAATGGAGAACATAGGTTTTGTACTCAACAGTATGTGTTCGAGGCAGGGCTACTGCATATAATACTAGGCTATTGTTTGGTGTATGGCATCTTTTTACAACTTTGCACGCAAAGAGCTGACATAGGCCTTGATGGGGTTGAGTGGATCTTTCTTGTGAATATTTTGAAGAAAGGTGGTCTTTAACAGGGAGCAAATGGTACTAAGCTTATTTGCTGTGACCTGCAAGTCTCTGGTTGTAATTCCATCCTGCTCTGATGGCAAGAAGGAAGAGCTGTTATGGAAGGTTGTTAAAAATGATCTCATGTGGCAGCAGTGATTTGCTGTTTTCAGCTAAATACATAGCAGCTAATACTGTCTGTTCCCTGTATGACGGATACTAGCATTTATGTTGCTAATAAGCTATGAACTTGAATAAAGATCATCGGAAGTGATCTAGACTTCCTGTTCTGGCAAATATGAAATACTTTGGAAACCAAATTTAGCCTCATTTAAAAAAAAAAATTATGTCCCTGTAATTCAAAATTACAGAAATGTAGTTATGATTTCTCAGTAGTTTTCTAATAAATCTTATATATAAAAGATGACCTTTGTTTAAAACAAATGAACAAAACCCTCAAAACCAGAGTGAAGTGTCTCACGGTCAGGGCTGATCACAGAGCCTCCACTGACTCCTGCAAAACCACCCCACCCCCCCATCAATAGTGGAGAAGTGTGTTTTGTGTTTTTCTTTTAAACTCTCATTGTGTAGGTGATGTGCCTGCAGACCCTGCCCTCATGACTGAATGTCTGCCTCCGGTAAGGAACATATTTCAATTGTGTGATGGACATACTTTGAATCCTATGGTGGGGCAGACTTTAGCTTTCCTGGGTCAGGTTATGTGGCTCCCAGCTCACTGGCAGCTCTGGGAGGACCCTTGCTAACAGTGCAGCAGCGGCTGAGACACGTTTACTGTTCTGAAGTTTTGCATGTGCCATGGGTATTTATTGGGGAATTTTGTCTTGCTTTGATCAAAGCTAATTGTAATATCAGTCTGTTACAAGGACTGGTATTCAAAATAAGGCTTTTAAGAATTGAAATTGAGCTATTTTCAGTTCTGTGAAATTTCAATGATTTAGAAATATTAAGTTTAGTTTAGGTGTGTTTTTTTGCATGTATGTGAACTAAAAAGGAGAAAAACAACAGCTTATGATAGTATCAGTTTCAAATGCATCCTGTCCATTTTATTTTTCCTTTATTTTTCTCTATTTATTCTTTCAAAGGATTAAAAAATTCTGAATCTGACCTATGCTGAAAGGCTGCTTAGGCAAACTAAATGTCTTTTTAACCATTTGCCTTTTCTGTGTTGTTTCTTGAAAGAACGGAGCACTGACTTACCTGTTCAAAATGTCAAGGTGACTCCCAGTGCCTTGAATGGTGCTGAACCAAGCACAGAGCGCTTGAATGGCTGAGCCCTGCTGCCAAAATGAGGGCCTGGACTGATGCTCCTGGGACTTCAGATTTTGGGCCAGCAGAGAGTGAGTGTGTGTGTGTTCCTGTTTATACTTTGTATTAAAGACAGGAAGAAAACTGTGATCTTAGCATATGCCTGTGTAGTACAGGGGAGAAGGTAACTTGGCTGAATAGCGGTGAAGGTAATGAAGGAGAACTGCAGCTGCGCTCAGATGAGCTGTCTGTTTTTCCCAAGACCATTCCATAAGCTGAAATGTGAACTAGTCGCAATGAATTAACGGAGGTTGTGTTGCCTTTGCTGCTCTGGCAACCTTGTCTTGGTTAAGTGTGCCACAGAGCTGTTGTCTTTTCCTAACCACAAATTTGCTAGGGTGGCTGAAGCAGATGTAATATTCCCTCCCAGCAGACGTAGCCAAAGCAGGCTAGAGCTTTGTTGTTTGCATTTAAATTATGGTCATAACAACGTGGGTTTTTTGGTGATGTAGTTAAACCCTTTGAGAAAGGGTTAAGGAGAAAGTGCTAACTAATATTCTACGGCTTTGAATGTTTGGCTTTTTCTGTACCTTTGTGTTTTAGGGCTGTGTGTCTGTTCTTGTTAATATCTTTACTTTGTCTTTGAGCGTAGTAAAGATGATGGGTATTTCTTGTTCTTCCTGTATATTTTAAAAGTATTACCGAGCATACACAACATGCTGTCACAGTGAACACAGGGTTCTCTATTACTGTGCTTAGCTACAGAGAGGATTATATTAAACTCGGTAACCTTGCTGAAGCCCCTTTGTACGTTGCTGCTATACTGATAATCTTCACATGATTCAACTACAGATGAAAACCTTTTATTCACAGCATTAACGCTTTCCATCCTAGTGAAGATGAGAAAGTTTGATATCAGCAGATGAGCTCTTTGATGTACAGATAATTTTTTTCTTTTATGATTATTATTAGTGTGGTCCTGCAGATGTTACCTTGCACATTTCTTCACCTGGGCATATACTCGTCAAGCCTAGCCATTCAAAAATGGGTAAAACAATTTATTGATGAATGAATTAGTGGTTAACTAAGGGACTGTTATGCTGTTTAATTGCTGACAAAATAGTGCTTTAGGAAAATATTTGTGTTCTAAAATAAACCCACACTAACATTTTAGAGTAATTAAGAAAAACATTTCCAGGTGTTCCACATCTAATAATAAAGAAACAGCATTACCTATGTATCAGTAGATTGAAGGAGCAATGGAAGATTTGTTGACATTTTGTATCTGTGATGAATGCAGACCTGTTAATGAACAGCTTTCCTCTAAAATGTAAAGTTAAATGAGTAGAAAATCATGGAAACTTGGTGCCCCTTCTTCAGTATTGCGCATTGTAGAATCACAATTTTGGTGACATAGCTTTGCCTCTCTTTCAAGTAAAAGGGAATCCAGCCAGTAAAGAATTTCAAGCTTTGTTTCATTTTTCTTTGTCCATGATTTTATTTTATGCTAGTTCTTTTCCAAATACTAGCTGCTTCTTGTAATTTAATAAGAAGTGTTTCAGATAGACTGCTGGCCCAGTTCTCCATATATTTAAGACCTTCATCAAGCCACCAGTACAAAATTCTTGACAGCTTTCCCTTGCATCTCATGATCACGGCATCTCTTTGGCCTGGACCATTGCAAGTCTCATTGCATCCACAGCTGTCTGGGAGAGTCAGAAGGACAGGACAGGCTGATCATAACACATTCCAGGTCTCTCTCGTGCCACGTAGTGCAGGGGGGAAAGGTCACTGCAGGAAGAATGTGATGAAAGAAGTAGTATAACAGAGGGTGGAGAGCTGGCTGTGCGTGGAGGTCACTTCATTTCTGGTTTTCTTTTTTCCGAGTTAAACTTTTCAGCAGTTGCCGCCAGTCCACTTTCCTATTTGAAGGATTTGTACATTTCTTACTGCAACCCCAAGAGTTTTGAAATAGACTTTCTTTATCCTCTTGACTCTACCAAGTCTGTTGGTGGTGTCCTGGGAACTGTTGCTGCTCTCCAGTGAAGGGTGGGAATGTTCAGGCTAGTGCTGCTTTGGCCTTTGTGCAACTTTAGCTTTCCACTAGAAAAAAGTAAAGGAGTATATGTGAATTGCATCTGGATATTGAGTCGTCTTTGTCACTCCTGTGTGCTACTTCCTTCTAAAAGTCCAGAAGATGGACTCCCAAAGAATGAATACATTTGACGTTTCAAGGGATGGCTGTGTTCAGAGATGCTGCAGCTGGACAAACTAACATCTCTTACTTTGAACGCGTGGTTTGAAAACTCTGGAATGGATTAGGTCGTGGTCGCTTTTACCAGTTTTAGTGATTCTTTGATTGGGAAAATGGATCAAGCAATGAGAGGTAGCTTTGCTGGTTACATATCCCAACATAACGTATTTTTGTTTCCATATTACTGCTGAGAAGAAACCTGTCTTAAACCCCGAGACTTTCAGTTCACTTTTTTCTGTGCTACATGCTGTTTGTTGTGTTACATTTAAATCAAAAGAATTTAGTGAAGAACGTAGATCTACCAAATTCCTCTGTATTGGTTTCAGGCAAAGAGGAACCACATTTCTTGAATCATATTTCTCTGATGAAGCAGCTGCCAAGCTGTGTATTAAAGCATCTGTTGGATTTTTTTTTTGGTTGTTTTTTTTTAAATTGTTAGCAACATTGACTTAAAAGTTGAATACAGTATGTTCTTCATTTTTGCTTATTATGGGGTCAGTTGGAATGGTCATGTTTTGTGTTTTTTTGTTCATTTTTTTTTTTAATATAACCTTAAACTTGGAAAGCTTTGTAGAGAGTCCTGGGTTTGATTTACTTTTTATGTCAGAATGCTTTTAATTGTGCAGTTGGTAGACATACTTGTAGAAGATACATAAAACAAACAAACAAAAATCTCCCAACAAAAATAATAAAAAATATAATTACTTGTGAGAATATTAAAAAATTGTAAGAGCTAGATTCCTTAGTTGTTGATAGTATAATTATTTAAATACTGACAACTTGTGTCATATGTACTAATGCACAGTCTGTTAATGTGAGAAAATATTGCTGCTGCTGGACTTACATTGCAGTCTTTAAAAAGATCTCACATTTTCCCCACTCTTTTGTATGTTTTGGTGAATATCCCAAATAATGTCTGAGAAATGAAACTTGGCTTTACTCTTCAAATCACTAAAAGGAAAAAAGTAGTTGTTTAAAGTGGTTAACTGTTCTTAAAACATTTATATCTTCAAAGATCTTTATGTAGTTTCCTGAATACGTTTAGTAATGAGTAAGGATCATTTGGTTTAAGGTATTTTCTGTTGATATTATTTAACTTGGGAAGGTGACCCTGAGCTGAATTGCAATGTGTGATTTGAATGCCCACGAGCTACTCTTCATTGGTTTGATTGGGGGAAATTACCTGGCTTTCTAATATACTTGTAATTACTCTGCTTATATAAATTGTCACATTAGAAGCTTCTTAACTGTTGAGTCTGTTCTGTCAGTGATCCACTAACAACAGGAATATACTAGGCTCTTCCACTGAGATTTGAAGATTTATCCCATCAATGAAAGGAATGGCTCTGTTTAAACCTACTGTATCTTCAGCAGGAATGAGTATGTGATCTGCTTCTACTCAGGCAGCAATTGATGTGTTGTAAATTGAAAGGATCTATAGTCCTTTTTGTTTTGTTAATAGGCATTTTTTTCATTTAGGGGAACACAATGCCAAAAGTGTTTTAGAATGTTTAGGGGCGATGTTTTCCTGATGTGGCTGTGGAAAGAACAGAAGACGGTATGGTTCGCATTTTTGGGTGGAGGAAGGTGGAGTATCTTTCACCAATGATTAGCTAAGGTCTTACAGAGAAGCTGTCTGAATTGAAATGCTGCCCCAATGTCTGTGTGAGTCTCTTATAGACTAAGCTGGATGCCCTGCTATTTTTGTTTATCTCTCTCTCTATATATATATACATATCTACACACACACATATACAGAAGTCCTTTAAATTGTGGTCTGAAGCACCTCAATCCTGGAGTGTTATGGTGATTTAGGCCTGTTTTGACCTTTTACTCCTGAGCGCTAGGGCTTCTGCCTGCCTGCCAGCTCTGTTCAGATGAGCTAGGAGGATGCCAGAACTTGGAAGACTCCTCCTCTCAAATGGTGTAGAGGTCTTCCAAGACACAACAGTCTGATGGCCTACAGTAACGGGTCCAGCTGAGCAGCAGCTTTTTTGGCAAGTACAGATTGTGTATCTTATGAAACCAGCCCCTCTTGCCTCCTATGTCGGACTTTGTCTACTGCTAGCCTAGAGAAAATATGAAGGATTGAATCCTGTGTGTGTCTGGTGGGTCCAGAGACATCTCATAAAGTGTCATGAAGAACAGAAAACGGTGCTTAAACCCATTGTGCAGTCTCACTGCTGAAGATGCGTACTTCAGCATGTTTGTTTAGGGGTTTTTGTTTTGTAAATAACAATAGATAGCGTGAATTATTAAATATCTGTTACCTAGTGGTTGGGACATAATACTGAGAGGGAAGTATCTCGTGGGTCGCATTCTTTGTTCTGGGATTTCTCATTTTTATCCAGTGACTGCCTTAACATAAAACTCTCGGTCCAAGAGTGAGCCCAATTCCAAAACTGGACCCAAGCGCCCTCCACCCCGAGGTAGTGACTCATTGGTTGTTATAGTGACTTATTGGTTGTTATGTAAAGAAAAAGTGTATTCCAGGTTTTAAAATTAAGGTAGCTACTGCTGTACCTTGTGCAGCATGTCGTTTTTGGTCTGGGTTAGTCATGATCAGATATCTGGGCCTCAGTAGACAGAGATTGTGAGTTAGGTGCTGAGCTCAAGGCATTTGTGTAGCTGAACTGCAAGCACCTAGAGGCCTGCCCAGTCAAAAGAGGGTGATCTGTCAAAGTGAGCAATTTGAGAATTATGATTCAAGAGTCTCAGATCTGTCTGTGCCCTGCTTTTTAACCATTACAACCTTTTATCCCATTGGATCTCATCCAACATTTAAGATCTCACTTTGCATATGCTTCACATTGTTGTGCCTGATGAAGGCATGTTGTAACACTGATATACATGATTTTGTGCAAGTCTGTGCTATAAAAAACTTAAGCACAAATGAAGGAATTAAAGCATTGGATAAAAATCCTGGATGCTACAGTTGTGAAGAGTACCCCTCTTCCCTTGTTAGCCTTCCCTACCTCATCACACCAATCTGCAATCATCGCAGGCGTACATAACCAGGCATATTATTCTGACATCCTTTTTGCAGTAAACATTTAAACATGCAGTTTATTGTGAATTATTGAAGCAGATTAAACTGAAGGAAGAACACTGAAACATGATTTAATAAATACTGAGCTGATGGAAGCATGTTAATGTTTGATAATATTGTATCACGATTTTTCTGTTTGTACAGTGAGCAGTACAGCTCTGGTGGTGATGCTATCACTAGGGCTTACACAACGCTGGCACTTTCACATTAAACTGTGGGGTTTTTCAAATGTTTCTTTTAACGGATGGGAAAATTTATTTTTGGCCTTAAGTTTCTCATGTTGCTTATCTTTCTGAAATCTGTTTTTTAATTCCATAAAGGTGGGTTAAAATTCTGTGCTTTTGGGGTTTTTTTTTGAGTTATTGAGGAGCAAAAAGGCTGTTGCTCAAATATGAATAAGATTTATAGGTACTTTGTATGTATATTGCAGATGTGGAAACAACTTGCGAAGTTCTGATTTGGGGTGCGATTACTTCTGTCCGGTTGCTACTGCAGTCGTACCAGCCTCAATATACTGGGTGCTATATAAAGGGATATGAAAAAGAAATTGTGTCCCAAATTACTTCGAAACAGATGTAAAAGAAGACTCAGGTATTTGAATCAGGCTTGGGTAGAATTTAGCTACCTTCCGTCATGCTTGTTTCACAGCAACAGCCTGCATGTGGAAGTGTCTGGAAGTCTGTAGGCGACTCCGTTTTAACCGCTGAAGTTCCCTGGGTACCGAAACTTGCGTGCCTAGAGACACTAAGGCTGTTTTCACAGGCCTTAGCTGTTTAGCATCAGCTTAGGCATTTTGAGGCCATAAACTAGGTGTTTTAACACTTAAAATTCTTGGAAGCGTGCTGTCAGTATGTCTACTAAACACTCTGATAACCGAGAGTTCAGTGCAGACCTCTGCAACCCTGCCTACCTGCATTCAAAACTGTGGCCAAGAGAAGGAAAGTTCACCTTTTTACGTGTTAGGTCAAGTGATCAGGAAGCCAAAAGCCTTTACCATGAGATGCCTGAAACCCATGTCTACGACTTTCCACCAATCTCTAAGCATGGTTGGTTTGGACACGTTCTTCTTGGAGGAGCTGG
The DNA here is from genome assembly GCF_030867145.1 of Opisthocomus hoazin. Lineage (NCBI taxonomy): Eukaryota > Metazoa > Chordata > Aves > Opisthocomiformes > Opisthocomidae > Opisthocomus > Opisthocomus hoazin. The sequence goes on from NC_134415.1 coordinate 86,031,855, forward strand.
GCCGTTGTGGAACCACTGTGCGAGTGGTGTTCCACTTCTGTTGATCCAGATCCATTTCATTTTCATGAATCTGCCTGTATAAGGGAGGTAGGATCAGTTTGTTACTTGTACCTTGGCACAGCTCCATGATCCTGCATGAAAGCAGACTTGAACCCAGATGCAACCATTTTGTCCTTGCCTTTGTGAATGTCGTTATTACAGTCCATACTTAAACTAGCTTGTCTTTTTTGAATGTTTTGAATAATTCTGTATAAAAGTAATTAACTTTAAAAATGTGTTCTCCTTCACACTTCGTGATATGTTTTATGGTGGTATAACAGGTTATGTCTTCAGAAATGTATATGTGTTTAGCATAAACTGCGTGTTTGAAGCACAGATATAAAAATAAGTAAATGCTTATGAACAAATTATAAAGTTGAACAGTGACTTTGTTGACATCGGAGCTGGTATCCGTATGAATCAATGAAATAAGTGCTATAGGTGCAATTTTCTATAACTATCATGTAACTAAATTGCATAATAATCAACTAGTGAATACCCGTACGGGATTATTTTCAAAGGCATATGGAGGGCACGCAAGGATCTTTTTCAGCTTTATCTTGGATAGGACTACTTACTGGAAATGTGTGTGGCTTCTGCCGAAACCTCGCTTTCCAGTTCTGGTCGCCGTAAGAAGCAACAGTTCTGGTGGAATGAAAGGGAGAAATGAGCAGAGGTATTAAAAAAAGTACTGATGTTTTCTGGCATTTGAAGAAAGTGAAAATGGATGAGTAATTTTAAACTAAATTCTGAAATGCTGCTTGGTAAATATTGTTTGGTCACTGAAGCTGAGCTAACTGCTGCGTAGCAGAGATCTCTTGAGTTTTGCACCTGTAGTCGTGGCACAAATTTTGAGTGTATCACTGCAGTGAGATTTATACAACCACAGAAAATATGACTGGATAGATTTCTACAGAAAAGCCCAATGTTTTCTGATAGAGTAGTACTATATATTTCTTTGTGTTAGCAAGTAAGAAGGGAAGGGAAGGCAAAACACCTTTCTGTATGAAATGGAGTAGTGTCAACACTGGCACTTTTATTTTGGATTTTATTTTAATGCTATCTTTATTGTGTAACTTGTTGCTAAGCTTTTCAGCAGAAACAAATATGCTTTTCATTGTAGCTCTTCTGTCATCTTCACTGAAATCAAAACTCTCACTTTATTGTTCCCTGCATCAGCTAATACCCATATCTCTCCAGTTCTTTATGCTGAAATCTTCATAGCTACCCCATAGCTGAAGAAGCCTCAGCTTCCCCCAACCCCTTCTGTTGCTACAACCACCTCTATGGCAACGTTAAAATAGGACCAAGACACAGTGCATTTGCTGCCAAAATACCAAAATGAGAAACTGTGTTGATAATCTTGCAGTGGTGGAAAAAGAGGGAGAATGTTTGGGAAGGATATCTCCAAGTTCAAGTATTATTCAAGTCCACCGATCTGCAGAGAGCACAAAGTCCCTGTTACCTGTCTTTGAATCTGAGCGTGGTGATGGTGCTTTATTTCATTCTACTTGGCCTGACTTTTCCTTGAAAGAACCGATGTTAGTTGTTCAAGTTCTAAAGATCAAAGCCATTGATCATTTTAGAAATACTCATATGTCTCTACCCAATCTCCCTAGATTTTTCCAAGGGTGTTGGTCCTGCAGGTGGTGTTCGTTAATTATTTGTTTGTTTCAACATCAAAAGGTCATTCAGGTCCTTTCAAAAACACTTTCCTGAGCTTAACCTTGGCTGTACTGGGCAGCTGAGTTCTTGGGTGCTGTGGCTGGCCTGGCACAGTCTGGGAGCTGGGGAGTTGGAGGTACTGTCCGTGAGGATACCAGAGCCTGTATTTGTAGTGTGAGGGCCCCTGAGGGTGGTGGTACGTGTCCCTGGCAGTGCTGGTACGAGGAGAGAGGTGGTCTTTCATGTTGGGGAGTTCTGAACCCTTGTAGAGCAAATTAAATGACAGGGTATTAAGTCTGGATGCCAGTATGCAGCCAGTGCAGATTACGGACTAGTAGTGACTTGAGTTTCCATTGTACAGGCAGGCTTCTGCATTTTATGTTTTACTTCTCCAGCATGACCTAAAGTTTCACTCCATTTTAGTAACCTGGGCTTGCAAAGACATGGTTTATGTTTGCAAAAGCATGGGTCATGATTACAGTATCTCCATCCAGATAAACGGCGGCAATTCCTTACCCAGGTGTAGGATGTAGAGAATAATCCTGCATCCTACTGCTGTACCTGTACATCCAGCACAGTCCGCATTCAGGTAGCACAAACATTCCTTTCTTTTATAAACCCAGGGTTTATTTGATCTGATGGCAAAATTAAAAGACACACCTCTTTTTACAGAAACGGGAAATCCACAATTTAAAACAAGTAAAAACCACACTGAGTTATTACCATTGTAATGAGGCAACCGGTGGTTCCAGAGCTCTTAACAGAGTGGAAAACTACATGTATATGGTTTCAGAAATGGAGTGATGTTTGATGGTATGCTTGTCTAGTGTTGGTAAAAGGTAGAAGCCTGAATAAAAAGCAAAATTGTATTTATCCATATTTTTATGGAATTAAAAAAATTTCCTTGTGGGTAGAAGTAGCTGGCTACATGAGCTGCAGCATGTATTGATGCCCCATCGATTCTAAGCATCTACCTTATTGCAAGCATTTGTGTAGGTTACTATGAATAAACATAAATACTGATTTGTACGTGTTGCCCTTCCACTGACACAGAGATGTATTACCTTGCTTTGGAAGTCTGTACACCCTTCTACTTTGCATAGATGGCTAAAGGAGATGCAAGGCACCCTTCTTTGGAGAGGCAGTTCAGAGGAGAGAAAAAGGTCTTTGTGCAATTTTACAGTGTAGCCTGGATGTAAGTAGGGCAGAATTTGGTCCTGTAAGTTTTATTCTCTTGCACTGTGAGGCATCGTGCTTTCCTTTCTTAACAAAATAAACCAAAAAACGTCCTTTATGTTTTTACTGTTAAACTTTTTTTTGTAATGGGCAAAAATATATTTTTAACTTGCTTCTTTAGACCTGCTTTTACTTTTTCATTGTTTGTCCTCTAAACCTCACTATTTCTGCACCCTTTTCTTTGTCCTTTTTTTAATAAGCGATACTCCCAAAGAAGTATTGCTTGACTTTTTATTCTAATCTTGCTTCTATTTCAATTCATGTTGACTTGGAGAATATGCCTAGTAAATAGGAATACCAGCTGATGTACTGAATATAATCCTCAGTTTCTCAGCGTTGATTGTTTTCGCAGCATCCTTAAAGGGTAAGCTGTCTTACTATCCAAATATCATGGCTGGGAAACTGAGGCTAACAAAGGCTGTATGATTTATGTGAAGCCACAGAGGGAATAAATGTCGGGTTTAGAATTCATGGCTTCTGTTCCTGTGTTTGGACTCATGCTGCCTCTCAAAGAAATGCTTGATTCCTCCTAATATTACGTACCCTTCTGTATCTGTTAAATGTAGCCATTCGAAAAGTAGCGGATACTCAATTCTCTCTCTGTCTGTCCAACTGAAACTAACGGATGCCTGCAGGCAGGTGTAAGGTATTGTTACCTTTGACAGCCAGTATGTTTTATGTTTTAAATTACGTGTTGGGCAGAATTTTTGGATACTAATTTGATGTAACGAGATGCGCTCCTAATATCAACCCTAGTGCAGGAAGGCCTTGCAGCCAGCCTACTCTTTGTTTAAAATTATTCCATTTCAGATGTCCTAATGAGTGCTGTGAGTTGTGTAATTCTTTCATAATTTTCCCATCTTCCCAGAAGGCAACTGGGGGCTGGAGTTTTTTTTCTGGTTTTGCTTCGGTTTATTTCAAATTAGAGCAAGCACAGAATGAAGATCTAGGGGAAGAGTTTTGTGAAACACTTGTTATTGTGAGAATGGCAATTAAGAAAAAAAATACTGTAGTCTACAAATGTGAGTGTTAAGGCAAGTCTCGGTTCCTCCGCTGTTTGCCATTATCTTATAAATATCTTGACTCTGACTTTACAGTGCTGTTTATAGAATTTAATAAAGCAAATGTAATAATGCTGCCTGTGCTTTAATGCACAATCTCAATTGAGTTGACCAGAAGATAAATAGGAACAGGAATGATAGTGCGTTCCTACAGATTGTTTTTAATAAGCATGTTATTTAGTTGATCAGCCCAGTGCAGTAATGCCTGCTATCCTGCTCTACCAGACAAATTTATTAATGCTTCTTCCCCCCCCATTTCTCCGAGAACATTGATTCCCTGCAGACATATCTCTATTAAACCTCTAGAAAGTCACAACTTCCAAATTAGATTAAGTAGCAGGACTGGTACTAGAAGAATCAAAGAAAATTGACTGCGTTATTGAATTCGTGCCACGCCGTCTCGGGAAGGGACGGGAGTGCTGTGCCGTGGCGGCTCCGGTCCTCGCTGCGCTGCCGGGGCTGCGGGCAGCGCTGGCAAACCCCGGCCTCTGCCCCGTGTGTCCGGGTAGAAGGGGCCTTCTCTCTTCCCTGGGCCGGGTGTTGCCGCCGAGAAGCAGGTTCCGAAGGGAGCTTTGCGGCTGGTGGAGCTCCCTGGCGTTAAGCGCCGTGCGCAGCCCCGTCCCAGGGACCCCGCTGGCGAACGTTGTGTCAGAGCGCCCGGCCTGGGGCCGGCGGCGGCCCCGCCTGCCGCGAGGTGCGGGCGCTCCTTTCGAAGCCGCCTCTTGCTCGTTCGGAGCTGACGTATTAAGAAGCATGTAATTAACGGCTGGCATCAGTAATTAACGCTAACTTTGTGGTGCTTAATGTGCCATCGTTCATCCGTCAAACAACTGGCGGGCGTCCCGCCTCTGCGTAAAGGCTTTAACTGCGCCCTCGGTTCTCGGGCCCCTCGGTTTAAAGAGGCCGCACGCGCGCTGTTGAAAAGACGCGGGGCGCGCGCGGAGCGAGCGTAACGGCTGTCCTCGTGTCTCCCCAGGAGCGCGCACAGGCGCGCGGGCCCGGGCCGCCCGGCCGGCAGCTGGGCCGGGGGCGCGCCGCTCCCGTCGGCGGCTCAAGAGCGCCACCTGGCGGCTGCCGCCGCGCTCTGGAGGAACTGCTTCCCCTACCTGAAGGGCCAGAGGATGGCGGCGCTGCCGCCGTCCCCACTGCTCGCCGACGCGGCCGCAGGTGAGCGCACACCCTCCCCGCTCCTCCCCGGGGTCGCAAAGCTGGCAGGGGTCTGGGGGGTTTGGGGTGCTTCTGCTCCCGAGTCGTGACTTCGGTGCCCACGGATGCAAAAAGTCGGTCCTGTGCTAAATATCTTGACCAAAAAAAATATTTTTTTATATATAGTATACTATATTTTTTTTATATATAGTATACCATATATATAGTATACACTATTTACATATTATATATATATTGTTTACTCTCTATATAGAATACACACTATAGATACTCTATATATACTCTATATATACTCTAGAGAGTATATATACTGGTGTATATATACACTATATACTAGTATGTAGTGTATACGTATACTATATACTAGTGTATATATACTCTATATAGAGTATACTCTATATGCTACTATATACATACTACACTCTAGTATATATATGGTATGTATAGTATATACTCTATATATAGAGTATATAGAGAGTATCTATAGTGTGTACTCTATATACTACGATGTACACACTGCACTCTAGTATATATATGGTATGTATAGTTTATATTCTCTATATAGAGTATCCATAGTTTGTACTCTATATAGAGAGTATACAATGCATATATAATATGTAAATAGCATACACTGTATATATAATGGCTTTAAGCTAAGGGAGGGTAGATTTAGACTGGATACAAGGAAGAAATTTTTTACCATGGGGGTGGTGAAACATTGGAACAGGTTGCCCAGAGGGGTAGTGGAGGCCCCATCCCTGGAAACATTCAGAGCCGGGTTGGACAGGGCTCTGAGCAACCTGTTCTGGTTGCAGATGTCCCTGCTTACTGCAGGGGGGCTGGGCTAGATGACCTCTAAAGGTCCCTTCCAACCCAAACCATTCTATGATTCATTGATTCTGTACAAGCCTGACCTCTTTCTCCCTGCTAGTCACAGATTATAATCAATGCTGCAAATGTTATACGATATAAATAAGAATAACTTCTTTCACTGTATCTAGAATTTATGTATTTTTGTAGAATTTTGTTATAATTCCTTGAACTGTTCATTATGTTGTTCATTATGGTTGCGATTCAAAGTAATTTTTTTAAAACAGTATTTTACATATGAAGACAGCCTTTAAAAAGTTGATTACATGACCAGTGTTTTTTGCTGAACCTTTATGTTCCTGGTCATAAAACTATTTCATAATTCATTTTAATTATTTCTCTTGCTTCACACTGAAGGGTTTTAGTCTTGAAGTACGACACTGCAGGTCTATGTGGACTGCACCTGCGACAAGTCAGCGTGGCAGTGAATAGGAAGAAAACCCAGCTTGATCTTTGACATCAGTAGCTAGCATGGTATTCTGTAGTTACAGTGAAATCTCTAAATTTTAGTTCAGTGGATACAAGAAGTGAAATATAAAATATTTTTTCCCATCATGATATGAATTAGATAGATTTGTAAATTCAGAAGTACTGAGTGAGTAGTAGAAAAGTTAAAAGACTTCCTCTGAAGCAGCTCTGCAGTAGTTGGTCGGTAACAGTAATGAAGGAGGCAGCGGGCGGCAGCAGTGGTCTCGCGCTGCTGAAGCAGGTGCGGGAAACAGCGGTACAAATCAGAGGAAGAGGTTGCTCGTCTCAAAACTTTCATTTATTTCCTACCGCGGCACATCTTCTTTTTGTTTCCTATTAACACAGTGAAACAGCAGGAACAACCACCTATTACAAACCCTGCTTAGAAGCAGGGGAGCGCAGCTGTGCCCTGCTTTAGCGAGGCGCGTTGGGCAGACCCTCGCCGTGCGGTGCGAGCTGCGTGCCTTGGGGGCTGCAGCCCGGAGGAGAGGCCCGCTCCCGCAGCTCTGCTGCTCCCCTGCGAGGCGCAGAGCCGGGGACGCGCGTCTTCTCCCCCACCCGAGTTGCGTTGCGGCTGGTGCTGCAGCAGCAGCGAGATAATCTGGAAGAAGGCTGGCACACGATTGCTTCCTCACCTGCGGTGGAGCAGGGGCTCAGTATGACCTTCTGGTTTACTCCGAGGCACGTGAGGGAGTGTGAAGTCCTGCATAGCTTAATGTAGTCTTGTTCCTATACCATTAAGTAAAATAGCTTCACTGTTGTTTCTGAAAACTAGCCTTTTCGGTCTAATTCATGCTTCTTAACACATGCAGTTTTATAAATCATTACTTTAGTAAATTAATATTGCACTTAACTTGAATTGGAGAATTTGAGAACTAGTGAGCCCCTTTGTTTCATTGCCCTCCAAAGTCAGTTTTCCTGACTCATTTGGTGCCTCTCGTTTCCTGTAACCAAATAAATGCTCAGCAGCTCAGATTATATTTTCTTCCTGAGTTTAAATGCATTTGTCATTTGCAGCATAAAGAATGTGCTGGTTTTTTTATTCTGATAATGTTACATATAGATTCCACAGCAGACCTAACAGAAACAGCAAAAAGTTATGCTTTGCTAACGAAAACTCTGTGCCAAGTACTGTCCCAGTTTCTAGATCTGCAGCTGCTATGTGAGATCCTTTTTCCAAGAATCAGCTTGTCCGTAGTGCTTTATTTACACAGAAACTTCTGATACATGAAAGGCTATTCTAAAAATAGAACGCTGCCAGCTTTTATTGAGTGAATATCTTTCCAGATACGGTTCTTCACTGCAAGAAGTGTGAGAAAACAACAAAGGAAATAAATAAAACTCAACCCTGTAAAGCATAATAATACTTATGTGTACAAGGGAAGAAGTGGTGGATGGAGGCGAGAAAGGGAAGCCAAGAAGACAAAAAAGCGAGTTTTTAAGACATAGATTTTATTGCATAGGTGGTAAAGCTATGCCTTCAGGATTCGTGATCTGTGGTTTTGTGAATATATTTAAAATTGCATACGTTTGGATCCATTTTCCCTCCTTTGCATTCAGTGCATCATGTTGACTTACAGACTCCTTGGGACAGAGACTACATTTTAACATGTGTACAAACGCTGTAGAATAGTTGCCTGGTTTGAATAGAGATTTCTGGTACTGCCAGGCTGTATATTATAATTTGTAATTAATTTTCAGTGGAACAGGAATGTACTGAGAAACCATTAACATCGTGCAATTTTTTTCTCTCTTTAAAACCAGGTTTTACTCTCTTGGCTTTGGATATACCCAGCAAAGCCTTATCAGAGCTCCAGCCGCAGCCCGTGCTATCGATGATGCAGCTGTTTGGATGGGATGACATGGTGTCACCTCAGCTGGTGTCAAGATACCTAAGTCACCTAATTCAAAACAGGTGAAAAATTGCAACTACTTGTTCTTCTGGTACCTTGTCGTTGCTTCAATAGACTTGTGGAAAATGTTGCTTCGAACAGTAATGTTTCATTAAGATGGGCCAAGTTCTTTCTATCTGCTGAAGTTCTAGGTTTCTTGAAGTCACATGGGACATTTCAGAGGGGATAGTGGGTGTTATTTGGGTTGGGTTGTTTGTTTGGTTTTATATGTAAATAGCTTAAGATACTCAAAATTTTTCAGGAAGGTAGGTAAGTATTTTGAAAAAGTTATCTCTCTTTTATATAGCAAACCACTTCTTTTTTTCCCAATGGAAACAGTTTTGTTACTAACAGATTTTGGAAAATGAGGACCTGGACAATATCTTCAGAGAAGTACTTCAGTGAAGAGCAATACTGCATCAAAGTGAAATGCCTGAACCCATAACCTGTTTTTAATTTGCGTATAGTTATCCACCCCCTGCTATTGTTGGTACACTTGGGCAAAGTTGTTAGTTTGGCAAGCCTCCTGCCCTAGCTGCACTTCAAGCTGGATAATGTAACTTGGTAAACTTCAAAATTTCTAGTTAAAACTACTGGACTTGTTTTTCCCCTTCCAGTTATGCTTAACAAAAATTTAACTCTTCTTATAAAAAGTCAAGGTAAACATTATCACAGAAATCTGAAAATGCTATATAGTAAGTATTCAATGTTTAAATATCTTGACTTCTTCAAAGCAAAGAACTTCTGGAGGAAGCTGAGGAGGAAGGGCTGGGCAGTATTGAAAGTATAAGGAAAACAATCGTACAGAGATGCGTGCATTAAAACTCTCTTTTTGTCAAGCTTGGAACACTTTCTGAGTGCATATTAATGTGCATGTAGCTCAGGTTTCTGAGACCTGCTAAATGGATGCTTTAAATTAAAGAATAGGTTTAGAAAATTTATCACATTCCTGTGTTTTACATGCCAATATTGAATTTTCACAAAATCACATAATTTCTTAGGTTGGAAGGGACTCCTGAGATCACGTAATCTGACTTGTCCAATGTCTCTGCTCAAGCAGGGTCAGCTAGAGCAGGTTGCCCAGGACTCTGTCCAGTCAGAATTTTATATACCTGAGAGATTTCATTTTCTTTAAGTAGGCCTGTATGAACTTAAGATACATGGATGGTGGTGGTTTGTGGTGTGGTTTTTTGTCCCCTCACCCCGCTTCTGAATCAGGCTTTGGAAGCAAGGGAGGTGAGAGAAGAGAGAGAAATAGGAAGTGCTTCTATGTCAGACTGTATTTGAAAGTGAAAAATGTGGCACGTTTTTAGGGTACCTGTTGTACTAAGGAGCATAGCTGTAAATCAGGATGTGGTAAAGACTACTTCAGTGGGATCAGCAAAGGTGAGGCTGTGGCCTTCTTGCAGGGAGATGTTAAAAGGGGTTGAATTTAGTTGATGGTGTGTCAGTTTGGAACTCGAGAGGAGCACTCGGTCCTCTGCTTTGTTGCCTTTCTCTTGTATGATCTCCATAGGGTGAGTGTCATGCAAAGTTGCAGATACCTAGCACACGCTGAATGAAATCAGAGCTAAGTGCATAAATGCCCATTTATAATTTGAATTTTGTTGCTCCTCAGGTGAGATCAAGAAAAACATTTTGATGCCTAAACTGCAGTTTTGGTATAATTTAGGTGCTTAAGGCTAATTACTGGTTCCCCCAGTAAACACTTAAGTGATTGAAAGCAGTTACTTAAGTATTCATTAGCAATATTCATTAAGCACCTGACATATTGTTATATATGTATCCACAGTTACATTGCTGTGCTGGCTGAGGTAACATTTGCCATATTTGGAACCACGGCTGAAGCATTCCTGTTCCCAAGTGATTGGGAGCAAGGTTGCATTAGCAAGTGCAGAACACGCACACGTGGCTAATACCGAGTTGCCCATACAGCCCTGCTGCCATAATTTTGTCTAAAAATGCAGTTAGCATTGATGATAGTTACCTGGTATGTGTTAGTTGAGAAGTTAGAGCACTTGTGCAAGAATTCAGAAAACCCAGGTTAAGTGGGTCTTGCCCTCTGAGGGAATTCAAACCTTCGTTTCCAAGTGCCAACTTAAAAAGGAACGAGAGGACCTTGCCCTGCTTTTGCAGGTTGTACCATGGACTAACTGAAAATGGCAGGTTCATGGATCCATACTGAGAGAACTAGCAGGAGAAAGCATGACTGCGTAGCTGAGCGATGATGGGTATTTGTCTTTTGCTTACGTGTGTGTACTCACTCCTTCTGGTTCTCCCTCATACGTTCCCACTCACTGTCATGCTCTGCTTTTCAGAGTCTTTCCCCTACCTGCTGAAAGCATGAGGCAGAACGCACCTACACAGAGGCAAATATTTGTGCCCCTAAGCCGTTGGGCTTGCAATTGCCCAGCCTCCAGTAGAACTGTGTTTCCCCGCTCGCTCCGTTGCCTCAAGGCCAACAAGGTGAGACTAGGCGAAGGTGTGTCCCTGCCTCATCAACAGAGCTGCAAGGTGCTCAGATTTCCTGGTGAAAGGACAGTGGGTACCTATGATAAGACATTTTTGGTAGAATTATACAGAGGTATTGTACTATAAACACTGTCATCTTATTATATGCTCATAAGATGGCATTTTTTTTTTTGTAGCATGATTCATGTACTTACTTTAGGCAGTTGTAGAGCAAAAGTTATTGAAGTATCTAAGTGCTGGGATCTTAAGACTTCATGGTTACTGTGTTGTGGTAATTGTCACATCAAATGTTCTCAGTTAAAAAGTAAAACAATTATTTCATTGCTGATTATATACCCTGTTACTACCCTGCAAGCTCTGCCTGGTCTCTTTATGATTGAAGCTTGTTCTGCATATCAGCTGTTTCAGTATCGATAATAAAGGTTCTACTGGACGAGCTGTGCCCCTGGGAACACGCGCACAAGCTTTGGCTTTTCTTTTGCCTCTGTGCCTGAAAGTTCCTCCCCAGATCCGTGTCATGCAGCGCGTGGTGGTGCTATAACCTGATTAAACTAACTTTGAGCAGGTGTATCGGCTCACTGGTTTAAAAGGGCCATTTGCCATGAGTCTGGCAGGTAGTTATTATTCTTTCCTTTCTTAAGGATGAGGAGCATATTCCTCTCCAGTTTTAGGAAGATGCTGAAGTGGCCTACCTACCAGCAAGCAAGAGAAAGAAGAGTAAGACCACAGCAGAAAATGTTTTTGTGAGCCCTTGGGGCCAAGTAGACTGGCTGTGTACATCAAGATTACACAAGGCTGTAATTTTTTGTTGTTTATACATTACTGAAAAGAGCATTAAGTCCATAGGCATCCTGTTTTCTTCCTCTTTTGGTACTGGAATTTAATTATAATTCTTTGTATTTTGTTTGCTTGCATTTGGTGTCCCTATTTATTATGTCAATAGTACTTCAGCAGGGATGTTCAGCCAAAATAGACAGTTGTCATTGGTTTTAACTAAATGAAATAGAAAAAAAAAATTAATGTTGTTCAGTGAGAAACAGAATCCAGTCAGGTTTCCATGTGGACCTGTGTTGATTTTCTGTTGCAGGCATGAGTAAAAATTCAGTAGAAAATAAGTAGATTTATATGTACATATATCAAGAAAAGAGTACAGGCATTTTTCATTAAAGTCAAAGCACCTAGGACTGACCAGGGAAGAAATCTCTTGTATAAAAAGGTGTAACTATTTTCAAGAAATTTCACTGACCTGAAGCACAAGCGGAGCTCATCCGAGAGGAATTGCAAGCAGGGTGCAGAGCAGACCCGCTGTCTGTTAGCAAGGGCTTTCTGCAGAATTAGCGGTGCGGGGCTGATGTGCTTGGGAAAAAGTGACTGCAGCAGCTTCTGGCGGTGGTGAGGCGGGTCGAACTTTGGGAATACTGAGCAGCAGAGTACAGGGGCTGTGCATTGAGTGTCGATGGTGCCATTGACTCCGGCCTGACATCCGGCTGGCGGAACAGTAGCGAGCGTTTGAAAGTATGTGCAGCAAGTTTGCTGTGTGGGGGAATATATACGCTGGCGTGTGCACGCGTATGTGGATGCGTACATCTGTAAGTGTACAGCAAGTGTAGCAGTCTCCTTTCTCATCTCCAAGCTGCCTTTTTACGTTTCCCTTTTTGATCTGTTTCTAACGTGACATGTCTTTATTTGCTAAAGCAGACCTTCTCTGCTCCATCTTTTCTGTAGCCAGGACTAAGCAGGCTTCAGAGGAGCGTGGGGCACCTGACCTAGCTTTGTATGAAAGCCTGGGGTAGCTTAAGCAGTGTCAGTGTGAAGTTACAGGTTGATTCAGATAAACTATTCCCAGCGTTGTACATCATCCATTTAGACAGTACTGTCAAATTAGCCGTTGTTAGAATAAGGCATTTCACGTTGTGTGAGTTTTTCTCCCTCTGTTTTGTTTTATGTAGAGAAAGCATACATATATGTGTATATATGCTTTTATATTACTATGCGTGGCGTTACCAGATTGATCATGTTTGCTGTATTTAGGCATCAGGATATTGTGAGCAAAGGCTGTAGAGTACACAGAAGGAATGCCAGTTGGCCTTTCTGGTACTTTATTTCTGTTTCTGTGCACTGTTTCTATACGTCTACAACCAAATGAGAGATGCTTGCCACCTTTTTGCATGCTTTTATTAGCTCTCTTTACCTTTTTCTTCCTCTTCTACCTACGCAGTGCACTGTGTGAAGCTTTTTCCAGTATGGGTTATACCTCCTATGAAGCTCTGACAGTACGTTCGTGGTTTCGATGCGTTCTGCAAATGTTCATAGATCAACCGAGTGGTACGCTGGCCAAGACAGATGCTGAGCGAACAGTTGGTAAGTGTTCGCATTTCCCTAATGTTTGCAGTAACGGTTCTATATTGCAAAACTGGCAAACATTTTCAGCTAATTACAAAATGTATTTTTGTTTGTATTCCTTTACTTTTACCTAATTACAAAATGTGTTTCTTTACGCTGCTTGTGCTATTTATTGATAGTTTGCCTGCTCTGCATATGACAAATTTATCACAAACAAAGATAAAAGAGCTTGTTTCCTTGGAAGCAAAGAACAAAAAACTTGCTCCCAAGGAGACAAGCTATTTTTTCTCCCATGGAGAAACTGCTCTGAAAAAAGTGAAAATCTGAAGTAAATAGTCAGAAATCATGCTGTGAATGCCCTAAAAGAAGAAAAAGGAAAAAAATCCAGTTGCAAGTAATTCTTCCCTTTTCTATAGTGGATATTTTTTTTTCTTACAGCGATACTTCATCACTTCTTCTATAAAACACTGCAGTTCAATTACTTGTAGAACACATCTTCTAGCAACTATTTTTCATACGTGTTGTGTAGATTTTGAAGAAAACCGTCAGTAACATGAAAGACTTGGTTATCCATACTTAATACTCTTCATTCTCTTATATCTGTATTAGAAACATAACTGGTTTAGACACACATTCTTTGTCTGGAGAGATGCAGTCAGTTGCAGAATCCTTGTATTTTAGGCAATTAAAAATCATATTTCATTTTATGATTTTGTGACTAAAGTAAATCGAAAAACATAACTATACACTATATTTACTGCTGTGCTGTCTTGTAACAAACAGGGAAAGCCTATATGGAGCAGCTGACTGAAATGACAAGACTTATTTTTAAACTCTCGGAAGTAGAAAACATTCTTTCAAAGGCTCATGTTGAAGAGTCAGTTTTCAAGCAAGACCCTAAAAATGCTCTTGTCCAATTCATTAAGGTACTGTACATCTCTGTGTTAGCTTTATAGGACAATTTTAGGGAAAAGGAATGATGTATCAGATTTTGTTTGATGTACAAAATGAAATTACTCACTCAAACCTCCTAAGAGACTTAGTAGCTTTATTTATATTTATTTCAATGTTTGTTTTCTCAGGCTGTTGGTAGAACTTACAGTGGCCTTCAGACACTCCCTGAGAAATCTGCCATGGTAGCAAAGGCTCTGGAATATTTAGGTGATGTATTAAAGTATGTAAAACCTTACCTGAAGGTAAAAGGACCTCCGGAAGGTCTGCAGCTTACATATTGGATCATAGGTAATTATTTTTCAACCTCTTTTCTTTTAGGAAATAGTTTTAAGGAATCAGTAAAATGCGATTTTTAATACTTTTTTTTTTTTTCCTATCTACTGTCCATCTTAATGGTTTAAAAAAGCAAAGTCACCCAGATGTTGCTATTAGATACTTAATTTTCTTCCACTGGTTTTCTTTTGTTTTTGTCCTGATGCCTAACCTTGTGGTTTTTGTAAATTACCCCTGCAAATCAGAGTTTTCAAAAGTAAGATGTTTTCATGTCCTTTACCACTGAAAACCACCTGTTTCACCTAAACAAAATGAGAAACAATGACAAGCCAGTGAAGCAATGTTATAACGTGCTGCATCGTAGTTACTGGAGTTACAACAGTGGACAGATCAGCTTAGGAATGTAACTTACTGCCTTTTAGGACTGCTCCTCTGACATACACGCTGGGCTTCATTAAAGCTCAAATCCTAGTATTTGTTCATGACAGTGTAGAACCACTGACAGGATGGAAAAATCAGAGTGCTGTTTACCGTGAATGAGTGTGCCAGTCTGACCCACTTACCTTTATAAATAGGGTAAACCTTATGTGTCTTAAAGACAGAGGTAATGATTTGCAGGTACATGCAGTGTAGATCATGATTATAAGGCGTACAGTGAAAAGCGTGGCCACGATGCCGAAGGTGCATCAAATGTAACGGAATTTGAGTTTTGTAAAATACTTTACTTTTCTATGGCAAGATCTGCGTGTTTTGATATACAAGACGTGTCAAATTAAATGGTTTTAGGTATCCAGATGTTGGCTTGAAGCCTTGTAAAGTAATTGTAGATTGGTATTTTCCTTTCTGTTCTGTGCAGTAGGAAATGATTAATCTTCAGTCGTGCTGTTGTGTGCAAGAAATTGTCTTTTTAGTTAAGAAAACATAAAAAAGGTTTAAAAGAAAACAAATGTATTTCAGTCACTTCTTCACATTCTGTGGGCTGGTTAAATTGTAAGGACAAAGCAAGAAACTTAACAAATCCAAACACCTCCTGTCTGTGGTCAGATTGTGTCTTCTACTGTGCCATACGTCAAAGCGGCGACAGTAGGAGGACTTTTAGCAGGAATGAGCTAAATTTCAGAACAGGAAGCTTAGACAACGTTGTCAGAAGTATTGTTCAGTGATCGTTCTCTTTCTCTATGATTGATCATTGTGTTTTCATTCGCTCCACAAGATTAATGTTGTTTTGCGTTGTTTTTAGAGATGGCAATGGATGACTTTTATAGATTAATAATATCTTTTAACAGCCTACTTTTGATCTTTTGTTATTTTCGAAGTATCAAACATTTTCTTGGGATGTTCCTATATTTTTAACCTAGCAAACTTTCTTACTTCTAATTAATATAAACTTAAGAATGTCTGTGGGGTCTGCTACATATGAATCTTGTTTTATTTGATCTGTATTTAGAGTATTAACACTCACAAGCATAGAGTTATTTTCTCAAGAAAAATTACACCTCACCTGCAATAAGGATGTTTCTCAAAGTCAGGGTATTTACACATCAACACCTTTTTACTGGTTTTTTGCGACTCAAAAGCAAGATCTTAAAACTGGCTCAAAGCTGCACTTGTGATATGTGAATGTGTTGAAAACAAGAAAGGTGTTCTCTGAGGCTCTCATTTTGTAGGCTGAGCACCCACGACCGTGCTGGTTTAATGGAGTTGACTGCCCCTCGTTCTTCTTAATCTGCCAGATTGGATGCATTAAATACAATTTGAAAGATACTTAATGTTGTCCTAATGTTGAATCACTGTGGTAGGAGGTGCTGATGTGGCCACAAGTGGCGTTAGACAAATGTGAAAGGGAAGGCAAAGGCAGCATCTCTCTGTAAAATGCGGTGAATGCACACAGTACGGTAAATGTTTAAGTGCATGTGTGCTGATTGCAATAGTGTTTTGTATCAGGGTTAGTTTAATTTTTCTGCAGGGATGTGGGAGACTGTCCTTTCTTTAGTGTTACTGTACTTTTCCTAAAGCAGCTTCAATTGCATGAAAACTTGTAATTGTAAAGTAATGAATCAATTTAGTACTTTCATTTTGCTGAACTGTAAATGGACTTTGAGTCATCTTCACTGGGCTTCTTCAGTTTCAGAGACATTTCAGTTGCTGTTGCTACTCTTGGATTATCTAATTTAACGTAATTGCCTCTTCAGGCTTTCTTATTTATTTTTTTTTTCCCCCGACTAAATTGCTTTGGGATTTCATGATTCTTTTTCAACAGGATGTCTGGTAAAGTTCTGGGCGCCGATACTGGCTACTTCCAAAGCTCAGCAACTCCTGTTCCGCATCGTGGATTGCTTACTGCTGCCACACTCTGTGCTCCAGCAGGACAAAGAGCTGCCTGCGGCTTTGCTGTCTGCCATTCAGGAGAGCCTGCCTCTCTATCTGCAGGTAAATGCCTGAACTCTATTACCAGCAGACAAATGAATCTTCAGGAAAAGGTTCATATTGCAGAGGATGTTTTCTTTTTCCCTAATCAAAACAAGCGTTGACTGAATTTAAAGCAGCAGCAAGAGGAGTTTTTTCTGCTTGTAGGAGTGGAAGGCAAGATGCCACCCTGTTGGCTTTCCCCTCGTTGCATGCTGCTATGCTGTGGTGCCCTCCAGAGCTGCTACTCTGATCGCTGCACATAGAGAAGCTTTTCACCAGCCTGCTGTTTGCACTGGTCTCTGGTGTGAGAGGTTTCTGAAACAGTGGATCAAATAATCAGAATATGCAGCAAGGCACTTGTTGAGATGACAGAGCAGACGAATGTTTTAAATCATCCTTGACTTGCCTAACTGTAGATAATTAAAGATGAGCTGGGGTTTTTTTGCATTGCTCTTAGGAACAAAAGACAGTCCTCTGTGTATCATGGCACTGTTTTATCTTAATAGTTTGAGAATATGTTTTGATGAATCAAGTTCCTGCAGCTTACGCTTACATGACTAAAGCCTTCTTGCCCATTATTCCTCCTATTCTTCCCTCTGCTTACCTATCACTCTTGATACTCTGTAAGGCTTCCTAATGCTGTAGAAAGAGAATTAATTCCTGCAGGTGAGGAAGATAATATATTTTTTACATAAATAACTTGTCATGTTTTTCCTTGTAAATCCTTGGGTATTTTTTGCCTACTGTTTCCCCTTCCCTCTTAGTCTTCGTTTTGATTGCAGTCTTCACGGATTACGGGATTGTATTATGAAACAGCGCGGTGGTGACATTGTAAACATCCCTCGGATTTATTCCTTTTGAAAGTTGCGTTGTGATCGATGGCGTGTCATATGGAAGTGAATGTGATTATATAATGATGTGCAGAATATGACTTGCTTTGCTTCTCTGTAGGTATTTTCAGAACGATGTACATGTAGGACCATCTGGACACTGCTACTACCAGAGAGTGTGACTGTCTGCTTGCTAATTTAGTATTTTAGTCAGAAAGCACTGCTTCTCTGTAGTCTGCGCACACGGGTGTAGCTTTAAGATGAACCCACTCAAGCTGGTTTTGAAGTCCAAGTGTTGTGGACCCTTGTTTCCTGTTTTCTTTGTCAGTCTCTGACTTCCCGACCTCGCTGCCGTCCTCTTCAGCAGTCTGCTGTGTAGTCCATGTGCTTTCCGGCTAGGCTAGGTGATCCTGTTGACCAAATGGTTTATTTTAGACAAATGCTGCTTCTAGAAAACAAGTAATTCTTTAATCTGACAAACACTTTTGGGCAGAGAAGACAAAGAGAAGAAGACTTATTTTTCCTGTTTCAATATGTAACTTCTGCATTTTATTAATTGCTTGTATTTAGGAAGTTCCAACAGAGAATCACAGAATGGTTTGGGTTGGAAGGGACCTTAAAGACCATCTAGTTCCAACTCCTCTGCCACGGGCAGGGACATTTTAAGTGCTTCAAACGGCTTCATTCATTCTGAAATATTTCCTTCCTCTTTATTTGGGAAAGTGGAAAAATTCCAATTTAGAATCAACTCAAAACTAAAATATTTCAATATTGGGTTTTTAAAAAAAAATTCTTTTGTGACTGCTTCTGAGCTCCTTTGAGATTAAATGGGTTCTAGGCACTCTCTGACTTCTCAGGTTATTGCTGCACAGTTGGCTTAAGCCTAAATTAATTCTTTCACCCCCATGTGCATTCCCATTTAATTTCCTTTCATGATACTGTGAATAGCTATTTGTGAGCTGATTCTATTAGTAACTAGCCCTACAAATCAACCAGCCAAACACAAAAACCCAAAACTCAAATGGGCTTATAAGAAAAGTTATAAAACATTATGTGTGGAAGGGAAGGACCGAGAAACAGAATCCTCTGGGAACAACCCCACCTTGACTAACTTAAACTGCCGGCGATCTGTGCGATCAGACTCTCCTTGGGTGGCTGCCCGATGTCGGGTCCCCATTCGTGGAGGTGGAGCAGTGGTATTTTAGTGCAGGAGCCTTAATTCACCCTCATGTTAGACAAACATTGTTCCATAGATCTGTCCCTGTTAATACTCTAGTTTACAACTTAATCCTTTGGCAGTTAAATGAAAATAAAGAAATGGGAATTTGGAGACCGTGCAAAATATCTTCTTATACATGCAAATTCTTCGTTCATAGCCAAAGCCTGAAAGCCTTGAGTAGCATTTCTACTCAGAGGGATTTTCATTTTTTTTTTCTTTTTTTTCCAGTCTTCTCAAAAGTTCCAGGCTCCATCCCAGTCCTCTCTTTTTTTGTTCTGAATTCTCCTTCTTTGGCTCCTTCAGTGTGGGCTTCTCCTCCTTTGTCCAAAAAACCTTCTCAGATCTAGAAAACATATTAGTTTGCAAAGCTTCCCTCTTTCCAGAGCTTTTAACAACTAATCTTAATGTGGTTTATTTGATCCTTTTATGTGGGTTTTGAAAAGGATTTGAAATCAGTCTTGGTAGCAGGTAGTTAATTTCCCACATTCATTGATGCAGCAATCTTATGAAATTCTGTAGAATTTCTGAATTGTATAGAAAAAGATTCCCCAAATAGTCACACACCTTGTGTAGTGGTAATGCAACTGGCCACACAACTTGGGTAGCAGGCTTAAATACAAGAACAATGTTCTTGTCACTGTGCTGTACCAAGGACATCATCTTTGTTCGTCCCCCTAAAATGGCGGAGACCAATTTTTCCATCTTTTAGGACAACATACGGAGCTCCTTTTTGTCTCCCCAAAGCGTAGGTGACAATTCATCGAAGCTGATGACTGTATCCCACCCTCCCTCACCACCCCCTCAAACCTACAGGTTTATTTTTAATAGAACAAAATCACCGGCTTTGTTTAGTTTTACACAAGCCCAAATAATTGGCAAATGCGCTAATTAAGACTGGACATTGCATTTCTCTCTCCTCAATTTAGACTGTATTTGTTATGTTTGTGTTTACTGTATATATAAATTTGGGCAACTGATCTGTTCTCCACTGTACGTTGAACTTACCTAGAAGTTTCCTTCCAACTCTCACTGATTCCGCCCTGTCAAAATAGCTTCACTCTAGCAACTTTTAAACTAGCCTTTTTTTCTTGCCTAAAGGGTTACTGTTTGGATATTATTTCTTTCACTGTGCATCACCTGGTTTGATAATATTTGATGACCTAAGAAAGGTTTTGTTGGGATATAATATGAAAATTGTCCTCAGAGTTGTTTGAATGATGGACTTCAGAAAGGAAAGCATGAAGAACATGAATGAACAGCTGTTTTGTAATTTTAGGGGACTTAACTCTTAACTTTGTCATAGTGAGGCATGTAAAATCTAACATTCGGTATTTTGCCATTGTACAAAGAAGTTGAGTTGATTTGTGTGATAGTGGATCGCTGAAGCTTACTACAGGAAACTCGAGAGCAGGTGAGATTACCCTTGGATGGATTTCTTGGAGCAGGATTTGGAGGAATTTTTGTACACATGTACTAGTAATATGGGAAAGAACTGAAACAGTGTACAGAACTTATTTTAGAGAAGAAATCCTAGTTTAATTATATCTTGCAGAATACAGTGTAGGTGAATGGAATAAGCATAATATACGTAACGATGGGAAGGGTAAGATACCCTGCTTGATTTATAAGCATTAATCCTGTCCAGACATGGAAGATGGTTGATTTCTCTCTAAAGACAGGAGAGTAGTGAAAGAGCTTAATTCTAAGTAGTGCTTGGCACATACATTTTCCAGTGATTATAATGGGCCTGTGCAGGCTCAGCATTTGTCAGAGATCAGACCTTAAAAGCCCTCCTGTGAGCCACATCTGCGGTCCGATATTTGAGCAAGCTTATTAATACGTTTTGTGAATTATAGTATGTGTTTAATAGGAATTGTACAACATTAATTGGTGAACAGCAGATTTATTCCAACAGCAGGACTGATATTATAAGTCATCATTAGGTAGCTTGGCATTTCTGCAGTGAATAGTTCCAGTAATCCATACTAATCGGTTCTTCGCTCTCCACAGGTGATTTACAGATATATGGATAAATCAGAAGAAAGAGGCAGCTCAGGCCACAAAAGGTTCCTGCAGTGAGCACGCACAGGAATCGGGTTGCCTTGCTGCTAAAACGAGGAGCAGATGTTGTCATGCCCCTCTGCTCCCCTGAAAACGTCTTTGGTTTTGGGGGGGGTTTAACTTCAGAAGATGGCTAAAGAACGTAGTTAAGAAAAAGAGGGTGGCTCTGTCAGCCCTTTAAAGTCCATCTGCTTTGTAGGGCTTGTCCTAGGAGTCTGACGTGATTGGTTTTAGATCTCTGGTCCAACACGGCAGTCTAGTAGCATGTGTTTCTATTCTCTCTCATATGAACAGTAGCTTCCTTCATCTCTTTTAATTACTGGTAGGATTTAAAAGAAGAAAGTTGTGTCTGATTTCCTTGTAATCACATCCCTGGCCAGCACTGCCTGGGATGTTTTGCCTTTGTACTCAGAGATTTGCAGCTACTGCGCAGTGTCGGTGATTTATCCCTTGTGCCACTTGGGACTGGTGTTGTCAGACCCTGTGCAGGTCTGTTGCTCTCTGCACTTTGTAAGAAGAAGGAGGAGTCCAAAATAAAGAACACAGTGCTGAGCTAAAGTCAGTGAGCCTTTGTGTTCGAAAGAGAAATTCAAGTTTTTTTCTGGAAACTTAGGGAACAGTAGAAGCGCCAGGGTCAAAGATGTGACAATTCTTCCCTGAAGAGCTGTGATGCTGTAGATGTGCCCTTCGTGTGTGAGGACAGATTCATGGATTTTTCTGCTTTGTAGAAGAGAAGGATTTTTTGTTCAGGGGTGTTTTTCTGGCTCCCAGCAAAATGGAAGGTGGTTTTTCTCACTGTTGTCTCACTGGAAAAAAAGAATTTGTATCTTGGAAGCAGGCGGTGCTAATCTTGTAACATTCATTAAGAAAAATGATGAGGATCCTCCTTATTTAAGAGAGAATTTTGCTATTACTATGTGGTTTTAAAAATTTCACCTTGAGAGGCAGCATCTCTGCCTGACCCACCAAAAAGGAACCTGGAATCCTTTCTAAAGAAAACATTAGGTTCCAGGAAAAAAAAAAGTAATTTTTGGTGGTGTTTTTTAAATGCTTCTTAAATTAACAGCTCTCCTTACAGGGTTTCAAGAGCTCTCTCTCTAGCCTCATCAGATAACTAAAGAAAGAAATCCCTAGTTAACCTGTGTCCTTTTTTCCCTTCTAGTCAAAAAGAGTATCTTTCAGTAATGCTCTTGACAGTGTGTTGTGGGTTTTTTTTTATTTAATCCTTTCCTTCTTTTTCAGAATACATCTCTTCCATCCCACACCCCAAAAAATTAAAATTAGTTTACTTCAACTCAAAGAATGAAAATGCTTTAATGAAGGATCAGGGTAGGTTTGTTGATCCATCTTCGAGTGAAACTATTAGAAGATCCGCAAAAATTAGTCAGTGTTCCTTCAGATATCTAAATTCTATATTTTTGCTTTTTATTGCATCTATTAAGTATCTTTAAGATCATTTCTTCAACACAGTAACTCTTACTATTTAATAATAACTGATTTCTTCCTTCCTTTCTTGATACTATGTAGCATTTGTTGATCCTCAGTTTGAGGAATTGTCTCATTTTAGTAGCTGTCCTTGTTGGTTCTTCACAGATGTTATGTTCCTCATGTATTCCCACAGGTGATTTTTGTGTCCCTTTTATCAGGTAGGTTAATACAATTTCTCGCAGATTTTTTTTTCGGTAGTGTTAAAACAGTCTAGAGTCTTAAGAGTGCCGGCTCTGTTTTGGGGATTACGGAATATTTTCTGTCATTTTGTAAGAGCTGTAGCATAGAAAGCACAGAAAACTCTTCTTTATGCCTGCTGCAACATCTTACTGAAAACAGAAAACGCTCCAGCTTACAGATTATTTAGTCATCTGTAAGAGTCTCCCTGAGTCTGCTACTTGCCAAGCAGTGTTTTTAAGAATTCTGATATAGCAGCAGCTGCTTTTTCCTACAGAATTTTGCTGTATGTACACAAGCAGAGGAGAGAATGTGGACTGTTTATCAGAGCCTCAGTTCGGGCAGTGTGGTTTTCATCATTGGGACTTACCAAAATGACCAAGGAGGTCTAGAAGTAGGTGAAGTTAAACTCTAACCGAACATGTCTGTGCTCATGTGGTGTGGAACCAAAAGTGGGAACTCCCTATTTCAAATGCCAAGAAGACCCTCAGCTATGTCTCACCCTGCTTTTTTCTAAAAGAATTGTTCTGTTGTGGTCACACAGACAGGTATAGATGGAAACCTTTTGGGGGAGGGACTCCTACGCACAAAGCAACGGAAATACTCTGTGTCGGCAGCTGGGGAACAAAAGCAGCTTGCCCTGAACTATTCATTCATGTATTAGGGGCATTAGCTTAGCTCAGCAACCGTCAATATTCCAGCAGATACTCCTCCTACCAAAACTGGAGTCTGGAATGTGACGCTAGTGGAAGTTTGAAGGACTGTTGGAGTTGCTGCCTGGGGAACTCTGTGCTTGAACTTCTTTTACACCATTATTCTTGCTTGACAAAACTATTGTGAAAACTCTGAATTGTCAAGAGGCTTCTGTTTGTGCCGCTGACTGTGACCCTTGGGATGGGAGATTACTGGACTTACTTTTTTTTTTTTCCCTTAGTGATTTGTTCTTCTTCCTTTCAGTAATCAAAGCAAGGGGAAGGAAACTCTTAACTTTCTCTCACAGCAACTTGTACCACTAAGAATAATGCTCTCTCTTCAGAGACATACTGTGTATATGTTGTATAAATATGGGTAGTGCTCAGAGAGGTGCTTTCTGGGCAAGTGCTTTCGTTGCAGATTTTTCTCTGGATCAGTATAGCTTATAGTGGATAAATCACAGCAGTTTGAGCCTTATCTCAAACAGATTTGTTAAAAAACCTCTAAATCCCTTATAAATGGTGCCTAATTTACCCTAATTTGTGCACACTATGAGCAGGCTTTTTTTTTGTCAGACCATGATTCTAAGTGCTCAGCTTTCTGCTATATTGTTCCTACAAAAATTTCACATGGTGCTTTACAAACAGATGAGGTATTGTCTCTCTCCCTTCATAAATCATACCTGACTAATATACTTTGTTAGACCATGTACAGAGTTGAAAAGTAATTGAGAAGCTCTTGGGCACAGAAACACATTCTCAGGTCTGAAATGCCAGAGTTTTACTCGAGCTTTGGGACACGCAAGGTCCCCTCCAAATCTGATCATCCGATCTATTAATTAGTCTAGTAAAAGATTTTTATCTCTTGCAAGCCTTGCCCTGGCTCTGTCTTCATTTGTAGACCATCATATCTGCAGCAAATTACTGATGCTTATTTCTCGTGCAGTTGTTACTCTTATGTGCAGCAGTTTACACAGCGTGTAGCAAGTATTTAGCCTACGGTTGTTAAACATTTATTCAAAAGTATTATTAAAAATTTATTCAGTTTCTCACTTTTTACACTTTTCTTCTGCAGGGCCTGTCCTTTATATGTTGCCAGTCCCAAACACAGGGTGCCTATTTAAATCAACTGCTTGGGAGCATTATTCGACAGTATTTTGGGCGATTTCTCCCTTCTTCTCCGACTGCGCTTGGAGCCGGACAGCATCCCATGCTGACTGCTTTGTGCAGCCCCATTACAGCCCCCCAGGTGCTACGTCTACGGAAGACCACTCTGCATGTCATAAAGTAAGGACCAGTGAAGTAAAAAAAAAAACAAACAAACCCCATCACTTATTCAGGTTTCACAAACAGCTAATGAGAAAGTGAATGCCACTGCTTTCTTCTCAGTAACTGACAGTTTGGCTGTGGGAAGAGCCTGTACGTTGCTGGGCAGGGAGCAAGGGAAGGACAATGTGTATAGAGCAGGAGAGTAAAACTGGGAAGATCTGGAGACTAGAGAGAGAGTCACTGGGAGTGGAGGTCCTGGATTATAAGAAAAAATATTGCATGGGACCACATGAAAAGCAAGTATTTTTCTAGAAAACCTGCGCTCCAATATATATCATCATATGTTTGTGTCTCAGGCTGTGTTTAGGGTCACAGAGTCGTCATGCTTACGGTTGCCGCAGTTACCTGCGCATGGGAGCCCTCGTTGCCTGAGAAGTGTCAGGGTGTACGGAGGTGCACCAGCCACCCAAGGGAAGTGGGAAATCTGGGGTGTGGGAAGAGGGAAACGTAGGGGCAAGAAGAGGGTACACGTTCACTGTGCTGTCACTGCCTGCGCGATGGCAACAGCAGCTGTAAATGCTGGGTCTCTGCTGCTGAAAGGCCAAAGCTTTGTGTTATGTGCTGCAGAACAGGGAACAGTGGGTACTTCTCGTCTGTGTTGGGGGAGGAGTTAAACCCCCTCAAATATAAGGGGATTTCTTATATTCAAGGTAATTGTACTTTTCTGTGTTAAAGAGAGTGTGTACATGTTGATTAAGAGAATTTTAGTATTGATTTTAGGTGCATATTATAGGCAAGACTGTAAGTAAAGCCTGTATTATCACATACTGAAGGAGTGAATTAAGATTTCTGAGTCTTATTTCTGACATGTTTTTAACTTATGAATCCTCAAGCTGTATCATCTTAAAGTTATTTGTGAATGTGTGCATGCCTGTGTGAATTTTAAGACTGACAGTGGAAAGTAAGTTCTGAAAGTGTAGTGGCACTTGGTGACTTGTTCCTTAGTGATCTGGGAATAATGTCTTAGAACTGAGCAGCGGTCTGATTTACAGGCTGTTGGGTGGTCAGCAGGCAGTCAGTAGGTCTGTACATAAATATGTACAGAGTTTGCTGGCTGTTTTGATGCCTGAAAGGTGGTGAGTATCTTGCTGCTGCGCAGAGGAATTTGAACCACGTGGTCAGGGGTATTTTCCAGGTCAGAGAGCCGTTTTAGTGGAAGAGCACCCAAAAAAAAAAAAAAAAATCCGTGTGAAATTTTCACTGTAAATTAATGGGGCAGAAGATTTCAGAGTTGCTGATATGAAAGTGTGTAAGACCACACGATATAATGCACATAGAAGTGTTGCAACTTTCATTAGGCAAGTTATACCAGAGCTCTGAAGCTGTGCAATGAAATACTCAGATGTCTGAAAGTCAGGTTTCATTTGAAAGCACACCTTAGTAAGTGTTTAATTGATGCATTGCTCAGTAAACATGCATGCCTTTTTTGGGTAGCTAATGGTACCTAATATTAAATACCTAGGAAGTTATTTTGCAGCTTTCGAGAGTGCTCTTGCTAACTGATGAATAAATCCTGTGTTCTTTTTACCTGCACTTTTCTGTCCTGAATGCTTCAACTTGAACTTACTGTCTTCAGAGTTCACTAAAGTCATTTGTAATGTCAAATTAACAGTAGTTCAGATTGTTGTATCCTTTTGCGGAAAAATAACAAACCAAGCCGTTCAAATTGGAACACTCGGTGTGCGTGATGTCAAAATTTGCTCTTGTTGCAGATTGATGGGTCAACGTTTATCTTTGTGGCAAATTTTATACTGGACATGATTGTGTTAATTGTGATGGAGCAAAAGCAGACATTGGCTGTCCCGTTACAACACGCTGTTGGCAAAAATAAAATAACAGTACCAGTATAAGAGCAGAGCTGTTCTGACAAGTTGGATTGTGAGTTGATAAAAGCACATAAAGCTTAATAAAGTAATTGAAAAACAGTTGTATTTTGGATGTTGGTTTAGGATCTTAGAATCTTTATTCCTCTGTTTTTTTCAGTTATTTTATGAAGATGCCTTTATATTTCAACTTTTATAGTCACCCTTGGCTTTTTAACTAGAATTATGATAGCTGCTATTTCTCACTTCCCTCAGCAGAAGAGTCAGAAGGCATCACTGTCCTCTGATAAATTGGGAGTCTTTTCTAAGACTAAGACAAATAGAAGCCATTAGTTGAGCCTAGATAAAGATAGAAATCTATGTAATAGGCCTACTGCTGAAATATCACAAAGTTATTTTAAGGTGTATAGTGCTTGCATTGAATGGAAAAAAAGAAATTATAGCCTCTGTTTTGGTTTGCTTTGTCTTTGCAGTGAAAACTACCTGCAATTCAAAGGTACCGCTCCACCTCCGCGCTTGGCCTCCGTTCTTGCTTTCGTTCTGGAAGTGCTTCAGAGAACCCAGAGCACTGAACTGTGCGACATCGACTTAGTTCTCCCGGCCGTGCTGAAATGCATGGTGTTGGTTAACGAGCCGCAAGGTGAGCTGCTGGTTTGCTTTAAATGCATCTCTGCACACCTGTAAGATTTTGTACTGCTGAGCATCTTTCATCCCAATATTTAGGACTCTCAGGTGGGGTGAATGAGATACTTTGGCCACATAAACTAGACAAGCTTTCTTTTTTCATTAACTGGTCTGGGACTTCTGTCTGCAAGAGGCAGAGAAGTCCTGCCTCGTTTCGCTCTCTAATGAACTCTGATGATCTCGGGAATCTGAAGAGCGTTTTCTTTCTCCCCATCCTTCCCATCTCATGTCTGCTACGCTTGATAACTGTGGAAGTTTTCTTGCACCTAAAGGTTTGAGACCAAATAAGACTAGTGTATGTTCTCCCCATAGAGGCATTATCAATGGATTAAAAGTAGCATGCTGCTCTCTGAAGGCATCTTTGAGCCTTCTTTCTTCTTTTACCA
Organism: Opisthocomus hoazin; assembly: GCF_030867145.1. Taxonomy (NCBI): domain Eukaryota; kingdom Metazoa; phylum Chordata; class Aves; order Opisthocomiformes; family Opisthocomidae; genus Opisthocomus; species Opisthocomus hoazin. Next base: position 86,059,393 of record NC_134415.1, read on the forward strand.
TGCTTTGTTTTGTAGTGAGGACTTCTTTATTTTTAGATTCTTAAAAGATGAAGCACTCTGTTCACCCACAGTCGTATAATGAATGTGCATATGTGCATAAGCTCAAAATTTCCCCTTCTTGCTGCCAGTAGAGGCATGAAGCAAAATGGGGATTCGCCTCTGACTTCTCCTGGGCATTTTGTCTAATAAAGTTCTTCTCAATTCTGGTCTATGAAAGTTTCAAGGACAAGATACGCTTTGGAAATCAGCTGAATCATCGCGCACCTTTCTTCTCCCTTTTGCCATCATAGCCATATCTGCCTGAGGCTGAGAGCAGCTCCTTTGCCATGTGCTGCGCAGTGGAGCGCGCTGAATGTCTGGTGCTGCTGTGGCCACCAGCTCGCTGCCTGCGCAGGTGGGGCTCCACCACACCCTTCTAGAGAAGCCCAGTTCCTTGCAGCCCAGTTCCTCCTTTAGAAAGGAAGAGCTGTATCTTCCATCTTGAATGTTTATTCGGAAAGTAAGGGGAAGAAAACAGTGGGGTTTTGTGGGAGTTTTTTCCCTTTAAAAAAAAGAAGTGGGGTGGAATTCAGAACAGTACCCACCACTGAAAGTGAGGAGTAGATCTGTATAGCTTTGGGCAGGATATAATGCCATTACTGCTTTTCTTTAATTCAAATAGGAATGATTAAACAATACAGAACTTAAAATCTCTATTTCCGTTAAGTATGTGTCTCTTTGCTTTGACTTAAAGAGACCATAGTGTACTTAAAAATCTGTGCGTTCAAAGGATAATGGTGGTGAAAACAAGACTTTTGCATAAATCCGTGATTCATTCTGTTCTTTACAGCCAATCTAGCTAACTGCTCTCACAGTCATTACCCTTGCATCAAAGTAGGATAAAACCGTTTTTTTCTCATTTAAAAATTGTAGTCTTCATGAAAGACATTCTCCAGATGGTCAGTTCAAAAGCTCTGTGTGTATCTTGTGATTTTTCTTTTACAGTTAAAAAGATATCTACAGACATTGTACAGTGCATGGTAGAAGGCTGCCAAGCAGGGTCAGGAGAACGTGCCACCCAGCTGACTTCTGTATTTAGGTAACAAGAAAATATGCCAACTGGCAGTGAAGCTGCTGCAAGCCAATTGACAGCAAACATGTTTTTGTAAAATAACTAATTATCCTTAACATACTGCATTGTCACTTGTTTATGGTATTTAAATAGTGGTGCTTTTGGCACTGGTTTTAAACATAGCTTAGCCAAAAAGCCAGAGAAAAAAAGGAGAAGAAATAAACATTACCTGCTTTCTGATGGATTAGGCACTGTTTTGAAAGGTATAGAAGAGAGATATGTTGCTGATGCAATGGGAAAACCTCCTCATGAATGGGGATGGTCAGTGCGAGGTGCGGTGACAGATGCGCGTGCCCAATTTGAAGTGTCTGTAACAGAGATCAAATCCTCGTACAACAAGCTTAGCTCTTTTTTTTGATTGATTCGATTTTGTGACAAATTAATTTACATTAGAATAATCTATTATTTTACTTCCTGCATACCTCTGCAAAATGAGCCCTGTTTCTCACATGGATACAGTAGAACCACCGCATGGTCTGAGACCTGAAGACATTTTGCAAACCTCAGCACTGGTGCTGTGTTGGGTCACGTCTCGCTGAAAGCTCCAGCGAGACTCGCTGAAATCGGGATGGATGTCCGAGGGCATGCCAGTCTCCCTGTGCGTGACATATCGCTTCCATAGGATGCTTCATCCCTAGGGCATTACTTCTGAGTCGAATGTCATCTGTGATCTTTACAGGCCTCAAACTCTCAGCAAGACAAATGGGTGCACTTCCAGCCCATGGTCTGCCCTGCTTAAGGTCCACCAGAGCTTTATAAGGAATGCCAACACTGTTTTTGCAGACTTGAATCCAGATCTCTTATTTTGCTGGTCTTTTTTTTTCTCACCTATTATTTTTTATTGAATAATGATTACATGTTGTAGTTCTGCATTTAGACACAGTACAAAGTAAAGTGCTCTGGAACAAGTCAGCCCTGGTGAAGCAGCAGCAGAACCTGACAATTTGTTCAAAAATAAACGTGGGATTTTTAGCATTAGCCTTCAAAAGCATGGCTTCCTTTAGAGAAAGTATTCCATGTAGAGTATTTCCGTGGAACAATATGAAAATTGCCATGCAGCCAGATTGCTTGTTCTGATTAGACTCTTCGGTTGTTCTTGGCATGCTCTCTGCATCTCGTTTTGACCTTGCGCTCAATGCCTCTGTGTGCCCCTCAGGCAGTTTATCCAGGACTATACTGCCGTGTATGATCACCGGGTTTTCAGCATACTAGAAACGGTGGCGGTCTTGGATCAGACGTTGGTTACCAGCCTGATTCCCACAATCACACAGTCTCTGAAGGATTCTGAGCACAAACAAGGTCTTGGAAGAAATGCTGCACAGAGGTTTGATTTTTATTTGTTTTTTGACTGTGAGCAGTAGAGGTTTATTCTCTTGAAAGAAAGCAATGTTAGGCAGCAGCACAGATGCTCAAAAATGAGTAATTTTTAACTGTCCAGCCAGAAGTCTCCCTTCGCTCAGGCCTTTCATGGTTTTAAGCCATGTATCCTTGCTAAATATTTTCAGAGATGTTTTGCTATTAGGGCTACAGACGTCAGTAGAATTTACGCGAAGCCCGATTGCCTCTGCTCACTACACTGTGTTGCAAAACAGAATCAAGAATTCCTGCCCCAAAGAATTTTCCTTTCGGTCCCTGTTGTAGTGGACTTTGTGGGTCATATCTAAAATTATGGCATAATTAGGTATGATCTGAGATGCTTGGAGAAGAAACACCCATGGATTAATTTCAAGAGTTGTCTCATAATATAAACGCACGAGGCTTGCGGGTGTCCAGGAACGGCCGGCTGCCTCTCCCTGACAGGCACCGCAGGCTCACGCTGGCTCCCTTTGCCCCCAAGAACTTCAGTCAGAAATATATGACCTGTGAATCCATTGGACATTAGGAGGAAATGGCACGTGAGCTGAGCAGCTCCGCACAGACGATGGCATTCCTGGGGGTAGATGCCGCGCTGAACTCTCAGCACCTACATAAACGGCGTTACAGAACTCCAGGACGCTCCGCCCGAGCCGAAGGGGCTCCTCCTGTTAGCTCTGCTGGCTGGGGGGCCGCCCGGGACCCTCCTGCGGGGCTGGGCAAGGAGCTGGCATCGCTCGGCGTTTCGCTGACGCACACGCTGCGGCTACGCAGCGCGTAGGGTCCTGGTCACGCCTCAGGCTGGAGAAGTTTCGAGGCGCACGTCGGCAGGGCCTGGGCTGTAAAAACCCAGAAGCCAGAGTTGCGTAAGAATATCGCTCATGAGAAGGTAGTCAACGGGTGTTAATGTTCCATTTAATGAAAAATGTATTTAACTCGTTTGTAATTATATTATTCACTTTTTATTATCCTCTACCAACAAATACATTTACTTTTATTTAAGGGAATTCACCCAAGGGCAGACTGAAGTAGAATTATATGCAGGAATTTCATACTACCTGCTTTTAATCTTTCGATAATGTATTTCATAGCCAATTTTCATATTTTTTTATACTGTTGTTACGGTAAAATTCATCCCTTTATCTAAAAAATATGAAAAGAAGGCAAGTTGTTTGAGCTTCCTGTGAAGAGCTAAATTTCTTTTAGCTTCATCACTTAACATTATATGTTTTCTGTTGTGGATGTTTTGTATTAATAATTGGTATTTAGAATGTGCTCCGTTACCCATCAGTCTAAGGTGATCCATGAGCATTTTATTGTAAGAACACTAATAACCGATTTCCTCCCGTCACTCCTGGCCACTAAATAACATTATATTAACATGTTCTGTGCAGTTATTGTAGACGTGAAAGTGCAAACCCATACACATAAAAGAAACAAAGTTCAGAAGTTGCATTAAATGCTTACAGTGGTGACACCCAGTGTTGTTATTGCAAGGAACTAGTATGAAAACTGCAGTGGCGTTTGCTCAAGTTAATATTTCATGAAAAAGATATATAATTAGAATAGACCTAAATGTCAGAGGCAGTACTTTAACAATAATTATATTGTCTTGGTTGGAGAGTATTAGAATGAACTTAAGGTGAAAAGTCTCATCAACACATACGCACTCTTCTGGAAAATCCACTTGAGTGACAGTCCCCTTCTGAATTCCAGGTTTATTTTAAACCAGTCATTGCCCTTTGTCGAGGAGGACGGTCTAAATCTGCGTCAGTGCCGCTCTGCACCCTGGTGCCAGTGGCTCACAGCACTCTGCCGGAGCATGACTCACAGTGAGATTTCTTATGCAGAAATCAGACAGCAAAGATGATGAAGTCTGAATGCCAATCTCATCTAAGCCTTGGAAGATCCACGTTTTAAAATTAAATATATATATAATATATATTTTTCACAGCATTTTACTAAACAAGTAGACTTCTAAACATGTTCACTACGCTTGTAGCCATAAACAATGAAATCCTTATTCTTCTTCCAGCCTGGCCATGCTAAAAATTCACAAATTCACAGCAAACAAAGCAGTTGAATAGCTGGAGGGTGGGAGGAGAAGCTACTGTGTTTTAATATCCCAATATGTAAACAATGTGTTTGGGAATTGTGTGCTTTTAATCCTAGGATGTGTGAGATTGTTTAAGTAACATGTTCCATTCTTTTGTTTTTTTCCAACAGAGAAGCCTATAAAAGACTCTTATCTTACCTCGCAGAGGCTGGGCGAAATGAGATACAAAAACTGGAAAATGAGACAGGTTAGCAGGGTGCTGGTGATTAATCGTTCCCTCTCGGATGTTCTGACACTGTCGATACCTAGAACCGCACGCTACGACACACTCACCAAGTTCTTCTTTACAATGGCAATACGGGGGGGGGGGAAGGGTTCCCCTCAAGTTGTCTATTACTTGTAATACTTTCAGGGGTATTTGAATATTGTTATGCATCTGAAGTGTAGTGCTCAATCTACTGTTGAATGGCAATTGAAAGATACAGCAAATTTACTGTATGTTAAACTGCCTATATATGAGCAGAGCCTCTGTTGCAACATATGAGGAAGGACTGCAAAGAATCAAAGTAATTTCACAACTCTGTTCACATTGAGTGAGACCTGACCCTCTTAATACCCTACTTCTGAAAATCTTATTCAGTAAGTTCTTGAGAAAATCATAACTCTGTCATTTCTAATTTATTATTGTAGTAGAATGAGAAAAAACTGTGATCTCTAGTACTGAGCTTGTTGCATGCAGCGCGCATTCATCAGGAGCTGCACCAGCATGCTGGAGCTACCGTTTGTTAGGAGAGGGCTTGTGTACACGGTGCACAAAATGTCTGTCTTAACCCTCCACCTGTATTAAAACATTAAAGTCTTTCAGACTCCTTCCAGTGTAAAATTTTTTCTGTTGTTATTATGGGTAATATAAGAAAAGGTAGGTTCAGATTTCCTGTCCTCTTCAATACCATTTTCTTATAATTAACCCATAATTTGCAGTGACCCCACTGTAACCTTTTTATTAGTCATGATACTGTTAATTATCCATTTAACTGAGAGGAGGTGAAAATGATCTGAGAAAAAAGAAGAGAGGACAGACTTCTAAAGAGAATATTCATTTGGGGAATTTATTCCATTTGATCATAGGCTAGTAATTATTTCTGTTCGCCTGCGAAGTTGGATCTTTCAAATATTTTGCTGTGTTGTGGATTATCTTCTAGGTCTTTCCAGGACAGGTCTAGCTCTGTAACTTTTTCTCCTGTTTGATTTCTAAAGTTCTCAGGAAACTGCCATTAATGCCTGTGGTATGCACAGTTTTCACTTCCCTCAATAACCTGTATTTCTGCAGCTATTTACTGGACTTTGGGAGCGGTAAGTTTGCCCCTAATGGCAACACTGGTGAACAGGCTGCTTACTTTCCAAGTTATTCAGATTTTAGTTTTACGATATTAATGGGAAGGAAAGGTTATTTTTGTGTCTAACAGCTCCACAAAAATCCCTAAAATCTTGTTCAGAGCAGCTTCTCTTTTGTTACAGTAATCTTATCAAATCGAACTAGATAATCTTTTTGCCCAAATCAGCCATCGTTGCTTCAGATAATGCAGGAACTAAAAGCCTCTTTAGGCTGCTTAATAGTGCAGAACATGGAGGGTCTTTTCATTAGGGAGGTGACTTACTGAACTTGCATTGTAGCTTCTTGTAAGCTTCTGTACCTGGGAGGAGTTTTATTCGTCTCAAGAGGATTGTGCTTGTAAAAAGCTTTTTAAAAAATAAATGAGTAAAAAAATAAACACCTCTCCAAGAGAGAGTAATAGGGATGTCTTCGAAATTTGAGTCCTACCACACAGTAGATTACAGAATGGATGTCTGACTGTAGTGTTACTTCCTGAAAGTAAGACCTTTGACTTTTAAAGGATAGAGCAGATATAATGACAAAACATTTAATGATGTGTTTAGTAGACTGTTGAAGACATATTTAATACTCTCTGTAGTGGTTGGAAGTTTCTGAAGAAGAAACAGAGCTTTATGTAAATGTGGAACAGCTCCTGATGCATGAGAAACTAATTTAAACAGTTTGGAAATTATAATTCTTCTCTGTCAAAAAGTTAATGCAAACAGAAATAAATCACTTTGCATCGTATTCATCAACCACCGCCAAATGGGCGCTCTGGTTTGGTCTAATTATTTGGTATGGACATTTGCAGATGTGACTGACAGTTCTGATAATACTAATGAGACGAGGGCTTGCGGAGTGTTAGTCTAGACTGACTTACCAAGTATACACCAAAACAACAGCCACGTCAGTGGGTTAGGAGAAAAGAAGAAAGTGCTGAATTTAAGTACAAGAAAGAAAAAGCAAAGACTGAAAACCACCATGAACTAAAAGAAATTATGTATTATGTCTTATTCGATGCTGTCTGTATAAAGGCTACTTAGGACACTGAACTGGATTTAAATTAAACCTTTCTATATTATTTTACATAGGCACAGTTTGGTTTAAAAACAGTACAGATGTCTGGCTTCCTCACACAATGCATGGAGAACTGCTTAAACTAAAGAGCAGGAGATCCTGGAAAGCTTTTACATTGGCTGCTGCCACTGGCAGGAACAGTTCGTCTGCGTATCGATGCAAAGTCTGCCTCTTCACTTTGCTTAATAAATGCCAGGACAGAGCCTCGCCGTAATTCGGGTAAAGAGCGAATCTCAAAATAAGACTTCCACCTACTGGTGAGCGCTATCCTTAACCTCTGGCAGAGGAAGGGAACTGATCCTCTTGATTTCCCCTTCTCCCTCCACCAGCGACTCATCCCCATGGTCTTGTGCAAGGTTGCACTTGCTGGCCATGGGCTGAGGTGTCTGTGCTGGACCCCGTACGCAGAGTAGGAAAAGGGTGAAAGCAGAAGCAACTCAGCTCCGGATTCTGCCAGGGATCAGTAGCCTGGTGGCAGGCAGCTTGGCTCTGGGGCAACTGAAAACATCACTAGGGTTTAGCCATTTTTTTGTGTGCTCTCAGAGGCTTGGAGCAGCAGCACTTCTGAGAACCCCGCCTGGGTCCTTCCGTCCTGCCCACGCACGCGGCTGTAGAAAGCGATGCTGACCGTTGGCCTCCTGTCTCACAGGAGCGCTCGGTACTAACGGCGGGCTGCAAGGCAAACCAGGGTTGGGTGCAAGACGATATGCTACAGAGACACCGAACGTCGCCATAAAGTAATGCCCTGGTTTTGCCTCGTATCGGCTCCTCCTTTGGCCTCCATTTTTGTAGCAGTAGGGCAGCATTGTACTTCTTGGAAGGGAAGGGCCTCTCACAGCATGTTTAAAAGTAACACTGCTTGCCAAGGTGGACATGCACTGCACTTGTAGCTTCCGTAACCAAGGGTGAAAAGAACCTGAGAACAGGTTGCAGCTAAAGTTCCTAATGAAATTCAAAGAAACTTCAACATACACACCTGGGCTTAGTCCTCTTCCCCTTCTACAACTGAAAAGTTGGTGGTATGAAGCCATTTTGAACATGAATTAATTAATTACTGGCGTTCGTATTAAATCTCAGTAAGCTTTTCCTTCCCCCACGCCTGTTGCGTGCTCCATGCCCGGCGTCTCCTTTCATTCAGTTACACTGATAATGGTGACAAGCGACCTGGTTAAAGGAGGACAGCAGGCCAGAGCCCTGTGACCTTTTTCTGTGCAGTGCTCATTGGCCAGAGGACTGTTTCGGGGTAGCAGTGGGTACAGGACTATTACGCCCTTTTCTTTTTGCCATATATAGAATTGCGAGCTGAATAGAAAGTATTTCATTTTTATATTTTCCCTATTCCAGGATTCAGGGTGCTGCTCACCCCCGACCCATTATCATCCTGGCGCTGTGAAACAGATGTCCAGCGCATTGTGAACAATGGCAGGGAGAGGGACGTCTGGCTTAGCTTTCCTTTCGCAACCTTAGAATGACAACTGAAAAAAAAGACACCTCCTGCTCAAAATTCACACGCAACTTCCATTAGTCCCACAAAGCTGTCCTTCTATTTTATAAGAATTTCCCATTTGTTATTGTTATGAAAGAGCGGGAACATAGTAATTTAAATTAGCCCTTGCTTTCATTTTCAATGACAAAAAAAAAAATGGGGGGGGGGAAGGCACTTGTTTCAATAAAAGAGCTTCTGAAATAGAAAAATTTACACCTTTTATGCTGGAATAGAGCAGCAGACCTACGGAAAGAATAAGGTTCTGCATATCTGTTGTAATTGCACGGAAGAGGAGCTGCCAATAGCGTACACTACTTACAGAGTCATTTAAGGAACTTTGATAACTGTCCACCTAAATGCAATGTAATTCCCTCAGGAAACAAGAAAAGAGGTTTTATTGTGCTCTGTTTTTCCTTCTTTCAGTAGCTTCTGAAAATTATGTATGCATGGGTATTTTCAGTTTAATCATATTTTATAATTTTTAACTATTACTTAAAACACAAATTCAGTGTAATCAGCCCATCTGTTAGCAATGGTTATAAAATTATGTTGAAGATTAAAAATCTGATGCAGTGTCAATATGTCCTAGCATAATTAAGCTTGTTTTATGATGAATGACTAGGATATGGCTTTTGTCTACTTGAGCAGCTTTAAAATGGTAAACCTTTTGTAGACTGACTTAATGTACAGACTGTGTATGAAACAAACAAAAAACCCCCAGTTACAAAACTCAGACCCTGTAGGCAGAGCTGCAGTGTCTTTGCAGGCCTTGGGAAATGCCAGCAGTTCCATGTCACAACCAAATTCACTGCATTTTTCAGTCCGTCAGACACTGTCTTGGATCTACCTTCCTCCCTGTAGAACGTCACCCACACAAGCATCAAAAATTCAAGTTCGCTGAACGCTTTGTTTAATTTAGAAAGGGGCAAGATGACCTGTGTGGGCACCGGTGGAAAAACCAGCACAGCACTCACGTAAATTGAGGATATGGCTAAAAGCACTCTGTTCTCCAGTACTTTCTAAGTAGTGCAACATAGCCTGATCTATTCCCAGCAAGAGTTAACATTTTAAGCATTTTAATTCTGGCATTACTGTGAAACAACTATATATAATCATCCCTATTGGAAAACCATTCTTCATGTGGACACATTTTTCCCCTTTAAAATGTGTCCTTGGGAGAATAAAAAAAAAAAAAAAAAAAAGCCCATTTTGCAAAAATAAAACTGTGTAAGCCCTTTATATAGTCTATGTGCTAAACTTCCCGCAGTCTTCCTCCCCTACAAACTCTGCCTGCAGATGAAGTGTTTTAACCTTGCCCTCTTAATTTATTCTACATTCTAATTTTCAATAAACAGATGCCGCCTCTTTTCGCGCTTGTTTCCACATTGTTCCACATTCTGCCTGGGTTGTTTCTGCATGTGTGAATATTCAATTATCTGTTTCTCCATGATGCTGCAACTGATGTACTAAATGTCTGTACAGGTTTGGGGGAGGGTAACCGGGGAAGGTGAAACTTAGAGGAAAAGGAGTTGCAGAAGTCTGAACTCTTCTGAGTGTCAGGTACTTTCCCTGAAAGCCGTGAAGTTAAGACGACAATCGTAAGCCACAACTAGAAATGCAAGGATTACAAACACACCGGCGCACGGAAGCAGATTTGCTGCACGCTGGCTCATAACCTGTGAGTATTTCTCCGGTCAGGGCCCAGGTGTGAGATGCTCAGCGGAGGCCAAAGGGGCAGAAGAGGCTGTTGGTGCCGCTGCTTCTGGAATCTGCGTCTGTTTTGGATGCAAAGCACAAAGCCGCTGATTGCCGACGCGGTTCTTTGTAGCTAGGAAGAGCTGATGACACATCTTCGGACTCCAAGGCGAAGCATGCGATAGGAAGGACCAATATTACTCTCTTATGGGAGTAAAAGGAGAGCACCTGCCAGGCGTAGAAGCGCAGAGGCTCTTCAGCGCAGCTCTCGCGACCTTGCGGCCCAAAAGCCGCGTTGCAGGTGCGAGAGCTTCAGTCAGTAAATCCATGGAAACGCAGAGAACGGCAGTGGCTTCCGCACTCGTCGGTTCATAACTGCTCCTGTGCTATTTGCTTGCAAGGACACCTCTTTCCTGAAGCGTAGTGAGTTCCAGTGGGTTGGTTGCAGCCTGCACCGTTCCCTTGCACGGTCCCAGCTGGGAACCCGAGGGACGCGTGGCGGCAGCTGCTCTCGCGCTGCGCTGATGCTGGTAACTGAACCATCAAGCGTGGAAATATTCTTCTTATGGGAAGCTGTAAAGCCCTACGGAAAAAAGTGAGCTAAACTGTATTTTCAGGGATACGTACCAAAACTGGTAAGGACAAAGGCTGGGCTCAGAGATTTATATTTGCCAAAAAAAGGTACAAAACTCAGGATGGCAGAGGCGGCTCTGGCGTTCCCACACAGCAGCCTGCACCCGGCACAGCTGCAGAAGCCCGGGCTGCTGGATGGAAAGATGGCGGAGCCAGGGCCTGCTCTGCTGCCTGAGGGGCAGCTGGCCCTCCTCTCCCGCCCCTGCTCCCCTCAGCAGGGACCCTCCGCCAGCGTGCGCTGCCTGCAGTTGCATCGACACCGGTCTCTTTTCTTACCTGGCAATAAATCGCCGGGTCTTGCCCACCTGGCAAGGGCTACGTGGCATTTTCTGGCTGCAGCAAAGCACCCCCGACAGTCCTGTAGGCCCTGCAACAACAGCAGAAAGACCCAGATAGGAAAGTGTGGCAGAAAAACTTCGGGGCTGAGAGGCTGCCATGAAGGACTTCTCTCTAACCAGCGAAGCCCGATGATGAAGAGCCAGAGCAGAATCCTGACGCTAGCAGGAATGTATGTGTTGTCCGGAGGCTCTGTGGCTGTGGCACCCTTCGCTAATCCAGTGCAGTCGCACGGCTGTTTAACGCTGCTGTTCACCAGTACGGCCAATGGCTGACAACAACTGGAACAGTGAAAGCATCGACAGGGCAGAACAAACACCCTGAATAACTTCAGTGCCGTACCCTCCTGCCTTGCAGTGCTTGAGCCAGGAGGCACATGGTGCTCAGCCCCCCCGAGCCCAGGCCCCCGTCGCAGCCAGCTCCATCGCCATCCCTCCCTCTCCAGGAGGAGCAGTTCAGAAACGACTTCATAGCGACAGCTGGGCTTAGCTATCAGGGCTGGGAATAAATGCCTCAAAACTAAGTTGAGACATACAAGACACGCTTTGCACTGCTGTCCGGAACCGCATGGGGCTTTCCAAAGGCTGAGAAATCAATTCTGCGCCCGGAGCAAGAGCTGGTCGCTCACCTGGTCTGCTGCCTCCAGGGTGAGGCTCAAAGCCCCAGGGATCTCTGCACACACCTTTGCAGCCACCCTCCTCTTGAAAACAAGACCTGTAATGTTTTGTGTCCCTGCAAGCCACACGTCAGTAGAACTTAGAATGCTTGCCAGGCTTGGGCCCTGCAGCCCACACAGGGCAGCACTCAGATTTTTTAAAGTGTAAATGGCGTGTTAGGAGAGCTCACCCTCACATGCTGATTTCCAGGAGATCGAAGGAATTAAACAAACAAACAAAAAAAACACTTCCCTGAAGCACAGCCTATACAGGTCCCATGCAGCTAAAGGACTGCCTGGGTGTAGGCTTGCTCGGGTGTGCAGAGGGAGACGTTGCCAGAGCTCGGTGTGCCTGGTGAAGGCCATGCAGCTGCAGCCCTGCTCTGTGCAACGAGAGCGAGAAAGCTCAGCAAAAAAAAAAAAAACCACAAAACTTTCTAACCTGAAAATTACTGGAAAAGGAAAGGTGATGCTCCGTGAGTACGCTGCCCAGCTGGAGATGGAAATGGTGATGAAGTTCCCCCCCGATCACCAACCAGACCTTAGAAGTTAAAAGATGCCTTTGATTTGGAAACACTGCTCACTGGACGAAGTTAAACCTGTTCCCGTCCAGCAAGCGCGGGCTACTGCTGCGGCGCGTTCCGCCCGTGGCGTTCGTGTTCGTGTCGGCAGGAATTTTGCAGGGCTGCTCAGATAGCACGGCGGCAAGGAACAGATCAGCAGGTAAAGCAGAGAAGTGCGGAGTAACCAAAAATCATAAATAAAGATTTAATTACATGCTTGGTTAATATTTATAAACATTGAAGTTGTTGTTAGATATGTAAATAAAAGATGGAAATAAGAGACAGGGGCTGCAGTAGCCAAGCAAAGCCAAAAGATAACAGGTTAGAGTATTTATTGTGAACTGGCATATGCCTGGAGTACGGAAGGGAGACACACTACATCAACTGAAAGAATAAATAAATAAATATTGACATTGTTCTACACCTGTTTAGCCTCCGGAGACCAGTGATTTGTGGGACCATATGTTGGACAAAATGAGACTGTTCGTTGATAATTGTAAATGTGGTGACCCCTTGCAAACTGGATATTAAAAATATTAAGTAAATGGCACATTTTAATTATACAGTAAAGAGGCTGTTCTCCACCATTAAAAGACTGCAGCTGTCAGGAGGAATCGATCATATGACAGAAGGCAACATTTATTTGATAGTAGACCTTGGTAAATGACAGCCCAAATGATCTTGAGATTCTCAGACAAACGCATTCAGTTCAGACTTGGGTTTATCCATGAGGCTTCAGCATCTTCATCTTCCAGCTGAGACAATTTTTAGCTGTTTCTCATATACTATAGGGCTTGTTTGTTTTTTATTTTTGTTTTAATCTGCTTTGCAAGATTTAAATTTCAAATGAAGTATTATTAAATGAGAACCTGTAAATGATGGAGTTTGGAATTGGAAGTCAACATATTTGTTATTCTTTTTGCCAAAGGTATTGAGTGAGTTGCATAATTACCATAGTATTATATCATCTTTGTCAACATAAACACAGCTTTCTGTCAGCTTCGAAAGTGCCACTGGTGAACAACTGAACGTGCAGACTCCAAAGAAGAGCAGAGCAGCCCAGGAGGAGCTGAGAGCATTCACAATGCCTCGAAAAAGCTGCATAAAGAAATGAAGTCGGGACAGGCAGCGAGCAGTCACCAGCAGAAATGCCAAACGCTCTTGCTTGTACGCTTCTGCGGCCGAGGCAGACGAGAGAAACTGCGGACAGTTTTCGTAGCTTCCTTCCTGCCTGCTGCGATCCGACTTCCAGATGCGTGAAGGGAAAGCAGCAGACTGATTGATTGTGGATTGATCCTCTCACTGCTCCAGAGAGACCCTTCCTTACACAGGGTTTGATTTTTCCCCCCCTCCGCTTCTGATGTTACGGAATGGGCGTTCTGCGTCTCACATTGTGCCGATCCTGTGGTGAGGCACTTGCAGAGTCTGAAGGTTGGGGCACGTGAAGTAAGGAGCTGGAAGAAAGCACGCTGCGATTCCGTTGGAAGCGAAGGGGAGCGTGGGCCCATAGAACACTTCTTCCTTCCCTTCCTTGCTAACATCCAGCACCTGCAGGCCAAAGCGTACAAAATATTTCAGGGAATCACCAAAGCAAGCCAAAACGTATTTGCTGGCACACACCATACATGCGTACCATCAATCCCAACAGAGAGGAAGTTCCAGATCATTTTTAGAGTGTATTTATGGATCCGGTGATCCATTGCTGTCCTTGTCACCCAAATCCTACCCTAGCTCAGGCACTCAGGAGCAGACAGGGACACTGGACCCTGCTTCCTGGCAGCAGAACAGGCAGCCATGCAAGTGGGGTGCTCTGCGCAGGAACGCTACTGTTTCCACAGAGTGCGAATCCTTTGTCAGCTCAGTGGTATACAGGGAGCGAGGGAGCTCTATCGAAGCTGGAAAGGCCAAATAAATGAATGACTTAAAGAAAATGGAAGATATATGGAAAAAGTAGGGTTTTGCTCCTTGAGAGCAACCTCAAATTCAGCAAATTTGAGGACAAAAGGGCTAGTTTTACTGGTTAAGGCCAGGCACACTGCCAGCAACGGAGACAGGGCAGCACGCGCCAAAGCGCCCGTTATACTCCTTTTCCCTTTAACGCGGGGACTGCCTCGGGCAGGCTGCCAGCGCGCCACCAGTTTGGGGATGTGGACAAATGTCCATTTAAGAAAACAAGATCCCAGGATCGTTTTCACTTGTCACTAGGTGGTTTTTAAACCCAGGTGCAGTACTGCAAAGTACCCGCTGATTATAAATGAGCGTGTTGGTGGAGTAGAGCCACCGCCTCGATCCTGGGCTGTTACTCCAGCTGAAGCACCGTATGGCAGCTAGTGGAGCCAGTCTGAATGATTTTTTCCAATAACAATTGTTAGGTAGGGTATCCAATAGTTTAGTAAACCAAAATTATACGACGACCAGGACATGGATTTACCTGCTTCTCTTGCATGATCTATTCTTTGCAAACCCACGCTAGTAAATATTCATTATCAGGTCAGCAGCTCGACATCTAACACATTCCCTTCTTATGCTAAGTCTAACTTCTAGTCTTATGGGACAGTTTGGAGGTTAAATCCTAAAACCCTTAGTTGGAAGCAAATGAAAATATTGTTTATCAGCAAAAGTGCTGAAACTGAGATGTAAACAAGAGTTTTTCTCTGTAACTGCCCCGCTGGTCACAAAGTGATGGCTGTGATGCAGATTTGCTTCACTCAGAGAAACGCAGAGAGGTAAGAATTTCTAGTTTCTGTACGGGAATATCTGAAAGCCATGGATCTGCAGGCAAGCTGCTCTTACACAAGATGAGAGAACAGAACAGTTTGTTGGACAACCTATTGCCTACAGCAGGGATCAAAAAACTTCCATTCAAGCTTTGAAGCAATAAGCACTAGGGCAGGTTGCAGGCTGACTGAACTTTGTCAAAGAGTAACTCGTTAACTCTGGCTGCTCTTCAGAAAGACAACTTGGGGGGGGGGGGGGGGGGGAAATGAAAAAAATCACAAGATGGGCTGAAAAACTGTTAGCCCATGCCCCATCATCCATTTCTGCAGCCCTTTTACTTCTGAACCTGATTGTGTAACCTGAGAATATATGCTCACTATTTTACCCAAACCTTGCCAAAGGAGAGACTCCTCAACCCTGTTTTACTAGAATATATTAGAATAATTGGATCTAATGGCTCATCTGGAAATATTTTTAATATCCACAGTATTTCCTCTGAAGTGTTTGTGCAGGTTCAGTGGCTGCATAAGAAGCATCCTTAATCTCTCCACTTCACATGCTTTTTCCTTTTTGAGTAACCTCTGTGCAAAAGGTATCCTTGCAAAATTATTGGAAAAGACTTTAAAAGAAACCTAAATCACTCACCTGGATACATGCCAAAGGCTCATTTGTCCAAATCGAATAGCCGCCAACCAAATATATTCTACCATTGTGGACAGCAACTCCAGACTCATTTTGACCTAAAGCAAAAAAGGAAATAGAAACCACTTTCAGTGTTTAATTAACCCTTTTAACACCGAATGTTGGAGTTCTGTAACACGGTGCAAATGCACTTGGCAGTAACTTGACTGTTTCAGAATTCACAGCGTGCAACAGTGAAGGTGAAGCGTGAGGGCTGTTCTTTGCTCTCCGCGGGAGCCCCGCACGGTGCCATCCGGAGAGACACCTCGGATGAGCAATAAACTGGGGCTGTGCAGGGGCCCATCTGCTGTCCCCTCGATGGCACGGGTTTTTGTACGTGTGTATTTCCTAGGTGGCAGGCGAGCTCTCAGCTCCTGTCACACACGCACCTCCAGACAGACACGTAGGCCAAGGGAGCCGAACGCCCCTCACCTGCTCACTCCCCTGTTCCTCCGGGTACAAGTGTGGTGAAAATGGCAGAAGCTGCTGTGCAAGCTCATTCCCATAGCGACAGGCTCCTGATCAACTTTGGAAGTTTTGAAGGATAGACACAGCCTTAAAAAAATCCACGCTACGCAGTGCAACAGACACATTAACCCTCTTGCAGAGACGCAAAGAAAGGCTTAGATGGCTTCTTAAGGTGCAGGCTGTGGAAACAGCCCACCAGGTCGTATCTGCGGAGAGGCTACTGTCTCACAGCATGTACTGGTGTGGGGTCAGCTCCAGAACCAGGGTGCCTGCAGTGCCAGCGCTTTTGCAGCTGCAAATCAGACGGTGTGCTTCTCAAAGGCTGTCAGTTCCTCCAGATAATCAAATAAAATAATCAAATGGAGAACAAAAGGGATATGAAAAACTAGTTCTGTTTGATGTGCAACTCCTCCTTTTTAATCTATGCCTCTCTCCCCCATGTCCGCGAGGTACTCCGATGGCCTGACTCAGAAACCACGCAACCCTTCTCCAGATCCCAGAGATTAAAAAACCCAATGCAATAACTTAAAAGAACAAAGTTGTCACTAGAGCAGCTTTTAAATCTACAAGGAGGAAAACGACATAAGGTGGCTGTCTTTTTTGTCAGACATTCATTCTCTGACGTGGTGTTTCTAGCTGTCCTGAGCTTCTAGTTAAGCTCCTACATTCTTTGTATCATTTTCAGCGGTAGATGTCAGAAATCAATGCCGTGCCAAATGGAAGAGGATGAAAAGTGAGGTAGGCTCAGTTCTAGGACTCCTATAGCAGTCTGCACTGAAACTTTCTGGCAGCCAGTGCTGTTACTAATTGGCCTCCAAGTCTGCTGCACAAGAGAATGGCCCCAACGTTAATGCTGTCCTGGAGATGCATCCTCTTCTGCAAAGCTGCTGGTGGTGCTACTCTGAGAATGCATCACGTGCCTGTCTCTCCCAGGGATTCCAGGAGGTAGTACATCTGGGAACTGTAGGAAGTGGTGGTGAAATTTGGTGGACCCCGTGGCAGGGACAGAGTTACAGTGCTTTGCAAGTTGCTACTTGATAGTAGCTACATGATAGTCAGGAGGAACTTTACAGATCCATAGCTAACCGAAATACTCAAGTCATCCCTGACCTGACAGAATTCCAACAAAGACACCTCCTTTCGGGTAATTTATTAAGAAGATATTCCACAGAAATAAGGGATGGTTAATAGAATTCCATGCTCTATAATGCCAGCAGGAAATGCTACAAAACGATACCACGGTAGAGATGAATCTGTCTGTTGAACACCAAAACAAGGAGCTAAATCTATCAGTCCAGGCAAGCTTTTGGAGAATCAAAAATAACTACTGGTAATACTATGACAAAAAATTTTTGATTGCTTAATTAAATTACATTTATGTGCACCTTCTTAAAAATGTATCCTACAATGTCCCAAGACAAATGTTTTGTAGAACACTTGATTACTGTTCTGTCATTCAAAGTGTCTTGTTGGCCAATGACACCCCTTAATCAGAGGCAACTGAGGCAAAGTCGTGGAGTTCCACACACTAAAGGCATCTAAAGGGAACAGAATTGACATTTTATTCTAATAGTAGTGACTTTCCTCTTTTGGTGTACAATACTCGCCTGTCAACATGTTGAAGCTGCAACGCGTCCATTGGTCGGCATCTATGCTGTAGGAGTCTATGTGCCGAACCAGGATCCGATCATTGTTGTAGTCCAGATCATTCCCACCTAACACGTAAAGTTTCCTTTGGACGGCAGCCATGGAGTGATACACTCTCCTCTGCAGCATTGGGCTACGGCTTAACCACTTATTCTGGAAAGGCAAAGACAACTTGTCTCAGCACTGCTCAGAGACGTACCTCTATTAGCAGTACAACAGCAGCAGCATGCTAGTGGTGTTCCCCTTACCCTTGGCCAGAAATCACAAGGGTATATGCTTGTGTTGTCCATATGTTAAAGATGCACGTTGGTTATAATGCTGACTAGACATACTGGACTTTCAACATGTGGTTTACAGTTCTCACATTTAAATTCATTAATTTAATAGTATTTCTTGCTCTGTATTTTTTCTGTTTAGCTCATCAGGTTTCAAAGCTTTTTTTCTTCTTTATAATTCAGTAGCAAATCCTCCTTAAGCAAGACTATTAGATGTCTCTTTTGTATAGAGTGCTAAAATTATCTGTACCAACTAGTTCTGTTAGGAGAGGAGAGAGATTCTTCTACCTTTCGTTATTCAGAAGCTTATTTGATCTTATCCTTGGGGAATGAAGCAACAGGGAAAAACAATTTCCTAAAGAATCTGCTCAAATGATTCATGAATGTGGTTTCATGCTAACGCTTTATTTGTGGGCACTTACAAAGTAACGTCCTTTTGCATATTTTGCTTCCTGGTTAACAATGTTCAAGAATTCTACCTGTTCAGGGGAGGGGCAAGAGGATACAGAAGAAGAGGGATGAAAGGACAGTATTTTAAACCTAAAAAAAAGAAAAAAAAAATGCTCCTGCCACACTTACCAAATCAAATAACCTGGCAATGGATGAGATTAATTTATTTAAGTGGAGGAAGTTAAAATCTGTGAGGAAATTCTTTGCGCTACCTGTGCTACCGCTTGCGGTAACTCGAGAGCCTCTAATACTGCTGCCTTTTAACCTCCACAACGTACAGCTATACATTTCAATGCGTAATAGTTGAATATTAGGCATTAATGTTTGCATTAGTAGTCCAGTCTCTTAACACCAGACTATAGACACCATCTGCTTTGCAAAGCCTGCCTGCATCCCCTGATTATATCTTTAGCTTCCTCCACTGCCGTGCCTGCCAGGTGAGCCGCAAAGCGCCGCGAAGGCAAAGAAACAGAGGGGCCTGGTGGGGTCATTTCTAATAAGCCAGCGTGTGAATACTAATCAGCGGTGGGGAAGCAGAGGTCACCCCAGCCGGCTTGTTGGCAGGTAGCTGTGTGCTCTGTGGCAGATGGCAGGCATTATCGACTCGCCACAAAGGCCTCGCGCAGAAGCAAGCGCCGGTGCTGAATGATAGAGTTATTGAGATTCTGTGCGAGATGCAAGCAGATGTGATGGTTTCCAGTACCCACCGTAAACAATATGCCAGCAGAATTTTTAAAAAGAGCCTGTGTGTACAAACACGAAGCGGCCCTCATTTGAAGAATGCGAGCGCACACTCCCCCTGTAACTCTTCGCACGCCGGGCCGGCTTTCTCGCCGTCGGCACGGCACGCTGCGTAGCCCTGCCACTGGTATTCTGGGGTGCAACTGTCACGTCAGCAAGCGAAGAATCAAAGCAAAGGATGCACAGTAGAGACATGGTATCTAAATGAGAGTGTCCCCCTCGTAAGTGAAATAAGGTCGCTGCCTGTAACTACTACTTGGATTTAGGACAGAACCAGCATTTGTACGATCGATGCATCAACCTGCACCTCAAAAAGACAGAGGCAGGTGCGTCACTGCCTGCTTTCTGCTTCAGGACCCGCACATGCTATGCTTTAAAAAGTCAGTGAGAACCACACAGAAGTATCTCCTGGCACAATCTGGTTCCAAATACAGCAATCAAAGCCCCTATCCGACAATCAGAAAAGTCAATACTCTTCCACGCGGGTGTAAATCAGGCTATGCAACTCTGATTGCAAGCTTAGGACTTTTAATTCCTAAGACAAGCAAGAGGGCATAACCATGCCCTAACCCCCTGAAATGGTTACCGAGCCATGCTAACCTAATCAAAACACATACATAATGTATGAAATAATCCCTAAAAGATATTTTAGGTGCTTGGGTAATGAAATGATAGGCACCCTTGCAGTCAGCAGAATAAGTCACGGCCAGGTAGTACAGTTCTGAAAGTACGCAGAAAACAAAAAGCCCGTCTGTGCAATTCAAAACAGAAATGCCAATGACGAGGAGCAGTTTTGTGACACTGATTTTGAGTATACTCTGCCCAGGGCTGCTGGATTACAAAAAAATGAACAAGCAAAATAAATACTGGTAAATACAGGGGATTTAAAGCATATTTCTATATTTAATCTCTTTCCAATGCCTACAGGCTTAAAACACATAATAAAAAGTCGGGGTCTCCGTTACTCTGTTAAACTTGCACATCAGTACAAAGTGAATTTAAAACACTAATTCAAATGGTCAGCACTTGTAGCCTTACAAAATTGTTGTATATATTTGCTAAGAGACCTGTTTGAAGCAAAACATGTGAGAAAAAAACACACACAACACAGACACCCACCTGCTTAGGATCATAGACCATGAGCCTGTTTTGATACTGTGCGGTATTTGTTACTCCTCCTATGAAAGAGTTTATACAGGTTACATTTTTTTCATATAAGCAAAACGAGGACCAAGGTCAGGTGCAGCCAAATAACCAATTCCAGGGTTCATTTGCTGACATAATTACATTGCATACCACCACTTATGCTTACATTCCACTGCACTTTTTAATCTGGTGACAAGGTAATAAGTAACACATTTGTCAAACATCTAGAAACAGAAAACAGCAACAACAAACACTCCCCCCTTCCTTTGTAAAGCTAATTCTATGGGCTAAAAACGAGATAAAAACTGATCTGTTTATAAATGAATGTGCATTCAGCCGCCATCAAGACGTGAAGATAAAACCCAGCCCTGGTTCAAGGAGCGTGCGGTGTGAGGAGGAGGAGGAGGCAGGCTTGCACCAGAGAGAAGGAAGAGGTGGGAGAGGAGCTCTGCCTAACCAGGAGCGTGACATGGGACACCACGGCCAGCTGGAAAGCACAGCGCAAGCCTGTGCAACTGCACTCACCTATACATTTGAAGGTGATTCTGTATTTAGTCTGTATTACAGAGAGGACATCTCCTCGTCTGGTTGTAGACTTATGCTGGGGGGTTCCTCCACAGTGACCAGAAACAACACTACCATTTAGCATACGTACCTTTCAATAACCTTCAGAAAGCAAGCTATAAAGCACTCTGCTCCAGGCTTTTATGAGGTGCAACCCAAGTAGATGCCACAGACCACATATCTACCTCAACACAGTGTATGTTTAATCCCCGATCATCCTGTACTCCCTTGGTTTTAAATGGCAAATGTCACCGACTAAGCCAGTGGAAAAATTCTTCAGTCTCCAGTGTGCAATCTTACCAGTGTAAACACGTTCTTGAGTGTGCTCAAGCCTCCTGGGGACATGGTGCCACTGCAGCGCTGCAGTTCCCCTCTGCCACCACCCTGGGCCCATGGGAAGCTGGGACCAGAAATAGCACCTGCAAGCTGCACCTCACCTTTCATCCTACCAGAAGGTCTGGACTTAGCTAGGGCACACCACTGGCCACGCTTACTGTCCAACAAACTTTTTATATTACAGTTTTAACAGCATGTGCCAATGACAGACACAATCCACAGCAATGAGAGGAAGGAATTTGATCTGTCATCACATTTGTTTATGCTTCACTTCATTTCAGACAGCAGCGGCAGAGCTGCTTCCATCCCTGTCGGCTGAGCTATGGCCCAGTCCTACTAATGCCAATGTTTTGGGGTATTTTTTCTTTTATCCCCAACCAGCCTTAACATGCCTCCCTGCCAGGGAATCCTCTTTTTGCCAGCCTCCAGCTGCACCGAGGGCAGCATTTTGGTTCAGAGCCATACCGTGGTTTTGAAGTGACTCCCCCACCTCTCACACATCGTTCCAGGCTGCAGGGTGGTACTGGTGTGCATTCAAGTTAAACCAGAACCTCCACTCCAGATGTGCACTAGTTGTGCTCCAGTTCCTAATGGAAGCATAAGGCTGTGAAATAATAACTGGTCTTTCAGATGGTTTAGTACCACCTGAGTGCTGGGAATGTTTGGTCCAGAGGCCCAGAACAAATCTAGTCCAAAGCAAAAAACCATGAACTGTACATGGAGTAGGTACAGAGAACTGGGCACCTAGGCTTTGTCTGCTGATCTGCTCCTACTGGGCTGAGCTACTTGCTAACACAGCCGTACCCTCTGATCAGACAACTCGAGTGAGGCGAAGACTCTCATCGGTGGGCAGCAGAAACTATGGACAAATCTATTCAGGAATCTTGTTTTCAACCGCCGCAGCAGGGAGGAACAGCACCGTTACCCGGGCGCACCTCTGCAAGCACCAGCCTGCGCGGGGGCCCCTGCACGCGGGCGGCAGCACAAGCTCCCACCTCAGAGACGCTTGCAGGCTACGGGACAGCCGAGACGAGCTGCAGCCTTTCCAAGCTGGTTCCGTCACACTATGCCACACACTGCTCATCAGGGCACCTGCGAAGCACACACGCGAGAACACGCTTTGGAAAGTGATGGCTGTTCCCATATCTAATCTCACAATCTGCTATTTGTCTCTACACCGTTGTGCAGCCTTCGCAGTGTTAGTGGCCGTCAGCCGTATGCACAAAACAATCTTTTCTAGTATCTGTTTTGTAATTTGATTTTCTTTTACATAGTTATTTTCACTCCTAGCGTCATGTTTAAAAATGAGATGTCAGATTAGTATTTTTACAAATAAAAATCATACTTATTTGGATGATTACCTCCAGAATGTTAAACTACAGGAAAGCATTGGAAACACAATGCTGGGTCATGTATTTCCATTCAGAAAGGACACCTTAATTTGGGGTGAAAGATGTGGAGGAAGAAGAGAAAGAAGGGGGTTGCTTCCTTGCAAAATAATGAAATAATCCAATAAGCAAAATTATTTGCCTCTCTTCACAAAGAGCCCCTCATATCAAGTACGCAGCTTACATTTTTTCCCCTGCAATATTGCTCATCTGTGGTGTTTTATCATTACATTCCCTTCACATACCGCTCTTCACTTTTAGATTAATCTGCCAAAATGAGATGCTAAGGATTTGCATACAGATTTGACTACACAAAAATAGATCTGGAATTAATAACAGTCTCTATATGTTTTAATTTCTTCTAGACTGGAGTACCCTTGCCTCCAGCAGTATTCTTGGCTTTGAAAGTCATCAAGCTGATTTGTCTGCTCTTAGGTTATGATGCCACATGCTGCTACACTGTCCCCTGCAATCAAAGTGCTCGCAGAGATAGATTCCATGCCTTCCCCTAACAAGTATATTTTATAGATTGGCAGTTTTGATCTCCCCTCCCCAGGGGGATAATCTGCATCTTAACAGGTTTCTATAGATACATCTGTCATTAAATATGCCATCTTATATCTGCATCAATTTTCAAACTCAAGTTTCTCCTAACTTTGAAGTGCTATAGCAAAAGTTTAAAATTTTCTGCCAAAATTCAGATTTAACAAGTCTGCAATGTCCCCTTGAACTTTTTTTTTTTTTTTTTAATACTCCAGGCAGCTGGGAAAGGGCAAAAGAAGAGCAATATGTCTCCTAAAAAAAAGGAAAAGGAAAAAACAAAAATTTAAATGGTACTAAAAATAACACATACTTTCTCAGAAAAAAAAAAGAGGGTAACTCTGAGATAATTTCTTACACTTCTCTGCAGTGCTTTCTATGAGGAAAGGAGAGGAAAGGCAGGGAGGCATCGTAACTACATTTCAAAAGACATATTTAAAAATACACACCATGCTATTTAATTTTATGTCAAGCAATAGCAGCTAATGTGGTAGTAACCCATCAGTTAATGGAAGAGAAAAAAATGTCTGGCTGGGTAAATGACGGAAAATTTACGGTTTGGTCAGCGCTCGCTGGGTTTTATAAACAGAGCCACGATTGCACCACTTTGACACAAGCGGCTTGCTTTGAGGAGCAGAGTTTCTGGGAGGCAAGGAGCACCCTGGGGAGAAGTCTGTGTCTTTCTTGCTCTTACAGACACAAGAACGCACTCTCTGGAAGCCCAGCATCTAACCCGTGGCCCTACAATGTTTTTCCAATGCCACACTCACTGTGGCTCACTCCCTTGCAGGCTGTAAACCCTGCTTTTTAAGCCCTCCAAGACCCATAAGTTCCCCACTCCTGCAGCAGTGCCCCTCTATATGGGGAAGTTGCTGGAGGAGTCCAAGACCCAGAAATATCCAGGGTTCATTACAGCCCCCCGAAGAGTCCACAAACTGCACTGAAAATCACCTTCAATAAAGACACTCCCAAGAAGAGAAGGGTGGCAGGCAGCAGATTCCACACCATTTTCCTGATTGGAAATTTATAATCTGTATTTATAATACTTCCTAGTAAGACTCCCATGTGACTTCAGAAATCTCATCCAATCTAAATCTCCCAGAAAATCTCCCAACTCTTTCTGAAGTCCCCAAGCGCGAGGCTGCATGCGCCAGCCCGAGTTCATTGGGAGAGGTGTAAACCCACCTGTTGGCAAAGGGCTCCCACGTGCGTTCCTTCCAGCAAACCCAGGGAATATACAGAAACTCATGACACGTGCCCCAAGGTGCTCTGCTATTTTAAAATAGAAATCTCTCCTCTCTTACGCGGCTGCGTGTTAAACACAAGACCCTCCTTCCTCCAGAGGCAAGCCCGCTGCCTTTCTCTTCAGCCAGCCTGGCTGCAGTGAGGCCAGCTGAGCTGGGGCATGTTCTCCCACCCTAATGAGTCCCCTGGAAGACACCAATTTTATAGGCATTTACTGAGGAAAAGTTTTCTTCTCCTCACAGCAAACAGCATACTGATAGTAAGGTAATACTTTTCACCCCGAGCCACTTGCAAACTGAGAATAATTCTCCAAGATACGTGATCTCCACCGTCTCCTTGGTCAGAATCTCCACCATTAGGGAAAAAATGATAACAAAAAAAAAAAAAGAATCTTGAATTTTGAAGAAAAAGCTCTTAAATACGAAGCAACTGTATAAGGTCGGCTTGTTTACCCCCCCCAAGTCGAGTTTCCACGTGCATGTCAAGATGTGACTTTAGCTGACACGCCTGAGGTCAGGCAAACTCAGACCTCTGCGAAACAACAGCATAACACTTTGCTTTAGAGAAGATTTCTCCTGTGCTAATCTCTGGGGCACTCGAGGCGAGGGGGGGCCTCACTATCCCCAGCTGCAGGTGCAGGAATGGCCCAGAGCGGAGCTGCCTGGCAGAGGTTCCGTGCCCCTTTTGGTCCCAGGGGCAGCACACCTGCATGGGAGGAGGAGGAGGAGGAGGAAGAGGGTTAGCGGCATACACAAAAGCAGGTCTTCAGATCTGCGTGTGCGCGCCACGGAGGATGTAGGGAAACGGGCACAGTTCAAGTTCTCACTCTTATGGAAAATAGTTCCCTGCTTCTATAGGGAATGCTTGTTAGTAATGTTGAACTCCAAAGGGTTTGGTGCATTTTGTTTCTCTTTCACTCAGATACTTCGCTTTTCAAGCATGTGGCATGCAATTCATTTGTGAAATGGGTCACGGTGTCACATGTTAACTGGGGCCTGTAAGATTCATCTTTCTATAAAATTTCCAAACCATCTGCCCGATGCTGTATTGTCAATACAGAGAACTTATTTTAATGAATTCTCATCTACTTTTTAAAATAAGAAAATAAAATAAAACACGAGCTGTGAAAATATAAAAAAAAGATGAGAAAAAATAAGGACACAAATATAAAAAAATATGTCCCACAATGTATGGAGCCCAGAAAACTTGAGAGCTGAACCTGCTGGAGGGTCCGACTAGTTCCAGAGTGCGGAAGGCTCCCTCTGAGCCCTCTGGCAGGTTCAAAACCCAAAGGGGTGGTGGCAGCTCAGGAGTCCCTCTGTCACCTGAAACACCGGCCACCATCTCTTGCTGCCAGCACGTAAGCACATTCTGTTTAACACGCTGCCCTTCCCTGCTGCCTTTGCCATCATTTTCTGCTCTGTCCTTTTGGATTCCTTCTCGTATTCGGCCCAAACAAGCAGCAAAGTAAAGCCAACAATGAATCTCAATAATCACAGAAACCCCCTAAGTCTAGTCAGCATTTGATTAGCAAAGCCTTTAGAAGACAAGGGGCTCTAGCAAGGCGCTGATGCTATGGCTATAAAGTAAGTAAATGGTCTATGATGGCTCCCTCCACAAGTATAAGGGCTAGAAACTTATAGTAACACTATTTAATTTATTCACTTACTAAAAAAAGGGGCACATTTTCCTGGCTAACTTGCCAGCTGGTAGTAGCAGACTGACTTTGAGAGCTCTTGCTGATGACCTGTATTTCCCAGAAAAAGCAGCAGGGATACAGCTCAGAAACATCCCTAACTCAGACTAATTTTTTAATTACTTAATTTTAGGCCACATACTTCAAAATTAGGTTCCCTCCTGCATCACTGATTACTCTTATGCTAACACTTCATATTTGATGACGAACAGTGGATTTTTTCAGCAATGACTACTGATATTTTTGGAACAATAAAATACCTCTCTGCCCCTGAATACACACATACAGGGAGCTACATTCTGGCCCTAAGCAATTGATTAATAATAGAAAGCTAGCTACAGTTATTGCATCTCCATCTACTTTTATTTATAAAATAACTCTATTCAACACACAGAACCCAGTTTTCAATCTGAGTACATAATTCAGATCAATACCTTACTGAAGTATTGCATGGAATGCTCTCATAATTCATAACAACCTGTCAGAATCTAGCAACTCAAAACTCCTAAGCATTTTCTGAAAAACTATACAAAATACAACTGAAAAGTCCTGTCTGTCTTATTCCCCTGCCCAAACATTGTTCATTACTGTGACTTTACAACAGAAGTTATTTTGGTGGTATTTTCAAATATAAATGATACAGTACCGATAAAATATTTTTTGATGTTTTGCCCAGTTTTAAAGAGTTCATCTAATAGGATTCCACTTACCTCTTCTCCTGATTCTACAGCTGTATTAGAGGCACATCCACGAACAGAATATCACACTGCTTCATTATATAAACGCAGATAGTATTTAAACACACAGGCAGGCATTTCACTTGCGTAACTAAGCACATTAATTAATCCTTAGCATAATTTTCCCTTTCCTAGCATATGTGGAAAGCTTAAAAGTAATCTTCAACCAATTCCACATTTGACTTAAAAATCTCTATCAAATACTTCCTTAGGGTTTTTTTCGTACAGAAAAAAAAAAATGTTAAGAACAAAAATATTACTTTTTTTCGTGTACTGCAGCATGGACCACACTCTGGTGGATGTTTCCAGTGCTCCTGCAATGATTTTATATGAATATGTTTAACACAACTTCCTAAAAAGTCCTGGTTTTCATAAATACAGACTGACAAATGTAAACTACAAAAAAAAAGGGGGGGGGGGAGAAGGGGAATCAAGGCACAGCAGTAGTAGCATCCATGTATTTGAGTTGCCCATCACAGGCACACATCTCTCTCAACTGACAAGACAGGAAAGGTAGTGCATAACCAGGGTAATGCTCTGAATACACCCAGCTGGCACCCTAAAGCAGAAGCCTTGTTTCTGCACTGTACCTGGGTCTCAAAAGCCTACCATGTGCACACTTCAGGATTCACACACAGCACAAACTCTACAAGGCTCCTTCTATGCCAGTTGTTGAAGAAAGTCACCCAAAACACCTGGCAGGGATCTCGGTGATTTTCTGCATTCTGTCATGCTTTTAATTCTGAAGTTATTATCCATTATTTTAGCGCATATGTATAAAAATAGACACCTGCTACCTGCCCTGCCAATGCTTGGGAATCCGTTCCCATAAGACACTTCATCCATATGGGCAGAAAACTACACCTGCGAGGAGCTCCGTTAGCCTAAATGACATACTTTGATAACCATGGAATCAGAATCATTTAGATTGGAAAAGACCTTTACGATCATTGAGTCCAGCCGTAAACCCGACACTGCCAAGTCCACCATTAAACCATGTCCCTAAGCACCACATCTACACACCTTTTTAATACCTCCAGGAATGGTGACTCAACCAGTTCCCTGGGCAGAAGCACAGCAAAGGCCTAAGTAGCTAACTTAATCTTCCACTCACACACTATCGTTTCACCGGAGGGATCCCAGACTGTATTAAATTCCTCAGAGGGTATACACAGTGAAGATGGCAACCACCGAACATTTTCCTCAAGGGCTGGCACCATTTGCTCATTAACTTCCTTGATAAATATTACAGCTTTATAACCTTCTGTGACACATTTCTTACTAAAAAGTGGGGGGGGGGGTTCCTGTCAAATTTTCTGTAGACAGCACCTTGTTCCAAAGCAACTAATAACAGAAAAGTCATTACGAAGGTTGATGGCACAACGTCCTCAACTCCCATCAATGTGCACATGTAAAATAGAAAGTACATCAGACTGAGCTGCAAATGATATGGTAGTTTAAGATTACAAGGCCTATACTTTCATCTATCCGTGCCATAAAGCTATGATTACATCAGAGAGTCCTGTGCACTTGTTACGGACAGATCAGTGCCCGATTTCTAACGAAGGTCATCTTGGCCCGTTACAATATCCTCAAGAGCAAGTGGGAGCAGTCCACAGTCCTGCCTTCAAGCCCTGGGTCTACGCAAGCCAACAGGCACTTAACTCTCCATTTCGTTAGCAGGAATAAATGCAGTGGTACCAGATCATACTACAAAAACTGGGTCTTTTTTTTTTTTAGGAAGCACACAGAATTTCTCATCTGAAATTTGCTCAGAAGTGCATTATCATTTCAGTTCACTGTGATTTATGAATGGCGACGGGAGGTAGCACATATAATATATGCAGCTTTGAAACACAAAGATATTTAGCAGACAAAAAAATATTGTATAGGTATGCTATGCTGCAATACTTCCAGTCAGGCTTGATTTTATGCTTCAAGGCCTAAATCCTTTGAAATACCCATCTCCTAAGGCAAAAGTTATCCTAACATATAAACAAAAGAAGATTTATTAGCTTCATCTGAGACAGCATTTTGGTATTTTGTTAGTACCTCAAACTGTGTGAAACGTTTTCTACCTGATATCCAAAGAAGACCATCCACCACATATCCTGCATGGCACGAGAGCGATCGATCAAAGGACTGTACAAAGGTCCACTTGTTCTTCTTGGGGCAATAGCGCTCCACCGTAGGTAACACTTGACGCAATTCATTTCTGCCCCCTACGGCATAAAGGTACTCGTCCACTGCTCCCAGCACAAAGTGTTCCCGACAGTTCTTCATTGGAGCTATCTCAGCCCAAGAGTTCGTGCGGGGGTCGTATCGGCAAGCAGTTCTCACCGCACAAGTGCGCCCCGTGGAGTGCTCTGCCTCTCCACCAGCTACGAAAAGAAAGTCTCCCATGACGGCAACGCAGTGGTGGCTTCTCCCTACAGGCATAGGCGCTAGCTCGCTCCAGTTTGCGATCCCTGCGATATGAACGTTCTCTTGATCTACCGGATTGAAGTATCGCAGTTCCTTCACTTTACAGATTTCGCGTTTCTTCCCGCCAATGATGTAAAGAGTGTCTGACTGGAAGCGAGGTTTTGTCCTTCTGGTTTGCCAAACTGGCTGTGCATAGACACTCTGGTGATAAGCCAAGGCCTCCTTAATAAGTGCTGTCGCAGTTTCGCTAGCTTGGACAAGAGGATGAGAAAGAGCTACGGTATGCAGTGTATCCACATCCATAAGGCCAAAGCGGACATACTGGAGAAGTTCATCCATGTACTGGTAGCGGCAGTTGTGTTCCAACCACCTCACAGCCAGCTAAAAGTTGGAGGAAGGAAGGGAAAAACAAGACACCAATTATTTGTGTACAATTCTGACAAAATTTTGTCTTTTGAAAACTGTGCTTGCATTCCAAGAAGAGCTATATACTTGCCTCAGCAGTGATATCAATCAAGATGAAAAGTAGTTACGAATGCATGTGAGTCAACATAAAAGATACCTACTAAAACTCCACCTATAATATACATAAAAGCTTTGTATCGCACCACTCCCGCTAAAGAAGTTCTACAGCACTATCAGATAGCAATACCGCTACGCAATATTCTTGCTGGGCAGACTGGTAGTGATGCTATAGGAGACTGCAATATCCCAGAATCAAGCTGCTGGAGCAATAACATAAATGTAGGGAGACCATGGGCACACTAGAAAGAAAAGTAAGATTACGGTTAGATTATTAGAAAAGCCCTCTCCCCCCTCCATCTTTCATTCTATTTATGACAAAATATTGGAGGAATATATAACAAAATACATATTGAATCCTTCAATATTTTTTTCCTTCTGCATTTATTATATTCATAAAACGGAGAGAGGTATAAAGGGATCAGAAATTAAGCCAGAGAAGAGAGAAGAGGCTCTGCTGGTTTGGGACTGACAGAAAGCGGCGAGGAAGACTCTGAAATGGCTCAGCAATTGCAGCTGGTATCAAGAGCCAAAATTAAACATAGCCTTTCAATTACATAAAGCATACTGAATCCAGTTAGGTCTAAAAAGAGGCTAGGAAGGGCCTAAACCCCATCAAACTTCCTCAGGAAAATCACCCTCAGGCTCAGCTATCCTCTCAGACAGGTTTTCCCTTTAACCTCCGCAGGAGCTCTAAACCCTTCAACTCACTGCCTCATTTTCCACCTTTGGGTTTGTACTCCAGAGCTGAGGAAGGCCCAGGCGAACCCTTGAAACTGATCCATCCATACAGGACAAAAAGCAGTCTGCTACCTTCCTTTTCTCTTCCACTTCTGATGCATTTCAATACGTGTGTTGCAGTTTCCTCTTCTCTCAATGATAAAGTCTCTCAATCCATCTTGGGTCACGTTTTCTAAACCTCTGTTGCTTGGCTTACAGTTCCCTGTTATTGAAAGGAAATACCCCTCTTTCTTAATGTTTGCTGCTGAAAACTGGATAAAAACTTCCTCTTAAGGCTGTAGTAGTAGTGAATAGATTGGAAGGATCATTTTGATTGTAACAATCTATGCCATTCTTGTTTGTACATCACTACATAAAACTGTCAATGTACTATAACATTGCTGATTCATGTTTAAGCTTATGACTGAGTATTATTCTCACCTCTTCTTTGTGCAGAACTTCCAAAAAGTGTCTTGCTTTCCCTGTCATTATTGAACTCTCTGCTATTTACTTCAGGCCACTGCTCCAATCTGTCAAGATCATTCTCAATCCTAATTATCTTTTCAAATGTGCTTGAGGACCATTCTACCTTCCAATTGTCTGAAAACATAAACCTCATATTATTCCTTCATCTAAATCATTAACAAAGACATTGACTAGTTCTGCATGAGGACAGACTCCTCTGCTTGATCCCTCTTCTCGTCCTGACAAAGAACTTGTGGAGCCGGAGTTCCTAGTTTCAGCTAAAACCTACTGCCCTGCATTGCTCATGGGAATGTCACACGAAGGAACTGAAAAAGAAAGGCTTTTGTCTCACTCAAGGCTTTCATATACACATGGTATATTAAATTTATTGCTGCTCCTGAATTCTGTCAGAGAGTGAAGGCGACAAACCAAAACCACCTTAAGATTAATTTGAAACTCTTCTCCACAGTGCTATTCAACCCTTGTGAAACAAAGAATCAATGAAGGGCATCAAACATTGCAACAGTAGTTTAGTGAGTGACATGCTGTACCGACTTTCAGAATTTGCATTACCTATATGTATTTGGACTTGTTAGTAAAAAAGGAGTTAGTTAAATACATTTGAAAATGTTTATGAATTTGAAATCATTGAGCATTTTATTCACATGTTCTAAATCTACCAAATCCTTGTGTCAGGTATCTCCTACCGAGTGGTTTTAGGCAACTCCCTACTCCACGTCTTAGGCCATGTGAATCATTCCTCAAAGTCTTCAGAGGCACTTAGCTTTCGTCATTGACTAGACACTTGAAATTGAAGTGGAATTCAGGCTATCTTCATCATGATGAAGACACCAACTGAATTCATACCAACTGAATGATGTGTGGCGTTGCTATGTTAAAAGAGAAGGATTTACAAAAACTGAGTTCTTCTCTGTCATCACTTGCATCCAACAGATTGGTTTCTTTTGCTTACAGTTCATGCCTTCACTCATATCTAAAATGGCTCTGTGGAGGTATCACCTGTGCTATGACAGCCATTACAGACTCTTCAAAGACATGCACTAATGTAAACCAGGTCTTCGTAACCACAAGGCTTTTAAAGGAAGTTTCACATTAATGCCCATTAATATCAGAACATCACCCTTCCTCCGTCCTTTATTGTCCTCCCTCCCGCCCCCCAATAGATACTATATCAACACACAAGCAATACTACGTACATTCATACCTTTCAAGGAGACCATATCTGCACTCATTTGTGCATATGGGATGTGTGACAATCTGCAGCAGAAGGGGCGGGCATCTCCATTACAATACATTTTCTCTGCTGCCTGAAGTTTTGCAAAAGCAACTTGGTTCATACTGAGTTTGGTCCGTACTGAGAGTGTTCCTGGAGTGTAAAAAATGTTTCACTGAAGCCACTAATGCTTAACGTTTTTCTAAAATCACAGAATTTCTAAACCACCACAGCAATGGTGCAACGTGATACAAAGATTCTGTTGGCACTCATGGGAGATGCACAATCTATTCCCGGTCTTGAACCAAAACTTTCTCCATCCTTTCCTACACTATTTGATCCCAACTCATCTGTCCTGCATCTTTATTTATGAAAACTTTTGAATCTTTCCAAATTAAACTTGTTGCAACCTCCTTGGTATCCCCTATATGCCGCACCTAAAGGTATCTTTGATCTACCCTACTTCCATCTTCCCCTTCCGATGAGCAACTGCAATGGCAACAAGGAGAGTACGGGGAATCCCAGGCTGTCATTTGTGTAGGGAGCTACCGGCATTTACTAGACTCCACACCTGAGGTCAGTTTGCAACGGAGTACTGCATTTTACTGTGTTAATTCAGAAGGCAGGGCTAAGAACCCTGCACATCACTCTGTCACCTGGATGGTCTGCAAGCACTTGATAATCAGCAGAGAAGCTCTACTGGGTCTTAGGGAGGCAACTGAGTTCTGAGAATCACAATGAGTTTAGAAGTCTTTTCCTTGCAGGAGAAATAGTCGCTGATGGACTGTAATACAGTTCTACATTTCCTTCAGTGTAAAGGAGGCAAATGTAGCTCATCAACACATCACAGAAGTGCAAACCTCCATGTAGCTTATCAGCAAACATCTGTGTATTTATCAATGCAAGTTCCACCACCTTTATTTAGTTTTTGTTTAATCCAGACTTAGAAACCTGGTGCCTGCATTGAAAATCCAAAATTCACCCCGTACATACGCTAATTATATCGCCTGTGTTTTTAGCCTCTCTAGCAGTAGTCATTAGCAACTATAATCAGTATTGGCAAAATAAACTCAAGGCCATTATACACTTTATGACACTGCAAGGAAAGACATTCAGGCTTTTCTAAGGAGATACCAATAGCACTTGAAATTACAACTGTGTTTAAAACGCAAACAAGTAAGCAAGCAAAAACAAAGAGACCATCCACAACTTTGAGTTTTAAAATATTTGTATTGCTGTTAAATAATTTACAAAAATAAGGAAAGACTCCTACTCCTAGTGCCATATAGGCAAATTCTGTTTAAACTGCTAGAAGCTTCTTTTCTATTAATTTTAATGTATGACTGTGTGAGAAAAGGAAGCTACAGCCTAGTGCCTACATCAACTTCAATAAATAATATATTTTGCCATATTCATCTTCTAAACTAAGTAAATGACAAAAGTAGACCCTCAGAAGGACAGGATTTTCAAACCAGATTAATTCTCTTACTCTAAAGCCTCAGCCCAAAGGATTTTTCTTCTCCAAGGTTACACTACTTGATTTAGCAATGGAGTAAATTCTCAAACCATCAGAAAACAGGTGGAAAAATATATTGTGGCACCATTGGAGCACACATCTAAGCACACCTGCATGTTGGATTGTGATTTCATTGCATTTCCAATGGCTGCTTCCGCTTCCAGCACGGTGCTTCGACAGCCCAAATCAAGCAGCCTTGGAGGACAGCCTTTCCCTCCCTGCTGTTGAGGGCATATGCACCACATACGTACCAGCGCCAGAGAGAGCACCGAGACGGTGGAGGTTAAAGCTGAATTAAACAGCTATTGAAGATAACCCTGCAGTAAGTAGTTAGCTGGTCTTTGGGGCTGCCAGCTATGCCAGGCAGCAAGCGAGCCCGGCACACCCGTGCCTTGCCCGTATTGTGTCCCCCTGCCATCCTGCTCACACCACTCTGCTGGGAAACGTGCCAGACCTTCACTTCACAGCAAGTTTTCTAACCAGAAAAGCCAAGCTACTTCATGAGTGCAAAAGCCTGATGCACTCATTAGACCCAGGTTCACTTGGAAACTACTTAAAAGTCACAAAGTCAGCGTCAGAAAAAGCTTGTCCACAGAGAGAAAATGCTCCTCTAAGCCTGCGCTCTGTGAGAGGCAGGGGCCACGGGAAATCCACTAAAGTCACCTTGGTCTGATCTTTAGCTGATGTATTCATGTTGTAGCCACACAGACTGCAAAGGAATTATGCTAGTTTATACTGTCTAAGGTCTCTAATAACTGAGATGAAGCCAAAAAGCAACAGTGGTGGAAAAAATGAGGGGTTTGGAGGTGAGTTCTTTTTAGCAACAACAAATAAAAGGCATCATTAAATTATATAAGGTTTTGACGCAATGAAGTCACACTGTCTCATTAAAACAAAGGGAAATCTTAAATACAATAACATAGCAAAGATTCTTATTTCAGGAGAAAAGACAATTTTAAATATGGAAAAGTGGAGGGAAGTAATCTCCTGGACTGATATCAGATATATTCAGCACAAATTATCAGATTTCTGCATGACAATCTGATGATGATATACACCAGGGAAAGACAAAGGACCTCAAATCTCTTCTTTTAACATAAATCTCACCTGAGCAGTCCTTCTGTTACTGAAGTTAAACGTTAGGCCAGAAAAAAAATCAAATTAATATCTTTGTATCATTAGCATATTGGACAGTGCTATAGATCTGCTCCGATTTATTGATAAGCCAGGAGGAGTCATGAAAGCAACCCTGTTACTACAGCGATCACTTCAAGGCACGGAGGGAACTTCAAGAAGCAAAACTTGGAGTTTACTAGTTCAGTGTTTGAGAACAACTAGAAATACACATATTTTGGCTGTAAACTTGCACATGATTTGGCCTCTTCTTGGAGTTTACCTAACTAAGCAAGCCTCAGGTGTTCCAGACTGGAACCTCTTGCCTCAAAACCACTGTCTGTTTCAGTTGGTTATTGTCAGCACCACCCTGGCTCTGCAAATCTCAAGTCCAGGAGCAGAAACCATGGCTAAACCAGGACATTTACTAAAGCTCTGAAACAAAATCCACCGACTGCTATCGAGGAATTTCTGCTTTTTAAAAAATGAACAGGGATTTGGATGTCTAAAGGGTCTCAGTCCTTCTCTCTCTCCAGAGACTACAAAGGACAGAACCCAGAGGGTTTAGGATATCAATTTAAGCATTTTATTTAAGTAAGGTGAGCTACATTGTGAAGAATTGTTTCTGGACAAAAAAAAACCCCACCCAAACACAATTTTTTAAAGCCAGAAGTTCCACGTGAATATTTTCAGAAGTTAGGACAGCCTCCAGACTCTCTTTGCAATTTTATCAATCAGGTACTACCTTAGAGTTGTGGGCAGCTTGGAAAATGAGTGGCTCACACCTAGATGCTGGAGAGCCTTAAAGATAGAAATCTTTTTCTTCTTTTTATTTTGAATAAAGAATGTGCATAAAAATAAGACTGTAATGAGCTGCATGTAGAACAATCAAAATTATGAGGTATTTGCATTTCTTTTGCACCTTGAGCCAAACAACTACAAAATTATGCATAGGGTTCTCTCAATCTGAACACAGTAAATATTAATAATCTCTGAATCAGCAATGAAATGCCTTTTGCCCCTGAACCTTGAAGAAAGACTTTCCAACTCAAAAAGTTGTAGTACAGTGACTGAGACTGTATTTCCAAGGCACCAGGCTGAGCCATATGTGTGTAGCCTGTGAAAATAAAGCTGTGCCATCCCCCACCCTCTTTACACAGAGACATTGTAAAATTACCTGTTTGTCAGTTTTACAAATGTGTGTCTACGTAAGCAGCCCCCTGTGTGGCGCTGCGTTAGCAAGCAGGCACGCTTTCATTTGCACATCCTGATTTTACAATCAGAATTAAAACATTTGCTCTGTTTGGGGTGAGTTGACAAACAGGGATTTTTAAAATTTCTTTTTTTTTAATATGAAAAATGAAAGAAAAATGTTCCTCTAGATGTATTATGCCTTTGGGCTCCATTTGAGGGAAGGGAAAAAAGACAGAGAAAGCTACTGTGAAGGTCAGAGAGTGAAAGAACTTCCTCAGGGCACAGAATAAATTAAATCCCAAGGAAAAAATAAAATGTGATTTCCAGAGTGTGAGGCACAAACTCAAAATGACAATGATTGACAGCCAAACTATATCCGTGCAATATCGAAGACTGCACGTTCTCATTTACCTCAGTGTAGCCAGCAAGCGCCCATTAAACATCCGTCTGATGCCCAAATTAACCTTCTTGGCAAACTGAAAGAGGCACAAACTATCA
Source organism: Opisthocomus hoazin (assembly GCF_030867145.1). NCBI lineage: Eukaryota > Metazoa > Chordata > Aves > Opisthocomiformes > Opisthocomidae > Opisthocomus > Opisthocomus hoazin. The sequence goes on from NC_134415.1 coordinate 86,096,051, forward strand.
TAATCAACCTTTCATTATCACAGCAGCCTCTAGTTAAAGGGTCAGAATAATTGTGCCATCAGAGCCCTGATTGTTTTCAATCAACAGACGACTGGAGTGACAGCTCAGTGATGGAGTAGTTTGATGAAACCGCACCAGGCCTAATCAGAGCAGATGAAAGGAAGGCATGATTGGTGCAAATGAACAGTCGTGCCTCTCTTTCATTTACAATCTGAAATTACTCTTAAATTTACAGGGTTTTTTCTCCCTTATGAGTACCTCTGAAAGAATGTTTGACTTATTATGAGTTCTGACAGTGCAGAGTTATAAAACACAGGTAGGGTTTTCAGCCCAGGCTTTAAGTGGGTATTCAGCATAATTTTAACAAATTCACTCTTGAAAAGCACAAAATGACTAAAGACTTCCAATGACCTAACCTTTCAGTGCTGTTTGATTAGCAGAACAATTTGTCATGGCTCACATTCTTCACGATAAGAGAAGATTAAAAAAAATGGGCAAGGATCTCTTGCAAATGTTTTCTCTTCGCCAATATATTTATTGTGTTATTGCTCTCCCGTTCTCCCTCTTGCATACACACAAAGGAAAAAAAAAATTAAAGAACACTGCATTAATAACCCTTCTCCTCTTAGAATGAATAATGCAATCTAAGCTAGGGATTGTTTGGAGATGAAAGCAGAGACCAATTATCATGCTGCTGACAGCATCAATATTTAGTTTTCTGGTGGGTTGGGTTGTTCATTCCCACATTCTAAAGGATGGGAAATGAATTGATCCCGCTAGGTGTTTCTTACCTCACTCATCGGCACAGAATCAGTGCTTTGCAAATGAACAGGCGGAGGGGGGAAGAAAAGAAAAAAAATTGGGGGCTGCTTAGGCAAAATTTGCAAAGAATGGAAGATTCTAGTTTCCTGCACCTCCTCAGCTGCAGTTCGCTTCCCCTCCCAGCCTCACCCAGCTCCAGCCATGTGGCTGCCCATCCTCACGCCTGCTCTGCAAGGAACCTCTTCGTACCTCTGAAGGAAGCAAGCATTTCAAGTGACAAGGGGTAAATCTTTTGTTCTGTGATCTTCATCATCATCAGATATTCTCCAGTCTGTCAAGCATCACAAAATGCACACCAGCGTTCACGTCAGCACACCAAAACAAAAAAGCAGCTTAGAAGCAAAGATTAACATTTGCCTGAAGGGGGAGTGGATAGAGAAGACCGATATGAACACCAAAGGCTCTTCAGAAATTTTGTTGCCTGTACCTGTACCTTTTCTACAGAAAAGTAGTAGTAAGTTTCTACCTTACTACAGAATGGAAGTTTTAATCCCTTAAAACTTTGGGGCTGCAAGTAGAACATTCATCTAAGTGGAAAACATACACATGCCCTCAGCTGAAGAAGCTGTAGAAAGGCTTGCACGTCCTTGCTGACACAGAGGATGCCATTTGCGCTTGTTCCTGTTTCACTTTACTGAAATCTGCTGTTGGTGTAAGTAGGTTGACAGGACCAGGTTTTCTGATGCTTTTTCTTTGCATAGTGAGGAAAGTCCTGCTACCCTCAGATAGCATGAAGGCTGCAACCCAGCCCAATTAAGGAAGATGTATTAGCTCCAAGTGCTAGATATAGGAAGCATGACAAAGTTCACCCAGTGATTTGGCAAGTACTTCCTCCTAGTGCTTCCACTCAGCTGACAGCTGAATTCCACCTTTCCTCCTGTTTCAAATATTAAAATGCCCAATCTTTTCCAGGTGTAAAGACACTGCTTACAATATACGTATAGATTTAGTGAAGTCTGGGGAATGACCCCAAAACATTCCCAACATGCCAATGGAGAAGGGAAGTAACAGTTTGGGATTTGCCACCACCTGCTTTCTTTGTTGGATGGAGCAGAGGGAAGGCTCAGAAGCAAACTTGCTTCTCTACATAAATAGCAAACAAGTAGGAAAGTCTCACATTCACATTTCCCCACCACAAAGATCACACCACATATTCAAAGATGCTGTTGTTCTGCTACCTGTCCCTAACTCCTTCCCAGCCATCCCCACGCTAGTTCTAGACCCCTGCTTCAGCAGTGGCACTGGCTTTGTGTACAAGGGGGGCAGATGAAATATGTTCCCAAACATGAGAGCACAGCTGGCAGGAAAGACAAAACATGCATCCTTCCAGAGCCACCTGTAATCACTGCCATCCAGCCACAGAGCCACGGCTTCACAGATGGACAACATCTGGGGGACAGAGGGATCAAACAGTGGGCACAGGCAATAGAGAGGGAAGGCAAATATCAGTGAGTTATGGCTTCAGCAAACACATGGCCCGAAAGGAAGATTAGAGAACCCCAAGGTTCATTAGATCTGGAGAGTAAAACCATTCGTTAGTGTATGTCCCCCTGACCTCTAATCAGCCTGCAAAAGCTGCAGTGGATTTGTCCAGAATACTACTTTAGGAAGCTCTTGGTCTGCTAAATAAGAAATGCTATACCTCTTCATTGGAGTTTTGCTGGTTTGGGATCTACGTGATGTCAAGATGACAACCTGCAGCTCTCAGAACACCAGCCAGCAGTCTGTGAGCCACTTTCCAAGATGCAGAAATTTGATTTTGATCTTTCACAGAATCACAGAATGGTAGGGGTTGGAAGGGACCTCTGTGGGTCATCTAGTCCAAGCCCCCTGCCGAAGCAGCGTCAGCGTCACCTACAGCAGGCTGCACAGGACCTTGTCCAGGCGGGTCTTGAATATCTCCAGAGAAGGAGAATCCACAACCTCCCTGGGCAGCCTGTTCCAGTGCTCCGTCACCCTCAGAGGGAAGAAGTTCTTCCTCACGTTCAGACGGAACTTCCTATGCTTCAGTTTGTGCCCGTTGCCCCTTGTCCTGTCACTGGGCACCACTGAAGAGAGTCCAGCCCCATCCTCCTGGCACGCACCCTTGAGATATTTATAAACATTTATTAGGTCCCCTCGCAGCCTTCTGTTCTTCAGGCTGAACAAGCCCAGCTCCCTCAGCCTCTCCTCACAGGAGAGATGCTCCCGTACCCTCATCATCCTCGTAGCCCTCCACTGGACTCTCTCCAGTTTCAGCACTGAATAACACGCAGCAAGCAGAGCTGTTGGCCAAAGTCTGTCTAGCAGCAGAAATGATGCATTTCATGATATTATGCTACGATTAAGATAGAGGTACATAATGTAGCTGTATTAATAGCAAGCATTTATAAAAATTAATAATGTTAAGGTGAATCACCATGTATTAGAAATATTTCTCAGTTTTTCTCAAGTGCTGATAAGTTCTATCTTATTAAAATCATTTAAACTGTAAAGCGTCAATCACCAGTTGCCTAATTTCCTCACAGTGCTGCTAGACAAAAACATTGTCCTGCAGAGTCTTCAACAGGTACAAGAAGGATATATAAACTACATGACTTTGGCAGATTTCTTAGTAATAATTAAACAGCTCCATTGGTAACAATTTTAACATCTGTATCTCTGTCTCAGAAATTTTTAATAAATGTTTCCACATAACATCCTTGTGAGGAAGGGAAGAATTCATCCCAAAGACAAACTCTCCACCAACCAAGTACAGTCCCCTGCATTCTCAGTCCAGTGCTTTACCACGAGCTTCCTTCCTTCCTGGTATCACATACTGATACTGGCCTTCCCAAAAGGGCCACTATTTTATCAAAAAGGTTGTGAGAGACAGTGTTAGTTTCTTTTTTTATGCCTGTATTTCCTATGAAACACATAGAAAAAAATGTCAGGTTTATAACAATAGTTAAGAATAGAACTTACACTTTTAAAAAATGTATTCACTTCTTTTACACGCTTTATTTTACAATGCATGTATTTTACAATTTCTTACTTTTACTGGGAATAAGACTAGACAGAAGCCTACCAAGAAGGCATTGACTAGCTTCAACAAAGATGTTTCAGCTTTTTAGATTTGCAATAAAATAACTATGATCAAAAATCAGCTTTACAAAAGGCTAGCTGAACTATGTTAATATATAACATTATATATGATAATGAATCGTATTATATTAAAGCAAAGAGTTGCTATAATGGAAAAGCTAAACTTTTCATCTACTCGAGCTCAAAGTGAAGGAAGGTAGGGACAGAAGGTAAGCTCTCAGCTGTTGTAAATTATCACAGCTCATGGAAGTTTGCCATTTTACACCTTCTGGGGAATCTGAACTTCAAAATTATATAGCACTTTCCTTCCAAGTATCTTAAAGCAATTTATAAGCAGTAAAACTCAAGCTTCTCCAAGAGAAGTGTACATTTCAATCATTTTCCTAACATGGGGACTAAGAGAGAGAAAAATTAAGTACTATGACATAAGACAGCAATGGTACAGCTGACACAATCAAAATCTTCTGTCCTCCCAACCAGTCCACAGCTGAGTCTGTTTAATCCGCTGCCGAAGTCCAGTGGAGACTTTTGTGCTCCACACCACAGAATGAAGCCTGGCGAGATGCAGGCATCTGAAAACGAGGACAAAACGGATCCCTAAATATCATCCAACAAAAGTATTTGAGCTGAAAAGTACATCTCCATACAGGCAATAAAACACTGCATTCTTTCTTAACTTTCTTGGAGCAGCAAAGACAAACTATCCCATAGCGTGTTTTAAGAGAAGTGTGTTCTCGTGTGGTCAAGTCCTCAAACCATGAAGTGGTTTCCGTCACAGTCCTTCTCTACAAAGGCAGATCTACAATTGTGCTTCTTGCACCCAACTCATTCTTCTGCTATGATGGAAGGAACAAGCAAGGCCCAGTGCAACCCTAGCAATGACACTCCATATGTACAATTGTGTGTTTAAAACCTGTATGAGCTAGTGCTTAGTCCCTATCACAACAGACTTTACAGCTACCCCACTACTGACCACCACTCTGTTTGCTTGTGCACTGCAATGACTATCACACCTTGGAGCGTACACAATTAAAATACGTGAGCTAGGACTGATCACATTGGAAAAGCTTTACTTACTCCTAAAATCAAAGTAAATTTTGTTTTAACAAGATCATCAGAAAGGAGCGTGGAGGGGGACAGTCCATCCAGAGCAAAGCGAAATAAAGCAATAAAACGAAACCCAGAATATGCCATCTGGAGACAGAACCTCGCTTTTTCTATTCAAACAGGGATAGCTATAAAGATAATTAGAACTGACGAGCAAGCCCCCTCATCATAAACATTACTAAAATGTAGCTTAATAGGTTTCTAAAACCTATGGACCCTACTAGACCTGTCTCTCTCTAGCAACTGGATCAAAAGGCAAGAAGCTCCAAGGTAACAACTTCTCACCATCCATTTTCTAATGCACCACGAAATGCTCCAGTTTAGACCCTCCATCATTTGTCATGACAGTAAAACCAACTTTGCTAGGTGCTTTATCTCTGGTAAGTTTTTCTGAAGTAGCAATAAACAGAAGCTTATCTCTTCATAAACACAGCTTTTTAACTAGGACTCTTAACTGTAATTTGATTTCAGTTTAAGGAGATCAAAGTTTTAGACAGCATTTCTCTTTTCTTCTCAAGCAGCATGAGGACAGGGCGCATGGGACCTCCCCCTGCAGCAGCCATAATTTCAAAATCTAGAATTGCTCATTTGTATTTTTAGAGGAAACATTCAGGCTGACATCAAATGCACTGAAACTTTACATAGCCATGTTCAGCATTAAAATAAGTTGCTGGTACATAATTATAAGTGGAAATGACAATCTTTCACCATCCAATACACATTGTTTTGATTGCTATTCCTTTCTTGTTACTTTTTCCCTTGAAATATATTTTAGAAGTATAGTGGCTCTCTATGGAGACAGGAATCTAGAAGCTTTCATTAGTAAAAATTGTTAGAGAATCAAATAGGCACAAAAATCGACAAAATTCTATAAAAAAGCAATTCAGCTCTGTGAAAATTAGTCTAAATGGTTCTTGAATGTAGAAAGATTCCTATTCCTTTCTTCCCTATTGTTAGGGTATAATTTACTATGGATTTAATAGGCAAATCCACCAAATCACATAAAAATGTATCATTTTCTATAATAATCTTGACAACAGCTATACAGGGCTTCTAAGTCATTAATATCTTAGGTCACACACAGAAATGTACATCAAAGTACATACTCTTCTTAGTTGGTTTACATATATGTATGCTCTCAGCATTTCATGTTACTACAAAATCACCGAGGTCAATTTTTCCAAGTGAAATCACCAGGTGTCATGGGTTTTTTCTTTAACCAGTGATATCACCAGCACCATCGCTACAAGAACTTTACTTCTGTTTTGTTCTGCTTTACTATGTTAATGAACCAGCTAAGTCCTCTGACAAGGACAGTGTCAGCTTACCCTTCTGGATCTCACAGTCAAAAGCTGTCCGAGCGTCCCTTACTTTGTCCCAGCCACTTCACCCCGGCAGCTACCGAACGCCAGCCACCGAAGTCCATGTCATGCGCTAGTAAATCTGATTCTTCAACTCCAAAGCACTGGTGGAACCTCGTTCTAACATGGCCAGGCCCACTAATACTAACCGTGGGAACACTCTTCCTGCCTGCAGACAATTTACCTCTGTTTTCTCAAATCCTGTGAAGAATGTATCCCAGCACAACAACAACAAATGCACACATGTATTTCAGTTGGTACTTCTTTCAGCTGATTTTTCATGTAGGAATTTTTTTCCCCCATTCCCTTTCTAAATACAAAAAGAACAAGCAAGTACACTAGCAGAAGTTCGCTCAGCTTTAAGATCAGAATAGTTTCCCTTTTAAATCAAATCATATCCTTTTAATGATGTCAATTTTATTGACTCTGATTTAGTCTTTAACTCCTACGTGATGGGTTTCAGATTAACGCACAACTCATACTACTTTTAAGGGATGAGTCAATTTTTCCAAAATCAACTAATTGTCCTAAGAATGCCATTTCTTTTTAAAAGTGACTTAAACACTTAGAGCCACATTTGGAATTTGCATTTAAGATCCCAAACGCATCTCATGAATTGGGAATGTCAGAGCTTCTCTGCTATAAGATTAAAACAAACATCAATTTATTATTTAAACTAACTAAATCACACCTGAAGCAAACTGAAACAACTGCAACTGCTAAAAGGTGAACCTCATAAAATTCAGACTTGTACAGTTCTACATGAACATTAAAATAGGCTCCACCCTAAAGGAGCAATTTGAAAGCTTTTCAGCACAGATTCTCACTTCAAAGACTGTGATCTTTCCATCTGTCATTACTATCCCACGTAGACCTCTAGCTTGGAAGCCACTTCACAGCGAGGCTTCTGTAAGATCTTTTTGACAAATGTATTTGTCGTAATTTCTTCCACTTCTCCCTGGCACGAGGGAGTCCAAGGTGATCAAAGGAGTAGAAGGAACCCTTTGTCGTAAGGCAACGAAACCCCCTGCTCTGCAGCTCACTCACGCATCCAGCAGCTGCCAAGGGTCTCTGTGCTGGAGTAAGCAAGGACAGGCAGGAGTGCCACTGCTTTTCCATCTCCTTGCCTCCTCACCCTCCTGGGCCACTACTGTCCTGGCCCCCAGGCAGGAGTGACAGCGAGGGACAACAGCCGGTCAGATCTCAGCAGCCATGCTGAACTGCAACCACTTAACAGCAGGTCTAGACATATGGGTGCAAGTTTGCTTCATGTAACTTTACACACTCAGGTTAGCTACAAGCGGAAGCTCTTAAGCCCAAAACTTGAATTCAAACATATTAATGACAATTTGTATGGTTTTAGACAACCTGGAATTTAATTTTCTTTATCCACCTTATTTGGTTCTATAGTTACAAATAGAGTTAATGCTTCTACTAGCTCCCAAAGGAAAACTTATTGAAATAGGGAGCTGGGAATTCTCAAAAGACCTTCTCATTTCCTATCATTTTTGACAAACTTAAACTCATCAAAACCAGTGTTAAACAGCTTTATGGGGATTTTGAAAGAGTAGAAAATAGTAACACCTGTACCTTTGAATGGAAGATGTTAACTAAGATAGTAACAATGGACTGCCTCATATGATCATCTGTTATATCTGTGGGTTTTAGACTTTATGTACATTGTTCTTTAACTTAAAAATGAAATTAATATATATTTCCAAACATGCCTGGCTTTCACAACAATATAGTCTAAGCAGCTTTCTTTTTGTAACCATATGTCTGTCTATTAATACACCTATACTTCAGTCAATCTCCAATAGATCAGTGCCACAAAGAGCATAAAGTCAACAAAAGCCTCACCGTAACAGACTAATTTAAATGCAAAATGCAATATCACAGAAGCAGTCTTGCTGCGTGCATACGTTGGTGTCCTCTTTTTGGCTTTCTAAATCAAAGCACACATCCCTTGCTTAGCTGAAAAAGTGACCAAAATTGAAGAGCTGTGGGCACAGCAGCCTTCTTAAACATTGGTGTGATGCTCTGTGCAGTTCTGAAGTTAATCTGGGATAAATAAGGTGAGGCAATGTTATTGTAGGACACTGAGGCAAAAGTAATGCCCTTCAGCAATTTCTCTATTGCTCACAGCAACAGCAGTAAAATAATCAAGTTTTCTGATTGGAACTGACACGTATCAAAAAGAAAATTAGAAAAGCACACAGTTGCTCCTAACATAAACCTAGTTTTAATATAGAAAATCCCTTTCTGCACTGCTATACTTGATAAACAACAGTAAGAAGATTAGCTAACGTTCAAGGAATAACAGGCAGAAACTTTCAAAAGTTCAGAACAAAAGCATATATAAAGTTCACAAAACTTTACTGTAAAGGACAAGATAAAGAGCCCATTAGATTTTAGCCAAGGCAGACAAAGGGGGAAGGTGTTTCAGAAGGTAAGCAGACAGTGCCAACCAGGGCAGCATTCATTTTCACTGTAAGCCAAAATGCCATTACTATTACAATGCCATTACAGTGAAAATGATGCAGAAATTATATCAGGAAAAATATGTGTGACCTGCACATCAGCAGACTATGAGATTCAGCTGCCTATATCCACTGCCGTGATCCACGGTAGCCTGTGTGTACCCTGCTGAGGCTCCAGCTCCAGAAGACACCAATCTCCTTGTGGATCCTGTGCCACAGCTGCCAGCTTGGCTGATATTTCATGGATATCCTACCAAAAATGCTGCACATGCCTGTGTTCTTAAAAATGAATCCCACATAAATAGTCTGGAGAGACTGTAACGAACTCTACCATTGCACACAGTCAATTCAGGCAAGACACCTGCGATTATGAATATTAGCCTTAGGAAAAGGAAACCTACATGACAGGTTATGTTTTCACATTATTTTTATTTGTGGGTAACTATGTAATCTTGCTTGCAGCTAGTCATGATACACAGTGCAACCATCACAGATCCAGCACAGTGGATACTGGGATTCAAGGGTGGCTTTCTGGCACTTTTACATAGACTGCTCATGAAAAGGGTACTAAAAAGGGGGTAAAACACAGCAAAACATAATTTTTCCATATAGCCTCACCAATTCACCTCAGCCTTGATATGCATCAAACTTTTTTTCTCTCCTATGCCTCTCTCGATAAGAGGCTGACAGCCACGTTTTAGTGTGGTGGTTTTCTACTTAGGCTAAATACTCACCAGGGACGAGCATTAGACCATCAGACATGATTTCACTTACTGCCCAAGAGAGCACTTAAACTTATTTCTTGAACAGTGAAAGGCTAATATACTGTTTAAACACAACATTGATTACCAAGATGCTTCCCTTCACTCACTATTTTATGTCATTACTTGGTTTGCAGTAACACTTAAGTTCACATTTAGCAAGGCACTTAGTCCACATTTAATCAAAACTCATATATACCCCTGAGAAACATGAATTTTGCTCTCTCCATGTTAAAAACTGCTCTGTAGAATCAAAAGATTGACAGCAAAAAAAAATACTGCACTGAAGGAATGGCAAGCTTGCACTGGAACATGACAACCCACTTTAGAAACTGCTGTTCTGCATAGGAAAATGTGGGCATCGCTGGAAATGTATGGAAAATGTCTGTGGGCCTGTCTTCAGCAGAGAGCTGTTCCATCGTAACAGCCTGCAAGAATGTGTACACCGCAAAATTTCCAGCAGCACTGAACTCTCTGGATTTTCTGCTGGAGAATACTTTTGGCCCTCCAAAAATGCCACCAGGAGATTCAAAATGGAGCTCAGGTGTAAGAAAAGGCAGTGGAAAATAGGGCATTTTACTCTTCCTTAGAAAAGGATAAAGAGAACTGTAATAAGAAAATTGGTTTTACACCTTTATTGTTTTTATAAAATAGATCCTTAACATCTCATACTGAACCGTAACACTATAGTCTTCCTGTCTTTTATTTTTCCATTTATTCAAAGACACTTCTCTAACACAGAGACCAACGACTGATTTTGCACATCACATCCACAGTAACAAAAGGAATAACTTGTGCTGTTCATATGTGGAACATCTGCTTTATGAACAAGTTGCACACAAGGAATTTAACAGGGCTGGAACATCTTGGGAGCCCAGCCCTGGAAAAGAACATAGTTCCATGCTTTCTACCCGAATAAACTACTTGTGCAGTTTTCTCTACTAATTTTGCCTAGACTGCTTGCTTATCAGTTGATTACCAAGAAATTGAGTTGCATAGCAAAGTAAAAAAAAAAACAAGAAAAATCTCCTAACCTTAACTTCAGAAGTATTAGCAAGTATTAAAAATGATCTATTTTTAATGCTAGCTGCTTTAAAAAAAAATGTATCCTTTAACAACCTATTTAACCAGTAGCAGATAAGAAAGAAAGTAATCTATACTGATCTCCTGTTAAGTTTTTTTGCCAAACATGACTTGAGTTCACCTTGGATCAAATGTAGTATTTAATATAGTATCATTTGACTAATGTGCTGCTGGGAGACAGAATGATCCAGTAGATATTTCTATATGTAACTATTAGTACGATCCTTGAAATCTGAACATTTAAGCCTCATGACACTGAAGTTTTTAATAATGAACACGATAAGGCGTAAGTATACTACAACTAAGGCTAACATCAGTCTATTACTTAAAATTTTGGCTTGCTTTCTACTTACTAAGGTTCTAACAAGAAGCCCTCTACTGCTAGATTTCTCTGAGAACACGTTCTGTCGTACAGGGTTGGTTACCTTTTCAATTATCAAGGGAAAGAATTCATCTGCTTCCTTAAAGTAGAGCCAATGAGCCTTTCTAGTAATGGCCAATTACGAAAAGATTCACTTTTCACTTCATGATCAACTACAAATTTATGTCCTCATCATGACCATTTCCTGTGAAAAAAAGGGTGCTGCACAGCTCATGATGAAGAGGAAAAATACCAAAGAATTTGCTTTTTTTTCCCCTCCAACTTCTTCAGGATTCTTCCTTAGTTTTCTTAATTTTTTTATTTAATCCTTTCTTCCATGTCTCTGTTTTAAGTTTACTCATATTTTAATGCAGCTGACAAACCATAAATTTCATACAAAGTCATATTTCATAATCTCACATGCTAGCAAAATGTAAAAAAACCAGTATGAAAACAAATCCTGCGTCACCTAATAATCGTTGTCACTGGCTTAGCCTAGCTAAAAAATCCCAAATGATGGAGGCTAGTGAATTGCTCCAATCTCACAGCCTCCATGGGTTTTCTGGTGGGGTTTCTTTTTGTTGTTTATTTGTTTTAAGAAAAACATCATTATATTCCTTGTCTATTGTCTCCACTAAAAGTAAGACACTTACATTAGGCCAGAGATTTTCATAAGATTTTAAGAGGTAGAAAGAGAAGCCAACTACTTAGTTTGCCCACTTTACCCTCGTTTGGAAGTCATGTTTTTCTTTCTGAAAGAATCAACAGAAACTACTGTAACACTCTACATTAATCCAAGTGTACTGCCATTAATATTACCGTTCAACTTTTTGAAACTTGTTTTTTTCAACGTTCTATTTCACCATATTCACTAAAACTTGGCAATTATGAATTGGTAGTCTAACAAAAATCCAAAATGTGCCAGATATAAGCTGCAGTCACTTCAGTTTAAATCGCATTCAAGCATCATTCTGTGTACACATTTTGATGCATTATAACAACTGCCTTAATCTTAATGTGCATTAGGATCGAATCACCCCGTGGACATTGGGAATCTAAACTAGTGAAAATAACTGTGCTCTGCAGACAGTGGCACCTTTTCCAGAGGTTCTCTAAGGGAAGCTTTAATTTGTGCTTAGGGCTTCATGGGAGCCCTACCAGTAAAGGTGCCTTGGGGACACACTGAATTCATATTGTCGTCACACGCATGCATGGGGGTGTGCAGGCGGCCACGCTAGTCACAGGTACGACAGACAAATCAAACGGTAGCATCCCCCCCATCAGCTTTTCTATTATCTGCCCCACTTTGTGCCAATTTCCTCTAGCTTCCCCAACACCTCTTGCTTTGCTGTTCTTCCTTAAGACATGGGATGGGGATTTGTCAAAGTCAATGAGCACTTTATTACAGTGAGAGTGCTCAGTAATGAACAATTCAGCAATTTAATGAGATTCTGTAGATCTGTCTCCAGCCTGTCCATCAAGTTTCACTTCTATAAAGCACCCTGACACTAATCCTCTGGCATACCCAATCTTCACCCTGGGCTGAATATTAGATTCTTCCATGGTATATTGCATTACCACTATAACCTTAGCAAAAATGATGAACTTAACTACACTTGAGGCAATATAGCTGGTCTGATTTGATTTTCTTCTATGGGGTTGACTAGAATTACTTATTTACTAAGATAAAGCAAAAAAAAACCAGTTTCTTATTGCCTTCTGAATGCCTAAATTGGTAAATATTTATGTGTGTTTTTTAATTCATTCTGGGCATCTGGCATATTTATAAATATATATTTATTCCTGGTTGTACAGACTGAATTAAAAAGGTGCACACACATTTTGCCTGCAGCGTAAAACTAGTTTTAAAAAATTCTTTGGAACAACATTAGTAACCTTTAGAGAGGCAATTATGATAACACTTAAATGGACAGTGTGGAGTTTGTTGTCACTCAAAAAACAGCATATTACCTATAAGCATCTCTCCCCAGTATGACCCCGCAACAGAAACAGAAGCTTTGTCATATTTGCCTCACAAAGCGTTCACTAACTGGAACGCACAAATTAAGAAAATTACTTCTGAATTCTTCCCTCAGGACAGGACAAGGACACAAGACACAAACTCCCACTCCCCAAACTTTGTTTCAGCAGGTTGCAGAGGGCATATTACTCTGTATATGCTTGCTCATTACTGAGCTGACATCATGTTATACTCGTATGGCTTTCTGTAGCAGCTTCCCTAGCAAAAGTATCCCCAAGCACGTAGCTAGGAGATTTCACTGACCCTGCAGAAAAATTATGATAAAACACAATTGGCCAATCAGCCATGACCCATATATGAACTTGTACATCACAACCTTTTCGGACAAAGGGAAGATAGGCTAGGACTCCAGAGTATCGCGCCTGAAAAAGAAACCAAGCCAAACTGAAAACCACATCATGCGTGGTGTGCTGCAGGTTCCGTTGTACAGACATCCTCCAGAGACTAGGACAGGAAAGAGTCTAACCTTATATTAGTGTTTGCAGAAAACATCATCTTTGTAACATACTCCATCATCTAAAGCCTCAAAGTTTTGGAGACAAAATAATGGAGAAACAAACATGCCAGTTATCAGACTGAAGGGTTAAGTTACATCCACATACTGTCTTTGTGGTTTGAGGAGCTTAACCACACATTTTTATTTAAGAGAAAATATTTTGTTCCTGCATGATGTTATTCACCTACAGAAAATGAAGTGCCCCACAGATGAACACACTTTTTACACTTTGAGAAAACGATGGCATGTAGATGAAATGATTTGCTTAGAGTAATCCAAGAGGTAAGTAGATAAATAACACAGACTGAAATACAAATCAGTCTTCTGACTCTCAGTCTTCTCTGTTGGACCAAGATAACCCACTTGCTGGAAAGCAAGCTGTGCTTTCTTTTTAGGAAGTTACATTCTACCTTGAAATACCCTGAAATACTTTCCTTCTATAAAACATGACAGCAAGAAAGAAACAGAAAGGTTTGGGTAACCAGTGTTACAGAGTTTCCTTCCACTATAATGTGAATTGCAATTTTTACAGACACGTGATGGGAACGTTTCCAAGGATACATTTTGTTTCAGGTTTTGTATTTCTCTTAGCAGGCTATGTATTTTTTTCATATTAGGTTTCCCACCCACACATTTTTATCTTGTTAATATTCTATGGTTAGCAACCTGGTCCTTTTCTAGAGCCATTTTTTTTTTAAAGAATTTTATTGCCACCTCCAGCCTCTTGCCACAAACCTTCCAGTGAAGCCTCCACTGATCTCTGAGCAGAGCAGTCTGTGTGATGATTCTCTAATTTGCTTCAGGCAAAGTCAGCTGTGGTGCCCTAAACAATTTAAATGACTGCTGGAGTTACACAGCTAAGTTTGTCTGAAATGAATGGGAGAGACTTCAGAAGCAGGTTTGCTGCCAGACCTGCGGCACTAGCCTCACCAGAGGCAATGCTAATTGAGTTGCATGCATCAGCCAGCTTTTCCCACCAGCAAAGCTGAATCTGGAAGAAAATCTCTGGTCATATCCAAGTAACACAAGTTAAGCAATAAGACAAATTTCTTTTCCAAACAAACTAATTGCATTAACACAACACAACATTTTTTGAATTTCATTTAAAAAATCTCCATCAGTTGTTACTCACAGTTTTTGCTCAAGTGCTTATTTTCCCTCGAGATTGCTCCAGGGTTTCAAAACAACAGATTATGGCTATGGTTTACAGAGTATCACACATTCTGCTTGTTCACCAGTCTCCTTACCTGCCAGATTTGTTCTTCACTGAGTGAAGTGAGTCTATCACTTTTAAAAACCTCTCGAAGGAGACAGTATGGGAGTGCCAGAACTTCTTCAGGATCACTCTTCAATAGCTCAGAGAGATGTTTTACTAAGAAGTCAACCACTGCATTCTCCAACAAAGTGAGGTTGAAGAGGTCCGCAAGCTTGTACAGGTCCAAGTAATTAAAACTATTTAATTCCTAAATGGATGAAGCAAACAAAATACGTCTCAGAAAAAAAAAAAAAAAGAGAACAAAAACCACAACAGGTCTCAGAGAATGAAAAAAGGTTGTTCTTTTGGAGCTGTGGAGAAGGAAGGCAATATAACTTGAAATTAATTAACATAGCCTCATTCAAAATGTATGTGTAAATGTTACCATTGCATATGCAAATATATACGACTACTAATTTATATTGCAACTGCTAAGGCTATATATGCATGTGCAAGAAATATGGATTAGTGCATAATATAATAAACCAGCATGATTTACACTGTATGACAAGAGCTCGCAGAAGTTAACAAGTGGATTAAAAAATGTATTTAACTACAATAGTTTGTTACAAAGCAATTATTTTTTCATTATTTGCTGTTTTGATTGAGCTAGAGCACCTGTGTAGTACAACTTTTAGTTCCACAAAACCTCACAAAATACGAGATGCTGAGCTACATTTTATTATGTATAAATTTATCTCCAATGAACAAATAGACCCTTTTTTTCCAACCACTGACATCAACCTACAGTGGATGTTGGCCTCGTATTCTTTCTCCCCCCCTTGTTTTAGCAGATGAAAATCTGCGGAGACAAAAGCTACAGTAACTCAGAGCAGGAAGTTTTTTCCTTCCTGGTAACAGATAACCTGTATTTACAGACCCATGTTTTCATCTTGGCATCCCTTGTAAATTAGCAGCTGGACAGCTAACTACTGCTATTCTAGACCATATGCTCTTTAGGGAAAAGGCCAAGAACTCATCCACGTTAGAGAAGAGCACTCAGGACATCTGGGAAATAAGCGTGTTTACCATGTTCCTCTGTTCTTGCTGTATGCTCACACCTCTGTTCCTCTCCCCTTGGCAATCCTGGTTTTCATCTTCCAATTTACCGCATTGCTCCCTATCAGCCGCCTTCTCCTTGACCAGCTCCATGTGCGAAAATGACAAGAAGCCCTGTCAGTCTCACTTTGCTGGTTAGTTAACATAGGGACTAGAGCAGGAAGGAGAAACAGACTAAATTAAGTCAATTTCACTTTCACTGCTCGGCTGGATGGAATGGCAGCACCAAATGAAACTGACAAGAAATCTTGTAAATGTCAAATGAGCTGCACGGCTGGCAGATAGAGCAGAGCAACAGGGAAGATGGGAAAGTGCGAAGAGGGAGATTTTTGGAATGTTTTATGGACTACATCTCGAACGTGTGAATTGGGTGGCTGTCCCAATGACTGTGGAGCTGTTTATGCATATGCAATGGAGAGTGGAGAAAGAATTTTTTTCACCTGCTTAGAGGAGTCAGTACTGGAGGAAATGGAATCAAATTCCTGTGGAGGCTCCAGCTTGTTACACAAGCTCCTAGTCTGAACGGTGCACCTTTCCCGGGAGACTTGTACATTAAAGATAAATCCTATTCATTATCTACTTAAACTGCTGCACAGCAGTTTCACATTGTTTTCTTGGAAGAACAAAGAAAAGTTCTTTACATTGTCAGAACAAACACTAACAGCCATCATTCCAAAAGCCATAGATATGCTAGTGGTCAGTTCCTCTTCACACTAACACAGAGGAGATAAGGATAAATCCTCCCCAATTGCAGAAAGAAAAAGGAATGAATTTTACAAGAGAAGTATCTGGTTTGTGTGCTTGCTCGATGATTTAATATCTGCAGATCAGGGATGGTACCTCACACCACCACTTCGGTGATGGCCATGCAATGGCAGCACCAACACACAGGAGCATAAGCAAAGGGAGCATCACAGCATTTGACAAGCAACAACCATGGTTTATTGTCCCTGGTCTGGTAGACTATCTTTTCAAAGAACTCCCTGATTGAATGAATGCCAAACATCCAGAAAGAAATTTAGAAGAGCTCAGTGTAGTCAACAGCTCTATCTGTGGAGGGTGAAAGTAAACAAACAAATAACTGAGCATTTTGATCTGAGGATCAACAGCCCAAGTAATATAAGGCCTGATCAAACTCCACTACGCGTCAATGGAGAAGGACAGATGGCTTTTGGTGGATTTCAGAAGATGACAATACTGAAGATAACAAAATCAAATGCCTCATTAGAGAGAAACAGTAATATGACGCACAAGTGCAGTCTTCCCCTGAAAAAATCTTCACATTTTCAGTGAAATCTGAAAGACACCCAAACTAAAAACAAAGGCTTACCAGTATTTTTTATGATCCCCCAAACTCCCCTATCCCCTTAAATCAACACCAGCTGAAGTTTTATATGAAAGCTGTCATACAGTTGAAGAGGCCAAATACATTTATGGATGGATAAAACTCTCACCAGTTATTTATTTACAATATTATTTCTTTTTATTTATATGTGTTCACTTATTTCAGGTACTTATTTATTTATATATCTATTGATTTATTTATTATGAGGGTTTATTTGTTTACTTATTTCCATTGGTAAGCTTCAGATGATTTTTGATGCTTCACCTAACGTAATGTGTTATTGACCTGCTGGACTTATGGTTTACTGCTTGATGAATATTGCAAGAAAATTTTATTAAATTGGTCTTGGCCTGCAATCAGAAACATTCATTTTTGTTTGTATTTCACAGTCAAAGAAGCAAGTAGTGCATTAGCTTTTACAAATCAAAATTATCAGACTGTCATACCAATATTCAAATCAAAATTATACAGCACTGGACATGGCTGTCTGATGATACTAGAGGGCAAAAATGTCACACTGAGATTGCATGATGTATACCACAGATCAGATAACCTAGCTCTTCATATGCAGTAAGACTATCAGAAGCATCAGACTAAAATGCAATACATGTTAGTTACAAAAAAAAAAAATGCACCTTACCTTCTAGCTTTAAAAAAATCCAACAGAAAGTATCAAAGCAATCACTGTCAGCTCAGTCTGATTTGAATAGATTCTCAAATTAAACCCTTAACTGAAACAAAAAATTTATTTAAAAATTAATTAGGTTACTAAATAGGAAGTTTAGGTGTGGTGACGAATAAGAGTTCCGGCTGTTTCTGTTTCCACAGATTTTATTATTTTGTGTTAAAAAAGCAGCTACAAGAATTTAAAAGCTGTGTGCAACTTGCTTCTGGTACTGTATTGCAGCATACGTTCTTTAAAAACATGCAATACAGAACAGGCTTATGTAAGTTATTGAAACTTTTAATCTTGTTTTTATAAACTTTTAAATATATGCCACTTATCTTTTTTGAACTGAAAGATGAAATATGAACACAAGCAGAACTGTCACTAAGAGCTGAAGAGAATTAGGGAAAGGTAGTGATCCTATCTCTTCTAATATGATATGTTACGCTGCTGAAACACAATCAAGACTAAGGAAATATTTGTAAGATTATACGTACAGATCTTACAACTAGCAGCTGAAATAGTTCTAAAATCTCACAGTCAACTGAAACCAATTTAGTAAATTGGTCAAATTATTTATCAGGGTCTATGGCTAAAATGAGGAAACTATCTCTGACCCTGTGCGTGCTACTTATTATACATCCCCCTGCATCCCCTGTCTCTGAAGTAGGAGAATCCATTGTTCTACACTACTGGTCTTCTGATTCAGTAGTATCAACCTTTAGATGCCAAACCAATTTAACAATGAGCTGACATTTAAAACCCTCATAAAAGCAAATCAGTTTTCTGAACAAGCAATCTGAAAGATGACAATATTAAATATTCAAAATAAATGGTCTGATATTGTCCATGCTTTAATACAGAGGTGTATTTTAATATAGAGATACGATAAATTGTCAAACAGGAAAAACAGATATAAACATTGTATTTAAATTACTTCCAAATCCATCTTTATTCATTTGTACTTTCAAGAATAATTGCGTTGCACAAGCCACAGAAAATGATGTAACAGATTGATAAATTAGAGTTAATCATAACCAAGTACACAGCAGACTACAATATACCTCTATTCCTCTGCTCCGTGTTATAAATAGCAGAAAAAGCACAAGGAGAACTAAGGGGAAAGAATGCATTTCTTTATGACCTTATTTGAAAGATAAACTCCTTGGGGAAATACAATTTATTCAGATTATCAAGACCCTGCTGTGCAAATCTACAGTCTGGGAGCACACTACAGAGATCAAACAATATTTACTTTATTCTGTTGGGTATAAAAGCTTTTAATGAATGCATAATTAAGACAGAAAAAGTATATACAGCTTTAGAATTCCGCTACCAAGCCAAGCCATTAATATCCAAAGTATCATACCCAGTTGTAATTCCACCTGCTTCCTATTTAGATTACAACACTGTTATAAATCAAGGTATTAAATGACTAGCCCTGCTGCGGTAGCAGAGAAGAGTTGCATGGTGACTTCCCTTTTTCCTAAATAGGATTCAGCCTCTTTAAAGCAAAAAGGAAGCGTGAGGTCTCTGGGACAGGGATATGTTCATTCAAAATCCTTAAGCAGCACCTAGCACAACAAGATCTTGACCTCAAGTCCTCCAGGTTCTCTGCTATGTTAAATACTATGAACCAGCTGCACCACTCAGAAGAGAACCTTGACATAAACCATAGCAAAGACAGACTCTAAATAGATAAGAGATAGTAACAACATGAAAAGTTGTCGTGATAAAAATATACTTACCAGACAACAAAAGGGATCAACACAATTTTAAGAGAAAAGAAATTCGATTCTGTTGGTTCCAGCTCTTCCTTTGTTTATCAAAGGTTCTCATTCTGCAAAACCTCACACATTTACCTAAGAACTAACGGATCATACACGTACTCAACAGCACAGCAACAGACATACCTATGTCATACTAAGCATAAGCAGAAATCCTTCAAAAACTATATTTTAGATCTTACTTGAAATTTTCCTCTGCTAAACACCAAATCCAACCAGCTGAAGCACAAAAGACATTTTGCTGAAGCCTGGTCACAGTGGCACAGCTAGGTCAGAATTTTGCAATGTATACAACTGTGCTTACATTTACTGCAAGACCAGTGCAGAATGTAGATGTATTTATAGGCACAGTACAGGATGACTTGTTAAAAGAGAGTAAATGGTTTTGTAGAATCTCAAATAGATTAATCTGAGTTATTAAGCAGTACAAATATATTCAAATGGCAATCCAATTAAATATTTTAAGTGACCCTTATTATACATACCTTTCATACATTGTATACATGATTATGTGTATCATGGAAAGAAATGTAATAATGAAACATTAAGACTACACAGTTAAAGTTTCATGGTACCATTGGAACAACAACAGGTAAGGTTCTGCTGAGTTTTCAATAGCTGCTTTGCCCTGCCAAACAGATGCTGCTGTGGGAACCTGTTTGTTTTTTCAACTGTACCTGGCACAGATCTCACCTGGCTTCACATCCTGCCACATATTCCTGGCAAGATAACTGTAGCAATCAGTATAACAAATAAAAATTCAGGGATGAAACAGAACATGGAGATCATCTAACCCTCGACCTGGCCCTTTCATACCATTTCAGACAACAGAAACCCAAAGGGAGGATTTCATCAGATTTATTAACGTTTACAGTTTTTTGCCAATTATGAAAGCCTGTCTTTTCTTCAAATATGTTGAAGAATGACATAATCCTGCATTCTTTACTCCAGCAGAAATCACAGAACACTGGTACACAGTCTTTACAGATGATTCATTACTTTATATTTTTGCTAACTCTTCAGTTACTACAATGCTTAAGGAAAGCTGGAAACTATTTGGCTAATCCATCAACCACCAGCAATATTTTATGGTAAATGTTCACTTATTCTTTGTTGCTAAAATTGACAAATCCAGAAAGAGCCAGTTTTGTCCTTTAGGGCTCCAAAGTTCATAGGAGTAGCAGTTAAAAAAGAAAATTACCATCAACAAGAAGAATAAAGAAAAATGGGACTGTACAACAGTATTGCTTCCAATTCTTTTGGAGACTCTAACACCTGTTTAAGGCCACGAGAATGCAGGAGTGGAAAACTATTTCCCTACTGTACTGGACAAGCTCATCAAATCATCTTTGCCATAAATTAAGAAAGAACCATCTTAAAATTTCCTCTGTTCTTGCTCCCAACTCCTATTACAAGAAGGCTCAGCTGATTTTAGACTCTGTCTCCTAATTTCCAGCTTAATTTACTCAGACAGCGTATATGCATTTGTTCCTGTGCCAACATTATCTTTTAGTTTTAACAACACTCTCTCTCTCCCTGCTCCCTCCTCCCCTAGTATTTATTCTTTTGGTTCCCTTGAGGGACCACTTTTCTTAAAAACTTGTCTCTGCTTCAGAATCCCAGGTAACAGCCTGTCACCAAATGCTTACAGATTACAAACCTAATAAACACATCTAAAAATGGAGAATGGAAAAGGGTAACTGTAGTGAGCTGGACATCTAATATCACCAGAGAATGAAACAAACTAAGATGTGTGGAATGATGGGTTAATTAACACAGCCAAATTCATATCTCAGAAATATTTGCCGAAGCAACAAAACTTTCTCAGAATTTTAAGGCAGTATGTGATACTCCATCTACAGAAAGGCTGAATCCAGTGCAGAATAACTCAATACTGAGTATAACTTTGATACACAAAGCAGAATCAGTCACCAATTTTAAATCAGTAGTTCCTAATGCATCATAAGAATCACATCACCCCAGCTGTCTACTGACATTTGACTTGTATGAAAGGAATAAGGCATCAGCAGTTGGAGAACTTCTGTTTTGGAAACCTCAAAAGAGCTCATTTTCCCAAGTTTACAAGAAATATTGGCAGAACAAAATGGGACAAATTTAACACAAGGACTATTAGAGAAAGTTGAGCATTATAATGTTTCATAAATTTCACATATTACGTACTTTCAGTAGGATGCATCTTAGATGGATCAAAGAATTGGTCAATGACAATCTCAAAATGAAGTCAGTAATGGTAAGTTACAAAGCAGCGTAAATTTTTCCAGCAAAGTCCTCAAGGAATCAATTCTTGGTCCAATACTGTTAACAGTTTAATTGAACTAGAGAATGGCAAGTTTTGCCTGCAGAGTCAGAAGAAGACTCTGCAAAAGCAGTGGGGTAACAAATTATGAGAATGACAGAATATAAGTATTGTCTAGCTTTCCTGGCAAAGTGTTAAAAAAATCACATTAAAAAAAACGGTATCTGAGAACCAGTAACATAGCCAATACAAAAAATATACCAGGCTCTATTTGGAACAGCACTTGTAGGCCATCAGGAGCCACTAAGAAGCTGTCAGAAATAGCATCAGTTCCAAGAACAGTGCTGCAGAAAAAAAAAAAAAAAGGCAAAAGAAAAAAAGGCTCATGTCATTAAATGCACACCCAGTACTATCCAATAAAAGAAACAATCCCTCTTACTGCATCAACATTGTGTTTTTAAGACTACTGCTCAAATATTGGTCCCAGTTCTGAAGTCCACACTTTAAGGATCTGAAACTACTATAGGCTGGAAAACCAACCTTGCAAGATTCAAGGTGCTCAACTTAGTTTTTTAAACAAAGACTCCTGGAGGATTTGATCTTGAGCAAAGTTAGTTATAAAATGGAGAGAATGTACGAAAGCCAAAAAGTTCTCTGACCAAATTTCAGCAAACAGTTTCTGGCTCATGAAGGTAGGATCAAAGTTACCCTGGCCACTGGACTAGGAAGTACGGGACTGTTTGCATTGCCTTTGTGTGACTACAAACATTTTGCAACTCTGCATTAAAAAAAGAAAATGACTGCAATAAAACAAGTAATCTGCTAATTTGCTACAGGTAAAGAAGGAAATATTTGTGCACTTTGACCTCTGAGGGTATGTAGTTTCATGTTCCTCTGAAGAGCAAAAGACTTGTTGCAGCTGCAGAAAGATATGAGGGTACTCAGTAGTTAAAACAACCCGATTATAAGTATGTGAATGATAAAAAGGCAACACTTCCATTTTATTTGGAAAACTTATTTGTTCAGGTATATCTATGCTCCTGCAATATTCGACCTCAGCTCAAAAATTACCAAGAAATTTTTTTCTCACAGCACTAAACCAAGAAAAAGTCTCATTTTACTGGAAAAAAAAAAAGGAGGAGCAGAAGAATAATTTAAAAGACTTCCCATGATGCAGAAGATACAAAAAACAGAACTTCACATGCCTGGAACCCACTCCAGAGTTCTAGTAGTTAGATAATTCTTTTCTTCTCCATCCCATCCCCAACTTTAACACAATTTAAAGTTATTTATACAGCTCAATATATCAGCAAAATGTCTGTAACATGTTTTGTCTAAGTATTATGTCTCAGTAAAATAAAACCCTCCACAACACTCTGTCCCTAAATTTATGCAGTGAAAAGAACATCTCTCTTTCCCATGACTAGGAGCTGTGCCGATTAGCAGGTTTACTACTTAATAACCAGAAATGGTTTCAGGAGGCAAACAGGATAAAAAGGGATAGCAGTAGCCCACATAAGCGAAGAAAAATAAAAGATTGGAAAAAATTCTGGAAGCATCATTGAATGAAAAAAAAAAGAATTCGGTATGTGTGAGGATCAAGGGGGATTTTAAGCATTATTGACTAGGGATTCACTTATCACTCTCTTGGTCAGAAATTATTATAAATGTCTCTCAAAAAAAGAAAATCTAGGAAGGGCAAAGCCCAAATGTAAAAAGTGGACCTTGACACAATGTCCAGTTTGACATTTCCTACATCTGACCATCAGTAATGCCAAACAAGTCACAAGTCCTCCCAAAACTAACACATGTGAATGTTCATACTGCTGAAGGTCCTAAGCATCAGGAAGGCACAAGCCTCCAAATATCATGCGGACTTTTGTTCACTTAGTTTCTAGCAGTTCTTCACAAGAATAAAAAATAATCACACACACACCCCACATACACACCAAATCTCAGACAGCTAATGGTCAAAATTCCTTGCTCTACCACTGAGGCTTTTTTCCCATAGAAACAGAAAACAAAAATATTTAATCAATGCATCATATATTTAAGACACATAACCAAATGATGAAAGTCTCACTGGCCTCAAGACAGGTGAAGACACCACCTTTAAAAGCAGAACAGACCATTGTAGGCCTAATTTCTAAGTGTTCACAACTACAGATGGTTGCCAGTATCTCAAAATCCTGAACTGTATGAAGGGCCTCTCTTCTGTATCCCCCTTTAAACACAATCAAAATGAAGCCAGATACCCTTTAACGGAAAATTGGAAGGGCATTTAGAGGAGGGACATAGATCAGTTACTTCAAAAAGAATCTGTTTCTTCAGCTAATATAATAAGAACAGTCACTGTTTTTAAAAACTAACTAGAGTTCACTGAAAAAGTTTTTAGTCAGTGATTATTCCAGGTAACATTATAAAAATTAATCCTTTTCAAATACGAATTTTAATAAGAAATGTTGCTAAAACACCCAAATTTTAAAGATTTCAAGCACACCTAAAAGTAAAACACTAACAACAGCTTATTAAAGGATACACATACCTAAGGTCGTTTGTTTCCCTCCATCCTGAAATATTCGCTACACACCCAGATCATTTTCACTACTTGTTTTATTCCTTTTCAAGAAGTTCTATTACACTGTTCAACTTTCGGTCCATGGTTGAAGGGTGCTACGAGTCCAGAAGTTGATTAGGACTTTTTACCACTGGGTTATAACACATATGCAAGGTAAGGCTCACAACAGTATCTAGGGTAGTCAAATACTTTCAAGTATTTAATTACAGTAAACATTCAATATCAATCTCTGGGGGTCCTTGACATCACCATTATACACATATACTCCCCTGCATACTTCAGTTTCCCGTGAAGATTGTCATGCTGCAAATATGAGTAAAGATATTGTGAGAAAGGTGAAATCAAAATAGAAACACTGATTCTGGGCCTGGTATAAGACAGTGGGCCAGTCCCGCTAGCTCCCCCCACATCCACAACATCCCATTTCAAGTCAGTGGAAATTCCAATCCCAATGTGTTTTGGAGGCTGAACATACCTGAGGTTACTAGAATACTTTCCCTATCATAAACAGGTGTCCTTAGATGCTATGGAAATTCAAGGCCTTTTGCATATATAATTAGAGCAGATGTGGCTTATGGTAAACAAGGAGAAAACACTGAAGCAGAATTTAGAAAAACCCTCCTTTGTGTGGCTTTGGAAATTTTCACACCAAAGGTCAAAGTGTTTATGAGGCAAGTCCAACTGATATATCACTATCCCTCTAATCCAGAGGACACAACAGCTCCCATAAAAACTACTGCGGAGACAATTCCATGTGTTACCAGCTCAGTTCCCGCTGAACTGCAAATAAAAGTCCTGGTTTAAGCCATCCAGGATCCAATGCCACCTATGTAGCTAGACACACTCTGTGGTAGAAATCACAAATTTGTGCAAGACTGTTGAAACAGATGAGAAATTTAGCAGCAGCTTCCTCCAAATTAATAAACAGCTGTTTAGTATAGATTACACAGGAAAACAAGTGAATAAAGTTACAAACATTTTTCAGGTTGGAATAACACACTTGCAGGACACTATTGATGGTTAATAAAGTTGTTGATACCACTAATCTTTAGGTTTGTATCTTGAATTTTTAGAATTAGTGAGATGAATGAGGACAATTTATAACTTTCAAAGCTCTGATTACATATTGGCTGAAGATTCAGTAAGACAGCATGTATACATTTATATTCATTCTGGGTTCAAGGCCTATTCAATACCCTGAACAGAAATGGAGTTTTTGTTTTAAATAGAACTAGTCTACACCACAATTCTGAAGCAAGATACTGGTTCCCTGGCAAATTCTACTCTGATGCAGTTGTGCAACCTAAACACTGTAAATGATGGGATGTGCTAAAATGTTGTTTCATTTACTGCTGCTAAGAGATCTACTGGAAAACATCAACAGCCTTACATGAAACTTGCTTCCTTCTTTGTGCTCCCCTAGAAACTGAAACGGTTCAGTGAATAATGTTTCTCTATTAAGTACTGAAATAGTGTTTAACAGTAGTTAAAAATGGATGATAATTCAGGGTACTTCCATTTCTCAAATACTTATGTGCACTTTGGGCTTAGGTCATTTTCATTACGAATCTTTCTTCTCAGCTAGCACAACACACTAGTTGAGTGTGTGTGAGCACTTCAGAGAGATGGATCAAACTGTAATAATTAAGGCATCAGAAAAACAGCACATAACAGAGGGGCAGGGAATCAAGACATAGTTTTGTCTCAAGTTCAGACTTTTTGCCTTTATCGAGAGATGGTCTAAAGAAAAGTCTAAAAGGCAAGTACTGCCAAACTGGGAGATATATTGACTTGGATCCTTATGACTTCAGTCCATCTCTACCATTAAGTAAACAAAATTTTGAAAGGATACTCTCCTCTATTAAAGTGACTGTAAAATGAAAATAAAATCTACAAGGTATTTTTAGTATCTTTCAAAGACAGAACAGACCAAGTCATTCACTATTTTCCTCAGTTTAACGCTTCAAGTGCCAAGTTGCCTCTCAAATGCCATCAAATACATTTTGTCATTCATTTTCTTAAGAAAGATTCTGCTTAACATTTCAAACTTGAAATTGACCCCTGGGAAAATAATAATAGCGCATTTAAAAATGCAAAGTATAGAGGAGGTAAAAGATACTTGTTTCATAATTAAGCAGAAAAAAAACCAGTTCTATCTTGGCTACGTCAGTACAGAGGAAAGAAAAGATGGACAATTAACTCTACCACAGTGATACTTCTGAGAGAAAATCAGACTGTAATTCACTTCAGGCCCAATGTTCTCTTCAGGTTCATAGGTTACAAATGATTTATAGTCACCATTTTGTAGTTAGCGTTCTGGCTCTTCCCATATTGGTAAATACTTTATAACCAAAGCATTTGCATGTTTCAGAAATACTTTTGCCAAAATGGCTTAACACAGCTCAAATTGCTTTAGATTAAGGCAAATTTAAGTAAAATGTCCCTCTGCTTCTTTAGAGGAGATAAAAAAAAAAAAAAAGCTCTGTGTATCTGACGCCTGTATTCCTGTTCTTTCATATTAGAGCTGCAAGTCTCCTCTTTCAGGTCACGTCTTCCACATAAAAGTGCTAAACTAATGCCGCTTAATGACAAATTAATGTCCATGAATAAAAAATACACCTCTAATAGCATAGAGTAATTTGCCATTACAATATCATCATTGGACATGCCCCTGGTTTAATACGATGTATTTAATTCATAACTTAATGAGTGATATATAAAAAGAGAGAGATGAACCCTGCAATTACATTTATGTGAGTCTGTCACCTTATTTGTAAAACCTTAGAGTCATTTACATTCAAATTAGAACAAATGAGTGATTTCACAAAGTGCAGTGATAAATGACCATTGCTGCACAAGACAGAACTGTATTTCCTGTGAAAACATTAACAGTTTCCTATTATTTGTTAAAAATTACAGTGCATATTGCCCAGTGTTGTGTGAATAATGACTTTTTTACTGATTAGGTCAGAAGACTAATACTGAGTAAAAATAAATACTTTTTCTTTTCCTTTTTTCCCCGATTTTTGCTGGGATGTCTCTGCTGGCGGTGCTATGGGCTCACACTGCCCCCTGCTGCCCAGACCGGGAGGAAGGGCCCCCACTGCCTTGGCTCAACTCCACTTCAGCCATTCCGCCTGCCGGGCTTCGTCTCTCGCAACCCAACAAATATTCCTGCCAGCCTGCTAACTGGGCACGTCGCCGAGGGCACCCACAGAGCAGGGTCGCTGCACTACCCAGTTACAAACACTGCTGTTTTAGGGGTTTCATGCATCTAAACTGCCTCAGCTGGTAAGGAGAATTAAAAGCTAAAGACGTTGAGGGGCAGGAGGGACGGGGGAACATAAAACATTAGCATTGATCAGATGGTAATAAAAGCAAAGAAGAATTTCATACACGAAGCATTCTGGGATTCATCAACCTCTGATTACAGCATTATAAAAATACAAGAAATATTTCAGAAGCAGGAATCTTACAGTGGCTGAGGGACAAAAAGGTCAAGTAAGGAGGCCACATCGGCCAGAAAGACAACATGAGAAGGGCCAGGAGGGAAACAGTGAAGTAATACAGATTCTTTATTCTTGTTTAAAACTCACAAAGCTGCTCTCCCTTCCTGACAAACTGCAAAGAGAAGAAAGACGTAGCAGTGTCTGTCTCTTCCCAACTTGTGACCTCTCCCGTGATTCTGACGCAGAAGACTGGCAATGTGTATCCATACAACTACCCAGACAGCTGGGGAGCTTTCACTTTGCCAGCAACAGTAAACCTGGACACTCCTGCATCGTTTTTTCATACATCCATCAGCAGTTCCAATTCAGTTCCTCCAGCAATTAACTCACCGGGAAAAGCAGAAAGCAAACACACACAAAGCCAGCAGGTTCCTGACCATAGCTGCACCACTTTAACAGCTAACACTCCGGGAGCAGAATATCCACTGTCACATCACAGCTAAATAGCAGCAAGTGGATTACAGTAGGAACGGGACTCCAAGTGCTGGGTATACCATTTTTACTTTCCTCACTGGCACCAACCAAAAAATGTAGAAAACCACCATATTTTTTCTTGAGTCCCATTCTAAGTTCAAATCCTCAGTAGTGTATTCATGTTTTATATATACAGATCTGTATCTCTGTAACGTATCTGTAGGTTAAAGAGGGAGAGGAGGTAAATTCCCAAAGTTATTTTTGAGCTTTGTGCAAGAAATTTCCTAATGACTGGCAACAGACAGTCTATGACTCAACAGCTGACAAAACATGCTCCTTTGAAAAATAGCAGGCTAGTGTGGCAACAACTTGTTGCATAACACCGAAAACCAGCAAAATGCAAGACAACATTATTCCTGTCCACCTTGTATTCTTGATATGGGAAGGTCATTCCTTGCACCACAGGATAAAGTTGGTAGACTCAAGTTTGATGTTGGTGGCTTTATAAACCACCACTCTAATTCTGGGGGAGCAGGGAGGGTGGACAGTGTGCATGCGTGTACTTGGATTAAAAACTCAGTATTAGTTAAAAAAAGGCAAGCCTTGGCTGCTCAATGACCTTTAGATTTTTATTCCAGCAGTTTAATTTGCTCTATATGAAAAACCCAGGAGCTAAAATCCCAACTGAGCTGGGGCTTCTAGCAATACAAAGGTGATGCTCTCAATCTCTGGTGTAAGAATTAATTCATCTCTGAAGGAGCGTATCTTAGTGAAAGTTGGGATTGTGTAGTTGGCACCATTCCAAAGGCAGAAGTTGAGTTTAAGAAAAATAAATAGCTTTGAAGCTCTGGCCCCACCATGTATGTAAAGCATGCACACTCCTTTTAATTCCAGGGGCAGATTCATTTGTAGCTTCTTCCTTTTAAAAAAAGTAACATATTTCAAACTATAAACACATTTAAATAGTTTAAAATTAGTAGGAGAAAAGATCCAGATCATTAGGTGCTCATACAAGATGAATAAAATTTATTTTATAAGCCTAAAATGAACAGTACAGTAGAAGGTTAAAAAAAAAAAAGCCCCTACCCAAGATAATTTACCTGCTTCAATTATTACCACAAATTATTCCAGGAGGTCTTATTTTATAATTTGTGAGTTGATTAATCTAATTTTCACTTTCCAGGCCTGATCCTGCTCACTGTTTGCTTTTGTATACAAGAATGCAGAGCATACAGTACAGAGGTGGCTCCAAGAAAACTCCAATTGACTGTTGCTGTACAGTGTTGTGTTTTTTCAGGCTCATTTTAATCACTCACCTAAAATGCTTCTTTCAGCTTAAATTAGCCCCTGTAAAGATGCTATGACTGACTTCAGTAGCAAGCAGGCGGATACACCTGTGGCAGAGTTCTATCCACTGTAATAAAGCTACTAAAAGGTAACCTAGTAGATTTATCATTTAGTAGGGAAATTAATGCAGTTAAAACGAACAGGAAAATTGGCATTCAACTTTTAAACTTCCCTTGACACAAAAACATTTATGATCCCAAGAACAATTTTTAAGTCATAGAACTTTAATGGCAATCAGGATCTTGTCTGCTATACTTGCTGCTCCTAGCTGCTGTGAGAATAGGAATTGTTCTCCAGCATTAAGTACAAGAACAGTCAGCTAACACCACTTCTAATAATGCTATACTGAAAATATGCAACTGTCCAACCAATAAACATAACATAAATGATATCCCAGACTGTCCAGTATGTAAATTTAAATTGCTCTTCACAAATAGGCATGAGCAGGCAGCAGAAAGTTAAAGGGGTAAATGCTAACAATCATGCCATTTCCTGCCTTTCAGAAATGAGTAGGTTGCCTTGGACAGTTCTGCAACGTCTAAACCCCTCACTCACACCTATCACCCTACTGCCTTGAATGTAACTCAGGAGGTATACAGAACACCACCAAAAACAATAATACTGGACTTTAGAAAATACAAAAAAATCTCTTAGCTTTAAAATTTCAAATACGGACAATCTCACGTCCCATGTCTCTGAATGCCAGTGGAAATCAACCCCTGGTTTAAAAACTGATTACTAAAGCTATACCCACACAATATTGAGCTGATGTTAATCAGTAGAAGGAAATTCCATTAAAAACTCGCATCCTCAATAGCATTCCCTCATTATTAAGACTCTTTGATTGTTGAAATAATTTGCAGTTTATGCCTCTCTTTGGTACTGAATACACAAACAGCTGAGGAAAAAAGACAAAACTTCTTACATCAGTTATATAACTCGGACATATTTATGAAACAAACATTTCTACATTCTGAATAAATCTTTTAACACATTTATTCTCTTGCATAAGAATGAAATCACCACATACCCTTCAGAAAAACATTTACAAGCTTTCAAGTGCAAAATGGGTCATCACAAACACACTACCTAATACCACTTTCTCTACATCTCCATTTAAGTAGCCCATTCTCTGTTCTCCATCACATTCAAAGCCTTCAACTAGCTTTCTCCTGCCTTCTCTAACGTCATAGCAGGACAGTTATGGTCCACTGGAACTCTAAAGGCTAAAACTTTTAAAGGGGTAATAAGACATTCAGGTAACCCGTTCCCATTATATTTTAATGAAGTCTACCCGTTCATTGCAGCTCTCTACTTTAGTCTCCTTTGAAAAACCTCAGCCAAAACTGACAGTCAATCTGAGCTGGAAGAGGAACTCAGGAGACAAGAGTCTTAGGAGAACTGGATGTGCACTCTGCAAGCAAATGCTGTGTGTATGATCATGGACCTTAGCGCAATGCAAGACACACAAAGCTCAAGTCTCCAGCTTAGCTATCCCACAGCTATGTAGCAGCAATACAGCCAAGAACAATCACGTTGCCTTACTATTTGAAACAGATGTGTGAGATTTCAAGCCTTGTTTCAATGTTTAAAGTACCTGAGAATTATGCAGACTACATGATCTAAGAGATTCATGAATATTTATGTATCTCAAATAAAATACATCAGCGTGCTTCAAAAAAGTCCACCTCCATAAATGAAGCTAAAAACAAAACCCCCAAACAGAAAGGCTGGGGAGAAATCATAATGCAAGATATGACACTGCTGAGGCAGAGGGAGAAGCCTGCACAACACAAAGCTGGAATTAAGACCTAAAGTAAGGAATACTTGGCTTTTCTCTTGTTTGCAAGAAAAATATGATGTACAATTCTTTTAAAATTAAAATCAGTAAATTATCAATCCAAAATGAGAATGAGTTTTCCAATGAGAAATTGGAATCAGTATTAGATGCTGTGGAATTATTAGTAAAATTAAGGTTTACATCTGAAAATTAAGGTTTATATGAAAAACATAGCAGTGTCCACCCATTGAGGAAAAGCATAAAATCAAAAGGAGCTCTGAGGATGGGACACAGCTGCAGCAGGCATGCGAGGAATTCACTAACACAGCAACTCCCTCCAATGTACCATAGAGGATGGAGCAGAGTGGAGACTCCGTGGCCCTGCTCCGTGATGATAAAGCGGGAAGAGATGGTTCTCTAGAACTGATAAGCAGCTCATCTGGTCCCCTGAGCCAACAGGTTTTCGAAACCTTGCCAAAGTGCTATCCTCTCATGAACTTTGCTCGTTTTAATATCATTTTAATACCAAAACACACCTCCATCCCAAAGGCTACCCGCCTCCAAGGTGCGACCACTCCTCTTCCAGTCTGTGCCCTTAATTTTTTGTAAACTATACCTTTAAACGTGAAGCGAGAGAATTTTACACCCATCATGATAAAAGGTATGTATGACTACAGTCACTAAAACTCCACCTTAAATGTAGAAAGGATATAAAAATAGCCAGGGAAATAGGGGATTTGGGGAGAAGATAATACCGTGAGCAAGTCAAGGGAAACTCCACCTCAGACTGCCTCTGACTACCGGGATCAGCCGACGGGCTGAGCCTCGCTTCTCCCCACCTTGGGACGCCTTGGGTGAGACTTAGACTAAGCGCTTTTCTCGGGAATCTTAAAAATCTCTCTAGAGAGTTATTCCCTAATGTTTATAGCCAGGCTGTATTATTTATAACATTTTCACGCGTTTTATACTTAATTACATCATATTTGCACATGCTTTCTTGCAGACAGTCACTATTACCAGCAATTCAAAAAACCTATATACCTGTTGCACAAATAAAACTGCACTGTTTCAGTAGCCAGTTGTCACAGTATCTCACTGAACGAGACCAAATGCAGCCGTGCTAGTTCATGAGCACGACTGGACTGAAGGTGCAGACTGCTATTAGTATATCCAGAATCGTGGTAGTTTAATATACATATTCAATGCGACTGGACTGGTAGTGGTAAATTGGATATCACCCAGAATTTAAAGCTAGCCGCACCTAGCCTCCCACTCCGGTGAGAAGAGTTAGAAAGCAAGAGAGTTTATTTTCTGCCAAATTACTCCATCCCTTATAACGCAACTGATGCTACAGAACATTTGATGACGTGAAGTTTATAGACGACAAAACGCATTTAGTAAACTAGCAGTGTTGTCAGAAACCTCCATTGTGTCATGCTATCACATCTTAGAGATGGATATTACCTAATTGGGGGGGGGGGTGTGGAGGAAGAATGTTCCTTTCCTTTTTTCTGTCTTTCTTCCTTTGATCAAAAACTTGTCATAAAAATGCCATAATCTTGATTCAAAGGATTTGTTACAGAATCTTTTTGAGATTTATCAGCAAATTAAAGTGCTCTGAGCTGGCTGGTCTGTAAGAAAGAGGATCTGTCTTATAGTCAGACTAACATCTTGTTTATCCTGAGACAACTGAGAGGAAATTCCTTAAAGATCCGTGAATACAAAAGTCAGCATTGGCTAGAAATGAATCTGCCCCTAGTGCACTGCAAACCGTCTTCGATAATTAGACACCTCGACGATCAGCTTTGATGAATTACATCAGTACTGTCTTCTTTGGAACCTCACAGACTATAAATATGCCTTAGAACAGATATGT
The DNA here is from genome assembly GCF_030867145.1 of Opisthocomus hoazin. Classification (NCBI taxonomy): domain Eukaryota; kingdom Metazoa; phylum Chordata; class Aves; order Opisthocomiformes; family Opisthocomidae; genus Opisthocomus; species Opisthocomus hoazin. The sequence goes on from NC_134415.1 coordinate 86,129,500, forward strand.
GCATGGGCCCCACCAATTGCATTTGTAGCAAAAAAAATTCTTATTGAAATCCATGGAATAATTACAGGCCTCAGATAAAAGTATCAAGAACAGATGAAACTGTCCTGAGCTCCAAAAAACTGACAAGCTGGAATATCTAACGAGAATAGCTGGAACAAGCTCTAAAAATAAGAGCAGCACTCTTACGTGGGAAAAGCTTCATCCAATCCAAACAAGTAAAGACAATCCTAACAAGTTAAAACAGTGTGTCATCATTACACAACAATAATAAATGGCAGCTAGATCCCACATACTGTGTTTCCTGAATTTATGCTAAACTAAGAACATGATATCTGAACGACTCAAAACAGCAAGAAAGAAATTCACTAGTACAGTAAATGAAGAACTCTGCAGCACTCATGCTCATCAGAGAGAATAGGCAAGCATTACCCCCTCCCCAGCATCTGTATCACAGCACATGGGGTGACAAGACACTCCAGTTAACTGCAGCAAGGGTAAGTGGCTTTAAGGAAGCCTTCTTTAACTACTTTGATTTTATTTTTAGCTAGTACTAAAATAAAGCAACAGATATTTTTAAAATCACCCAGCAGTATGTAGAACATAAACAGATATTTGATATAACTAGTTTGGACTCTGAAAGATTCCACAGTCTTTATGCACAATACCCTGTTGATCTCTGCTAAAAAGGATCACACAACTACACAAGGTTGATTACTTACATGGACTGCAACTCTGCAGAACAAACAAGACAGGTAAATTCTTACTGTGAACTGCAAATCTGTCTACAGATATGCCTTGTTGGGATGAACCTGGTAAAAAATTACTGTAAAAAGAGTACAATACAGTCTAGAGCCTCACATGATGTAAGCTACAGTTATCTCACAGATGTTCATGCAGATTCAGAACCTTACGAGATCCTGATTAAAAAATACTTTACTCCCACTGTTCTCTGTTTCCCAACACATACTCTCCTCCTCATTCTCTGCCCTTCATCCCCTGCCTTATTCCCTACCTCCCATCATTGTAAAACTGGATACTGGGTCCCACTTCCTCTTCATTTTTACACCACTGTAGCTCCAGTTACCCCACCTCAGCACACTACTCAAGAGTACAACAGAGCTCTCACATCATTTGAGTAACTGCATATTGACCATCACCTCCAGAGAATTGTTACTGTTAATTACAGAGTAATTTGGCAGCAATGTTTACTCACTCTGGGGTTTTTTGGGGTGTGTGGTACGGTTTGGGGGTTGATTTTTTTGTTTTGGGTTTGTTTTGTTTTAAAAGCAGTCTGTTCCTAACTACTTGACTATGGTTTGCCCATCAAAGACGAGATCCAAAGCACTGCTAATTCTATAGTCGTATTTCCACGCAGTAACCTTGGGATTAAAAGTTGTAAAATGGTGCTGAGGGAAGAGCTACAAATACCAAAGGCTACTCAGCACAGGTGATGGAAGAAGTTAGTACAAGGACTTAGGCTGGGCAAGTACCTCCTCCTTTTCTACAGTCTTCTCATGTCCCTGCCTCACCAGCAATGCAATACTCAGCTTCTTCCCTACTCTCTAATCTTGCCCCTAGCTTCTTTGCTGCAATGGTCTCTGGTTCAGTTTCTGACAAAGACAGAGCACGTAAGCAGCAGAGACGTGCTCACACTGACTGATTTGTTTGAGGGGCATTAAGTACACTGTATGACTACCAATGTTAGACTTCTGTCTTTCTCATTACAGTACTCCCTTCCCACGCCTGCCTGGCAAATGGTAGGCCAAATGGTTTTGTGGCTTATTTGGCATCTCATATTTCTTATTTTTCAAATGAACCATCTTTCCCATTACATTCCATGTCGATCTTCTCAGAAAAATTAAATCCCTCCTGACATTCTCGAAAACAAACTGATAACTGCAGTACTCTACCAGCCCCTTTAACTTTCTAATCAATTTATAATGCACAAACTAATACCATCTTTTTGTCTGAACATACATTTTGAAAGCTTCCCTAAGGCTAACACTCAAATAACAGATTCTTTCTCCATAAGACACAGAGCCTTGAAGTACATCCTGAAGCTCTTAACATGAGGTCCTGTATGCCTACGGTACTCAGGAGCTCAGTGTGCTGCCAAGCACCCTCAGACTGTTCAAAGGCAGTTATGCTGTTGGAAGGCATGTGCATGTGGAGAAGATTGTGCTGACATGCGTTTCCATGCCCAACTGTTGCACAGATACAGCCAACACTCCCTATTTCAGAAAGAATATTGAAAAATTACAAAGAAAACTTCCGTAGAATTGCTATTGACATTTTTTTATAAGGCTTTCCATAGAGACATATCAAAGCTATGTTCTTGCTACCATTGTGAGCCATCTCCTATACAAGGAAACACAAATAATTATTTTACTGGATTCAGATTTTTTGCTTCATGATGACAGCCTTAATGTTGATAATATTATCAGCATTATGGGCACGAGGCCAGCTGAGAATAAGGTGCCACTGTAAGAAGCCCTAGCCCTTCAGTGAGAGGTAGTAGCACACTGGAATATGCCTCAATATTCTGTTGTGAACACTTGTGCATCTGAATGCTTCACAATACTCATGCTCACAATAGGGAAACATTTAACAGAATGCAGAAGAAAGCAAATTCTCTGCTAAAGGAGAGAATGAAACTCCCACATGCTGATACTAATCAGTGGACCATCCTTGTTTTTCAGGACTGAAATGGACAAAACAGATGGGAGGAGAAAGCACCTACCACAAACTGACAGCCAAATTACACTCAAAATTCATGTCTCCTGAAATCCAGTTTAATGCCATTCAGGTTACACCAGGTATTGTACTAATTCCTGCTGATATTACGCTTGAAACAAAAGTTTACCACACAGCAATGGCTGATAATCAGGCAGAAAAGCCTCACCTGAATGAGATAGTGAGAACATAAACTGAGAAGCTCCAGCAGCTGCAAATGACTCCCAGCTGCTAGGACATCCTGTATCACCCCTGGTTCCAAGAGGATCTGTAAAGAAGAAAATAGAAGGTTTATCATGTAGAACTCGGAGTACTTGTAGAAAATACTACAGGCCTTTGTTATTTCAGACATTTAAGTCAACATAAAGAACAGAAAGAGTACAATTAAGCATACAGAGAAGTCTTTGCAGGATGGGGACAGAGTTTTTAAAAGTTCACCTGAATTGCCTACAGGATTTTTAAGCAGATTTTCCTGTGAGAATTCATAAGCCACATTACCTCCAAAATCCTTTAAAACTAAATGCATGTTATTTATTTAAAAAGTAGACTTTTCAAAATGACAGAACCTCCTTTTGTTATCCATATACCTGAATCCTTCCATGAATACTAATGAATCAGGCCAACAGAACTGACTCAGAATTCTCCAGTATTAATATTATCCATGCTTGTAAAAAATACACAGGCTAGGAACTCTCTTCTTATTCTGCATAGTACTGCTTCATAATTTTCCTAACCACTGTCCTCATTTTACAGAGCCAGGCTGTGAAGGCACAGAGTGAGCATGCTGCTGGGGAAGTGCCAGAAAAGGCTTAGAAACCAAGACTGATTATCCTGTCACTTGCTCACATGACACTCCTACTCATTTCAATTAAAATCACACACACAGAGAAACAAGGATAATTGGGCCTCAGCTCCAAGCCTGCTGTCTTGGGGTCAGCTTGTTAGAGCATCGTTTTCAGGACACACAAAAGTCTTTGGGAATACAGACACTGGTCAACTGCTTATCAGCAATCACATTACAAATTATCCAAGCTAATGTTATTTAAGTATAAGTGGTGCAGCATCCAACAAAATTCAGAAAAGCATGAGAAAAATTAATTTTTCAAAGATACTCAGTTTATTCAGTTTTATCCTAGTTGTATTTCCCCTGGCACCTTTGGTTTCACACCACATGAGGTCAGTCTCTGACTGCTCCACAGGGAAGTAAAGGTCTTCAGATCCTTTTTCTTCTGCCCACACAATTTAGTTTTATCTCACAGCACCATTTACATGTCTCAAATACAGTAGAACAAGGAGGATGGCAAACAAAAGGAAAGACAGTCATCTGCATCTTTTGCAAGTGCTTTTGAGAGAAATGAAAAATACGTATGCATTTCTTCAAGAAAATCACAAATTATCTCCAACGTAACGGATAACGGATATATTAGGAACAGGAGAGAAGGGGATTGATACTTGTTTATATCGAGAACTCATTTACATTGAGTTCTGTTAGCACATGACATGCTTAAAGCTTGTGCAAATTACTATATGTATTCATACTAGGTTTTAAGTGAACTTTTATGCAGTATATAAATTACATACTGTAAGTTCTTTATGTACTCAGACATTCAAGGATCTTAATGTAAATTAGAATCAGGCCCAGTACTATCCAGGTTTTTGGCTGGTGCTAATAAGGTTGCTATGCATGATGAGAGGTAGTTCAGTGGAAACCTAGAAAGGATTTCAGTTACAAAAATAAAAAAAAATGAAATAAAAAAAAAGAGCAGCCCTGTCAAATATTTGCAAGTGAGAACACTAGGTCAGATTGACAAAACAAGCTGGTGTAGACCTTGCGGTTTTTGTTATTCAGACATCATTTACACTGAGGAAGCTGTCATCTGATTTTATATTACTTACTGAGTGCCAGCCACCAGCTTATCATTGTTAAAGACACAATATGAAGAGAATCAGAACCCTAAGCAGATTACTATCTTGTAGGCATAGACAAACTATATTTAACTGTGATAATATTAATGTATTTTAAACCTACAGCAATCCATTTATAAATAATACCAGCAGTATTATGAGATGAGAAGTATGATGAGGCAAGGAGGCTGACTGGTTACTACGCAGAGGTGATTTGCACAGTCAGCAACAAAAGTTCATTTCAAGGTGGCAGACATATTTCTTACATGTTTTCCCATTTCTTACAGCTTTCCTATACCATGCAAAATCTATTCTGCTGAGATAACATATTCCCCTTTGTGTTTCCCATGATAACTGCAGAAAGTCTATTTTGTCTCTTCCCAAGATTTTAGCTTAAATGGAACTATCTGAATTTTTATTCAATACTCATTTGGATATAGGCAAAAATACTAATTCATCTACGCTAAATGTTTGCCATCAGCAAACTGCGTGCTGGGGAAACCCACAAGAGAAAGAGAACAACAAAGTAAAGAAGGAATAAAATATTGCAGGCCTTCCTTCTACTAAAACTGGGGTAATTCTCAATTATCCCACACCTCTTAGCTTCTATACATTAATATAATTACTTGATTTTTATTAATTACGAGTATAGCTGTTCATATGCTGTATAGGCCATCCAGCTGAATCTTAACAGTAAACACACGTAAGTACCACCATATGCACACCACAAGTACACACAGTGACTGACTCCTCTGGTTTGTCTAACCCTCAGAACAATAGCTCTGAGGTCTTCAGAGTGATGCTTATTGTATATTATGGAGAGGCAAACTTAGATCTACTTGGAATTCACACCTCAAAATTCATCACAAATTATTAGTGTGAAAACTAAAGAGAGAAGCTTAATCATTTTCCCTACTCCATCCTCAACCCAAGGGTTATGAGGCATAATTATCAGGGCAGAAACTTACAGCAATTTGGAGCCATCAACTTCAGACAAACTTTGCAATCTTCACCAGTGAAGGATGTGCCTTTGCATGACACATGAAATCAATTTTTACATTGATTAATTAGATGCAATTCAGGCATTGCACCTGGCTGCATCTTACAATCAATCCTCTATTGAACCCTTACGTCTGAGGGATAATTTTCTTTATACTCTCAACTTTTCTCCGGCCTGTGATGCTACCCAAGAAAATCAGCTTAACCACCTTCTCCCTGTATACAATGGGCAGATCTTGCAGACAGCCTGATTAACTTACTTTCCCAAGCCACCACATCTGATGTACTGCTCGTTTTCAAACTGATCGCCTTTGTGAAGCTATTTTTGTCCTCCCCCCCAATGACTGTGTTTTCAAACAGGAATCCTGTTCTTCAAGGCAGCCATTTTACCTTCCATAGTCCCACAAACCCTTCAGAGAGCACACACTAAAGCCAGTTCACTCCCTCTTGTGGTCAGATCTGTAAGCCAAGGGATAGAAAGGATGCAAAAATTTGGTGTTTCTTTACAACAGAATGCTGAGTTCACAAGACCCAGAAAGGCAGATTACACAATTTCTTACATCCACATTTCTTAGACATACAATTTAAAACTGTAAGGAAATGCATCCATTTATGCTTTGCCGATATACTGACGAAAGCTGCTCTGCAAATGCAAGAATTAGAAAATTCCGTAAATTAAACCTGAGCTCCTGAAGCACAATTCTGAGGCAGAGAAGGGAATTCTATAATCAGCCCCATGGTCACAGATATGCATTGCCCTGAACACTGCCCTGTACATCTACCCTCTGGGCAGTAGTTCTAAAGTGGAATTCATTCCCCTTCCCCCCAAGATAACTCTTTTCTTTTCCCAGCTCACACTGCATGCCCTCCAACCCAGTACATCTTTGGGCTCTGGGTAAGCATGGAAAAAATTAACTGGGATCACACATCTTGCCTCTCTCCAATCAGTTTTCTTTGGAAGACTTCTTGGCAGCACAGAGCAACTAGCAGCTACAACTTTTAAAGCTAGGAGCAGTGTATGAACCACCATCTTTCCTCAAGGACAACTACGCATGCCCCACCTCCACGTTGCCCAGACTGAGAACATCCTCCTACTCTTCTAATGTCTTCTGCCACCCTACAACGAACAAATCAGTATAGGCCAACAAAAAAATTGTATGGCAGTAGCAAAGAGGGCAGGAACAGACAAAAGAGAGTGAAGAGGAAAATCCTTAAACTGTCCTTCCCAAAAAAGAAACTTACAGCCTAAGGGAGAAGCTAAGGTCCAGCTCCATGGAGTTTCATGAGGTTTATATCTGGAAGGAAAAATTAGATTATTTAATCTGTTCCCTGTACATTTCAGGCCATTATATTTCATCCAGACACTCTTAAAGACACTAAACTACAGCTACTTTAGGCCCAAGGAGGCTAAACTGTGTACCCAGACAAAGATGGAGAGACTGAGAATGCACTTCTATTGCCTTTATTCCAGCAGCTCATTTACACTCCTGTATTTCCTCCTCATTCCCATACAGCTGTTTGTGTGGCCATGGAATAAGTGAGGCGGTGCCATGATTCACATTAAAAATAAACCAGCATTATGCTATAACAGTAAGGAAATATTTAATGTCATGTCAGAAAATTCTAGAAAGTAAACCATATGGAATTAATGCAGAAAACAAGAAAAAAAAAATCTTAAGATTCCTGTCAGTCTGATGCAAAAGAAAATTCCTTCTTGACTTCACTTGCAGCTATCAGCATTTCAAACGAGACAGGCATCTAACAAAAGTATCATTTGGTTTTACCCTCTGGAGACCATTCTGTGTGCTTCAGAGCAATGAAAAAAAGTAACTTTCCTTTTAGAGCAATTTAGATTGTATTTCACTCGCAACCAGTTAGCACTTCTGCCTGTTTCCCTGTTCATTCGTGCTTCAGCTGAATCCTGAGCTCCTCACACACTGAGAAGTGCTGCTTCAAAAAAGTGTGAGCAGGGCAAGAATGTTCCAGGCCCTTGTGGGCAACTGCCCAAAGCCTGGGCACGTAATGCTTGATAGTACTCATTATAAAACCCAAATGTCTCCTTAGCCAATGCCAGAAGGAATCATGACCAGCATTTATCTGACATATGTCATAATATTTTTCCAGAAACATAAATGAAAATTTATGTTAAATGCACAGCATATGAATCAGAATATCTTCAGTTGGATGTCACCCACAAGCATCATTGAGCCCAACTCCCTGCTCCTTGCAAGACTACCTAAAACTACATGATATGTCTAAGAGCATTGCCCAGATGCTCCTCTGACAGGCTTGGTGCTGTAACCACTTCCCTGGGGAGCCTGTTCCAGTGATCAACCACCCTCCAGTGAAGAGCCTTTTCCTATTGTCCAGTCTGAACTTCCCCTGATGCAGTTTCATACCATTATGAAGTAAGTACCATTACTGTAAGTAAATAAGTATATACCGTTATTATAAGTAAGGCTCCAAGCAAATTCACTGTTTTTTTGGGAAGACACTTCATTACTTTGATTACTTTCATCTCTAGAAAAGCTGTCTTGTCCATAGCTTTATACCTATCAAGAGATAATAACATGAAACATTTAACTTTCTCTGCAATAAACTGCATAAACTGTGTTAGTTAAGGTCCGTATTATTCTGAGCCTTCTGGGCAATCTGTAGCTGAACTGTGAACCTAACACCTAGTAGCTGTAACCTACTGCTAGGCACAGAAACAAGATTATCCTCTTGACAGAATTAAAAAAGGAAGTGTCCAAAAGCAAGTATCAAGTTTATATATTTGGCTTTGAAATTGCATTGAAAAATGATGTTAAGTATTACAGTAAGAAACAGTCCTGCTGTAAATAGTTTTCCAGGATCTCAGCATTTTGTCCCCAGTAGCAAAGAATGAGAACAGTTCAAGTCACTTTTTCTAGGGACACCAGGCAGTTTAACCAAACCTTATGATTCATTTGAATCAAAAGGCAACCAGTGGAACTGCCATGCACAGGATACAGGAAGTCACTGACCCAAGAAAATCAACCATCAGAATACACCCTTGCAATACACCTCATCCATGGGCTGGAACGGATTAACAGAATAAGAGGTTCTAAGATACTGAGACCTGTCTCCCCCCAGTCTTAACCAAAAATAGCAGATGAGATACTCATTGATCACTAGAAAAACTGTCACCGTCAAACAAGGAAGGGGAGCAACGATGAAAGACGAAAGCAAGATTCTACAAAGCAATCAAAGCAATTATCAGGAGAAATAGTTCTAATTACAAGTATTTATTTCTACTATTTCTTTACTACCCAAGAAGACCCTTCACTCTTTCATGTTTTTTTTAAAGAAATAACTCAGCTTAAGTATTTGACCAAAAATAGAGCAAACAAAAAATTTTACAAAGGAGCTGTAAGGTAATATTTAAACTAACCATAGGTTTGTGTGCATGAATTTGAAAAAAAAAAAAAAAATCACCAGAAGGTACGCCTATCAGTTCATGAAACCTGTTTGGTAAAGTGATAACAGTTGTTACAAGATGATAGTTTTTTAACTAACTGAATACAAGATAAAGTTAGTAAATAAAGGTAGTAGTTAAACAGGACTCACACTGACAATGCATTAAAGTAATATTGAGAGCAAACTAAGCACATGAAATAACAATATATCTGAAAACACCATGAAGTTCTAGATTTGTAACTAGTATTATATACTGATATCACCTTTATTAAAGACTGCTGCTATGTTACATTTTGTAAGTAAAAAAATCTGTTAGTACTTTTTTTTGTTATGTAAGTAATAAAAACTTAATATAATAAAAATATGCTAAAAACCAAAAAGTTTAAAGCCTATTTTCAAATCATTCTAAATGTAGCTTCATATGTGGCTTTCAAGAAAAGGAAACATTTCAACATTCTTTCTACAGGCAGGGTGTAAGGCTGCATTAATCTTGGGCTAAGAAGACACCACCGCACAAGTTACCCCAAAATTTGCTTTTGGAAAAAGAGCTGAACATAAAACACGTCTTATATTAGGGCTGCCTCACTGATTCTTTTTTTCCAGCTTTGGTAATCTAGAATAATTTTATAACTTCAGGAAGACCCCTTAATTTCTATATAATACAACACCAAAATACTATGATTTAAAAAAAGAAAACAGAGACCAACCAGTTAGGAAAACAGGACTTGGGCAGGAGAACTTGGTATTAAGCCCTATTAAAGGTGCTGGTTTGCTGTAGGGCCTTTGGAAAGCTATTTTCTCCCCGGACCTTTTCCTGTCTGTGATGCGACAAAGCAAGAACAGCAATTACTTGCTTTTGTAATGTGTCCTGAAGTCCTCAAACAAAATTCTATTACCATGGACTAAAGACAGATAGAACACAATAACAAAGAAGAAAGATCCAAATCAGTGAAGCATTTCAGCATACATAGGACTCCAATTGTGTATTCACATTTTTGTTGAATTAGGATCACAGTCATCTACTGCAAATTAATGCAGTGCTGTCGCACAATTCTTCTCTCTTCAAACTACACTGCAGTTCCTGTCAGCCAGTTCAAATTACGGTATCACTTAGATTTTATATATGTATATAAGATCAACATAAATGATGTAGCTTGGGGGACCTAAATTTGATGAGGAATGCAAGAGCAAAATGAGAAGCCTCAAAATTTCAGTTCAAACCGCTTATTCAGTCCCATGGCACTTAGAAGAGCCTGTTTTCAGCACTGCGACTTTTCAAATGCCCAAAGGTTTTCTTTTGATCCAAAGCACCTGCTCGTCTAATGAGTGACTCCCCACCCAACTACATTAGCATGTGTTATCCCATTTCTCCAAATGAGATTACGTCTCTTGGTTACAAACTAGTTAAAAAAACCAAACAAGCCAAAAAGAGCAGGCAACAGTGCCCGTAACTCTCTAACCCAGTAGTTAAGACTCTTACTTAGAAGGAATTGTAAGCTCCAAACCCTGCACCAAAAACTGTTTCTCTAGAATAATATCTAAAATATGTAGTTCCTGTATTGATTGTACTTCATCCACCTCTCTCCCAACACATATCTGACACTTGTAAAATGCCCCTGTGAGGAGGAAGGGTGAGTAACCTAGGCACGGAGACTCTGGCTTGGCCGTATTGCTGCCAGCCGTGAAGTAAGAGAGAATGACCTTACAGCCTTTTTATGAAGAAAGGATACATCAGCTACAAAAGGAAAAGGATTCTGTCTCTGAATGCCTAAGGCCAAGGGGGAAGGTATTTAAGATATTTTTTGCCAAAGTTTTCATTATTAGAGGATTACTGAGCCTACATGCATAGAACAAAACCAAATTCTGCTACTTCTCCTGTTGTTAGTTTTTATTTATTTCTATACCAACATTTCTTTCTTTGTTATTATTAGGGACCATAGTAATGGATTAATTCAGTTGGAATTCTCATATTAGTTATGTTTAACTTGAGATTTATTACAATCTTTTCTTCTGTTGAACAATCAATTTTCTCTTAAAAGCAAAATATTTCCAGCAATAATTACAATAAGGCACCGTTTGCCTGAATAGACAGGAAAATAAAGTTGGTATTTCAAACTAAAAAACAAAAAGATGTCAGAGTTTCGTTTTGGATTGCAATGTCATGCTAAAAATTAAATTTCTTAATTTTGATAACTTTTAAAAACTGTAGGCATCAAATATTGCCAGCGTGCAATATTAGATATTTCCACCAGATGTCTCCAATATATTATTTTACACAGAAAGTTACATCTGAGTTACTATACTTCAAATTGAATACATGTTTAGCAAAATATTAAAGAAATAAAGAGAAGAAAGGTCAAACTAAATGTTTATCTGTTTAGACATGGATACCTTGAGACTGTCCCTAAATTGTTGTCAGTTCCACAGCATTAGCTAAAGAAACAGCAATGTTTTGACTAACATTTTGGCCAAACATGTTAACAAAAAAAAAAATCCTCAAGAGTTCATGGCTTTCACTTTTAAGAGGCAAATCAGATCATGTCTTGATACCTGCATTGTCAGAGCAATATAAGGTTGTAATTGGCAGAATGAGCTTTGGGTTACTAAGGAATATTTTGTTTGGTTTTTAAAATCACAAAGAGTTCGCAGATCCAGACTAAAGATGATTCTGTTTTTAGAGCTCTCTGTGGTGTAAGCCTGCAGTAATCCAGTTATTTATTAATAGCCTTTGTGGATTACTCCCACTCACTACCTTGAAACGTTCACCCAGATTCTGTCAGGCTGAGTCAGTAAATAAGCAATGCTCAACACATATAAATGCAACGCCAAAAGAGAATTTCAAGGACAAAAGGGAAAATTCGACATTATTTCTCAGACCCACATATCACTGAGCTATGCTTCAACAGCACCTGTATAAGAGAACTACTAGAGAATCCTCATTTCTCTACACTCCAAAACAGCAGCTAGTGTGTCTCATAGACGACAGAGTGCACAACTTTGCTCTATAAACGCTTATATATATGATCAGCAGCACATACAGGCACACCTATATTTAATTCAAGAAGTTCACTCAATTATTCGAAGTACATTATACCCGAAAATGAAAGACTCAAAGTCTCTATAGGGTCAAGAATAGAAGGCACATATTATTTACTAGGGAGCTGAGGATTTTATTCTGGAAGAAATGTGGGGTAGATTGTTGGCCTACGTAAAAGCGAAATCCGTTCATTCAAGGTTCTCCACATATTTTACACAGTTTTATTAGACTTTGAATTTCGCTGAAAAATAGGGGAGTATGCCTCAATTCACAGCAGACAGGATGGGTCAGGTAGAATTCAATTACAATCCATCTTCTCAAAAGATAACTTCAGTTTAGCAACAAGATTTCTCTCCTCAGAATGATCAACCTGTGTCCAGTTCTGGGCTCCCCAGTTCAAGAAAGATGAAGAGCTACTGGAGAGAGTCCAGTGGAGGGCTACAAGGATGGTGAGGGGACTGGAGCATCTCCCCTACGAGGAGAGGTTGAGGGAACTGGGCTTGTTCAGCCTGAAGAAGAGAAGGCTGCGAGCGGACCTTATAAATGCCTACAAATATCTGAAGGGTGGGTGTCAGGAGGATGGGGACAAGCTCTTTTCAGTAGTGTCCAGTGACAGGACAAGGGGCAATGGGCACAAACTGAGGCACAGGAAGTTCCGTCTGAACATGAGGAGGAACCTCTTCCCTCTGAGGGTGACGGAGCACTGGAACAGGCTGCCCAGGGAGGTTGTGGAGTCTCCTTCTCTGGAGATATTCAAGACCCACCTGGACGGGGTCCTGTGCGGCCTGCTGTAGGTGACCCTGCTTCGGCAGGGGGGTTGGACTAGATGACCCACAGAGGTCCCTTCCAACCCCTACTATTCTGTGATTCTGTGATTCTGTAACCTATATTTCAAATGACTAAGATGATACAGGTGCTCAACAGCACAAGAAACATGCAATTTTATCTATCAAAACTTTCAGCTGAAAGAACAAAAAGCATACCAATGACAAGTCATGTACTGAGATCTTCAGCCAATTGAGTAATACAGCATGGCACCTCTGTCTTTTATTTATATCAAAGAAATCTTTGAATAAGTTACATTTTCCATTATAGCAGAAACACAGAAATTTCAAGTGCTGATCTCTAAGGCCAATGCTAAAGTATAACTGTTGCGTGGGCTGGTGACAAAAATAGCTCATTTAAAACAGGTAAAAAAAAATTTCTTTCCTTATTTCTATTTAATTCTCTTTGAAAAACTTAAGGCCATATACTCAATTCACAGTATGGAAGCAAATGTCTTAATTTGTACAACCCAACAACTCTTCCAGAATAATGTAATACAGATTCAAGCTTTCCTTTTCAAAATTAACAAATAAACAAACATACATCAATGAACTCAATTGTTGTAGTTTGGTTATCCAGAATTTTAGAGTGAGCTCATTATCCATGAACTCCAAACTGAGATGAAGTCATACAGCAACACTGCCCAAGCCTACAGCGCAGAGATATGGCAGGTTATATTTGGCGAGGGGCAGAGGGAAGAGGAGCATCACTCTGCATTTTCCAAAGTAACATACTGTGATACATAACCTGCCCTCATAAAAACTGCTACAATAAAGATGTATGGTACCTGTAAGCATTTACAAAGATGCTTGGACTGCATCTGTCCAGGTGAGTGAGTAAGAGACTACTTTTCCTCTCAATTATATAATTTGTCAAACACAGCAGAGTTTATAAATATTTATTATTAGGAAAACACTTAGGGTATTATTTTTCCTTTCCTTACACTTAGTTTAGCATGCAGAATCAATTCAGATTAAGTTTTTATGAACAGCCAGGCCACCTTAAAAGGGGTGTATGAGTCCTGCATGGCTCACTACCTGGTAACAATGCACATAAACAGTGGTTTTATTAGACTATCCCTCTAGAGAAAAAAAAAAGCATCAGTATATCTAAAGTAAGATCTGTTAAATCAAAAGACCTTGTACTAGGCAGCGCACAAGAATAATAATTTCTAGTACCTCTGTAAGGGTCATCTTCATTTTTTATTGCAATTTGCTTTCACTTGTGTCTCTTAATTTGAAAAGCTGTATAGTACCTGTCCAGTATATGCAAAGTCCAGGGCTTGTTTTAAACCAATGCTCGTGACACCATGCAAATTCACCTCATCAGCTTCGCTTTCAACCATGCAGAGACTGAACATTGCCTACAGAAAGAGAAGAAATGTTATTAACCATTAGAAACAATGCCCAGGGAAGGTCCAGGAAGAACAAGAGTGATTTTTCCACCTCCAGTAACTTTCGCTTTTCCTTGGATAAGAATTCTAAACAGCAACAGACGTGCAAGTTAGAATGAAATCTATACCAAGTTTTCAACACTAACCTCATAGCAATCAATCTTGCAACCAAGTCCTTTTATCAATAAAGAAATATAAAAACTTATTCTGGAAAAACTGAAACAAATCCCTTTCGTCCATATATATATATACTTCTTAAGTAAGTCAGGTGAGATCAATGGGAACAGTCTGAAAATAAGGTATCATTCAATAAAAAAAAAGATAAAAAACTAGACTTGGGGCAGGGGGGGAAACTACACAAGCACCATTGGAAATAATACTTGTTGTTTCTTCCTATATATAATGATATTATACATAAGCTATGTACAATTACTTGTATGAGAAGCAGTGGCAGTTAACACACCATCTTTTATAAACAATCCTTTCCAAACAAGCCCCTCAGACTGGAACGTGAGCAATACAATACTCTAGTTACCAAATGAGGAGCAAGGATAGAGATGCAGTCACCTAAACCTACAATCTCCCTTTACATATTATTGCCCAAGTTTCTCAGACCATAAAACCTAAACTGAAGAATAGCAAGGTGCTATGGAACTTCCCCAAAAGTAACACTGAGGAGAGCGACTGTCACCTTCAGCCAGTCTTACTTTCCAGATCATCAGCCTTCAGTGCCTCCCTGGACCAAAGCAACCCTACTCAGTCTTTGTATCCTTGTATGAATCTTTTTCTTCCCATCTCTGTTAAACTTTGACTCCTGTCTTTGCCCCTCACTCTTGCCTCCCAGACTGCACTCCCACTGCAGCATTCCTGCTCACCACTCCTGCCCTCCTCTTATCAGTCCCATTCTCCAGCCCAATACTTTTCCAGAAAACCAATCTTTATCTTTGTCACTCTCACACATTTTTAACGAAATGTACCACTCACAGTCTTTAGACAGTAAACTGTGAACAAATAAACCGAACAGTTCTACCATCTGGCATTGCTAAAGACAGTCTAAACTCAGTAGGTTTTCGCCAAACTGTTAATGCCTTTACAGAGGCTTCCAAACCTTGCTTTGGAGAGCTCCAGTAATGGAGCACTACTTACAAATTGCTACTACTGTCTCTGCTCTGGCTGATACCTGTAGAAGCTGAGGCAGTCAACAAGAATGCTGGTTGCATACCTGTCCACCAAACACTGCTGAGTTTAAAGCCCTACCTCCTCTGACAGTTTAGCACATAGCATTCACCTAGACTCACAAGGCTTCTTTCAAGAACTGAGTGTTTCCTGCAAATAAGCAATTTCTTCTGAAAGTGGTAGCATTTTCATCATTAAAACGCCGTAAATTGACATAAATCTGTTGCCTTGAAATCATCCAGTATAAGCAAGAGGGATATTTATCACATGGTCGCACCTTGTACTTTTGCAGTTTCTATTTCAACAAAGTGATATCAGGGCTTCTTCCAAACCAGAAAGAGAAAAGCGTCAAAAATTTTAAAAGGTTTATCAAACAAATGTAGTAAGATACAGACATGAAATATACCTAGATAGAAAAAAAAATTCTAACAAGTTCAGACACTTTTCTAAATCCATTAAAAATGTAATCAGAGCTGGGTATTTGATACATGTAGATGACAATGAAATGAGCGCTAGTAGCTACTGTGAGGCTTCAGGGCTTCCCAGGAGCTGCAAGGTACCCGTCAGGCACCTGCTCCTTGCAAAAGCAGACCTGCAGTTTGTGTTTGGAAGAGACAAACTTCTCTTCTCAGAAACTCACTACTAAATAAACTTTGTGGATAATATTCCCTTCCCACATCAATTCCTGAATAAAGTAAAGTCTCAAAGCAACACCTGTCTACATAGCTCTTACAGGGGTAGATTTGCACACATTCTGTATACTCAGTTCCACCACAGAGTGCCCGCAGAAAGGCTGGAAATGCTCAGTGACGCAAGATCCTGCATGATCTGCATTCTCTGACTGTGCTACAGCAACTGTCACTACACTACCTACCTGTACACTATCAGAAACCAGTGTGGCTATTCAGAGTTTCTGTTCAAGGGCTGGATGTCCCACACAATGGGTTAAAAAACATTCAACTGAATCTCATTTGTAGACCATGAATCACTTCTTTCAAGAACTGGGAGAGGTTTTAGTTGTAGACTTACTAAATTTAGTTTTAGGAGACTATTCTGTTGTATCACAGAGACTCCAACATTGTCCTTCCACAAGACATATTACTATACCTACCTTAGTAAACTCAGCAGGACCAGGCTGCTAACTCGGTCACTGTCTGTAAACACTCACAGCATTTAACGAACACAGCCTCCAGCAGAGCCTTAACCCCCTGCCAACTAGCGTTCTCCCAGCCCATGCCCAGACTATGGTTCAGGGGATAGCTCAAGCCATTGCTGTTCCGAATGGACAGCACTGATAAAGCCAAGCTGTTTGCAGAGGGGAGAAGGTTTAGCCATATGGACACAAGCCATGCTGTGCCAGTTGCTTTCAGGGCCACAAAACAAGCCCTTAGTCATCTTCTGTACTAGTAGTACAGGCACAGTCTAACAGTGCAATGGGCTATCAGAACCACAGCTGCCACTAAGCCACAGGACTATGGCTTTGCGTGCCATCTGCTATACGGAGTTCATTTCCTCTCATACTATCCTCTGAGTATTCTATGGAAGTTTTTGATACCGAGTATGAACTACATTTGTTTTTCAGGGTGCAAGGCCATAGAATTTCATTAAAAGATCAAGTCTGCAGACAGTTCACATTCAGCTGAACTGGATTAGCCTCCAGGAAAGCAGTCTCCCACACAGACGAACATAGTACTGCTCAGTGATCCACACTGCCTTCACCAGCAGGCAAATTTCCTTCTCAGCCTGATAGTTTAAAGGTTTAATCCAGCATGAAAGAAAATCTGTTCAACCATAGGCAGAAATTGAGCTCAAACTCAGTCTTTAATTTGCACTGTACTTGAATATGATAGTTTTAACTGTAGAAACATATGGATCATTAAATTCTGACTTGAGACGTCACCAATACCTGGAGAATGAGTTACAGTTGGGCTGTCAAACTCCGATTTCAGATGCATCTCTGAAAAAGGTCTGAGTTTTTGTGAGTTTAAATAGATTCATCAGTCATGCTTTTAATACAAGGCTACTAGCCTACTTTATTTTTCCCTGGGGTACATTAAAAACAAAGCAATAAGATAAACATCTCAGGTGGATGCACAAGTGATAGACAAGAAAAACAATGAAACATAAAATATTTGGACAAGTGCTCAATTCAAAGTCAAAACTTACCAGAAAAGCTACCATATTTGTCTAAGCATGAAATGTTAATTATTTTTAGTTATTAATTTCATTCAACAATGCTAATATTTCATACTTTATTTTAAAATACTCCTTGGACAAAATAAATTCTTCTTTGAAAATGCCTCATTTCTCCTCCAAGACCTTCATGTGAGTGGGCAGTACAAGTTGCCAATGTGTTAACCAAAGATCCCTTTTATAATAAAACCCACTGGTAAGAGGACCTTTTTTCTTTTTTCCAGTTGCTTTAAATATCCGGGTTTTGGGTCATTAGCTGATTGGATGGTAGAACAACACTGTGGGAAATAGTAATTGTTAAAATTCTGATGTTTTTTATTAAGTAAACCATATCCCCAAAAGAAAAGTGAACACAATCCACTTGCCATTCTGTGATAACTGCTCCAAAACTCGGGATCAATATCCTGTCCCAAATGGATATATTCCACTTGTGGAATTTCACCTGAGCTGATACCTGTTTACAGATTAGGATAGCCTCATTTTTGTGGGGCACGCAGACACTTCATTAGCTGCAAAAAGAGAAGGAAGGGAGGAATCAACCCTCCATTCTCCTAATCTTGGCCTGAAACAGAGCTAGAGAACTATTCCCAAAGGAAAAAGAAAACAAAGCACACAATCCTTGGATAAAAATAATCAATTATAAAACAACTCTCAGACTCTTGAAAATTTGACTTCAAAATAACATGGCAAGTTGGCGGGTGTTGAACACACAGCACACCTGCATGCAGTTTTGCTAATTTGCCCTCGGCACCTAAAGGCACCTTTATAAAATGGTTTCTTCCATAAACGTATGACAAAAAACGACAAGAACTCAAAACTGAACAGCACACAACAACAGGATGACTAGGCTCAGATGTGATCAGATCTGGGCAAACAGTCCAAGTAAAAGATGCTTAGCACGGTCACTGGGTTTAACTGCCCATACTCATCTTTTGCTGCTGCTTAGCTTTCAAAAGCAAAATACAAGATGGGTGTAAAACACCACCAAACCAGAATAATGTATTACTGCTAAAATAACTATAAATCAGACAAAAAAGTGTCTAGATCCATTGATTTTATCACTCCGGCAGCACTGCAGCAACACGTACAAACTCCTTCACAACATACAACTTTAGCAACAGACACGGCGGTCACAGAAACACGAGATGATATTCAAAATCCCAAAAATACAAATTGCTCACTGTCACAATGGTGAGCTACAAAATTGCTCCTTGCCTTTGAGTCATTTTCTTACTTATTCAGATGATCCATAACCATGAGAGCAACGAGCTCGTCCTCATTTGTACACATCAATCTTACAGCTATGTCAGGAATAGCAAGCAGTAAATCGTCACAAAAGAACTTAACCAAATTGTATGATATTTTACACAAGTAAACCCTTTCAGTGAATTCCACACAACCTAGTGGCCTTTTAAAGGCAAGAAACAGAATCATGAAACATACACAGCCTCAGGAGACAGGTAAATGAATATAAAAAAGAACAAATGGTTATGCTGTTAAAAAAAATACAGTGATCGAAATTATAAGTAGTTTACTGCTATGACCTGGGGAAACAAACTGGAATTCTTAATACTGAGCTTTTATAAGCTTTCTGTTTGGAGTTAAAAAATAAATATTTGAACAATGAGGTAACCACTGGATCTTAATTTAAATCTGCATAAACCTGTTTAACCTTTAAGAGATATTTAAAGGAAATTAATAAAGTCATTACATGAGCAACAATACAATCTATTAGGTAAATACTGGATAGAAGGGAAATTGGTAAAATACCCAGAAACTGGAGAGAAAAGGAGGGGAAATTGTCATCAGGGCCTGTAATAACAGCATCTGAAGTTAGGCAGCTGCACAGCACAAGTAAGTGAAAGCGTTCTCTGGGTAATCTATAGAAATAGGCATGTTTAGACACAAATTTACAGAACTTAATGAGATGAAATATTATTTCTACTCTAACTGTAGAGGAAGCCTAAATGCTTAGCTTAGCCTAGGTGCCTAAAATAGCTGAAAACTTCAATCCTGAGAGTAATGGGCTGAGTGAACTGAACTGAAGAATGAAAGCTGAAGAGATAAGAGTGAATTGTGCCCTTTTATCATGTTCATTTTAAGAGAACAGAACAAGTTCTGAAGATGAGTATTTTTGGAATGAAAGCTACAAACAACAATAGCAATAATAAACTGAAAAGTGTTTGCACCTGTAAGCTTGTTTCTTGTGACAGATCACTATACATAAGAAGCAGAATTTTCTTTCACTTTTCTGAGTTCATGTAAAGTCATTTCTAGTTTAAAAGCCTTAGGGGAGTGGCTCTTGAAAAAAGTGTTACTGATTGCCAATTATGAGAGGCTGAATCCACACAAAATGCCTTCAGTTTTTTGATCTGGATCTTCTTATGCTCACCCCTTACTTCAGCTACATCAGGCCCTTGCCAGCTTTTCTGATATATGCCAAATGGGAGGTGAGCAAATGACCATTTAAACTACTGCCTTCAGGAAATACCCTGGTTCTTCTAGGAATAAAATACATGGTTCCAGTGCATAGAAATTAACTCTAAAATATCTCAAAGTTCCCTCAGCAAGAATGTGACGAAACATTTATCATTATTCGGTTTTTTTTGACTCAACTCTAAATGCAACTTTCAAAATAAATCTAAGCTTTCAAAAACCATAAAGTAAGCTGAGCTTACTACAGCAATCTACAGTAACCCAAGAGCAACGTTCCCAAATTTCCTCCCTGTGTTTTGTCAAACAGTTTTGATAACCACCAGCAGCCCTATTTGCAAGTCCACTACAATATAAACTGAACACTTGGACCTCCCCACCAATGCATAGCTCTGAACTACACAAATTCTTGTTCAGCCACAGACTTAGCAGTAGATTGGCAAGCACGACAATAAAATCTTGGGATACTTTAGAATCTCCTCCATTAAAAGCTGCATTCCCACGACGTTCATAGGATTTCAGCAAGGCCAAGCTTGTTTTGTGCAACACAATGCAAACATCTCAACCCAGTCCATCTCTCACTAGGCTTACCCTGTCACCTTTCCTCCTTGACTCCAACTGGCAGCTGAACGCTTTTGCAACTGATGTGCAAGAGCCTGCCTTTACCTTCAGCTGCTGCTCTTGTGTGGCTGTCCAGAAATCTGACACATTCTCTACTGTGCAGTGCATAAGCATTTGCTGCACTTCCTCACAATCAGCACCAGCCAGGGAGAGTGGAAAGTTGGCACACAGTGAACTCACATTCTTGTAGTTCCTTTCACTGCACCACACTCAAGGAGACGAACACCCAGGAAGCCAGGATGAACCAACAGCGAGTTAAGCTCAATGCACATAAGCCTTCTCATCTTTAAGTCAGTACAGAGCTCTGTGTTAAAAACTTCACCACTACTTTTCCTACTACTTATCAACTGTATTGTAACCACTCTGGTCAAACATTACGGGAACAATTCTTATCAATCTCACCATAAATTAAACTAAGTATGCCATCCCACCGAGCTTCTTATTACTGAGCCTGAGCTCTACAGGAAAAAATGCACCAGACAACTTGTTTAGTAGTCACATTAACTATTTAACTAACTTTTCCCACCTGATTCAGAAACATGTATGAAGAAAACAAAAAACTTTACATAAACTTATAACTGAAAAAACCCACTACAACAGTTTTGAAAGTGAGTTAACATCTATTCTATCTAGCAAACTAATTGGTAAAAAACAGATCAGTGTAATTGCCAAGGTTTTCCTTAGCTATTTATGCACTGAATTTCTGAAGTAAATAACACTATCTAGCTGCATTGTTTCACAGTTTTAGAAGGGCAGAATAGTCATCTCAAATTCCTGCCTCCACAATTCCAAAATTATATTGCTTGAGTTCTTCTTAAAATTGTCTCAGAATAGATAGGCAGTGCAGTGTTTTATTCAAATTCACTTCCCACAGTATATGAACTTACTTCCATATTCACCTGCTTCACATCCTTTTCTTTACAGGAAACTGATTGTACTTCTCATCTCACACATCAGAAAAGCTATAAAGAAAGCAAGCACGCACTTCAGTCATCTGGGATCATTTTCCTACACTGCTCAGGGAACTCAGTTCTGATACCTCAAGACTTTTTAATTGCATGTGTAATTTTAAGCCTGTGAGAAATCTTACTGACATCAACAGAACAGCTCACTTATCCATTCTTTCTGATTTGGGACCTAAGCCTATCTGTATATAGGTCATTCAAATTCGTAAGCATGCAGTCCTGAGACTACCTTATCTATTTGGACTATAAACTATTTCAGGCCAGAACATTCTCCTTTGCAGTTTGTACTAAAAATAGCACCTCACTCTTCATGTAACAGTAACATTAAAAAAATAAATCATAATCTGCTTAATCTCCTTTGTTGTACTGCTCCTGAATTAACCTTTAGGTGTTCTTAACTTGCATGTTCTAATCCTTCATTACATAACCAATATTATTCCTTCTTTGCTGTCTTCACCTATCACAACAAAAAAACCCACGATTCAGAACGTATTAACAGGAATCAAAATACTACTTTGACAGATGACAATGTCCACATCAAATATCAACTATGTTCTACATATGTAACGTATACTTATCCAAATAACCAATTTAATATGTGAATGTTTTCTTGCTGCATGTAAAAATATGGCCTGTTCTTCTCACAACTAGCATGTTATATTTCGCTTTATTTTTCTTCCAGTTTAAGCCTGTCTTTCCTAAATCAGTCATACTCTGAAGCCTTTCCTCGTGTCCTCTGGAGTCTCTGGCACACCGAAAAACATATCCACCCATAACAACTGCATGAAATATGATTAAGAGGCTCATTATATGATTCTTCTGAAAAAGTTCTATATAAATTCCCAGAGAAAATGTCACAAAGTCAGTCACTGATAACTGAGCCTGCAGTAATTCATCTGCTCTATGAAATCTACCTCAATATTGTTTTTAAGCATTTGCCATGCAACCGAAATGAATCCTGCAAAAAGAAAAGATCAGATCAGCTATCACTCTTAGTTTAAGGGAATATATAAAGAAATTAGTTGAAATAAAAGAAAAACTGAGCAGCAAAACATACAATTTTATGCACAGTCTGAAGTCTCACATATTACTGTTCGCAAAGCAAACTCCACTGAGCCTTTGGTGTTTCTTTTAGTATATCAGAGTCAGACAGTGATACATGATTACACAGCCCCTAAGAGCTTACCAAATCAATGATATATGCGATGCACTTGTTGCCTTGCTCTGTTAATACAAAAAGATATCACTTTATTAGTATCTTTAGAAATGAGTAATGAAAACCGAAGTAAAGAGCTACCCTACAACTGTTTAGAGCAGCTAAAGATGTGACATTTTTTCCTGTTTGCCTAGTGCATATTTGTTTGGGAGTAACCCAGCAAGAACAGAGTAATTTTCTTTGCTGCAATCAGGCACAGGGTCTTCACTCCCAGCCAAAATAAACAACAAAATAAGCATTTTTGCTAACAAGTTACACTCTTGGCTGAACCTGCATCAAAGCTAAATTATGTTTTGATGGTCAGAGTTTAATAGTCAACGTAATGTGTCTTCCCCAAATTTCTGCTTAGATGCACAAACATAATTTAAAACACACAGAAAAAGGACAGATTGTAGCATACTACTCCTAATGAGCTTCTGCATCATCACTAAAAGGCTACTTTTGAATATAGGTCTTCAGTTGTTCTGCAGAAAAAAAAGAATTCTACAATTTTCTCATGCAACCCTATATCAGAATAAAAAAAATTAAATGAACTACTACAGCTACAGTAACGTTATTAGTTTTAATATTTCAAAATAAATGAGTCATCACAGTTGGTCCTGAATACCAAAATTATTGTTTTGATTGTGTCAGAAGCAAGAAGACTGAATTGTAAGGACAGTACCATGCAAAGCACTGCATAAATCTGCAGTAATGTACAGTCTGTCCTAAAAACAGTCACTCTTAAGCAGGCCTGCCTTTTGGAATATAAAGGGAGCAGCATAACTAAAACCAGATTTTTTTCCAGCATCTCCAGTCAAGCACAGAAAAGTATGAGTCACATTTGCAAATTCTGGCTTAAATTGGTTTAATGCTTCCCAGTGAATGCATAAGCCTATTGTTCGTGTCCTTGATGATTTTAGCAAGTGATATCAAAAGCTAGCCCAAAATAACACTGGAATAAAAGTCAGTTAGCTCTTGAACTAGCACTGCCTAGCACAATACATTTCCTTCTAGGAAGCAAAGCTTCTTGTGATTTCTTCTTGCAGGAAAAACCACGATCAAAACTGTGACACCTTCAAGGGGCTTCTTTTTAAAAGCATACTTCATACAGTACCATCAAGACAAATTTCCCACTTCGGTGCATACGGGCCATAACTAAGTAGTTGTGCAGCAAGGCTTAATCTAACAGAACTGGAGTAACAATCTTAGTTATAATTAGCATCTTAAAAAGCCATTTATAACATGACATAAATGTCATTAGATACTGACATCCAAACATTTCAACCAGTAGTAAACTTAGACAATTATCTTCTATTCCGCAGCATCACAGCAAAAGTATACTTGTTATGTAAGAAGCCTAATATTGAAATTTGAATTATTCATTTTATGAAGGTATGTACTAGATACCTTTCCTGTCTG
Source organism: Opisthocomus hoazin (assembly GCF_030867145.1). NCBI lineage: Eukaryota > Metazoa > Chordata > Aves > Opisthocomiformes > Opisthocomidae > Opisthocomus > Opisthocomus hoazin. The sequence goes on from NC_134415.1 coordinate 86,153,835, forward strand.
GCCCATTTTATAAAAGTTTGAACTAGATACCCTTTCTACCTTTTAAAACAATCCTATTTTCCATTATTATTATAAATCCTGCTTTCCATTAAGATTATAGCATAATTTTGCTGAAAAAGTACCCTTAATTCCCACTAACACATTTATAAAATTATTGCAGACAAAGGCCAAAGAAAAAAACAAATTCACTGACCATTTTTCTTTCTAGCTGAGAATGCTCCACACGTCTAAGGAGATGATAATTGGTAATTTTATTTTTGCACACACATACACACAAAAACATTGTCCTGGTTTTGGTTAAAACAGAACCGATTCTCTTTTAGTGAATCTTTCCTACAACTAAGTTCTTCTAAGTAACTGCATTTTTCTGAAGCTGGCTGCATATTTTACAGACAGTGTCCACTCCAAAGCTGATAACAGCTAATGCTTACAGTTATACTGAGCTAGCGGTAGAAATGGAAGGTAGAAAAAAGGCCCCTGTTTATAATTATTACTACAGCAGACAAGGTCACTGACAGATCTCTTGGGTCCCGCAAGTGAGGAGTCAGAAGAGGTCGCACTTGCAGGGAGCGGTGGACAGGACAGGTGACCCAATATTGACCAGCGAGGTATTCGTTGCCATACTCATTTTAAAGATGGGGGATCACGAGGGTCTTGCTCTTTTCCTCCATGGCTGCCTTCTGAAGAGGACCCTGCTCCTTGTCCTGCCTGCGATCCTGATTCAGACTGCGATGCGTGCACTCCTGCGTCCAGTTCCCATTTACTGCTGAGTCCAGTCTGGGACTTCCTGGTGCTGCCTGGCAGCTGCTGGTGGGATGCCAGCACCCGGCACCGAACTCCGGGAAACTCATTATCGGTTTTGTATGTTTTATTTCTCTCCTTATTAGTAAAGCAGGTTTTATATTTAATTTGTAAGTCTCTCTCCCTTTTCCTCCTTTTTTCCTTCTTCTGGTGGGAAGGCAGGGGTTAACAGAGAGCATCTGCCACTCTGTTTATTGCCGCCCTGCTCTAAACGATGACAAATATAAAATTGTTCTTATACACATAAAAGTAATAGCTGCAGCCTACTGGTGAAGATTATGTTACAATGGGTTCTAATCCACAAAGTGGACTGACAAAAAACTTTTGACAAAGGCCTTCAAGGTACACTAGGCAAGAGAGAGAAGAGGCGAGATCTTTGCCCAGGTAAGTAAGTGACCGAAGACATAAGACAGGGAACAAGAAAAAGGCAAGCCAGTTTATGGAGGGCACGATGATTCTAGTGGAGCACCTCAGTCTGGGCTGTTTAACATAACCAGAGAAGAGCTGGAAATGGGCGAGAGCAGTGCAGCTAGAAAGTCCGCTGAGACAAAGCTACTGAAGGTAGTAAGGACACAGGCAAAATGTGGCAAACTGTAAAAAGACTGTATGAGAGGAGTGGTTGATTTGTAAAATGACAGCTATAAAATTACCATATGAGAGTTTCATGAAAGAGTCATCCCAGTGCTCAGCAAGTAAAAAAAAAAAAAGTAATTAAAACTTAGAAATTGCTAGGCAAAAGAAGACAAAACAGAAATCAACCCTATGCCCATGTAGAGATCTATCTTGCCTGCTGCTGCATGCAATTCTCTTACCTTCATCTCACAGAAGATATACTAGCGCTGTACAAGCTTCAGAGAAGGGCAAAGAGCATCAAACAAGAACACTGAACAGTTTCCATCTGAGCAGCATCTGAATAAGTCAGAAATCTCAAACCTGGAAAAGAGATGATTGAGTGGAACGAGAAGAATACCTAGAAACTGATCTCTTGTTCTCTTTACCAATACCAGAACAGGAAAGAATCAAGTGAAACTGGTGGAAATCAATTAAGAACAAACCAAAACTAGTTCTTCACACAACAGGCAGTGGGCCACCTTGTCAGAGAATACAGTGGATGAGAAATCTTACACAGATTCAGTGGGAAAGGGAGTAAAAGCTTGAATGAATCACAGAATGTTCAGGGTTGGAAGGGACCTCTGTGGGTCATCTACGCCAACCCCCCTGCCGAAGCAGGTCACCTACAGCAGGCTGCACAGGACCTTGTCCAGGCGGGTCTTGAATATCTCCAGAGAAGGAGAATCCCCAACTTCCCCGGGGCAGCCTGTTCCAGTGCTTCGTCACCCTCAGAGGGAAGAATTTCTTCCTCATGTTCAGATGGAACTTCCTCTGCTTCAGTTTGTGCCCATTGCCCCTTGTCCTGTCACTGGGCACCACTGAAAAGAGTCTGGCCCCATCCTCCTGACACCCACCCTTCAGATATTTATAAGCATTTATAAGGTCCCCTAGCAGCCTTCTCTTCTTCAGGCCGAACAAGCCCAGCTCCCTCAGCCTTTCCTCACAGGAGAGATGCTCCCATACCCTCATCATCCTTGTAGCCCTCTGTTGGACTCTATCCAGTAGCTCTTCATTTTTCTTGAACTGGGGAGCCCAGAACTGGACACAGTACTCCAGATGGGGCCTCACTAGGGCAGAGTAGAGGGGAAGGAGAACCTCCCTCGACCTGCTGGCCACACTCCTCCTAATGCACCCCAGGATGTCATTGCCCTTCTTGGCAGCCAGGGCACACTGCTGGCTCATGGTCAACCTGTCGTCCACCAGGACACCCAGGTCCCTCTCTGCAGAGCTGCTCTCCAGCAGGTCCGCCCCAAGCCTGTACTGATGCATGGGGTTGTTCCTCCCCAGGTGCAGGACCCTGCACTTGCCCTTGTTGAACTTCATCAGGTTCCTCTCTGCCCAACTCTCCAGCCTGTCGAGGTCACGCTGAATGGCAGCACAGCCTTCTGGTGTATCAGCCACTTCTCCCAGTTTTGTGTCATCAGCAAACTTGCTGGGGGTACACTCTGTCCCTTCATCTAGGTCACTGATGAAGAAGTTAAACAAGACTGGGCCCAGTATTGACCCCTGGGGGACACCACTAGTCTAGTAACAGGCCTCCAACTAGACTCAGCACCGCTGATGACAACCCTCTGAGTTCTGCCATTCAGCCAGTTCTCAATCCACCTCACCGACCACTCATCCAGCCCACACTTCCTGAGTTCCCTAGGAGGATGCTATGGGAGACTGTGTCAAAAGCCTTGCTGAAATCTAGGTAGACAACATCCATGGCTCTCCCCTCATCTACCTAGCCAGTCATGCCATCGTAGAAAGCTATCAGATTGGTCAAGCATGACTTCCCCTAGGTGAATCCATGCTGACTACTCCTCATAACTTTCTTTACCTCCACCTGCTTGATGATGACCTCCAGGATAAGCTGCTCCATCACCTTTCCCGGGATGGAGGTGAGGCTGACGGGCCTGTAGTTCCCTGGATCCTCCTTCTTGCCCTTTTTGAAGACTGGAGTGACATTGGCCCTTCTCCAGTCCTCGGGCACCTCTCCTGTCCTCCAGGACCTCTCAAAGATGATGGAGAGTGGCTCAGCAATGACATCCGCCAGCTCCCTCAGCACTCGTGGGTGCATTCCATCAGGGCCCATGGATTTGTGGGCGTCCACATTGCTTAAGCGATCCCTCACACAGTCCTCCTCGACCAAGGGAAAGTCGTCCTCTCTGTAGGCTTCCTCTCTTGCCTCCAGGGCCTGGGATTCCTGAGGGCCTGCCTTGGCACTGAAGACTGAAGCAAAGAAGGCATTCATTAGCTCTGCCTTCTCTGCATCCTCCATCACCAGGACACCCGCCTCATTCAGCAGCAGCCCCACATTGTCCCTAGTCTTCCTTTGCTACTGATGTAGTTGAAGAAGCCCTTCTTGTTGTCTTTGACATCCCTTGCCAGATGTAATTCCAGGTGGGCCTTGGCCTTCCTCGTTGCATCCCTGCAGGCTCTGACAACATTCCTGTATTCTTCTCAAGTGGCCTGTCCCTCTTTCCACATTCCATGGACCTTTCTCTTCCACCTGAGCTCTGCTAGAAGCTCCTTGCTCATCCATGTGGGTCTCCTGCCTCCTTTGCTAGATTTCTTTCTCTGGGGGATGCACCGCTCCTGAGCATGGAGGAAGTGATGTCTGAAGAGTGAACAGCACCCTTGGACCCCCCTGCCTTTGAGACCCCTGACCCACGAGATTCCTCCCAGTAGCTCCTTGAAGAGGCCAAAGTTAGCCCTCCTGAGGTCCAAGGTTTTGATCCTACTTATCATCCTGCTTCCTCCACGCAGGATCCTGAACACGACCATTTCATGGTCACTGCAGCCGAGTCTACCTCCAACCTTCACGTCCTCCACCAGTCCCTCCTTGTTTGTTAACACAAGGTCCAGCAGAGCGCCTTTCCTTGTTGGTTCCTCCACCACTTGCATCAGAAAGTTATCATCGATGTTCTGCAGGAACCTCCTAGACTGTGTGTGCCTAGCTGTGTGGTCTTCCCAGCTGATGTCAGGGTGGTTGAAGTCCCCCATAAGAACCAGGGCCTGTGACTGTGAGGCTGCTTGCAGCTGCCTGTAGAAGGCCTTATCAACTTCCTCCTCCTGGTAAGGTGGCCTGTAGTACACACCCACAATAACATCACCCTTATGAGCCTTTCCCTTAATTGTAACCTGTAAGCTCTCAACTCCTTCTTCATCTGCCCCCAGGCAAAGCTCAGTGCATTCCAGTTGCTCCCTCACATACAGAGCAACTCCCCCAGCTCTCCTTGTTGGCCTGTCTTTCCTAAAGAGTCTGTAGCCATCCATGACAGCATGCCAGTCATGTGAGTTGTCCCACCACGTTTCTGTGATGGCGACCAAGTCATAGCCGTCCTGCTGTATAATGGCTTCCAGCTCCTGTTTATTGCCCATGCCATGTGCATTGGTGTAGACACACTTGAGCTGGGCTGTCGATCTCACCCCTGACCGTGGCATGCCAAGCCTGGGCTCATCCCTAGTGAGGTGGGCGATGTCCCCTTCCCCCTTCGAACCTAGTTTAAAGCCCTCTCAATGAGCCCCACCAGCTTGTGGCCAAGAATCCTTTTTCCCCTTTGAGACAGCTGCACTCATCTGTTGCCAGCAGGCCCAGTGCTGTGTACACCTCCCCATGATCAAAGAAACCAAAATTCAACTGATGGCACCAGTCTCTGAGCCATCTGTTAATCAGGTGAGTTTTCCTGCCCCTTTCAGTGCTCTTCCCTGCCACTGATGGGATGGAGGAAAACACCACCTGCACCTCTGATCCTTCAACCAGTCACCCCAGTGCCCTGAAGTCCCTTTTTGATGGCCTTGGGACTTCTCTCTGCGATCTCGTCCCTGCCAACCTGCATTACCAAGAGGGGGTAATAATCAGAGGGCCTATTTAGGATTGCTGAATAGACAGGAATAACACCCTGCTGAGGAAATGCCCCTGAGCTGGAAACAGCTGGGCAATTCTCAGGGACACATCACATACACTTGGCCTGGTTTTGCTTTTTTTCTCCAAGTATGACCAACAGCTACTGCTAAAACAACTAGTCGATGATCCAACACAGTGTGGCCATTCTTACGCTCTCAACCAATGTTGTCAACGGCACCTCCCTCTTTTGAGGCACTACCTATTAAGTAGTAGATAGAGAGGCAATTTAATTAATTCATCACTAGCACATTAGGTCATCCAGTAAGAGTGGATTAGGACTTAAGAGAGGTTTTAGATGTCTAAGTTTGAAAACAGGTTGACTTGGGCAGATTAACTCCTGTTGAAAAATAAGCAACCAGCGGCACTGTACAAAGATGATCAGGACAGTTATTTCAATTGTGTTAAAACATTCTAACGCCAGCTATATGTATACGTATTTTAGATAGTTTTTTTAGCTCTTCAGCAGTCTTGCCTCTTTCTTTGGATACTTGTCATGTCATTAAAATGGTATGTAGGTCCTACTCACTGAAGCTAAAGGTGACACGCTAACCAAATAATTCACTCAGGTGTTTGGAGCAGAAGGTGTTTTCAGATTCATTACACCCACAGAACAATAGCTTTAATTTCTCCTGAGCTTGTGTAAGAAGATACTGATGGAGACTGAAAAATATAGAATAGTGTCTACTGCATCCAACAATGTTCTAAAATATAAGACTTCATCAGACTACATAGATGAAAACGGGTATGAAACACTTCTGTACCACAGGCCTGCCCCAAGAAATTGGATTTCCATGGGCAGACACTTAGCAACACAGAAGCTGCAGCTGAGCCCAGCCCAGCTTCAGAACAGTTGCTATAGCAGCACTGCAAAACTGAATTGAGGTAGCCTGGAGCAAGCAAACAATATGGCAAAGAAAATTGGCCATTACAGCAACACGGCTGCAATGACCCCTTTCTGTCCTGCTTTTAAACTGAGAAAACGCATCAATTGATTGCTAACCAAACACCATATGTTGTTATAACATTAATTTAGTTAGAGACAATGAGCCACGGTCTCCTATGACCTATCTCACTAACTCCAGAGTTGATTCTGCCATACTTACTCATGGTGCATGCACTTATCACACAGGGACTTCAAAAAAGAAAAAGAAAAAAAATAATCAAGAGGATAGCTCAGTATAAGATGCCATATTGTCTGCTATCCAGCTGTGGCAGAATTGCAATTAATTCATTTACATACCATGAGACTTGCAACAGAACCATATTTACTCTAACAGCATAAAAACTGCTGGGAATTTAAAAACAGAATTCAGAAAAAAGAAGACTCTTGTAAATGTTTTTGACAACACCCACATTGCTGAGCTGTGGGAATTCTGTCTGCAGCAAAGGAAAATTACTTCAGCGCCTCACAGAATAAAAAAAAAAACAAACCACATTAATCGCAAAGATAAGGATGAACAAAGTAAAATAACCCAGACACATCCCCTTACTTTGTCCACTTTGAAAGAATATTAAACTATTTATATAGAAAGCTTTAAAACATTTGCAAACCATTTTTGTGTATAATTCAGAAGTTAAAAAGTTAGTTCAGATTAATTAGAAAGGCTTTTATACAAGCCACCTCACAAGTGCCCATGCTACATTACTTCCAACAATTTGATTAAACTTAGTAAAACCATTGACAATGCCTTTATCAAACTATTTTAAAAAGCGAAGAAATGTGCTGTTTTCTTGACATACAATTGTAACCGGATGACTGAATAATTATTAACAAAACTCTAATTTGTATTTAAAATTTCATATTATGCTAGGAGGACAATTTTTCAAAAAAACTATTTTTTCTAGGTCTCCTCTTATTTTAGGCAAGTTTTTTCTTTTTTCCTTTTCCAATGTGAAGGAAGCAGCACTGAGTTCTCATTTCTCAACAGGTGGCGTATAAGTAACATGTTCACAACACCAGACACTACTGTGAATCTTGAAGTATATTCTGCTTTGTTGACGTCACCCAGAACCATGTGTACTGGGCCACATTCGGCTGATTTCACATGCAGAAGAATTACAATATAGTGCTAAACAGTTAGACAGCATGCTGAAATATTCCTTAGATTTCTTGCAGCATCACTGTATAGTAGTGAACATTACGAAGTCAACAATCGCAAGCCTGGCACCACTACTAAGACTGTATTCCTTCCCAAGTTTGCAGTTAGTATTCTTACATAGGAAGAGTGCATTAAAAAAAAAAAAACCAAGAGAGAGCGAAAAGAGGGTTAAGGAGGGGAGAAAATAGCTTCATCTCAGTATTAAGCATATTTAAGAGACATCTTTATCAAAGTTCTTAGACAAGAAAACTGCTGATGTGACAGTAAATGAGAATACTATATCCTATTTTGAGGTTTTATAGGGCAATTGGGAACTGCTTCTGAGTTAGGGCATTGATAATGGAGAATGGCACAGGACAACATAAATTAGTATGGCAAAGATAAGCAATGAATCGGTCAAAAGTCTTGAAGCTTCTCAGACTGGGGGGAAGAATGTTAAGAGTAAGAAGATGGCACGGATGTATAAGCAAATGAGAGATACCACATAGCTGTGACATTACTAGTTGTGTGTAAAACATGATGGCAGCAGAAAGACTGCTTGGTATTTCGTGGAAACTGTTTCAATTTTCATATAAGTGAGAACAAAGATGACAAGGAAAGTATGACAGGAATCGTAACAGGGTGCACAGTTTGACACCTCTGCAATGTTTATCTGACACCTCTACAATTGTACGTCTGCATACTGTAGTTGATTTGTAAGCGTATCATGGATGTGCCAGATTTCCAAACAAAATGAGTAGTTCCACTTATGGTCCTTCTCTAGCCCCAAGCCATATATGGACAGGTATGACTGCTTCTGAACAACTAACAGACTAGCTTTCTACCTTGAGCACTACAGGAGAACTTTTGTACTAAGAGTCAGGTTCATAAATAGGCTTGCTTTACTTGATCCTCTTTCTTGAATCCTTACAAGCAGTACACAGATTTTCCCCGCCCCATTATGATAGTCTACATAGTTTGGATGCAACACATACTATTCCTATAGTATTACTCTACTACATTTAAAAGAATGCTGGATTTGAGCTTGTACTGTCCCAAACAAATTTGTACTAGATATGTGTTCAGGAGTTGGTGAAAAATAGCACTGGCTCAGAATCTCAGATTTTTGCACTTCATAAGTCTTTGGTCAATCCTAAAAGAGTAGGTTTCACAAGAATGTAGATGGGGAAAGGGCATACACAGTCATTTCAGTAACAGATCACATCCATACCACATCAATTACACGTACATTTTTAGGACCTTAGCAAAAAAGCAGAACTTCAGTTTAACTAAAATATTCTAGGAACACTGTCTTTATTGTTTTAGTTCCACTATGAATCATAGAACACTTGAGGTTGGAAGGGATGTCTGGAGGTCATCTTGTCCAATGCCCAGCTCAAGCAGAGCCAGGTGCCCAGGACCATGTCTAAATGGCTTCTGAACGTCTCCATGGACGGAAACTCCATAACCTCCCTGGGCAACCCGAGCCAGTGCTCAGTTACCCTCACAGGAAAAAAAAAAAAAAAGTGTTTCCTGACATTCAGAAGAAACTTCCTGTGTTTTTCTTTGTGCCCATTGCCTCTGGTCCTGTCACTGGGCACCGCTGAAAAGAGCCTGGCCTTGTCCTCTATGCACTCTCCCCCTTCAGGTATTTATAAGGGGGATTCATAAGATCCCCTGGAGCCTTCTCTGCTCCGGGCTGAACAATCCCAGCTCTCTCAGCCTTTCCTCACAGGACAGAAGCTCCAATCCCTAAATCACCTTCATGGCCCTTTGGTGGACTCTCTCCAGTATGCCCATTTCTCTCTTGCACTGACAAACCTCATGCAGGACAACTGTGGGTTATTAACATATTCTAATGGCACTCAACTATACATACTACATAATGAAAAAATACAAACAAATGCTTCAGTAGTATTAATAAGGATAACATTGTTTAATTTACAATAATTAATTATTTTCATCTGGAAGCTTTTCCTCCACAGTAAGGATATAAAAGTTGCCTTTATGTTTCCAAACTGTTTTAGAGTGCATTTAGCACTGCCTTACTTGGCCGAGTTGCTCAGAACTCAACAAAACCCAAATCCTTTCCAAACATTGATCTCCATTTGTGACCTCTACTTACAATAGCTTATACACAAGAAGGAGATGCAATTGAACAGCAGAGCCAACCAGTTCCATCAAATGAAGATGAACCTGTTCAAATGCATTTCCTTCTTTTTGGTACCTTATTCACAAGGACTGGTCTAACTTAAAGCTTCAGGTTTCAAATTCATTAAAACACTGCTTTTGGGTGCAAGTTGCAGGTAGATGACAGACACATGGGAATTCACTTCAAGTTACCTGCTAGGTTACTATTACAAGCAAGTAATATCCTTATTAAGGGTATACTTCGAATGATTTGAGCCAAAGAACCCGCAGAAATAATTTAAAAAAATGTGTATACAACATTTAACAAAAGCAATGATTCTGTATGCTTGGGAAAAAAAGAAAAGAAGCATTAGTTTAGAAACAATGTTAGATGATACAGTCAATCTATGTGACTGAGACTTACCAAAGCTGTGTTAGGCAATTAATAAAGATTAAATAGTTTTCTTTCTCAAATATATAATAATTTCCAACTGAGAAAATGACATTGAAATGATCCCAGGAAAAGTTTAGACATGTAAGAAGAGGAAGTACTTCTCAACTTACACAAGAAGCTAGAAGTGAGGGCAAGAGCCTCTTCTGGCACAAAAGTCTCAGTAATGACCAGATGTTACTAGGACAATAGAGTTGATTTGGTCCAATGGAAAGAGCTAACATTTTTAAATGTTATCTGGAAATACAATTTCCAAGTAGCATCACTTCCAGGGTACAATAGCAAGGAAAATACCGTTCATTTGGCACACACATCAATGACAAAATACTGAAAAACAAAATCATATTATACTGCAAAAGCAGCAGGTAGTTCCGCTTTCTGAGAACTAGGTCCTTAGATCTATCCATAAGACACGTTAGGGAGACCCTTTTCCTCTTTATGATCCATGTAATGAGACCTCAAAAGCTATCTGCATCATACGGTCTTCCATAGCTCAGGGATTTGTTTGTAAAAATTAATTCTCTAACCTCATCAATGAAATATATTGCAAAACATGAACAATCAGCAATGTTGTGTACACACGAAGAAATTACCTGTTGACAGGGAGGAAAGACAGCACAGAAAAAACCTGAAAACAAACTTATTAAGAATCAACTGTTAGAGTTAGAAGTACAAAGTCTATATGCAAAATTAGTATCTATTAGTTCATTTCAGAGAAGAAAGATTCTTCTAAGAATTGAACATGCTCATTGTGGAAAAAATTAGAATATTACTGACACTTAAAATCTCTAGTTAATTGGTATAATTTTGTTCATCTAGATTACATGGAAAATATGCATCTTTTTGAGAAAGATCAAAGTCCCGTGACTACGAACCCACTCAAATGAAAAATAAGGAAGAAGAAAGAGTTGTTCTGACTGGAAAACCAATGCATTTTGAACAAGAAAATCTTGAGGTTATATAATCACCTGCCAACACTGTAAATGCCTACTAATGAAGTCATGCAGTAACATTTCATTTTGCTCCCAGAGGGGAAAAAGGAAAAAAGAATCTTTTAATTGGAAATCACTTATCTTGCTAGAGCTATTACAACGCACACATACTCTCTAACTCAACCACCTTGTCTTACTGCAATCGAGTGAGACAAACAGCAAATTACAGCATGTCATATGGAAAAGTTTGCCTAAAATGCTGTTTGTCGCTTTAAAAAGAATCCATAAAAATACATATGTTTACTATTCTTTATATGAGTCTTTTAGTGTATGGAGCTGACTAACGGTATTCCTTCACATATTTTAAAAGAAAAGGTCTTTCAGGAGATACTGAACTGAAAACAATTTGAAAACCCTAATTTTCAAGTGTCTAATCTTGTAATTTAAGTCTGTATTTTTAATGCACTCTTTCTATCCAATTTCCTAAGAGATTCTTTTTTTCTTACAGAAAAAAACCACAACATTTTGGTGTACAAATATAACAAACTCCCAAATCAGGTGCTATGCTTAGGATTTAAATTCCAATGTTTCAGCACAGCTGGAACTACAAGACTAAACATACCAACTGGAAAAAGAGATGGCAGGCTGTTACCCTGGAAGGCTGGCCTTCAGCATTTTGCTGAAGCTCAGGTCTCCAGCTTATCTTAGAAAAGCAAATGAAGATTTTACTCCAGACTACAACCTCAAAGAAAAATTGATAAGGCAGCCTCTGTTCGACCTTCTCTGCTCTTCCACACACAATGGCTCCAATTCCCTCAGTCTGTAACATGACATACATTTAGTTATGCTTCTGAAGTGTTAAGAAACTTTTCTTTGCAGTAAAAGACATAAGTGGCAATTTGAAAAAAAAATACACTGCTCTGCTGACTTGTTATTCCCATCAAGAAAACATCACAATTTCAGAAGTATCTCCATGTAAATGAAAGTAGACACCGAACATGCAGAAAACTGTAAAAGGCCTCTGTAGAAAGGAAATATCCAGTCTCTTGTACAAGCTGTTTTATAAGAGTGGCAAAAAAGAGTAAACAAACAAACAAACAAATCACGCTGATTCATTCTGATAGAGCCTGTGTAGAACTGAACATATAGCTGGAGTAATCTGTGAGATCATAAGAACTGGATGACAGCCTCTCCAGATAGAGCTGGAGGTAGGTTGGTATATTAATCAAATCTATGAGCCATAGAAACAAGAAGCTACAGTAGGCAAGTTCTTTGTGTCACACTGATGTATAGTGTTGTCATCTCAGTTTTATTCAAGGCAACTCCAACATCTGATGTTCCCAGAATCCTGTCCACTGCAGTCCTGCTCTCACATCTCACAAAAAATAGTGAAAGGTAAGTTTCCCATCGCAGTGACTTCTTCATAAATAACTTCAGGGTTAGAAAATCTGTAAGGTTCATCCAAGAATTTCTAAAAAAAAAATTCCAGGAAAAACTAAGTGTAAAAATCATCTGAAAATATTAACAGTTAAGTTTGAAGCATGTGAGTCGAGCCTTTATGATCAGCGGAGAGAGATTTGGCACTTCCAGATGGTCAATCATTTCATTCTAAATAAACCTTCTATCCTCCTTTATCACCCTCTCGAAATGCCCATCTCTCTTCACTGTCTCTGAACAAGCTTGGCATCATTCTTCTAAATCTTAGAAAATGAATACTCGGCTAGCTCAAATTAGGCAAAATCCCTCTAGATATAGAAACACTTATAATCTCAGTTTAAATACAAAACATTATTATTTTTAAATCAACTCTTGTTTTTTCTAAATTATTATAATCAGGAACATAGTGTACAGTAATATTTTTGCCAACTTCCTACAGAACATAAATCTCATTTCACAATTTTCTAACAAAGACTTCTTGTCCATCAATAATAGAAACTGTTTGGCTGATTTCAGAAAGCACAAGTTCCATATTTATAGCTGATACCTGAAGTCTGAAGAATACTTCCTACCAAATTACAACAATTTTGAGGCAGATCAAATTACTAAATGCTGCATGGATCATTTTCTCAGTAAATTTTTTTTAATAGAAAAGATTTACATAGCAATTAGTAATCTGACCTATTGTAAAACTGGTTTTTTTCTTTTCCATAGGGCATTAAGATTTTAATTTCAATAACTGTCAAGCAAATACCAAGAAACTCAATCGAAAATAACAGGCTGAGTCACCGTGCCCCAGATTTCAAGGTCAATAAATAAGTGACCAAGGCAGAAAATGTTTCTACCCCACTGCTTGAACACTGGGTACAGCTGTCCATCCTACAATGTTTCTATGTACAGGGTACGATGAGCTCTGGAAGGAATATACATCACAGGTGCAGAGGAATGATATGGCATCCTCATTAAAAAATTTCAGTCAAACCAGAACAGCAGCCCTGTAGTATATCTATCATCAAGAAGTATATGTAGCACTAGCTAGAGAGCTCCAAAATTCCACTGTGTGCACTGGGGTAAATGGAAAAAGAGTGGTAAGCAACCTGTGTTACAGCAGGCTAGGGCACTGTGACAAAGCAACATTAGCAGCTATGGCAGTACAAAGTCCACAGTAGCAAAACACATAAGCACACAGATAAGCTCAAAAAACGAGCAATCAATTGGTTCAACACCAGCACAGTGAAAGTAACATCAAGGTTAACAATGTTGCTTAAATACATGGAATAAATTAAAACTCAATTCTAACCAAAAGGGAGAGAAAGAGTTGATAGGAAGACAAAAATTCTGTTCAGGTAATTAAGCACATAGAACTGTTGTCATACTGTATCAGTATTGTAACAAAACAAAAAGGTTACCATAAGGAAGTTCATAGCACTTACAATCATTGTGTAGGTAAGTATTAAATAAATTTACTTCGTTAAAGGAAACAGAACTTTAAATTAATTTCAGCTTTACTCTCTGGATAACAACAGGATGACTCACACTTAAAAACATCAGTCAAGTATGGAGCTACAGACAGTCCAACATTTTGAACAGGTACATTATAATGAAGGTTAGCATAATTGCTTCATATGAGGAATGCTTTTCCTATTGGAAAACTTAGTTTTTCAGTTACTCCAATTTTAGCTCCTGGGTTTAATTTTCCATGCTGAGTATCTGAATTAGATATCCCAGGGAATATTTTAATCTCTACATTTCAGAAACATTGGTTTCTGAAAATAGGTTTTATTACACTTCAAAAATTATTATGGCATCCTCTTTGAGAGTAACCATTTACATCCCTCTAAAAATCCACTGTCAAGCTGATTTAAATTGCATTTATTAATATTTAAATTCCTTCTCCCTGTCCTTCCGTGTTCTAACCACAACTGTCTGAAACATCTGGGTTCTACAAAGAATTCTTCCACTTTCTGACATTACTGGTGCATAAGACTCATAGAAAGATGTGTACTGCCTATCTCTATTGGGAGGGAGAAGGAAGACTATTCATAAATGATAAAAAAATTAATTACATTCTTAACATATCCTTCCTATGACATGTATGTAGATATTTAAATGTTGTATACTCTACTGAATGTGCAATAATCCTGAATTTTCCATAGGCTCAAATTTAAAGTTTGTTCAGTATCATATCCAGGACCATTCCCCCCACCCGCACCTCTGGGGTAATTCTTAGTATTATTATAAGAAACAAACAAACAAAAAAAAGTCTTTGGACTTACTCGGAAGTAGTCACTGCATGCTGCCAGTACTGCTTTATGGGCATGGAATTTCTGCTCTTCAGCAATAAGGGTGATATCGCAAAGTATGCCATCACTTCTTTGTTGGTTCAGGGCTGCCAGGACAGCATCATTATGGGAGCTGGACTGACAAAGCCTCTGACCTGTCAGCATTTCCTGAACACTGAGAGGGGAAAGGCAAAAGATTTTATCAAAAAAAAAAAAAAAAAAGAAAACGAAACCCAAAACGTAGGAAACAAGCAGATTCTGTCAGAAATGTAGAAGAACTTTTTCTAAGGCAAGATTGACAATTCTTGGAAAGAAAGTCATGAACTTTGTCAGGCAAAAATCTTTATATAGTATAGACATCACAAGAAAAGCTCAGTGTAACAAAGTATTATGAAACCCGATTATATACTCGAGTTTTAAAACCTCATCTGTTCTGATTTTCATTTGCTTCACTGGAAGTCAGCTGGACTCAGAGGATTAATTCAGAATCATTTTAGAATTAAGTGAGAAGAATAAAGAGCCTAAGTCAATGGACCAACAGAAACTTTAAGTGGCTTAAACTGATGCATTAGTGGAAAGGAACACGTATGTATGTAACTAGTTCTGCTAAAACAAATGAAGACTAGTCATCTCAGGTGGCCTGTTTAAGTCTGATACTGCATTACCAAATGTTTTCAGACCATTTCAGGTCATTCATATTTATGAAATACTGTGGAGTTTATTTGCTTTGCATTGGGGGAGGCCATTTGCGTGTTTTTAAAATGCCGAGGCCTTCCACCACCTCTGAATATCTCCTTGTATGAATACAAGAGTTTCATGTCATCCAGCCTATGGCTGTCTTACTGCAGCTCCCTTTTCTACAGTAGAAGGAAGAGACAATGTAACTGTTGAAGCAAACAGAAACAAATAAAAAAAATCTGCAAATCCTCTTTGGCACAAAACAATGCAGTTTATCTGAAATCTGTGAGACTATAACAATTTATATTGCCTGAGAATCAAGGTCTTCAAAGAAGGTGAGTTTACAGAGAGTCATTCTAAGGTAAATCAATGTAAAGGTATAATTCTTTTTTTGATTAAGGGGTAAATAAACTATTGTCTTTCCCCTACAATCACGTAATTCACTCCATACACATGCTATGCAGCAGCTGAGTGGCTGCTATATTCTCCTTTCCCACCAATACACACTCTCTGTCCTGCATATCCCACTCCTGTACCCTGGGCATGTCACAACTAATGCAGACCTGCCTTGCAGACTGCTTGCTCTAACTTAACCTAATCTTTTAAATAGACAAGAACTAAGAAATTACTTCTAGAAGAAGGATGGCCAAAGTGGAGTCACACAGGAATAACCTGTATCTGAATTTCACCCCCTCTCTAACAGTTTAGGTTTCACACATGGACATAACCTACATACATTTCATAATGATTCATTCAAACGATTCTTCCTTCAGCTGTTCTGTTTGTGGAACCCCACTAATATTCTAACGGACAATTATCAAGATATGCAACTTTGTAAAATACATGGGAATTACTTCTAACAATTATTTCCCTTCTGTAATTTCTATAGCAAAGTGACTAAATCAAACCAAGATGTACTATTTTTGGCAGGCAATGCTACAAGTTCAACTTGCTGTATCCAAAAAAAAGAAATATACGAACTAATAAAATGGTATTTTTTTTTTCCTCCAACCTTCAGCAACAACAATAAAGAATCTGAAATCAAAGGTTAATCATCGATTTTGTTACTGATTCCTGGAGTCGGCTCACCCTGGTTTCCCTCTTAAGAATCTGGAAGAACATGGGGGTTGGGGGACGGGTTGGAGTTGGGTTTTTAGTTGTTGGGTTTTTTTTCCCCCTAAGGGAACTGAGAACACTAAAAAAAATGGAAGATAGCCTGTTCAAGTATAATAAGCGAATTATACCTAGAGATGATTTCTCTTTATTTCTGTTCTTATTATCCTCCCTCCCAAAGTTGTGAACCAAGCCCTTACTTTCTCCTGCTTTTCTCACAATCATCCAGAGGTGTTTTTCGCAAGAAAAAAAGACTATTTCACTCAACAGAAAACAGATAGGAGGGACAAGTCACAAAGGTAATTCTGGGGGGAATTTTTTTTTATTTTTCAATGTATGTATGTATTTTTTTATATATACCTAAAATCAGGCATCTGTAGTTTTCAGTTGAGCTCTGTCATAATCCTTTTTTCAATTCAATGACCAAAATGAAAAATCAATTGCCTCTAACCCTTGTGTTAACAACATATGAAGAAAGTATACACATGCAAGGCAATTTAACTGGAATATATGAATGAAAAAGCACTGATTCATTAAACATAACATGGCCATTTTGTAGTGATATTGTCAGTTGACATACTCAACAGCTATAAAATGCAAGGAATTCCTGATTCTCTTCTGCTGCAGAAGAATGGCAAGGAAAGGGGAATAGAACTGGAATGATACAATGCCCCAGTAATATCAGGCAGATCTCTGAGCTCCCAGATCAGCCCATCGAGTGTTAACTTCTCTGTAACATAAAACAACTACCAGTGTATCAGACTAGTGCAAGGTTCTGCAGAAAAGCAACCAGATTAATAAATTCTGCTGAGTGTTATGCCTGAAAGTGCTCCCAGAAACTAATCAAATTATGAATATCAAATTCTTTGATGAGACAAGGAGCAATGCAAATAAATGAGAAAGGCTAAACCAGCAAACACATATAGATGATTAAGGCCTATAAGACGGAAAGAGACAGAATGGGAGATTCTGGAATGCAGGAAGATGAGTTTGGAGAGAACGCTTTTTAGCCATTTATGTCCTGAACAGTGGAACACTACACACACCAAAAATAACCAGCCACCAATTCAGATACATGAAAGTAAAATGCCAGTTGCTTCCACAATCAAAAATTCCAAGCATAGACAAAGGCATAAACAAGATAACATAGGCAGAGACTGTGGGACCCAAATGAATCCCAGGCATGCTTCTCTTTGTTAGAGATAAGTGACTACAAGAAAGCAATATTTTGCAGATTATAACATGGATATCTATTAAATAATACTAATCACTAATGAACAAAAATACTAATTTCACATTTCTGCTAGCTGTTGACTGATGCGTTGGTCAACATCACCCTAAATGCGAATGACTTTATACATGCTGCCAAGTACTATACCTCAGGCACCTCTCAGACGGCATCTTCCGGTTTTGCTCTTCTCAATATCAAAGCTTACACTCCTGTAGAGAAAGCAGTATACATTCCAGCTAGAAAGAGAGAAAGGAGAGGAACATTAAAATTCAAAGCATACTCAGCCTCAGCCTTAAAGATCAATACTTTCAGGATGCGCAATTCAAAAGGAACTTGCTTCAATTCTTCTATTGCAGAAAGACAAACCATATAGATTAAGTACATGTGAAATTTTATTGGTTAGACTGAGCATAGCCTGAACATGGCCTTTCCTTTAGTCTTTTCTAGAAATTCACACTATCATCTGAACTTCCTGCATCTACTACCCTTGAGGCATGTCTCCCTTCTGCAAACTCTGGAACACGTATTATTTCAAAAAGGTGGAAGAGTGGTGAGTGAGATATCTTCCTAAAGATTCCCCAATTTGAAGAGTAGACCAGTAGTATCTGTTGGTGTTTGCTTACTTCCTTGAATGACATACAGCTGTAAAAATCTTTTCTCTCTCACAGTGTAATCCCACAGGCCTCTCCAGGTTTCAAGGAGTTTGCCATACACCTAAACTCGTGCTTTGACTATGTTAATTTTTCCTACAGATGCAGTTTGGTGGGTGAGAGCGGAGACGTTTACAGTATACACCAAAAGGCAGCTCCCAGTTCCCCCAGAGCAACATTCTTGATTGACTAATCAGTGCTATGACCAAGTACCATGTCAATCTGGGTATAAACAAACATTCTGGCAAATACAAACAGTACAGTACATACAAGCAGTATGATCAGATTTATAAACTTTATAGCCTTTTTAAAATGCAAAATATTAAAGTGACCATACAAATTAACTTAAGCTGCTTAATGACTACTGAAAGTTGCTTTTGTAACAAAAAGCATAAAGGATGTTGAAACACAATTATTCCCCAAAAGTTGTCAAACCATTACAGACGTCACATTGATCTCCCAGTAGCTGAATAAAGTGACAGAACTTTTCAATCTCTGCTGGGTGCCAGTGTGTCCCTGTAAAAGCAGTCATCTTTAACAAAAGTGGGGTTTTTCTGCTTTCCAATTAAAATGATGCCCTATTCGCGGTGTTATCAGAGTTTTCTACCGAGATCAACACTGAAACACCACAGAATCACAGAATCACAGAATAGTAGGGGTTGGAAGGGACCTCTGTGGGTCATCTACGCCAACCCCCCTGCCGAAGCAGGGTCACCTACAGCAGGCTGCACAGGACCTTGTCCAGGCGGGTCTTGAATATCTCCAGAGAAGGAGACTCCACTACCTCCCTGGGCAGCCTGTTCCAGGGCTCCGTCACCCTCAGAGGGAAGAAATTCTTCCTCATGTTCAGACGGAACTTCCTATGCCTCAGTTTGTTCCCATTGCCCCTTGTCCTGTCACTGGGCACCACTGAAAAGAGTCTGGCCCCATCCTCCTGACACCCACCCTTCAGATATTTATAAGCATTTATTAGGTCCCCTCGCAGCCTTCTCTTCTTCAGGCTGAACAAGCCCAGCTCCCTCAGCCTCTCCTCGTAGGAGAGATGTTCCAGTCCCCTCATCATCCTTGTAGCCTTCCGCTGGACTCTCTCCAGTAGCTCTTCATTTTTCTTGAACTGGGGAGCCCAGAACTGGACACAGTACTCCAGATGAGGCCTCACCAGGGCAGTGTAGAGGGGAAGGAGAACTTCCCTCCTCCTGCTGGTCACACTCTTCTTGATGCACCCCAGGATCCCATTGGCTTTCTTGGCAGCCAGGGCACACTGCTGGCTCATGGTTAACCTGTCGTCCACTAGGACACCCAGGTCCCTCTCCGCAGAGCTGCTCTCCAGCAGGTCCACCCCAAGCCTGTACTGATGCATGGGGTTGTTCCTCCCCAGGTGCAGGACCCTGCATTTGCCCTTGTTGAACCTCATCAGGTTCCTCTCTGCCCAACTTTCCAGCCTGTCCAGGTCACGCTGAATGGCAGCACAGCCTTCCGGTGTGTCTACCACAGCTCCCAGTTTGGTGTCGTCAGCAAACTTGCTGAGGGTACATTCTAACTCTTCATCCAGGTCATTGATGAAGAAGTTAAACAAGACTGGGCCCAGTACTGACCCCTGAGGGACACCGCTAGTTACCAGCCTCCAACTAGACTCAGTGCCACTGATGACAACCCTCTGAGTTCTGCCATTCAGCCAGTTCTCAATCCACCTCACCGACCACTCATCCAGCCCACACTTCCTCAGCTTCCCTAGGAGGATGCTATGGGAGACTGTGTCAAAAGCCTTGCTGAAGTCAAGGTAGACAACATCCACGGCTCTCCCTTCATCTACCCAGCCAGTCAATGTCATCGTAGAAAGCTATCAGATCGGTCAGGCATGATTTCCCCTAGGTGAATCCATGCTGACTACTCCTCATAACCTTCTTTTCTTCCACTTCCTTGATGATGGCCTCCAGGATAAGCTGCTCCATCACCTTTCCCGGGATGGAGGTGAGGCTGACAGGCCTGTAGTTCCCTGGGTCCTCCTTCTTGCCCTTTTTGAAGATTGGAGTGACATTGGCCTTTCTCCAGTTCTCGGGCACCTCTCCTGTCCTCCAGGACCTCTCAAAGATGATGGAGAGTGGCTCAGCAATGACATCCGCCAGCTCCCTCAGCACTCCTGGGCGCATTCCATCGGGGCCCATGGATTTGTGGGCATCCAGATCGCTTAAGCGATCCCTCACACAGTCCTCCTCGACCAAGGGAAAGTCGTCCTCTTTGTAGGCTTCTTCTCTTACCTCCGGGTCCTGGAATTCCTGAGGGCCAGTCTTAGCACTGAAGACTGAAGCAAAGAAGGCATTCAGTAGCTCTGCCTTCTCTGCATCCTCCATCACCAGGACACCCGCCTCATTCAGCAGTGGCCCCACATTGTCCCTAGCCTTCCTTTTGCTGCTGATGTAGTTGAAGAAGCCCTTCTTGTTGTTTTTGACATCTCTTGCCAGACGCAATTCCAGGTGGGCCTTGGCCTTCCTCATCGCATCCCTGCATGCTCTCACCACATTCATGTACTCTTCCCAATTGGCCTGCCCCTTTTCCACATTCCATGGACCTTTCTCTTCTGCCTGATCTCCGCTAGAAGCTCCTTGTTTAACCATGCAGGTCTCCTGCCTCCTTTGCTCGATTTCTTTCTCAGGGGGATGCATTGCTCCTGTGCATGGAAGAAGTGTCCTTTAAAGAGCGACCAGAAGTCATGGACCCCCCTGCCTTTGAGACCCCTGGCCCACAGGATTCCTCCCAGTAGCTCCTTGAAGAGGCCAAAGTTAGCCCTCCTGAGGTCCAAGGTTTTGATCCTGCTTATCGCCCTGCTTCCTCCACGCAGGATCCTGAACACGACCATTTCATAGTCACTGCAGCCGAGTCTACCTCCGACCTTCACATCCTCCACCAGTCCCTCCTTGTTTGTTAACACAAGGTCCAGCAGCACGCCTTTCCTTGTTGGTTCCTCTACCACTTGCATCAGAAAGTTACCATCGATGCTCTGTAGGAACCTCCTGGATTGCGCCTGCCTAGCTGTGTGGTCTTCCCAGCTGATGTCAGGGTGGTTGAAGTCCCCCAGGAGAACCAGGGCCTGTGACTGTGAGGCTGCTTGCAGCTGCCTGTAGAAGGCCTCATCAACCTCCTCCTCCTGGTCAGGTGGCCTGTAGTACACACCCACCGTAATGTCACCCTTATGAGCCTGTCCCTTAATTCTAACCCACAAGCTTTCAACTTGTTCCTCATTTGCCCCCAGGCCAAGCTCAATGCATTCTACTTGCTCCCTCACATACAGAGCAACTCCCCCAGCTCTCCTTGTTGGCCTGTCTTTCCTAAAGAGTCTGTAGCCATCTATGACAGCATGCCAGTTATGCGAGTTGTCCCACCACGTTTCTGTGATGGTGACCAAGTCATAGCCGTCCTGCTGTATAATGGCTTCCAGCTCCTCCTGTTTATTGCCCATGCTACGTGCATTGGTGTAAACACACTTGAGCTGGGCTGTCAATCTCACCCCTGGCCTTGGCACGCCAAGCCTGGGCTCATCCCTAGTGAGGTGGGCAATATCCCCTTCCCCCTTCGAACCTAGTTTAAAGCCCTCTCAATGAGCCCTGCCAGCTCATGGCCAAGAATTCTTTTTCCCCTTTGAGATAGCTGAGTTCCACCTGTCGCCAGCAGGCCCGGTGCTGTGTACACCTCCCCATGATCAAAGAAGCCAAAATTTGACCGACGGCACCAGTCTCTGAGCCACCTGTTAACCAGGTGAGTTTTCCTGCCCCTTTGAGTGCTGTTCCCTGCCACTGATGGGATGGAGGAAAACACCACCTGCCCCCCTGATCCCTCAACTAGTCGCCCCAGTGCCCTGAAGTCCCTTTTTGATGGCCTTGGGACTTGTTTCTGCTATCTCGTCCCCGTCAACCTGCATTACCAAGAGGGGGTAGTAATCAGAAGGCTGCACCAGACCAGGGAGTTTCTTAGCAACATCCCTAACCCGGGCCCCAGGGAGGCAGCAGACTTCCCTGTGGGATGGGTCCGGTCAGCAGATCAGGCCCTCTGTTCCCTTCAGAAGGGAATCACCTATGACAATTACCCTCCTTTTTTTCTTAGCTGAGGCAGTTGTAGTACGTGGGGCTGTCTGACTCGTCCTGGGCAATCCCCTGGATGGAGCTTCACCTTCACCCACATCCTCTGTGGCCGGCCCCTCACATTCCAGAGCCCCATATCTGTTGCTTAAGGGCAACTGGGCAGGTGAGGGAGGCCGGGGGGAAATTCGCTTGCCACCCCGAGCAGGGACCCGTTTCCATTCCCCCCCATCTCTTAGGTCCCCTCTTTCTGCTGGGTGGCAAGAGGGTAGGGGGTTCTCTGCTTTCTGTGGAGCTGCCTCCTGCTGCCTCTGCCTCAGGGAGGGCAGGGTGCTGCTCCACCCGTCGATCTCCCTCTCACACTCCCGGATGCTCCTCAGCCTCTCCACTTCCTCCTTCAGCGCTGCCACCAGGCTGAGCAGGTCATTCACCTGCTGCTCGCACCGAACACAGCTGCTGTCTCTGCTGTCCTCCGGTGCGAGCGCCAGGGTCAGGCACTCCCTGCAGCCAGAGACCTGGACACCTGTGTACTTGCGTGGGGCCTCTGTCTGGGTCCCCACACTCCTTCTAGCAACAGCTTTACCACGGGTGGTAACCATGGCTAGAATATCTCCTGGAAGAGCGATGCCCACTACTTGAGTTGCCAGGAGGGGCGGCTGCACCCTGCCTGTCGCCTTCCCTGCTCTCCCTGCCTGCGCGAACTGCCGCGCCGCTCCCCGGCTGCTGCGCGGGCTCTGTTTGCTGGCGCTCCTGGTCCCTCACGCTCCCTGGGGGCTGCTCTTACCCATGAGGGGGTTTGGCCGCTGTCACACTCGACTCCGCCCCCGCTGAGTCAGAGCTGCCGCTCGTTGGCACCTCCCGCTTTCCCGCTCGGGGGGGGGGGGGGGGGGGGGGGGGGGGGGGCTGGGGTCTCCTCTCTCTCTCTCGGCGCTTTTTGCCGCCTCGCCGCGGTTTTGCCACTGGAGAAAGGGTCCCTCGGCGCGAGCCTCTGCTCCAGAGCCCTTCACCTTCAGTAGCTTCGCCGAAATGGCGAACACCCTTTTGTAGTGTTACTAACAAACAGCTTGATAACATTTTCAAAGGGGCTTTCATCAATATTAGCAAAAGATATCTAGGATACACTGCCTTTTCCACATTATTGGACTTGTTCTCATGCAACACTGCAGTCAGATCCAGAGGTGCCTCAAAACATGGGCTTAACTAGGCCCTTGAGTGCACACAGGCTACTGAAGACTTTCTTTCTATTGCTGTCTCTCTCATGATCCAGTCAGCACTACCAGAAATCCAGCTCAATAAACTGTTAAGCTTCTCAATCAAATCACCTTCCTTCCTACTCATCACAGCAATGTAGAAACAAGCATTTTATCATTCTTGTAATGATAAACTCCCTTGAAACCAGTAAAGTCCAACTCATATTTTTATAACTGTGAATAGGAAATTTTAATCAATTTTTCTTCCTCGTCTTTTCCAATCTGCCAATTTTTTAAGTCAAGAAATGTCCAACAGTCCTGACATTGCTGGCTGCACCTAGGAAATCCTAAGCTAGCCAGAGACTGGTAGGGAAGAAATTCAAGCTTTCTTTGATCTTTTCAAAAGGTCCAAACTCACTGGCCCACAAACAAATACCAAGCAGCAGTGAAAGCAAGCAGAAGGGCCAAGACCTGGAGGGAAGAGTGTTCCTTCTAAAGTAACTAAGGCATATGCTTCAAAGAATTAACAAAACATCCAAACAGTCCCATACTGAGTTCAACACTTTGCTCTGACAAATCAATCTTTCCTAAGTTTTGCCATATGTCCTTTCTTCGCCCAAGTGCCAGTGCAGCATGCCTCACTTTTTATTTTTAAATCTACATCACATATACAAGAATACCATAAGAGACTGTAAATCATTTAATCAACACTGCACTGATTTTGTTTAGCAATATAGAATTACTTAATGTAGCTCAAAATTTTTAATAATTGGTAATTCTGATGTATTTATCCTTGGGGGGGGGGGGGAGGCACTTCCACCTGACACATGGATGTGCTGTGCCACAACAGTTCCAAAATCCTTTGCACCAAGAGCTTTTTTCCATTTCAGATAGCTGGATCCATCTTCTTCATGACCAATTGTCATTGGCACATACTGAGACACTTTATTTTAGAATGTTTAAGACACGCTATTGTGTGTTTAACCACCTTAAGTAATTAAATCGGTTTAAAAGATTAGTTTATAAATTTGAAGATAAGAGTTTTTGCTTAAATAGAAAACTTTAATTCCACCTAAATCCTTCTGTTCTAGTGAAATACTCCATTATGCTGGAGATGAACAGGAAAAATATAGGCCAAACAGCAAACACTCATCAGATCTTAGATTTGAGATACACACTAGATTTGCCATAAAACATGTTTTTTGCATATTATTTTTTAGACATTCACTTCTTATAAACTTACGATGAAGATCATTAACCACTGATGCTGTTATATTTTACAACTAACTTTTACTTTCTTATTGCTTCATTAGTTTGTTCATATCCTAGAAGAGTGCAAAATTTGCAAACAAAAAAACCTAGTAATGATCCAGTTAGTGCTGAAAGAATGTAACAATAATTTGATGGGAAATGGGGGAGGAGACCAGTAGTGTTCTATGAAAACACAGTATATCTAGGGATTTCAAAGATAAGGAATTGTAAAAAAAAACACATTGTCCATGCAAATGATTATGTCCAACTAATACATCAAAATGGTGTAGGTTCTGTGGCAGCCTCATGACATGTCAGTCATTCCATACATTTTTTTGTCTCAGTCTTATGATGCAGCAGAGTAAAAAGTAGTTTTACTCTCTCAGGAAATCTTGGAGCAGCGTGTCACTCTGCTGCATCCATCACATACTGCCAGGCTATGCTTCTTCTCTAATCTAGATAGCAGTGTAGTTCAAGAATTATTTGTTCAAAGACTATTAAAAAAAAACACGAGTATTTAAGCAAGCAGTATTTCGTCCCTTAATTCAGTTGATTATAATATTGTTTTGAAAATTACTAGACAAAGCAGTTATTTCCAAAAAGTATTTACTGGCAGAGCGCATGTTCTTTTTCAGAAAAAGTTCTCACTCATTTAAGTTAGTTTAAACTTGAGACATCAATACCACATTCAAGGTTTACACAGAATGCATCTGAAGCAGAGAGAATTTCAGTCACACCTTTTCTCATAATTTTGGGAGTTTTTTCCTTGTATTATTTAGAAATGAGTTGCAGGAAAGAAAGTATTTCTGATTGATTCTTGAAACTATATGCCAACAAAATACAGATTAGATTAAGGGGGGCTGGAAATAGAACAACAACAAAAAAACCCAAAAAACACTACACTTCACATTTAGTCTAGTTTACCACTGAAAATAACTTGAATGCCACAAAATTTACTAGTTTTTCCACCAAGTAACAAGCTTTTTTTTCTAGCATGCATAGCCAATTTTACAGAGCGACTTAAGCTATAGTCCAGATCATCACAGAACTAATTATGTGAGTAAACAGACTGTGTATTTTATATTTGGTGCCTCCAAAATATTTTCCACCCCTCTAATCACACTTGTTTTGTCTTGCAAACTAGTAAAAATATACATTCACAATGGAAACTACAGTCTATCAATCATGCCTGAAAACATGCAGCTTTTCCACATAATTCAAGTTTATATAAAATAAGTATCACTTTGGAAGTTTCATCAATATTTTTCACATTTGCTTTATGCAAATAACTGAATTACAATCAACTTCAATGTGAACTCACAGAACACGACATAAGTGTTATTTTTGTTAGTAAATCAGAAATTGATTTGAAATTTTAAAGGTGTTCTTATTACAAAAGTAAAACAGTGTTTGACAAGCAATGAGTTCTCTCTCCTTTACTCAGGGAATTACATCTTAGGCAGCAGTTACTAAATTATCCCCCTCCCCACAAGCTGCTCACTCCTCTCCCACCCCCTGAGTCCCAGCCAGGTTTAGGGGAGAGCAAGAAGTGTATTGCCTATCTAGCAGTCAGAAAACTCCACTTCAATGAAGCTGTACAGATTACTTAACCATCGGTCATTCGTCTTAGCAGTTTAGCCTTAGAAGCTACCACTTCACAGAGTTCAGCTTTATACAATATTCAAGATAAACTGAAAGATGTTTTTGCAGACAGAAGAGTTCCTCACAGCCAGTATCAGAACTCCTTTAAAAGACAGGTCAGAAAATTACACAGCAAGTGATGCCTTTTTTTCCCCTTTGTAGAGAAAAGAGTATAACTGCGTAAGGCTGCAACACAAAATTTGAGCCAAATATCTTTCGAACAGCTCACCAAGATCCACACAGCTATCATACATAAATCTTCACCACAATCAGATATTCTTAATATTCTTAATTCTAACTCTTAAGTTTGTTAGAAAATGGTGAATCAACATTACTTTCACTGAATTGGCAGTGCGCCAAGTTAGATTAGGTAGAAACTTACAGAACTTCATATACACAAAAACTAGTCTACAAGACTAGAAATACTCTGTACATAAAGAATCCAAAAGAGATTTTCCATTTTCAAGGAGTTATCTTCAATGTATCTTCCTTCCTTCAAGTCACTCCTTTTCAAAATGTAGATTCTAAGTATTGAAAAACAATTTCACTTAAAATCACACTTCTTCACTTTAAGTTAGAAGAAATAACCACATACAACAGACTAAAATGAACCAGAGGGATCATAAGCATCATATTACTCTTTCCTGTGGAAAAGCAAAATTTTGAACCAACTAGATATGTCATGAAGATAAAGCATTTGGACTCTGTGAAATGCTATTTTCCCTTTGAAAACTTCAAATATCCAGTTTAAATTTGATTTTTATTCAAAAAGAAAATACAACATTTAGAAACTATCACAAGTACACTACAGCCATATCCTTCCAGAACGACTTCATAGCACATCCTGAAGGAGGCTGTCACAGACACAGAATAAGACCTTTAAGATTTACCCAGGGCAATTTTCTGTCCCAGGTTAGATCCTCATTTGCAGGAGCTTCTGGTTTTGCCTTTAAAGTACTCTGGTTTTAGCAAATCATCCTTTCAAGCTGTATCTTGTTCAAGAATAAGAGCCTCTTCAGAAACAAGACTATATGAGCTCACTATTCACAGGAAATAAAGGACAGCATTATCTTCTATTTTTTATCAGAGCTCTGCCAAAGTAATTTGTCAAAAAGGAACCACTTGGAACAGCTAAAACAAAAAAGTTTGTGAACTTGCTTTTCTGAGTATATTAACACACTTCTCCCACTTCCCTGAAAGATACTACTTTTTTCCTTTTTCATTAAGATCTTTGAGAAAGGAAAGATTTTTCTCATCCCATACAAAATATTCAAGAACAATACAACTGTGAGGAAAAGTCTGCCACTGCAGTGTTGTCATTGAAACCATAACTCAGCTCAAGCACCAGTTTCTCATGTAATGTAGTGCCTGAATAGTGACTTTCAAGAGAAAGTATTCATAGTACTGAAAAAAACCCCAAAATCTTAGATTTAATGAAAATTGAAATACCAAGGAAGTAAAAAATTGAAAACCTGGATTTGTTTGGAAAAATAGGAGTCAAAGCAATGCAAGAAAACATTCAGCAAAATCAGTAACAATCAGTAAGAAGAATCAAACTAAAAAAAGTTACAACTGTTTTCTTGTGAGACTGTCACGTGATCAGCTACAGTCAATTAGAATCATGACGTTTACTTTCTGTCACTACTAAATTACCATCTAACTTCATAAATCATTATGATCTTAAACCACAGAAATATAAAATGAAACCACGCAGATAAAGGATGCACAAGCAGGCCACATCTTTATGTCTTTATACCCTTTCTTTGGCTTGATATCTTCTATGTATCTGAATATATCAGTATTTATTCTGAAGAGGCATTCAGATTAAAAAAAAAATGTTTATGGTCATCTGTGTAACTTAAGGCATATTTTACCTACACTACCACTTAAGAGGTCGTTGCATTCTACTGATAAAACCATATGCAGTCACATAACTCACCACAGTAGCATACTGCCTATTAAAGGAAACAGTCTGCAGTTCTACTGGAAACCACAAATTGGAGCTCGATGACTTTCAAGAATACATTTGTCTCCAGGATGTGTATGTACTGTTTAACATCTTTCATTTGAAAAAAAAATATCAGTTTTATACAACTATAATAACATACCACTGTGCACTATCACCTTAGCTTTTCAAAGCCACTCACCATTGCTATAATTTTAGCTATGATACTACTCACTCACCTGACAAAAGGAGAAGGCCATTCCTTACACATGATCCATGTGTCATTATTAGGGAACGGCTGAGAGAACTTCTTTTCTCATCTTTCTGAAACTTGGAAAACAAATATGCAAAGCACTCTCAAAGTAAAGTATATAAACCATACACTGATTCCACAGTCATTATGAAGGGACAGGGTGAAAGCTCTCTGGCATTTCAGTTACAAGGCATACTGCTGGTGGCAGTCACTTTGCCAAAGTACACGTTGAAGATTTTTGGTTTTTCCTGTAGAGCTCAGGAAGAGAAAAGACAGGGTGACTTAAGCGGTTTGCAACTGAACTTTCATCTGGAATTTCATTTGCATTTTCTTTGGATAAAAAAACCAGCAAAAAACCCATTGTTCTTTAAACCCAAGCATTTTTCTTCTGTGAAATTTGACGTTTGCTGCAAAATGTGGAAAGCCTCTCTAAATGAGGTCAGAATGTTTTATAATGGAGAGCAACAGAAATTTAATCAGAGAGATCATAATTATCTCTCCTGATAACTCTAGAAGCCAATAATGAAATGGACACGCAAGAGTGAGGTACACTCTGAAACACTGCCTACTGCATCAGGGCCTCACTCAGATAAGCCTTGTATTTTTAACCATCACAACCATCAAGGTGCTTTTATCGAATACAGCAATCATTCTTCTCTAGGGTAGTAAGAGTCAAAAATACGTGGGTGTGTTTTTGAAACCACTTCAAATCTGCATATGGAGTATTTACGCCAGACAGGAGTATACAGTACTGTAGATAGTCTACAGTCTTGCCAGTTAGTCTACATGACCTTAGAAATTTTATACCTCTCTGAAACATAAATGATCACATTTTCTGCTCAAAACCACATAAAAATGCTAAGAAAAGCTTAAGTGACCACCAGACAGTGGACAGCCTTGTGTAACTTAGGCAACCAGTTATACACCATCATGAGTTCTATTAAGTAATGGCGTTTCCAGTGAATGAGTATTTATATCTTTCAGTAAAAGCTTAGAGAGATTATACATCTCTATGGGACCTACAACAGGCCTTCAGCTTTCTCCACATAACAGCATTCATGAAGTTTAAAAGAAAAAGGCTGTGCATACCAGTAGTGAAGTACAGCTGCACCCTCTAAGACTGACCTGCAGTAGCCACCGGGTGGCAGAACTATACTTCCAGATAATCTATACCTCCAGGACAGCGACCAGGCTGTTTCAGGGAGCCTCTTTCACCCTCACAGCATAATTACAATAGCATAAAATACTTGCTGTGTGTTCAGTGGATGCTTTCAACACCAGGAATCAGACAAAAAGAAAAAAGAAAACAGCCTGTACCTACTGTACCTAACAGTACGACCAACTGGCGGTTCCCCAATCATCAAAGCATTGCAACAGGTTACTGGCCTCCATGTTTCTACTTTGACAGCTTACTCTAGTAATACAGTAACTGATCACTAAAATCACTATTAATTTTACCTCGTATCATTAAATTAGCTTGACATTTTTCATACACACTAACAAGCCAAAGGAAACCTTAGACACTTCTTCACTGGAAGTGTAGATAATTTCATCCACACGCATCCTCAGAAGGCAGGAAAAGTTTCATCAACATTAGCCAATTTAAAAGTGCCAGTGCTGATGCCATTGCCCATACAGATAACTAGCCCACATTTTGTCTCTTCTGGCCTCCAAAATAACATGGCCCCATCCAAATAACTAATTGGGAAAAGTCACTGACTAACTCCCAAGCCATGCCTGCAAATGTTTTGGGAGAGCACGAGACGGCTCAGGTCAAGACTTAGCCAGAGATTGTTGTAATGGTCTACTGACAAGTATGCCTGAGTTTCAAGTTCTGGCCTGGAATGGGCCATGCAATGTCACTAGCACAAACAAAGCTTTTGAATCACCGCACCAAACACAAGCGTTCTCTAAGAACTTTCGAAGTTCTAGTAAACTCCTCACATAGGAACCATCTCGGGCAGTTTTATAAATGTGATTTTCTCTAGTTATTATGTTTTTTCTTTCATAAATACATGGAAATGGGGGGTGGCAGAGATGTGGGCCAGTTATTAATGAATATGAAAAAACAATAAATATTTCAAATATCTAATTGGAGATCCTTTAACATACACACTACTAGTTTAAAACATGCTTTGCAAAAAGTTAAAATTTCCAGTCAAGTCAAGGACAGAACAGGGCATTTAGAATCTTCTTTTATTACAGAGCTTCTGGGTTCTTGACTCTTTTTTTGGACAGAAAAAATAGTCTGCCATTTAAATCAAACACTAAAGTACAGAACTCTGCTCTGAAGGAACAGGAGTTGCCTTCTAGCCTGTTGCGACACAATTGCCATACCACCTACTCCTCCACTCTTCAATGTAAGAAAACAAAGATATTTGCAAACACCTTTCTACAAAGAGAAGAGGGCAGCAAAAGATATTTGGCAGCTTTAAGCGAATTGGGCAGGGAGTCATTCATCTTGATGATGAAAACAGATTTGGATGAGGCCAAGAGGAGACAAAGAGTGGGAAAGAAAATGGAAAAGGAAACAAAAGACAGTAAGGAGCAAGCTGGTGATGAAGACCAGGTGAGACGGCTGCAGTTGTTTCTTGGTCTTCCTCTTTTGCAAAGGGGGAGGGGGAATAGTGGAACAGTGCCCAATACTAAAATCAGATTAGTATCCAGGCAAAACAGAGGAGACAGGATGGATTTTTCTACAGCACGATCACAGGAAGAGAAGCCAGAGGTCAGCTGGGAATAGTCCTAATTGCTGGGCAAGAAAACTGAATGCTCAGTTCAGGAGTGAAGACTGCACAGGCATGGAGAAGACAGACAAAGAGCCAAGGGCAGGGAAGATCATGGACTAAAACCTGCATGTGACACAAAACCATCAGATTTCAAATAAAGCAACCAAAAGAACCAATGTCTGTTGAAGCCCACTCCATCTAGATTTTGGAATAGAAATCAAGATCATCAAGTTTCTCATCTTTTTTGTAGAGAAGTATCTGCAGAACACTCTCCTTCACTTTCTGCTGACTGTGCTGGATTATAATGCATAATACTTGACAGCTTCCTCAAGCAGCAGAGCTCAGTGCTAATGGTTCCAATTATGTTGCTGTTCCATGAAGTCAGTACAGCTCTTTCAGATTTTTTTTCTTTAGTTTACCTTTTTTAAAAGTGGTAAAAAGTTACATGC
The DNA here is from genome assembly GCF_030867145.1 of Opisthocomus hoazin. Classification (NCBI taxonomy): domain Eukaryota; kingdom Metazoa; phylum Chordata; class Aves; order Opisthocomiformes; family Opisthocomidae; genus Opisthocomus; species Opisthocomus hoazin. The sequence continues at coordinate 86,185,653 of NC_134415.1, forward strand.
CAGTGAAGCCAAGAGTGCTAGAAAAGGCAAAAAGCTAAGTGCTCCAATAACCAAACTGAAGTCGCCTATCTTACTACAAGAAAAGGCACAGGTATTCCCATTTCCAACACTTCCTAACACATGCATGTTTGATTTTAAAAAAAAGCAAAGTGAAATTCTTCTCATATGACTTATGTTTGTGTTAAAAATGAAGGCAATGAGGGGTAATAATGTTATGAAGACATACACACTCCCCTAGGGCCCTTTTTCCACACTCAGATTATATCAAAACATCTATAAGCCTGGTTAATGCCATACCAGCATAAACTCTTGTATTGCAGGGATGCCCGCATTATTGTTGAGCTGCAAGCTGCTTTAAGTATCAAAGGAATTTTCACACGTAGCTCTTCATATTATTCACTTCTAATTGACTTACAAGTTTAAGTAAGAGTGACAGGATCTGAAGTTAGCTAGAGCTCTGCAGTAGATCCATCCAATCTAGACCTTTTCCCTACAATGAACTCGGAGTGATTAAAACACTTCTATACTGAAAAGCCAGATTTTATTAAAACATTAAAGAACTCTGGTTTGAAATATAAAATCCAAACTAATTAGACCAGAATAAATAAGACGTACAGACAAGCCATTGTTTGTGGGCAAGAAGTAGGGGGAAAGAATGGAGAGGGCTGCCCATGTCCAAGTTTTGTTACACATGACAATCACAAAAGCCGTAAGCAGTGAAGTCTATGTAGTCATCTCTGCTTTTTGGGAATACCCTCTCTCAATCACATAGAGCCTGACAGGCATCTTCTCCCCGCTCATCTCAGTGGTCTCCTACAGTCTTGTCACTTGCACTCAAAGTTCACAGTTCCTTGCCGCACTTCTCTTGTCCTGCCAGACCAATCTTCCAGGTGGAAGTTCTCCTTCCAGGATGATCAGCTGCCTGGAAGAAGGGATGATCACTTCTGCCACCTTCCATCTGCCCCATGCACTAACCACATACCTTCCCTTCTGTGATGGGAAGTTATTTAATTACCCTCAAACAGTAAGTGACAGAAAGAGTTTTCCTCCAGAAGTTTCTCTCCTCCACCTTGTAGTAGACTATCCCAGTTATCACTACTTACTACTAGAACTACATTTTTGAAATGTATTTCAGAAAGACATAATCTGACAGCACATACAGGATAGACCAACACCTAACTTTGTTTCTTTCCAGGAGAAAAAAACAGCTGTGAGATTTTGTAGAGGACTCTTCCAGTATGAGTTATACACATACAAACATACTCAAACTGTCACAGTTAAATACACAGCAGTAACTGTAAAGATGCTTCTGTATGTTGTAATTCTATGGTTGTCTTTAAGAAGAAACCTGTAAGGTCTAATTAGAGGGAAGACAGATTGAAGAGGTATATGCAAGTCATCTTCAATACTGCTTGCTGCATAGCAATTCCTGTCTCACAAAATGGTGATCTGGGGCTTGCAAAATCTGAATTTTAGAACTTGCACCGCTACATCTGCAGCAGTAACTTCTCTTGACCCTCTTTCTTTAGAACTTTCAGCATACCTGAACTGTATTGGTTTTATTCCAAGCTTTCATTAAACCATCCAAAAAATTCATTCAGAAGCATTGTACGCACCATGGTTACAGATTAACAAAGCATCAAGCCTATGTAATTCCAGAAGGACACCGATTTCCCTAGCTACAAACCCTCATTTGCTATCCCCATGACAGATGGTTTCTTCCAGCCTTTCACCCCACTTTACACTGCCTTCTGCAGATCAAAAAAGCATCTATTGTTTAGAAAAAAAAGAATTTCCATCACATACACTATTCTATTACTGTAGACCATTTCTTAAATTCACTGTCTGTAACATGTTTACACAGTCACTGCTACCTCTATAACCTCAACTAGCTAAGCTAGAAAAGAACACAGATAAGCCTGATCTGGAATGGGGAAAGTAGCGTTGAGGAAGTCAGAGGGATTTTTTTGAATCCCACAACTAAAAATTTGCAGGAGCTTTGCTATATACACAGGGTTATACAAAGTTGTAATTGGACAAAGGAAGCAAAATCAATTTAACCAGGACAGAAAACTTTTACCATACCAATAGAAGGAAAATTGCTCTCAACTCAGGAGGTGTATCAAGGGACAGATTTACCAGGGGAACTAACTGTAGCCTTCTTGCTGCTCCCTGCAAATACAACCTGCTATAGTGTGAGCTTCTGAAGAATTCAGATGGTTAGGAACAGTACCATTCCCACCTCCTGCCAGGGAAAGCTGTGGTTCACGGAACTGCTGGGAACACAAAGGAAAACATCAGGACACCTGACCTCTTATGCAGCCAAAAAGCTGAATGCCCTCTCCAAGTTGAAGGTAGAGTTAGTGGATTGTTCTCCTCCAGGGATTCATCCAGGGCTTTCATATAAGCTTTGCATAAGACATCTAGACTTCATACTAGCATATCTTATTGAAACATGAGATTTCTCATTTTTTCTTGTCCTCTGCTCAACATACATTCCATTTCCAACACAGACTTTATTCTGTGTTCCAGACCAGCTACCTAGAAACTGCTCTGATACTGACCATTGTCGTTAACATCCAGTGTCAATCCAGCAAATAAAAATACCTCTCAGGGCAGAAAGGACATGCCAGGTAGGGAGGTGAGGTGACAGGAAATGTAGTCTAAAAAGACTCATTTTGAGGGTGCGCATGATGCATTTTATAGTGTGAGTCATGTCTTTGACAACATGCTTAAAGAAACTCACTTTAAGGTAATACCTTGTACTAAAGTAAAAGATCACTCTAATTAAGCTCTGTCAATTAGGTTACTAGAGAGACATTTGAGTACTCGTTTGCAAACATCAGGTTTCACTGTGCTGTACTCTTTTTCAGAGACAATCTGAGAAATTAATACTTAAAATCCTTTGGGTACATACAGATTTCAAGATCGACTGGGTGGTTCAATGGATTTTTTGTAAAACTTGTATAAATTCACAAGTCAGGTCTGACTAGCATTAGCTGTTGACACATTTCGCAGTCAAAGACAGACCAGAAACTCCATCATCTGCTGTCACTTCTCAGTAATAACCTCATATCAGTAATGGAAATGTGTTGAAGTACTCGGTGACTGCAGACATACTCTAACTGGAGAACCCTAAACAGCTACATTTTCTATCAGCTCTGCTTTTAAGCTGACCAAACAAGAAAAAGCACACTAAAATCTCACATTTCCTTAATACTTGTGCACCAGCCTGTACATGAAATTTGTATCACAGCATTGTTTTCAAAATGCCAATTCAACATTCTGGTCCCTACTCCCAGGACAGAACCAGGTCTCCCTGTTCCCAGGACACCACCTTCATCACTGGATTATGGACACCTATTCTTACTCGCTCTCCTTCTGACCTGAAGTGCACATTCTTAGTGGAACAATAAACCACACAGCAGGAGGGAATCAAGAATAATCCCATGCGTACCTAGTTCTGCCTCTAGTCTGATAGTTATTTTGCTCCTCATAGGAGGTGAGAGGAACAGTTTTGAATGCCACAGCAAGGACAACTGAACTTGGATCCATTATTAGGTGAGTGCTGCACCAACAGTTCTTGGATTATTAAAACAAACAAAAACAAAAAAAAACACCCAACAAAACCAGGAGAAGCTAAATTTCAAAAGAAACTAAACACTTCTTTTCTGAAACAACTCACTACTAAAATTCATAAGGGCACCGTGAATGTAGGCACCTATGCAAGACTTTGTAAAGGTACAGTTAAATGCTTACTTTCAGAAGAGCGAGGAATTTTAAACATGTATTCCTTTGCTTTTTTTCTATGAGCTAAATTGACATCCTGTTCTTCCCTTCATACACATGCAAACATGTTGAGAATCTTTGTTCTTAAACATCTGTTACTACCCAGACATTAAAATGGGAAGCTCAGCAAGTCTCTAAGGTTCGTGAACACCACTCCTAGAACCAAACGTAAGATGATTTGCAGAGACAGTCCTAAATGCCTAACTGAAGTTTGTGAATTGCACGCCAATCACCAGAAGCCCACTACATTTCAGAAACCTACACAGTGCCAAGCACAATTCCTTGTACATAACTGGAGCTGAGCTTTTGCCAAGACGACATCTGTATACATGAAAATATAAAATTGTCCTGGGTTTGGCCAGGATAGGGTTAATTTTCACTAAGAAGCCAGGAGGGGACACAGCCGGGCGGGCTGACCCAACCTGGCCAAACAGAACAGGGTATTCCATACCATGTGCCGCCATGCCAGGTTCTGGCTGGGGGGAGCTGGGCGGCGGGAAGGCAGCTCGGGAGCACACGACAAGGGAGGTGAGAGTGGCGAGAGCAGCTCTGTTCGTTCTGCTGTTTGTATTGTGTATTCTCCTGATTGGTATCGTTGTTGTTACTGTTCCCTTTGTTTGCTGTTCTGTTAAACTGCCCTTATCCCAACCCACCAGTTTTTGCCTGTTTTCTTTACATTTTCTTCCCCATCCCAGCGAGGGGAGGGGCAGCAGAGCAGCCGCGTGGCCCTTTTGTTGCCGGCCACAGCCAAACAATAATAAATATATATATATATACACACACATATATAAAATTTAAAAGGCTTTAGGAACACTTGGTTCTAAAATAAAAGATATATTTTAAAAATTAAAAGGGCAATCACTACCTTGTTAAAAATCACAAATAGCTACTCATAATTCAAGTTAAAACATTGCCTCTTCTATAACTCAATGGGCACAAATTAACACACATGAAATTTCATCTGAACAATAGAAAATACTTTCTACTGTGAGGATGGTTAAACACCAGAACAGACTGCCCAGAGAGGCTGTAGAGTCTCCATTCTTGGGGATATTCAAAAGACCTCTGGACACAGTCTTGGACAAACTGCTTTAGCCGACTCCGCTTGGTTAAGTGGTTTGGGCTAAATGATCTCAAGAAATCCCTGCCAACCTAGACGATTCTGTGCTTTGTGTGATTCTCCATGGTACAGCTGAGAAGACTATGAATATACTGTATGCATGCAAGAGCATATTAGCCCCATGTGTCCAATTTATTCCACATTCCAATCTTCTTGAAGAAATGTTATCTCTTAGAAACAGAAGGAGCAAAAAGGGGAACTTCTATCAAAACCATACCGAATACACATGGCTCCACATCTCTCTTCAAGTGTCCTGGTGCAGCACATTTACGAGTTGCAGCCTTTCCATTTATTGGAAAAGCCTAAGAATCCTTTGAACTCCTGGCTAGAATTAATACCAATCCAAAGCAACTGTACTGTAACACTAAAAATTTATTTTGTCATGAGCAAGTACTGTTTTTATTTTTTAAGGATCAATAAACTCAGTAGCAATTCTGGCGCAACTGCTGTTTATATGAAGTTTGATGATTATTTCGCTTGATAGACAAAAATAATACTTTGTAAGCAATACATGCACACACCGATTTTTTTTTCAATGAAGTTCAATTAAGATTTAAATTCAGTTGATAATATACAGAAGTTCACTGTCATTTCAGCCCCTCTACAGTAACTAACACATCTCCCTGGGCAGACGAGAGATACAACATAGGACACATTGGACATCCACTCTCTTCTGGTTCTGTATCTCAAATGGCACTAGACATCCATGTTTCAGCAAGCAAGATGAGCCCTGAATGACTCCTGACAAAAAGCAAAAGTTTTGGTGAGGGTATTTTCAAGAAGTTTTCTGATAGATGTTCCTCGCTAAAAAGAACTCCAAACCAATAAAAGGACCTTGCATAAATGCCCAAGAATCACAAAACATTATGCTTTTAAATGCAATGCTTCCAAGAGACAAAGGTAAAGGGAACAAATTAGAATATTTCAGAATTAGGCCACACTAAGAAGCCTTCTCAAAAGATAATTCCATTAAGTACAATGCCTGGGAAAGCCACAGAAAATACTGAGTGTTCTGAATTAAAAAAATCTGAGTATCCATTAACTTCCACAAAATATATCATAACCTACTATTTATTTCAGGTCTAACCTTGCTATTTTCAAATTCATCAATAATTTGGTCAAGGTCTTCAATGAGAATTAGACTAAACTCATATTTTAACAGCTTACATTTCTGTGAATCTTTTTATTGCAATATTTCATAGCTTGCTAGAAGAAATGCAGCTGCACATTTGGAAAAAAAAAAAAAAGAGTGAAATATTAATGCTAGATCACTCCTACAGATGCAGCTAGGCAAATTATGAAATGCCTAGATACTGGCACGCAGTTCTCCAGGGGTACTTACGTGTAAAGCATTACCACTGTGAAGAAAGAAGAAATTAAATCTTTAAATAATCAGCCACTCATATTTTAACAATCTTTTTGCAATAAAAGGAATGGAGCTCCTTACACAGTGGGAAGTAACTTAAACTCCTCCCTGATAACTAGGATTTCAGCATGGAACAGGCCTTTGGGTTTGAACGGGAAGAACTGGAAAAGGCAGTTGGGCAACGAGCAAGCCACAACTGGGTAAAATGAGACAGGTGCAGTCCCTGGAGAAGATGCACTTCACTCAGCACTAAATCAATGGCGCTGCACGTAAAGCCAACTTAGCCGGCAGTTGCATATTCCTGTGGGTATGCTTCAAGACGGGATTCCTAGCGGCCATGGTGCACACCTCTATCAAAACCACACTGCCAGGTAGAGAAGGAATTCAAAAACCAAAGGAAACCATAGATTACAAACAGGACAACAGTGGCCTATTACTGTTATTAGCATGTCCCAGAAAACAGTGAAGGCGTTCCGGGATATGGTAACACCAAAACTACAAGAGAGCCCCGAAGAGATTACTTCCCCGAAATTTTTTCCCCATGCACACACTTAAGGACAAAACAGTTACTTCATCCCTAAAAATGTTACTGAAGTCCTTGGAGAAGTCAAAGCTCTGACTAAATTTGAAATACCCACAACCTCTTCAGAAGCTCAGAGCACAGAGTTACAAGACTTGTACTACGCAGGTATTTTCCCCATGTAGATGTTGTCTGGTGGGGGTTTTTTGGTAGCTGAAAATTATTTACATCAAACAACTTATTGGACTGGATCTTATCCTGTTAATTGCCTTAACTGTGCACTTTATCTACAAGATCTCACATTAGCATTTTTAATTATTTAACACACATTAAATATTGCTGGTATCAGCATGATCAGAGATTACCTTCTTAATAATCACTCTTGTTTGAATGTAAAGGACTTGATTCCAGCTGCTATAAACTTATAAACAAGTAAAAGCTGACATAAAAGGGACAAACCACTTCATAAAGGAATGACAACCAAATTAAACTGCACATGCCCAGCAAAACAACACTCTTTTGTACTAGACACTTCATAAGCTTTAGTACAGTTAACTTGCTTGGGAGGAGTCCGGATTACTGTATTTTACTTACTTTTATTAATTCTTCCGACTTGTACAACATAACATAACACTTCAAAATTTTCTTTTACTCCAATTACTTTTTCATTAGTTAAGATTCCCAGCCTCTAACCCACACCTAAGCTATTTATACTGCCTCTACATTTGGTCCACAGCAAAAAAAAAGAATTCACATATATCAGTGCTAGTACATTTCAGGAAGAATCAATGGGACAACATCACCACTAAAAGCAACTGACCTTCCAAATCAAAATTTGACACAGACTGATGTAGGAAGGAAAATGTTAACTCATTCTCTACCACTAGAGAAAATTTTTGTTGCAATCCACGGTAAGCAGTGATTGGAAAATAAATATAATTTAAGGTAAGGAAAAGACAAAATAAAGCAGTTATGGTCGTTTCCTTCCCCATCACCAAATGTATCTCCTGGAATCAAACTGAACCTGGAACTTTCATGGCTGTGCTGCCATTCAGTGTGACCTGCACAGGCTGGAAAGTTGGGCAGAGAGGAACCTGATGAAGTTCAACAAGGGCAAGTGCAGGGTCCTGCACATGGGGAGGAACTACCCCATGCATCAGTACAGGCTTGGGGCGGACCTGCTGGAGGGCAGCTCTGCAGAGAGGGACCTGGGTATCCTGGTGGACAACAAGTTGACCATGAGCCAGCAGTGTGCCCCGGTTGCCAAAAAGGCCAATGATATCCTGGGGTGCATCAAGAGGAGTGTGGCCAGCAAGTTGAGGGAGGTTCCCGTTCCCCTCTACTCTGCCCTAGTGAGGCCTCATCTGGAGTACTGTGTCCAGTTCTGGCCTCCCCAGTTCAAGAAAGATGAGGAACTACTGGAGAGAGTCCAGCGGAAGGCTACGAGGATGACGAGGAGACTGGAGCATCTCTCCTACGAGGAGAGGCTGAGGGAGCTCGGCTTGTTCAACCTGAAGAAGAGAAGGCTGCGAGGGGACCTAATATATACTTACAAATATCTGAAGGGTGGGTGTCAGGAGGATGGGGCGAGACTCTTTTCAGTGGTGCCCAACGACAGGACAAGGGGCAACGGGCACAAACTGAAGCATAGGAAGTTCCGTCTGAACATGAGGAAGAACTTCTTCCCTCTGAGGGTGACGGAGCACTGGAACAGGTTCCCCAGGGAGGTTGTGTTGCAGGGAGCAGCCTGCTGTAGGTGACCCTGTTTCGACAGGGGTGTTGGACTAGATGACCCACAGAGGTCCCTTCCAACCCCTAACATTCTGTGATTTCAAACAAAGAATAAAGTTTATAGGTCTGAAGATCACTGAGAGAAGTTTGAAAACATAACAAAACACCAGACTTCTGACTGCTAAGGGAAAGTGTCTGAATTTATTTAATTAGTGATGTCTGGGAACTGACTTTGGGTTTTGAATGCTTGAGGCTGACAATGCTAAAATTAAAAGCCATTGAACGATATAACAAATGGATGCTATTCATCAATGTCTTGAGCTGGGAACACAGACACACTGGCCTAAAAGGTGCTGACTGGCATAAAGATGGCCTGAAGCGCCCACCCATCCCCTCCAATGACTAAGCCCAACGATACTGCAGATAGATCCAAGGACTAAGAAGATAATTAAATGGCATTTGATTTCTCTCTTTACCAAATGGCACACACAAAAACCTGGATTTGAATCAGAGGATTTACAGCGGACAGACTCCTCCTCACCTTGCCAAAGAACTGAGAAGTTGTATTGTACATGATCCAGCACTCTAAGCACAGACTCACTGCTTCTTTCCATCTTTGGACAATAACGTGCTGAATGCAGCCAAGAAGTGCAGGACTGCATCCAGATGACCTGAGTCACTATAACCAAAGGGCTGATTTCTAGCTTTGGCCAGGTTCATTCATTTACCTGGCAACACTACAGTCACTCCCACCTAATCAGAAGATAATTTTTCTCTAATAAATAAATAAATAACTAAAAAATAGGCTTGAAAGATCTATCTCTACCTTGCAGCACTTTAACTCTCAGATCCGACAGTGCTGCCAGTCAGTGAGCAGACAGCAGCTGTTGCATCACCACTGTGACTAGCTACGCAGCATGCTCTCAGGCAACTCTCAGTTATATTCGAAAAATAAATGCAAGCTTTCATGTCTTTATTTACACTAATTCTGAGATAACCAAACAAAGGGTCCTTCCCCCACTTCCAGGAGAGAAAGAATACAAACTACAGTCTAACTAGAACTAAAAGCCATTTGATCTTAAGTATTTATGACATTCCTTTGGTAAGAGCTACTGGCAATACAAACATTCACAGAGATGACTCGAAATCCAACGCAGCAATGCTGCTGGGACTTGAGTACTTCCGCAATTTATCATTAAGTGTGGTCTTTGAAGTCCATTTCTCACAGATAGAGAATAAAATTTCTGAATCTGGACTGGAATTTACCAGTCTGCAATTCCTGAAAGATCACCACCTCACCTGCATTCAACACAGCCCAATGCAGAGGTTGGCAGAGACATCCAAGCAGTTTCTCAATGTGTTACCCACACAAAACACTGTACTAACAATACTGCTCCCGTAGGCTTTGCTACTTTGTTCAGAGCTAAGCAGGTACCTCTACACAGCACAGTCAACTTGTATGTCCTAATGATATGTTTATATGGAAGGTTTCATCCCTTCAGTAACCATTGTATTTCTTTTTCCTGCCATCACAGTCACAAAAACATGTAATCTATGGCTACTATTTTCCAGCCTATTTGGTCCCAGTGGAACCGTACAACCAAGAGATTCTCTCTGAAGACCCCAGGATTGCTTAAGACAGGTTCCTGGTCCACACAGGGAATAACTAAGAAAAAAGGTGCAGCTTTAGGCATGACTTTTACTACCACTTCATCAGCTCCATTTCTAGTCTGAGTCTACCCTTATCTTTTAAGGCTAGAGACTTTCTTTGGGGCACAGGTGTGGTTGCATGAAAGCCACAAAAAAGTTGCAAAAAAGTCAATGTTAGTTATTAGCTATGAAGCTACTTGGACATCACCCAGCCACAAAAACTATGTATCAGTATAAAGTAAAAAAGAAGTACTGATATTGAGATTTTGTGTCATTTAACAACAACTACGTACAAAAAAAGAACAAAATCACAAATACATACACTCTTCAGCTGCACAACTGGAAATACTCTGCTCCTCTGAGTATTGCCTACCTACCACTTTATACAGTACTGTTAGACTGAAAAATGCCAAGAACACAAAATAATAAGAAACATAACTTCAATGTAGTAGTTAATAATCTCATTAATTTAAGTACTAAAAGAAGAGCTTTCCTTGTATGAAAAGTTTTGTTACGTGAAAGCATTCTTTGCTTTAGCTAACTGCAACATTGTAAGTGACTGCAAGATTGTAACACTCAAACAGGTAGGAAATGTTCCTGGAAATACCTTGGGGAAGTTCAAAAGACTTCTAGCAGTATTGAATGCAGTACCTCGAGCAGATTTTCACCCTTCTCTGAGGCTGGAGTTGGTTAAAGTCATTGCCTTTGCTTTCCTGAGATCTTCTTAAGACTGAAAACAGGAGAACATGAAATGTTACTGAAATTTGTCCCAGGTTTACAAACAATGGTTTTCAGTATTTGAAAATAACTTGCCTCTTTTGTGCACAATCTCTTCTGCTTTTTAAACCATGAATAACAGCTCATCTTTTATTTGTTTTCAGTTTTTCACAGAACCGGTTTGCTATGATTGCTCTCTCCTACACAAAAGCTGGTCCATATTTTGAAACATTCTTCTGTTTATTTATGGCAAGTTGCAGTAAAAACATTTGCTTACTCCAGTTCAGTGCAAGAAGTTGGTAAATAAAAATACTAATTTAACACATTTTACCCCCTAGTTTATGGAAAAAAACTAAGCACTTGCAGTCAACATGTCTTTCCCTAGTCTGCATATATTCATTACAGTTGCTTTGCCCAAGATAGAATGGGTATAAGATCAGCCGCAACACCAGCTGCTGTACTTCCTTCTCTTGTCTGACCTGGCTTAAGAGTGCACAGAGACTTCTGTGGGGTTGGTTTTTAATTTTTAGGGGGTCTTGTTCTATTTCGTTTTTTTCTTAAAGCTTTAAGAGGCACGCTGGTGATTCAGTCCACAGTGCACCTCCACAAACCGTGACGCCAGCAAAACACAAGATTAATAACCTGCAGCAGGAAAGCGGAGGAATCATGAGTACCTTAAGCCAGTATTGCTGAAGAACATCTTGTATCAAACCAAGATAGAAAGGCAAGGAGAGACTGACCCACAACTTCTACTCAATTGTCATCCATCTATCCAGACAAGATGCATAAGGGATCGTAAACCCATTAGACTGAATGCTCTGATAAAATCTGTTTCTTCTGACAGCATTTGAATGCATGTATCACACGGAAACAGATGAAAAATAATCTTAACTGAGAACAGATCAAGGGGCTTTCTTTTTTTTTTTCTTCAAATCGAATGTGCTGAATTTACAGATTTTCTTCAACCTTTCCTTACCCCTCTTAGTCTGAGACACAACTTTTCCTTCTTTGGAAAAAAGCCTATGTTTCAAGGAAAAAAGTCTAAAAAGAAGATCTCAAATACTTTCTAATCTTTGATCTTTAATTAGGATCAGAAATAGAATTAGAAAAGAAACAGACAAGTGGCTAAGACTTCTGTGCCCTCTTCAGGTCTAAGCAAAAGAAACACTTCTGTTCAGAAGCCTTATTCTTTTTTCGTACCTCCTACAGACTGTATCAACTGGCTCAGAAATAAAACAAAGCAACAAAAATTCCCAAACAAACAGAAAATAAACTCCCACCCTTCACCTCTTTCATATCTTTAGAACATCATAGCTATACTGACACTTTTTGGTTTTTTCCTCCTCCTTTTAAGTGTTCAGGGCTTGGTCTGGTTTGCTATGGACTACTTGGTAATCACATAGTAATCTCTCTCACTACCTGGGCCAAAGAATAAATCAGTCACAGACTAAAGCAGCAGCCTACGAAAATTCATTCCTTGGGTTTCCAAAGACAATTTTTTATATTCACAGTACAAAGACCAGTGACAGGACAAAACGTAGAGACATCATAACATGTAATTCATTGAAACAATCTGTGCCATTGAAGATGCTTCCACGTCCCTTCCCCTACATGCCCCGCGCTCTGCCACAAATTCCTGCCCCAGAGCACAGGCAACACTTGCATTGCCACCATCCCATTGGCATTACGGTACAAACCCAAACTGACATCCCATGGCAGTGCCCACAACCAGTCAAAATGCAGGCCACCTGCTCTACTCTGAAAAATGGCAAGCATGAGCAGAGGGAAGGGGAAAGCTGGAGGTATTTATGTCTTAAACTGCCACAAAATGCATCTGACAAGGCTCAGCTACTACAGCCTTCAATTCTCTCTACTTATCCAGCAACACCACTAAAAATCAACGCAAGTCCACAGTGCAAGAGTTAATTCTAATTAGCAAAGACACTAAATTCAAATGGCCTGTGTAGCATCTTTCCTCCCTTTAAGGTAGATTTGCGCTCTGCCAGATTTGGAATCCTGTGGAAATGTGAACAGATGCAAGAAGTATATAGTACACTAGTTTTGTGCATGACTTGTTCTCATTTTGAGTAAGACTCTTCTGCCTTTTGCATCTAAAAGATCTAAAGCGTGGAATCTGACTCCATAAAGCATCTAACACGATAGATCTGATTAAAGGGTCTTAAAGAAACTGAACATCCTAATAAAATACATTAAAAAAAAAAACATAAACAAATGGCATGCTTCAAACTGAGTATACACTTGAGGGCCCAGTCACGTTGGTGCAAGAGATCATCATGTATTAGAAGGCCAGCCCTGTCTACAGAAACATTCGGAGTTTGACTTGCTCTCTGCAAAGCTGAATTCTTACTTCACAGTTCTCCCCCCTCAGTAAGCAAGCAAAGCACATCCAGCCCTCTTGTTTACATTTCAGCAACTCCTACGTTCTTGCACTTCTGTGATTCTGTTTGGAGAATGGAGCACATACAGGAAAAGTAAATGTATGAGATTGCATAGTTGTAGTGCATCATTCAATTTCCTATGCACTTTCCCAACAAGCAAATACAGCAGTTGCATTTGTATGCAAAAGTCACCACAGACTGCAAGAGATGAGGAGCGTATTTTAGCGTAACCTCACTGAGGATGAGAAGCTCAGCACAGCAGGGGTATGGCACATTCTCCGGTGCACTCTGCAGGCCTGATGCACCATGACCCTGCTAGAAAGGAGTTCTGTTCCCTTCCTGTTTGTTTTCCTGGACTTTCTACTAAGGGAGAAAAAGGAAAAAAAAAAAAAAAAAGGAATAAAAAGGAAGTTCAGCTCAGGAATATTCCAAACCCACAAAACAGGTACTGTTATCCCCACTAAAGCAGTTCCACACATCAGTTCTGCCTTTAGCTCTTGAGATCTCTATGTTTATCTCCACAGTTCGCTGAAGTCAAAGTCCCAGTTCTGTCCTGAAAACATCACCTCAGTTCTTTTCTCGCTTTATGCAAGCAAGAAGAAAGGTCACTGACTGAAAGGGGGCTGTCAAAACCAAGTGTAACACAAAAAAGTGAAAAAACACATGAAAGACGTATCGCCTCCAAGGGAGAACCTTTTAACAGGTTTATTACTAACAGCCTATTATTGTTTAAAGACATCATTTTAAAATCTGTATTAGATCAGGAAAAAATATTATTCAAAGCCATTCTCTTCTTATAAATGTAGCTGTTGGGAAAAACGTTAATACCAATTTTAGAGAATTTCAAAAATAAACCTGGCAAGAATACATTCTACTTATGCTGATGACATTTCTTCAATCCCAGGTTTTTATCTGTTCTGTCTTGATAAGCCAGGTACAGTTCCAGTTTAGCTTACAGGAGGCACTAGCCCTTTTACTTTATTTAACCTGAAATGAAACCTGATGGAAAATGTTTTAGACATAATAAGGCCATAATCTTGCTCATGTCCACTTCAGAATTTGTTACTAATCTAAGCAATGTTGTTTTCACATAACCAATCATTTTATTAAAAAAAACCAAACACACCATACAGGACAAACATTAAGTCTTATCAACACTGGAGAAATGGACCTCAGTCACTCTTAGATATGATACCTTCAAAACAAAAGCCCCCTGTTATCCAAACTAGTGATGCCGAGAATTTTTTTCAAGCATATTCTTACTGAAGAGTAGAAAGAAATGCTATTCTGGAACTACAAGGGGTTAGAAAGCTTGAAGATGTTAAAGTTTAGACTACTAGAGGAAAAAATACACATACACGTTTTTAAGATACACCCCAAGTAATCACAGCATTCAGGAAAAACACAACACTAAATTAGGCTGCAATATCACATCTTCTATACCGTCAAAACCCACGACTATACATATCATTCCTGTCAGGAAAAGTAAAGACAGATGGTTGCAGAAAAAGACACTCTTCAAAACAACCATAACCTTTAAATACTGATGAATCAAAATATTTACAATATTTATCACCCTATAAAGATCACTCTCTACAACTAAAGATCTTCTGAATTGCTGCAGCATATTGCTACAGAAATTTTGGCAGAACACATTCTCAGTTTACATGATTGTTCAGAGTAGTCATCCAACTCAGAGAAAAATCCTATATTCTCGACTACCATTGATGTTCTGAAGCCTCCAATTTATTTTACTCATAACTGTGTACACATTTTGTTGCTTTCTCATCACAGAGAAATCTTTCGACTGCTGATATCAAAGTCAATATCTTCAAACCAGCATGAGTGTGAATAGAAGTTGCACGGCATTCACTACTGGAATGTCATTTTTTGAAAGGACACCTTCCATTTCTCAAGCCAGACAGACAGACACATTGTGAAGAGTTAACAACATATGTAGGTATATAAAGACCCATCAGTACTACCTCAGTTCTCACAGGGTATGTTCCCTTTGAGTGACAGCACAGAGCACAAGAGGTATTCTAATTCAGTTATATTGTGCGTGCAAAACTTCCTCCCAAGAAAGGAAGCCAAACGCTGCCGGTCCACAAAAAGTCTGGTAAGGGATTTCAGTGTCAAGTTTTTCCCCATCGTTAAAAGTTAAAAGTGCAACTAAAATACAAATCTGATAAAATCTTGACAAAACATTTTTCGAATCCAGCTTGGCCAGGTTACTCAGCAGTCATCAGAGCAAAGTTCCTCCATGCATGCTGGAAATCGCAAAGACTGTGGCCTAGGACACAGACCAGCACCTGCCCAGAACACGCTGCAGCTCCTTTCCGGCCTACACTAGATAGTTCCCTTTCTATAAAGGTCAGGCAGATTCAGATTCAGGGTGGCTGGTTCACATGGGAACACCCAGAACCAGGAGTTTCAAAGCTCTCCTGGCCTCCCAGTTAAAACGGCCAGACTCCAGCATCATCGCTTCGTTCTCTTCTCTTCAAACTACCTCACAGAGTTGCATCTGGTCCCTGGAGTTTCTTCACAGACTCAGCAGGGATGCCCCTCAAAAAATTCTCTCCCAAGCGAGCTTCTTCTCAAATTGAAGCTTCTAGCCGCTTAAAGCCCATAATTCAATCAAATGTAAATCCCTCCCATGAGCCAATATTTCAAAAAATAAATTTTAAAAGATTGTTTAAAAAATGTTTTCAAAAGTGTCTACTCTCTAATAACTTCCAGTAATCAAATTTTGATAGTAAAATCTCAAAAATTCCTCTAAAATCAAGTTAGGAAAAGCCTGTAAAATAAAAGCACACATCTACAAGCAAATCTCCTGCAAATGTAAGCGTATGGAATGACAGAAGCAACATCAGATGTCATTTTATCTCATAAGCGGTCAAAAGGCTGTTTAAGTCAGAATACGAAGTGAAGATGTAGAAATTGCTAAATCAAGGATCCTGTGTCTTTCACTGCTAAGTATAACTGTCAAATAATTCAAGAAATTGGATTGACATACCATAAATAAGTTACTAATTTTTGTGGGGAATGAATAAACAAAAAATTAAAAACCAGGTTTCCTGAAATTGAATAATTTGTTAGGAAAACCTCTGTAATTTTCAGGCCTTTGGCACTGTTCCTCTAACTACTTCCAAAGAAGTGAGATACAAGAATTCAAACATGGGATTCCCCTCCCCCTCGCAATCAGTTCTGGAGGAACTGCAGTCCTCAGAGCGCAGAACACACTGCCAAGTGCCATCTGAAAGTCCTAGATGGATGAGAAATATGAAGGATAATTTCTTCACGCTAAAAAGAATTAAATTGAGACAACTATGTGGTTACTGTAGGTGAGCGTAATTATAGTGGATGACATTTATGTCCGGCTAGTTTCTCCCTATAACACTCTGCTGAGTGTTTAAGTTAATTTCATTTTTCACTTAATCCATTTCACATTTCTAGTCGAATTCATAATCATCAATTCCCCATACTAGCGTGGCATTAAATTACTTTCATTCTTGACCATTAAGTCAACCACACTGCAGTCAGCAGGGTCGATCAAAAACACCACCACAGTAGTACCATGAATTTCATACTGAATACGTGCCTTTTTGCTGCATTGTAGGAGCTGATCATCAGTGTCAAAAGCTACATTGTATCAAATTCTGATTTTTCAGGCAGAAGCAACACATTCTGAATCAGAAATGGAAATAACAAAAACTGACACTTTTTTTAATGGACACAATTTTCTCTGGTCAAATCCCACTCACTTTACTTCGCAAGTACCCACTGAAGGAAAGGCCCACGCAAGCTTAAATTTCCATCTGCTGCCGATGTTTCAACAATACTTCTCCTTACCGTAAACTGGAAATTTATTGCTCCCCTTAATACAAAGCGAACAATCAGAGAAAACAAAAACAAAACCAAACAAAAAACCACATTCCCTGATGTTACTCAAATTTCTTTGTGTGTTCAAATTCAAGTCCTGAGTCAAATTCACTTACGCATTTAGCAATACACAGACTTCTTAGACACTGCAGTTCACATCCTTCTTACAGTGAAGATAGACTAAAACAAGATTACAGCTCAGCTAGAAGATACTAGGGAATCTTGAGTCTGCAGTCCAAGGCAAGACTCTATGCTTTCTGTTCAGAGTCTGTTTGAAATTCAGTCACTTCCGAACTTGCTTTCCCAAAAATATCTCCAGAAATTTAACTTCTGCATAGTCATCTTTACTTTCAGAATATCACATGGTTTTCTAACAGTTAAGATGATACTTCAATCTCATATTTTGTGTGGTTCATATAACATGCTGATCTATAAACTGTTAAATAAACAAGACTTCAATTTCCATATTAAAATTCCCTTCCCTAAAAGCACTTGCCCCCGCTTGGAATTGAATGCAAGATATACCTGCAAATCTAACTGGATCATTTTTGAAGAAACCCTGATGTAACTTCTTCCCTCCTTTAAAGATCAGAAGTACTATTTTCCCCACATCTGCCAACTCAAATGCACATTTTCTCCATGCACACATATGCAGGAAGAAACCAAGACTTCTGTTGCTCGT
Organism: Opisthocomus hoazin; assembly: GCF_030867145.1. NCBI lineage: Eukaryota > Metazoa > Chordata > Aves > Opisthocomiformes > Opisthocomidae > Opisthocomus > Opisthocomus hoazin. The sequence goes on from NC_134415.1 coordinate 86,203,509, forward strand.
ATGCATAGTAAATCACAATGATATATTTTATAAAAACTGTCAGCAACCTAAAAAAATATCTTATGCTTAAGAGGCATTAATTGGTATGACTGCATTACTTACAGTGTCCTACTAAAGAAAGATCTTCTTATTCCCCAACAGTTTCCCAAGAGTATCCATACCTGGCTTAGTACTTCGTACATAATAACTACAAAATGCTTTACAGATACTGTCATATTATTTCCAATTTGAAAAGCAGACAGAATAAAGGAGTTTGTCTGGAATACTTTCAAAGTTAAGTAAAAATTTCTCTCTAATCATTTGTAAACTTGAAGAGAATAAAGAGATCTGACTGAGTAGCTATATATTGGTCGATTTTTAAGCATCTGTGTTTACTACACTACTTGTTCAGCGCATTACTGGATTGCTGTAGGATCTAGTTAAACAGTAAACTTGGCTTTCAGATAAAAACTCTCAACAGTTGCTGACCAACCCTCAGAGAGAGGCCTTACCCCTGCCAACTGCTTCACACAGGCAGATCCCAGAATCAACAGGCACTGGCAAGGCGACAGGAATTCTTCACCCTACGCGCTACAGTTAACGGGGTTGGGGCCTCGGGATTCAGGACTGAACAAATGCTGCCATTAACATTTACGCAAAAAGGTCTCACCCCAACTTGCTCCTGAAACATCTGGAAGATACCCTGCTACTACAACAGCAAATCTGTAAGAAGCTTAAAAAATATATATGTATTCCCGTTATTTGCTAAGATCAACGCCTGCAGTTTATCTCACCCTGCTAAGTTTCAAACCACAGCTCTATTTCTTTTGCGTTTTATCGCAGCGCACGGTGCCAGGCACGCTGCTCCCCAGCGTTGGCGTGTGCCAGTCGCGCGTATCAGCTGCCAGCCGGTCTCTGCCAGAGACCGCGCAGACACGCCGGCTTCGCTCCGCAGGCCGGACTCACCCTCCATCGACGCCCGGGGAGAGACGGACTGCAACGGGTCACCCACCCGCGGCACCACAGCAACCCTTGGGTTGACCAAGATTCACCAAATGGGAAACCCGGTGCCCAGCACCAAACCTTTCCCCAACCAGAACCGGGCATTCCGCCACCTGAGCGGCAGGCACCTCTTCGACTCCCAGGGCTGCAGGTTTCACCTTCCAGCGACCGAGGCGCCCCCGGGGTTACACCGAGCCGAGGGCCGGCGGGAGCGCTGAGGCGGGCGCCGGCCGTTAAGCGGGGACGCAGCCGCCGTTTGAGCCGTCTCCCTGGCAACGAGGACACGCGCCCCCCTCCCCCAAGTCCGGTGCTGAGGCGGCGGGGCGAGGCGGGGGGGGCGGCCGGCGGCGGCGGCCGCCGCCGCCGGCCGCCCCCCCCGCCTCGCCCCGCCGCCCCGGTTAAGTAACGGCGGCGGCGAAGCACCGCCTCAGGCCCGGCCGCTCGCTCACCTCGCGGCAGGTGCCGGGGCCGCCCTTCCGCCCCGCTCCGACGGGGGAAGGGGGAGAAACGTCCGCACGAACCGCGGGGAAGAAGAAGAAGAAGAAGAAGCTCCCGCGTCGCGGACCCGGCTGCGCGGCTCCGGTGCCCGAGCGGGAGGAGCTTCCCCGCCCCGCCCAGTGCGCAGCGGCGGCCCGGGGCGGTAGGGCCGCACCTGCCGGAGGAGGGGCCGGGCCGGGCTGGGCTGAGCGATCCGGGAGGCGGCGGCCGCCGGCAGCGCCGGAGGCTTCCCGCCCGCCGGGGCCGCGGCCCTGAGGGAGGAGGCCTGGCCGAGCCCTTGAAGTAGCGCGAAGTTTGCGGGCAGAGCACCTGAGAGGCGGGAGCAGCAACGGGGGCGGCGGGGTCGTGAGGGAGCGTTGTCAGCCGGGGTGGGGGGAGCTGGGAGGGAGGGTGTGGGTTTTAGGACAAGAAATGAGGCTGGAAAGGGAGAGATCTCCAGAAGGGCAGACCCGCTGCAGGGTCAGGGCCCGAGCGCTACAGCTAGGATATTAAAGCATCGGTGCTTTATTATCCTGTCAAGGACTTTGATGCGGCTTTTTAAAAACCTGGTTATACAAATGATGAGGGACACCTCTCTGGCAGAACCTGCCGCACCCAGGCATGCTGCCGTCGTGTATTCACAGAATCGAGGAATGGTAGGGGTTGGAAGCAACCTCTGTGGGTCATCTAGTCCAACCCCCCTGCCGAAGCAGGGTCACCTACAGCAGGCTGCACAGGACCACGTCCAGGCGGGTCTTGAATATCTCCAGAGAGGGAGACTCCACAACCTCCCTGGGCAGCCTGTTCCAGTGCTCCGTCACCCTCAGAGGGATGAAGTTCTTCCTCATGTTCAGACGGAACTTCCTGTGCTTCAGTTTGTGCCCATCGCCCCTTGTCCTGTCGCTGTGCACCACTGAAAAGAGTCTGGCCCCATCCTCCTGACACCCACCCTTAAGATATTTGTAGGCATATATTAGGTCCCCTTCATCCAGATGTCTTTGCAGGGACACTACCCAGCTTTGCGATGAGGCACGGTAACGGTGCTTTTCTTTCAACCGCGCCTCATGGAACTGTGAGGTGGTGGGAGCTTCCCCCACGCTCTGACCGATCCCGTAGTTGTGAAGAGCGTTCGGGAGAATTAAAAAAGAAATCTAATGGTTAACAAGCCACTCGTATAATTTAGCAAGACTGGACAGTGCTTTAATATATAGGAAGAAATACTATTTTGAGAACTGTTTGGAACAGCACTAGTTTTGAGCAGAGTCCGCATCTTGCTACTGGATTTTTTGCTAAGTCGGTTCCTGTTTTCTGATTTGTGCAGTTAACACAGAACAGTAGCTCCCAAAAGTCTCTGCCTCCGTCTCCAATATGCTTCCATATTAAATTTCACCTGCGTGTCACATCAGAGTTCAAGCCTTTTTCAGATGACAACTCCCTGAAACATTTTCCAGAGAATGTGGGCCTTTAGTTAAGCCTACTGACAGAGGACTTGTTCTGCTGTAAGGTGTCCATGAAATACCACAATTCCTCACCTGCAGAGCAGACAGTAAAAACTAGAAAGTCAGTTCAGAGAGTGCACAGCACAAGGTGTGCTATATGGTGCCTTTCATGTAGTAATGCAAAGCTTCTCCAAGTCAAATTTCAAGCAGATGGGTGCCGATGCAGTGCCATACTAGGCAGAAGCCCATTTCTGTTTCAAAATAGAGGCATAAACGCAGAGCCACTGCTTCATATTGGGGCCTGTCAACTCATGTGTGATACAACACAGTTGTGGCTACGTTACCTTTTATTCTAGGGATATTTTGATCAGTGTTAGCTTAAACATGTCCACAGCTTGCTGCACGGCACAGTGTGGACTCGACAAGGTAAGTGGTGAGTAGAATCTCCCTAGACTCTGACACTTCTGAGCCACTGTAACTAGAAGCTTGGCAGGAACTGGAGCGCAGAGTTACAGGAGGCACAACGCCAGTGGCTGAGGTGAGCAGAATGTGAGCAGCAGGCAGTTGGCTGCAGCTCAAGGGGCTGCAAAAGCATTGAGGGGCAGTCAGTGCTTTGCCTCTTTCCCTGGCAGATTGGCCCTGCGGTCCAGAATGGCTTCCTTGAGCTTCCAGGGAAGTGGCTACACAAAGAACGCGAAGGGCAAGAACATCCAGGTGGTGGTGTGGTGCAGGCCTTTTCATGCCTCTGGATGTATAGCAAGTGCCTACGCTTTTGCGGGCTGTGATCAAGTAAGAAAAGAAGTTAGAGTCTGCACCGGAGGTGTCACAGACAACGAATGTGTATAGGAGTGTTGTCATATTTTGGATGAAGTTATTATGAGTACAACTGTACAGGGATCATCTATGGCCAAACTGCTATTGGAAAGACCTTCATAATGTAAAGGGACCCACAATGAAGAACATACTCAGGAAGAAGATTTGCTACCAGATATAATACATTGTATCAAATATTAGAAAAATGCAGAGAGATTGATGCTGGTTTTTTTTTGTAAAAAATCTCTTTTGGAAATCTATAATGAAAAGCTTTTTGATCTGAGTCCTATTCCCAATGTTGGAGAAGGACTGCAGATGTTTGATGATCCCATAAACAAGACAGGTGTAACAGGAAGAAGTACCTGTACAAAACAAAAATGAAGCCTGCCAAATCTTGGAAAGAGGTGCAGCAAAAAGAACTACTGCAGCTACTTGCATGAATGCATAGTCTGGTTGTTCTTACTCTGTGTTTTCAGTTACCATCCATATGAAAGAGCAGATGGACAAAAGCTTGTTAGAACTGGGAAGACAAACTTGGTTGATCTTGCAGGAAGTGAAAACACTTTGGTTTGGGGCAGTTGATAAAAGAGCTTGTGAAGCTGGAAATACCAAGTAGTCTGTTCTGACTGGAGAGTTATTACTGCTTTTGTGGAAGACGACACAGAGAATCTTAACTTCAAAAGAATCCTTCAAGACTTTCTTGGAAAACAACAAGGAACATCAATAATTGCCACAGTTTCTCCCACATCTGTAAATCCTGAGGAAACACTGAGTACACCAGGATAAACTCACAGAGCAAAGAACATAATGAAGCCTGAAGTTAACCAGCAGCTGCCAAAAGGAGCTATTATTAAGGAAGATACTGAAGAGACTGAGCGTTTAAAAGAAGACCCTGCTGCTGCATGAGAATAAAATGGAGTCTGTATTTTCACTGAAAATTCATGAAGGCCTTAAAGGAAAGCTGACAGATCAGGAAGAATATGTTGCAGAGTATATTGGCATAATCAGCACCATGAAAGAAGGAGTGAAAACAATCACTAAGCCATTCAAAATTAATCAAAAATGAACCTTAACAACAAAACCAGATCTGCAAATCAAGGAGACAGAACTGAAAGAAGCACAGACAGATCTGCAAAAAAACAAGGTTCCTCTGGCTGAGAAAGAATACGTGGTTTCAGTTTTGGAAAACACCAAAGAAAAACTTCACAGCACAGCTAGTTTGGCTAGTACTGTTAATACAAAAGATGTATCTATGCCAAACTGGATCATAAGAAGGCTGTTGATCAACACAATGCTATCATCCAAATACATTTGCAGGAGAAATGAATGTTCTGTTCAGCAAAATACAAGATTCAGTTATTGAGAACAATCTGAAGCAGCAACAGATGTTGACATCTCATGCATATTTTATAGGTGGCCTCCTAGCTACCAGTCATTCAGCAGCTAATGTATTTGCATTAGTTGTATCAGTGTCTTTTGCCTCTGGTAAAAAATTGCTGTCCACTGAACTTTATTATATGTCTGAAAAAATGTTGCAAAATAAAACTCTGCCATTTGCTAGGAAAGCTGAGCTGTTGAGGTTGGCTGAGGAGCATATATGTGGATTAGGAAGAGCATTAAATATCTTGACACCAATGGTGGAAATTGTCCTGGAACTAAACTGTCAGTTTCAGAACAACACGAGGAAATTTTCTGCTGTGGCTGATGAGATGGAGGGCCGTAAAAAGAAATTAGTATCTTCTTAGGACACATCTGTCTCTGAAAAAAATACATAAAGAAACAGACAGTGGGTTTTTTTCAGCTGCAAACTACTGTGAGAATTTAAGAGAAGTGGAAATGGCAAGGCCTGTGTATACAGAGAATGCAAATGAATTAGTGTCTTCACTGCAAAGCCAGCTGGACCTGTTGGCACAGGAGATACGGAAGAACCTAGCTGGTATACTGTCAAAAAATGGAGTTTGAAGACCACCATCACTGCTGGGCAAGAAAATGTTTACCTGGAAACTATGGACCTAGTCAACAGTAAAACTTCTGCTTCAAAAAAGAAATTAGTGCGTCTCTGGATAATTTCTTTTAAGAGGTCAAGGACATAAATGGTAAAAACAAGAAGATGCTGGTGAAATCCATTGTCTGTTCTCAGCAGCTTCTTAGCAATCTCACAAGTGTGTCTCAGGATACTGGTAAACGAAATTAATTTAAAACTGCTCAGATAGTCATCTTTATGGATCAGTAGCAGTGCTCCTTCAGCAATGAGAAACATCAGCTTCAGTATTTACAATAGAAGACAGAACGTTTTTGATCGAGATCAATATTTTCTATTGGATATTTTGTTCTGCATTAAGCTGCAGTAGATGTGGTTTGGAACTACTACGTTGTATGAATAAATCCTACAGTAGATTTTATTACGTGCGTATCAAAAATACAAGTAGTCTTTTGTGTTCAAATAACCTTAACACACTGCTGGCACTAGAACAAACTAATTGATGATTTCAAAAGCATCGCAAGTCACCCATGAGAGCTACAAACCGATGGCCTATGCTGACCTTAAAAAGAGTACGTGATGTTGCTGCCAACCACGTTCAGGGGCTCTACATCCGTGCTCTCTGAATGACTCCTAAAAAAAGAGTCTTCTTATTGATTTCCAGTATGTGCTCACTAAAAGCCAGTCAATAAGTAAGAACTTATTCAAAGAGTGGAATTCTCCTATGGCTATCGGAAACTGGGAGCTAGACAGCAAGCAATTCTGTGTAACGGAGAAACGCAATGGATTTCTGTATTATATACAACTTCTTGCAAGAACAATAGTGAATTGTGGCTTGTGGCATTTAAAAAGTGCGTGACTGTTAAAGAGACAGAAAAATTATCCTTAAATATAGACTTGTCAGGCTCTTTTATTCTATATATATAAAAAAACCTTTTATTGCTACAGATATACTCCCTTAGATATTTTTTATAAGTCTGCCTTTAGAGATTGGCATCAGTGTAATTTCTTTATCACTGCAACATATGGCAGTCTTCCCTGCTGCCAAAACATGGCCATGTTTCAGCCTCAGGGTACATCTGGGTTGAGCTTAAAACTGAGACTGTTTTCAAACACAGATACAGAATTTTATTTTATTTCTTCTGACACCATAAATTCAAAATTCCTGTCACCGGAACCTCTATGTGGTTCCAGCCCCGCTAGGAAGTGTTTTTTCCTTCTAGTTTTTGGATAACATCTAAAATACTAATCAGTCGCTATTGTCTCAGGATGATGTATCACTCAGCTATCCACACTGAACACTTCATCAGTTCAGATCCCAGCATGGATTTGCAAGATTCTGAATCTTATGGTGATTTATAGTGACTTTCCCACAAAACCACAAGTTATAGCAATCTCTGGTTTTGTGCAGTCAATGATTCTGTGAACCGTATGTTCTCAGAGGCTCTTTACAACTCAACTGTACTTAACCCATCATTTCCTCTTCCTGATTTGCATAGCTGAATGGAAACCTGCTGTCCTGGTGTATGGTACCTAAACATTCTGAAAATTGGCCAGATAAACACAGCCAAATCCTCCTTACATTGGAAAGTATACCAAGCACCACTATTTTGATTAAAACCATAAAAGTATCAAACACTACGCTAAATTCTGAGCAGCTTGCTCAGCTGAGCATTTTCCAGATTACATGGCAGTACCACATGCATCTAAAGCAAACAAACAGAATAAAGGTCCAACATTAAAAAAAAGGAAGAAAAAATAGTATCTGCAATCCCGTTCTCTAACCTTGCAACTGGAGCTAGAAGAAAACACCCAAGTATGTTGAGTTTTCTGCTTATTGGTGGAGCTGACAAACACTAGTTGCGTAACAGCACCTGCTTAAAAGATGCCCAGCGGGCAAAAGAAAATTAAAACAGGTAAGGGAGTAACTATTCCCTTGTCAGTAGCAGATACATAAATAGCATTGTTAGCTATAACACTGGAGTTGTCTAGGTTTCTGCTTTGATCTGGTTCTTTTATTTGGAACAGGTTTAGTCAGATGAGGTGGCAATCCCTACAGGAGTAAGGAAGTTTTCTGACGGGTAGCAGGGTGCATAAGGTCCTGTTTTGAACGTTGCAATGCTTCCTCTTCTATGCATGTCTAAGAAACTCGTATAGTACTGTTGACAGGTAAATTTCTGGCCACTGAAAGTTAACAATTTTTTAATTCCACCATCTCCCTTTTCTAGATCCCCCCTACTCCCAAAGAATAGTTGAGCATAGCTCAGCCTGAGGCTGCTATAAACAAAATCATTCTCCACTTCTGAACTGTTGAAATCAGAATAGTCTGGCGCGTTAGATGTGACAGTCCACAGCTTGTATTTCTATGAAGTAGGAGGTGTATTTCCAACATCAAGCAAGCATATTTTACTGCCAGTACTCTGAAAATGTAGTTGCTCCATTTAGCATGTGGCTGCTGCAAGAAAGGCTGGAGGCTCCGATGTATGAGAAGTTCCATGGCCAGAGGAAAGGGATCACAGAGTAGCTGGCAAAGGAAGAGCAGGGTGGAGCCTTGGGCAAAATGGTCAGGCAAAGGGAGAGAGACCATGCACTCCTGCAGTGCTTTTTTCGCTATGATAGATGAGCTTGTGTACGTAATGCTCTACGGAGCCTGGTGCAAGCTTTGGCTCCATCAGTCTGCTAATGAAAGCATAGGCCTCAGTGGAGAGCACTTTGCATGCCTTTTTTTTCAAAACCAGTGTACCTCAGGAACCACAGCCTCTTCAGATGCCAAACCACAACTCTCAGGAACCACAGCCTCTTCAGATTACTCTTCCTTCAGCTTTTTCTCACATGTGGGTTCTTCCTAGAATGGCAAGTAGCGTGAAGACAGTGAAAATCTGAAAGAATGACTGAATGTTTGCTGCACTTTCAATTCTGGGACAGTTAGAAAACCAATCCTTTCCCTGTTAAGAAGGAGAGGATGCAGGTGTCAGAAGCTGAGGAAGAAGAGAGCTCGTATAAGTAACTTGCTGAGCTTAGTCCGTCCACAGAACAAAAGTACTTTCTATTTGAACATCCTCATCCCTTCCACAATTAAAGCTGGCAGAGCTGACCTTACTGTGCTGCCTTCAAAAGCCTACTGAGTAACACGAAGTTTTGTTTGAGCCACTTGCTGCTGGTCCCCTCTCATGAGGAACTAAGTAGCAGCTACACAAAAGACCTTACTGCACGCAAGCTCTGGAGCCTGAAATGGCATCCAAATGACCTGAAGCTGAATACCTAATTCAGCAGAAAATTTGCCATGGTACAGAATGTTCATTAAGAACAAAATAACTATGCCCACCAGCAATTCCTTCCGCACAGAGTTTAAAAAAAATTATTTTCAATACTGTAAACATAAAGTTCTGCAAGTTAGAACATCGTCTGAAGATGAGCAGAATAAGAAGAGCTAGCAGGTACACATTAGAAACACAGCAAGTGACAGAAATATGAGCATGTGTAGCACATTGTCCTTGGTTTTCCTCAACCTGGGACTATTCACTTTCCAGACACCACCTTGAGAACAGTTGAATCCATAACTGATCAAGGACTTCCAGTCTTTTGCCATGCGAAAGCACTTGCAGACATCAGTTATGGTAGGCTACTGCACCCTGCACTTACAGTTTTGGGTTTACTAAGTTTTAAGTTGTTTCTGCAAATGCTACCAGCCTTTCAGCCTTCTCAGTGTGCGTTCTAACAGTTCTCTGTGGGTTTTAGGGCATTATTGAAGGTCCTGTACAGCTTCACATTGTCAGGACACGAATTCATAAACCATGGTGGAAAGAGCTAGGTGATGTTCTGCAGGTACCAGTGATACAATGTCTCAGCTTATTCGAGCACCTCAGTGTCTGACCTGAGACCCCTGCACCTTGCCAGCTTTTCCCATATTTGTACACTGGAAACAGAAGATATTCGAGTTAACACAGTACTCACTGACATATGAGTCTACTCACAGTGGCTCTTGTACAATATGGAAACCTTAGTCTCTGAAAGCCTGCTATGTACGTATGTTTTGCCTATTTCCATTCTTGGTATTACCCAGCTATGGAAGTATCTGAATACTGCAAAAGCCACTCCAGCAGATCCGCATAGTTGCCCCACAAATGAGAAATTCAGGCACAGTTCTCTGCAAGGTCCGTGCTTGCTGCCTCCACAGTTTGTTGGACTGGTTAGGCTGCATGCATAGTGGTCTGTAATACCTTCTGCCATTTGGATCATGATGAAAGACAAGAAACAGTGCTCCATACACCAAATCCTAGACAGACTGCTTACTCCATATAGCACAAGACTTGCCTTATCTTGAGATAAGATTCAGGTATACTAAATGTTACTCCATCCAGTATGTGTGGAAATAGATATGTATGTATGTATGTATGTATGTATTTGGAGCTGAACTTGTGTAATTCAAGGATTTTTAACCGGTATGCTAGTCCAGAACACAATATACCTCTTTCATCACTACAAAAAATCAAAGACATACTATAACAAAAAAACCCCACAACAGCAATAAACCAAACCTTGAATGGAATATTTGATGGATTCACAGATTGACAGCTGACATTTATCTGGAGTTCACAATAAGTCTGTTGAGCTCATTTTGGACAAAGACACCTGTACACATGGAAATTAAACCTCAAAATTAGAGCACTCCTGATGAATTCTCTTTAAGTCAACAAATACTTGCATATGGAAAAGAAGTATCTTGTATCAGCTAGTCTAACACAGTCAAGAAGAGTGGACAAGCTTTTGGAGACACAGCCCTTCTACTGCTCATCTAGGTTGCATAAAATCAGCCTAGATTTTCCTATAGAAAAAACTCACTGCCAAAGCTTATAGGAAATACTTTCCTTTTTCGGAGCTAGCACACTTCCTTTGCTTAAGATCCCCAGTTCAGGACCTTCTCTTCAACAGAGGGAATAAATAACTTATTTAGTATTCAGGCTCTAGATATGTCCTCTAAGAGCATAGCTGAAAGACCTAAAATGGGGCTTATTTTAGAGGGATCAGAGGATGTGGAAATCCCAGTAGGTTGACACATAAAAGATGAATGACAACGGCATGATGAAGAACAGTCATCTAGATATAAGAAAGAGGAATCTGGCATTTCTGATGCATGGTACATACTAGAGGAAGGCAGTCTTAGTCCCTAAAGCTAGGACATAAGAGATTGTTCAGTCTGTTTGATGTAGACACTTCATATAGTCAGTAAGAGAGATGGTTAGCACATCAGTTAGAAATCCTCCTCTCTTCATTGACAAAATAGGAGAATTAACATCCCTACCTTAGAAACCAAAGTCTTGAAATCCCTCAGCCACCTTCTGGATTATGATTGTACTTAAGGATGACATATGCGCTATGCTGCTTACTCACCCTCTTAGACAAGGTGTATCTGAAAAATAATAGAATGAAATATTAAGCAGCAGTTGAGTGGTGGCTTTCAGGGTCACCATTCTGGATGTACCTACATTCCCCCTAAGTTCCATTTAGGCTCTTAAATCCTTTTTTATAGATGGCGCTTTGTCTTTCACAGCTGTGTCTGCATTTGTCACCATGTCAAAAGTGTATAAAAGTACCCTCATACCTCTAGGGTTCGGTAAAATTGAACACACAGAAACTGCAAGGACTGTACTAACAGAGCCACCTAAGTGTCTAAGAAGTAGAAAGGCAGTATGGCTTTTGAGTAACCTCAAGTGGAAAATATAGGTTGTACTCTCATGGTTCCACTTTTTAAGGTTCATGCCTTTATGTTGTTAAAAAAGAATTGAAAATATGACATGACTAGGATGCAGACAACTCTGAGTCCTGATTTAAATGCTGACACAGATATCTTGGTTGGGATTGCAGAAAAACCCAATTATAGTAATTTAGCATAGCTGCTATAAAAAAAAGTACATAGCTGTTATAAAAAAAAAACTACTGAAATTGAAATTATACCTGAGGCAAAAAAAAAGCTACTGGATCAGCGCACTTTGTTTTGCTGAGTACTGATAAATGGCAAGGATAGTATCACAGCATATAGCTATGCTGTTACATCTTCAGCAGTTTTTAGGCTAACCTGGCCAAACTGGTAGTGAAACAGAGGAGGGCTTACACAGGTACTAACATCACCTGAATGTGACTGCAGTCACTGTTAGCTGTGTCATGTATCGTGTAATACCAGTATGTAAAACTATGGACAGAGAGGGGTAATAAAGATTTATATGTATCAATGCGGACTTTGAGTGCTAACTGACCTCAGGGACAAAGAATGCTCCTTGACCTATTTTATTTGGTAGTATAGATAACCAATTTATAAGCTGCTTTATGTTTTCAGGTAGAAAATTCTGATTTAAAAAGTGAACGTTTTTCTGCACCAGCAGTGAGTCGAGCTGGCTTACCATGCAGCCAGAGGAGCCCTTCTTGCAAGGGGGTTGAGAGCTGGTCACTAGCAGAAGATTCTCCTTCAGAGACAACACACTATTAGATTGCAGCCTTGAATTGCTCCTGATAAGCACACAAAAAGATTCTTGAAAGTAATTTCAGGATGATGGTTTCCACTCTGAGATCTAGGCACCTTGCGCGCATTATCTGCTCAGATAGATACCAAGTCACAACAGCGGAAGAGATGCTAAAAGGCAGACTGCCTCTAACTTTTCAAGAGATGTATCTCTGATTTATGAAAAAGTCTAAATCTTATTTAACGTTAGTAGGATCCAGCTACCATCAAATACCTATTTCTTTTTTCCACCTGAAACCATAGAAGCCATTGCTCAAGTCATTCACCAGAGTGACAACCCTGGAGTGGGAGCCGAACTGTCTGGTCTGAAGCCAGGAGGGGTGGGAGCTGTCTGGGAGGTAGCTCTGTGCAGCAGAGAAGAAGAGATGAAAAGCAGCAGGGAGTGAGACAGTTACTGGAAGTTATTAAATGAAACATATGGCTTGTGACAGCAGGGGCTATAGATGACAACAGGCCCTCCTGTCCATTAAAGCAACAAAAGCATACGATAGTGTGTGTGCGCGTGTGTGTGTGTGTGCATGTTGTCTGTTGGGGGCCTGAAACTCAGCATGGAAAGGATCTCCCGTTTCCTGCTGTGTTCAGAAGAAAAAAGGAGTTTATGTATATTGCTTGAAAGGAACAGGACTCAAACGAGCAAGATTCCTTCAGAAAAGTCATTGAAGCCATCACCTGCTTCCCCCAGTCGAAACAACCTTCAAAATCAGAAATAACAACCTTCAAAATCAGAAATGCTGGCTAAAACCCTAGCATGAAAACAACTATTGTTGCCATTCAACTCCCAGTCTACAGGAGCAACAAAGAAAAAATAAGTATGATCCTCTCTAGCAAACACAGTTCATTAATAAAATGCCGAATTGTGAAAAGTATTAACATTTAAACTTTTCAGAGTTTAGCTCTCATTTGGAAACAAGGAACACACTTTCACTGTTTTTCTCTGTTTTTCGTAATAGCTTTTAGTGATCAATTGCTTATTATACTTTAGTCTTTTACTTTCTATTTTCAATTTATGCACTGCACTACAAAAAAGCACCTTATTCATTTATGCCTCAGAAAAACAGAACACACTGAAAAAAACTATTTAATTTTAGCAAAAGGTGTAACTACTGCTTTAAAAATTTCAGTGTTACTTTCACTCCATTTTCTAACCAATATTTGGAATTATGGAAGAACCTGAAATACATATGAGCGAACAGAAAAAAAAAAGTAAATAGTTAACATGATTCATTCCTTGTATCTGCAACAGTGTAGACTGTAAAAAGTTCATTTATGAGAACATCCATGCAGAGTGTGCTGCAGTCTGCTAGTGGAGATCACTGGTAGTCACAGAATAGATTGTGAGATCGATGCCCTTCTGTCTCTGGCTGTAGCTCTGCTTCCCTCCCCCCTGCCCAAAGATGAAGTACAATACATCCATAGAGGGGTAGAAAAAGAAGAAAACACCATATCATCGTAGCGATTAAGCATTACAAGATCACCCTTATTTTCCAAACAGATTAAGATATTAAAAAACAACAAATAACTTCTCATGCTCCCTCCGATGTCCGAACAAAGGGTAAAAGAGTGCAGGAGCAGCTTGCAGAAATGTAAAAATCTCAGTTCCTGGTGGGAGGAACCTGGAGGTGAATTTCCCTGTGCTGCAAGGAGGGCACTGCCACTGGATGCCCTGCCGGCGTCCTTTCTACAGGCTTGCAAGAGGTTGTACGCCAGAACAAAGCTGGCCCATGTCACAAACTGCTGAAGAGAGTCTGGCAGTACTTCTGGCAAGAGAAGTACTTGGCTGCCGTAATTCAGACAGGCCATCAACAGACAGTTCCTCCGGAGTAACTCAGCGTATGGAGTTATTTAAAGCCTCTGTTATCCACAGGCTGAGAGTCCTGCTACTTATGGGTACAGCAGAGAACCTCATCTCAAGGCAGCAGTTAGACGCTGAAGCCTGGTCCCACAGAAAAGTGCTCAGAGGGATTTTTGTCAGTAACTTACTGGAAACAGGCTCTAGCAGTTCTGTGCATGTGGAATTTATCATCATTACAGCCTTCTGTGGAGAATTAAATTTCTTAATCCATATTAGAAAAACATGAGTCACCTGATAAACTGTTTATCAACTAAGGAAATCTTGACTATTTTCAGCATTCATTTTCTAGCCCAGAAGTATGTTAATCCCTAGAGAGCTCCTGAACTGATGCTCAAGAACACTGGTTTTGCAGTATATCTTGTATATAGGAAAGTGTGGTAGCTTCATCTTGATCCCGAAGACATCTTACATCAATAACAAACTCTGCCGTCAAGGACTCTCCGTAAGTCTGTGTTATAACACTGGAGGCTTTGAACCTTCATCATGTCCTTATTATAAAATCTAAAAATGAACTTTTAGTACATAGAGATAGTACTTCTTTAAATATTTTGGGACCTCTTCAATGGTCTATTTTAGTAGCCCCCAGAGCAACCTGACACTTACATATTTAGACACTGTATCTCTATATATAATTAGTAAATGTGATTGTTCAAAATTCAGCTGTGTCCCACATGCTGCCCCCAGATTTTTGATGCTGTGGAAAGAAGAGACACACAAAAGGGCTATCTAACTTCAGCAATGATTTCCAGTTGAACTCTAATACTGGTAGTCGAGTGCTGGTATCATTGAAACGTTTTCTTGCTTCTCTAATGCATTCTCTACCAGCACAATTTGTATACGTAAGCCCTCAAGGAAACGGTGATACCTACAAATGAAAATGAAAAGGCTCAGAATACCTGTACCAAAAGTGTAACTCATTTTCTCTATTACTGTACATAAAGTATACTATTTAGGAACAATGCAAAATTAAAGCAATACAACATTATTTGTCTTAACTATATCCTCCTCTGTGAACTAATCCAACCCCACGCATTCTTTACATACATTAGTGGGTATTACTGCGTTAGGTGTAGACCAAATCCTTTGTAGTGGACATTACTCCCGTTACAACAAGCATTTTTCTGCAGTGTGTTGCAATAATCCATACTGGTTTATTCCTAAATCAAATAAAACATCATCTTTTCTGGTAAATGAAGCAAGTTGAGAATAAGTCTATTTTTCCCTGATCAGCAATATGAATACGTGTTGTCTAAAACAATGTCTCTAATAATGGATTCCACAAGATATTTGAGATTAAGATGTAGAACAAACAAACAAAACCCATATAGTAGATAAAATTAGATAGTTATGAAAACGTTCCCTTGTGAATTTCCTTCCTGACCCTCACTGGATCACACCCCAAGCCTGAGAATTTTTGATTCATTTCAAATGTAGATTTTTGTCTAGAGCCTTGGATTTTCCTATTTGTTTTTCATTTCTATTATATAAATGCTACTGAAGTCAATGGGACTTTATATGTTTTAAGGCCGGACCCTAAACAGTTACTATTTAAAATACGGAAAATAAAAGAATGCAATCACATACTTGAGAAAAGTTTGGGTTTGAAACAGCAAGACTTGACTATTGTAACTCTACTGGTGACTGCATATCTTAGAAAAGTTAGATGATAGTTTGTCATTTGTTTCATGGACTAAATGCTAAACTAATCTCATGTATTTCTCAAATCATGCTCTGCAGTTTGTCTTTTGGTAATACAATGTTACACGTTCTGCTTTACTTCAAGGCTTTTACTTAAAGGTCATAGGTTGTAACTCTATGGTCACATTCTCTTTGCTCTGCAGTCTGGTGGCTTCCCCTAATAGAAGCCTCTTCTACCATGAGTGTACATGTTTTTGCTTCTCAGAAGGGAGAGGACTCAAAATTGATAATTATTATTAACAACACATTAGTTTAACTTCTGATTGAAACTTTATTATAGTAAGTCAAAATAGCCACCAGTAATTTGGGATGAATGTAAGTTTATTTGTTTCAGATGTGTCCAGATTTTAAGAAAACCTTGCTAGGAACTTTAAGAAACCTTAAGAAAGTTGCATATTGATAAATGGCTGAAGGCTTAGTAACAACATGGTCTAGGCAGAGAAGGGTCTGTTCCCAGCTCTGTCACGTTCTCTCAGACCATGGAAATTGCAAACAACAGGCCAGGAAGTTCTTACTGTTTTCTTTTTTTTCCAAGAATGTCATGATCTATCCCTAAAATACAGAAGGATGTGTTAACAGTAATATCTGTAAATAACAGGGAATTATCTGGGCTTGCTCAGCAAGTTGAGTCCTGAACCAGGTCGCCACGCCAACAAAGGCAACAAGTGGTGCCGAAACCCGGGAAAGACTCGCCTGGAGTCGGGTGAACAGCGGCCGGAGCGGCGGGACCAGCCCGGCGGGGAGGACGCTCCCGGACCAACAAGGAGGATGGAAGCCCTTGTGAAGGTCGTATCGCAATTACATAAGCAGTGGGGAATTGATTGTAAGCCCAAAGATTTTACGCTCGCAGTTGCGAGGCTTTTGCAAATTGGGGTCATTGACGAGCCGGTGGATATTCTCCACCCTGAGGTGTGGGATAAGTGCACTAAAGCGTTAGCCGAGGAAACGATGTCCTCGGGTTGTGGGAAAAAGCTTAAGTCGTGGGGGAAAGTCGTGCAGGCCCTGCAGAAAGCTATACAAGAGCAGGAGACCTGGAAGGCGGCAAAGAACTGTTTGTTAGCTACCCCAAAATTGGGAATCGGGGCAGCTACACAGACTTCGCACCCCCCAGACGATAACGGTTCCGCTGAGCCTAAAAATCAGCAAGAGGGCGACACGTCCCCTCAACTCCCGGACCCCGATCCGCTTACGGAGGGAGAGAAACAAGCTAAATCCTTCTGGGGCGGGTTAGCCGAGGAGGCTAGGGGCGCCGCGAAAGAAACAGAGTCTGATAAAGTCTGGGCCACACCACCGCCCTATGCGCCCCAAGATGGCACCGAGCACAAAGGGGAAAGGCGGGATGAAAATTCCTTTGGTGATAACAGGGAGGAAGCGCTAAAGTTATCAAGCGCACACAAAAGGGAGGCGGAGGAGAACAGGGGGGAGAGGAGCGGTAGGAGCGACCTAGAAGGGGAAAGGGGGGCCAGCGGGGGGCAGAGAGCCAACCGGCGCGTGCATTTCAAAAGATGCGCCTGTGAGGTGGGCACCCCGCCGAGCGGAGGGCGGGGCGGGCCCGGGCGGGGGGAGGAGCGGCCCGCCCATAGGGGAGGGGGCCAGAGCTCGGCAAAAACGTACTGGAGACCGGAAGTAACCAGTCAGTCGAGTTCCGACTCCGAGTCAAACACTAGCGGGGATGAGTGGCTCGTAACTAATTTAAGTTTAGAAGAGAAGAAAACAAAGATAAATAAAGTCAAGAGCCAAAATATCTCCATCCAAATTAAAGAGAAACCGCGAGGGGGAGAAATCCCTCTCACGAACTGGAGGAAAATAAAGATTACGTGCGCCGACTGGACCCCATCGGCAGCACTAGCGTTCCCGGTCCGGGTGACGGACGGGGGACAGAGGGTCCACACACCGATAAACCCTAAGGATATACAAGCGATTGTTAAGGCAATCGCAGATAAAGGCCTTAATTCTGCCATTGTCTCCGCCCTCATAGATGGTGTCTTCGGGGGAGACGATATGCTCCCGTTCGATATAAAACAAACTTGTAGATTGATCTTTGACGGGGCAGGGATGATCGTTTTTAAACAAGAATGGGAGGACATCTGTGCGAGGCAATTGGCCCAAGTAACTGGGGCAGACCATCCACTGCATGGCTCCAGCCTGCAGCGGTTAATGGGCACAGATCCCACAATGATTACTCCCCAGACACAAGCCCAGGGCCTGCGGGCCCATGAAGTCATTACAACTACTCGTGCGGCCAGAGAAGCTATTCGCATAGCCTCTAGAGTCATTGCCAAACCATCGCCATGGTCCACAATTAAGCAAAGTGAGAGTGAGAGTTTCACAACATTTGTGGATCATCTCCAAGCAGCAGTCAATTCATCAGCCTTGCCTGTGGAGGCAAAAGGCCCAGTCGTAGCAGAATGTTTACATCAGCAGTGTAATTCGACAACCAAAGAAATCCTGCGATCACTATCAGCGGGGTCGTGTATCGCAGACATGATTAAGCATGTCGCGAAGGAAGAGCATCTAACCCCGATCCAGGTGGCTGTTCGCACCATACTAGCCAGAATAAAACTAATGAAAACTGTGAGTTTTTGTTCACAGGACCGGATCATCGGACACCCCCATAACCCGTATACCCCGGTGACCAAAGAAGATGACAAGTCAGCAAACGTTCTGTCCAAGCCTGGAAGTTCCTCACTATCAGAAGTTGTGTTACAAAATAGGAGGGGAATGGATATTCTTTTCTTGCGACAGGGAGGCCTCTGCGCTGCATTAGGGGAAGAGTGCTGTTTTTATGCTGATCACACCGGAGTAGTCAGAGATACCATGGCCAAACTTAGAGAAGGTCTAGAAAAAAGAAAAAGAGACAAAGAAGCCCAACAAGGATGGTTTGAGTCGTGGTTTAACCATTCGCCATGGTTAACCACCCTGATATCCACCTTGATAGGGCCGATCGCGATGATCGTAATGACACTAATTTTTGGACCCTGTATACTGAACAAGATCGTGTCATTCGTCAAGAGTCGGCTAGAGAAAGTTAACATCATGTTCGTAGAACACCAACAACTGCTTTAAAAATGTACCTACCCAGTGTTACCCTCAATCGTCCCTAAAAGTTAACTTCTACCCGTTTACTGTGCCTTATGTTTTCTATTCAAGTTTATAGCATATACTTTTTAACACTACTGTACAATATAGAATAAGAATAAGAATAACAATAGAATTTTTAAGATTATATTTTAGCTAATTTACAAATGCATTTGTCTAAGGTACCTTATCTTTGTAATCGTAAGATTTTAATATTTACATTTTTTAAATTGTAGTTAAGGTTAAGTAAGGTTAAGTCTGGCCAGATATTAAGTTTAAGTCTTAAGGTTAAGTATTAACACTTTTATATTTTATATTAACCTATTTAGTTAAGCATAAGGAGGGGGGAAATGTGGATAGTTAGGGCCTGGCGGTCGGAAGATGTCGTGCTGTACGGAAAGGTAGGCCCCCCCCTCCTCTCCTGATAACCAGTAGCGTTTAGCCCATAGGTGTAAGCAGACGGAAGTGACGCTGTAAACCTAAGCTATATAATACTGTGCTACCCGTCAATAAACGCCATTTGCCGTCCACCACATTGGTGTCTGCGAGCTGATGGCCCGAGCGGCCTGGGGTTGGTCGCCGTGCCGTTCCTGAACCAGGTCGCCACGCCAACAAAGGCAACAGTTGAGTAACTTGGACCGCAATGAACAGGTACAAAGATCTAAAGTTACATCGATTTATATGCAGTTAATCCAGCAAAATGGTTATGGTCACTGCATTTATCAACATGCAACCTGTATTTGTACGATGATCTCTGTGACAATTTATCATCATAATACAGACCCTCTAATGCAGTTAACATACTTCTTATCTCCCCAGTGGATAAACATTTACTCACATTTTTTTTCGGGCCCGTAGGGATGGTGTTTGTCTTGGGTGATTCTGGTGCATCAGCAAAGCCAGCCCAAGACGAGCCACCTCTCCATCCCACCCAGTTTCTTCTCACCGCTGGTTCACCTCCTCCTCACTGGAGCTGGTACAGTTGTTTCTGTGACTGCCGGAGTGAAACGATCTGGGTGCAAAGTGCAACCTCTCACAAACAAACAAAGCAATGCCACTCGTACTCCTCCTGTCATCTGCCTCTTGTTTCTCTTCCTGTGTTTCTGGGAGGTTTTTGTGGGACCAGTCAAACCACCGGTAACTGATCTGGCTTAGAAAAGTTACGGAACTTCTTTATTAAATCAGACCAGCTGTCTGCTGTTGTTTGCTCTGAAGAGTTCCTACACTCTTGCTCTGGCAAGAGGGATGAACTGAAGCCAGGGTGACAGGAAAGAGTGAGGGTGTCAGTTCTCTCAACCAGTACTGCCACTGAGGAAAGAGCATGAGGAACCGAACCCTACGAGGAAAAATGCACATGTAATTTCTATAATTAATTATATTCCGGTACCAAGCTACCTCACTCTCCAATATGCTGGCTCCTACTGTGTGCTTCCAAGTCAAAATAACCTGCTAACTGAGATATAAAAATCAGATAGGAAAATTTTGGAAGATTACGTCAGGTATACCGAGCCACAGTCAATCAGGAGAATTTAAATGTAATGTCTTTGAAATGAATATTATCTGACAAGGAGCTAGTGACCTGTCTGGGCTGGTGTGTGAGCCTGTAAACGTGAGCTTCTGCATTCTCCATAAACTTCATCCATGTAAGGACCTGACAAAAGCTCCTTTCAATAAAGCACTGCAGCCACCTAGCCTTGAAAAGCTGCAAGTGTTCAGTAATGCTAATCACAGCCTGGAATTAAGCAAAAGCCTTCCATGTATTTGTAGGTACTTCAGGAGCCAGTAAAAGACGGATCAGTTGAAGTTGATACCACAGAAACAAACTGAACAACCAGAAATGACTGAAAGGTAACAGTGATCTAAACGTCCATGTTTCTTGGGTTTGTCTTTACAAAGTTCCAGGACAGTCATTTTTGCTTGGCTCATAATCAGTTCTTGTTAATGCTATGTTCTCTGGTTCTGCTGAACGCTGATGAAATAAGGAACAAATGGATCAATGCTCTCATTGTATTTACTGGGAAACCAGTAATCAGGACAGAGGACTCAATTCCTTGAATCCTAATTATACATGAATTTGCTAGTGTATCCCTTTAGACTGCCATAAATTATGAACAAACAGCAACAAAAATATGAGAAGAGGAAAACAGTGTAAGTGGTAGAAAAGGCAGACAGAATCAAACATAAACCTATCCTGCTGCTGTGTAAGGGCACTTCTAATTCTCCTCTGCTGTCAACCTCCAGGTCGCTCCCAGACCATAAATCACGCAGCAAACCTCACCTGCCTCCTCTCAAAAATTCTCAAGTTGGGCACCCATTACTGAAAAAAGACTCTTATTTCACTGAGATTACCTGCCCATCTGGTCTAATACTCTGATTCCTGCTTTTGTGAGTAGTAGACAGCAGAGAAACCTTAGTACTACCTCACAGCAAAACAAGTTAACACCAGACATTCCTATTCTCCCTTCTCTAAAGGGGATTTTCAATAGATCAATTCGACTTTTGATGCTAGTTAACTACCAAAATTAATTTTTGATTTTCCATTCAGCTACAGAACTAGCTGGGAATGAAAAATCAAGAACACACAAAACATAAAATTGGGATGAAAAACTGAAATCAAAGATTCAAAGGATGGTCACAAATGTACTTTTTACTTTCCAGGTGCATGGTATTTTTAGAAATTTCTGTCCTAGAGGTGTGAAAGGGTTAAAAGGAGATCTAGTGGGCAGCCTACGGCACACGTATATAGTGTGAGTAACAGTATTTTTCTCTGATGTGTTTGATGCTGTCCACTGTTGAGAACAGGCTGCTGGAATAGATGAACTGAGTTGGATAGCCTGTGTTCTTCTCATGGGCTCTTTGTTAAAGAGCTACTCGACAGCTGATTTATTCATTTGTTATTTTTAAGTTCCCTAGAAAAATTCAGGCTCCCGGTTCAAGAAAAATGTGTCCCATTTGTAACACTGTATAAGCTGAATACACACAGTTTTTATGCTTTGAGGAACTACACATTCATTTTTTTAATAATCACACTTGCAGATATTTTATACGGAAAAAAAAAATCCAAGCTCTTGATTACTGATATTTAGTATCAACATGGTCACATTGGTAAAACACTAATGTGTATTATCAAAAAGAAAGAGATTTTTAATCTCGGTTCTCCTGCTTGCTACAGTCTAAGAAAGATTCCTCAGAATAAAAAATCTTGTACTTCTGATGCTTCCTTACACATAAAAAGAACAGCCTTGTGCCATCCTCAGTGATAGGAAGTGACAGGCAGAGCATGACGTCACTCTTTATTTTTAACTGATTGCCTTTCTGGTGAATTTATTTTGCTGTCAGTAAATATTACAGCAGCATTAGTCACATTCAGGCTTTACAGAGACAGAAGCCCTGTGCTGAGTTTGATCCCAGAAGTCGGCAGTTCTTAGCTTTTGAAGGGAGAGTCTTTATTTTGAAATCTGGCACAATGGCTTGCATCCACAGGCAGACTGGTAAGGATATGTCTCGGAGAAATGCTAAAGAACACATCAAAGGTCTACAACCACCAAAGGCATCCGTGTGACTTTCACCATTACAGCTGCACCAGACAGGCTAACCACTTACAAGAGATCCAGCACGGATCACATTTATGCTACCTTGTCTCCGTTGCCTTTGTAAACATATATGGCTTTCCTCCTCCACCAGCTTTTGGCTGCCCTCCAAGGAAAATGCTGTTATTCATTATGCACTATTCAAGCGCTCTGTAGTCTTAATAACTATCACATTTTCATTGTTACCACTAAATAACGCTACTAGTAGAATACCAAGTTCTGAAAACCCAGGTTTTGCATGCCCACAGTAATAAGCTCGTCTAGATGGATGAAAGGGCAGAAAACACGTGTTTTCCTCCTGAAGAAAAAAAAAACACAGCAAGAAGTTGGGTCTTGTCCCTGTCCTGTGTTATGTTCCCACTCCGTATCACTTCATTCAGGTAATCATTACCATGCATTAAAAGAGTCTGCAGACAGCCTACACAGAACTTAAAAACACAAAGCAATTATTTATTGGCTAATTCACAGAGCAGCTGGAATTAATGAGCTCCTAACAACCTCCTCTGGTAAGACACCCGTGAATCCCAGCTGACCTTGCGATCACGTGGAGGAGCTCCAGGCTCTGCTGCTTCTTGTGCCAGGCCTTTAGTAGTCTGTAGCATTGCTCCTTCTGCCTTCCTTTCCCAGATGATTCTGTATCTTTTTATGCTTCCGTTTTTTTCTTCTTGAATCTACTTTAAACTGCTGATTCCAGCTCAACAGTTTTACCTCTGTCTACAGTTTTACCTTGCTTGTCTTGCATGGCTGAAGACAAAGTCCCTTCTCGCAGCGTAGCAGTTTTCGCAGCAGTCGGAAGGAAGGTTGCTCTGCTGGGCTGAAGGAGAGGGGCTGCGCCCCAGTAACATTGTGTAGCCCACAAATTCTGAACGGTACCGGGGAATTGTCTGGATTTCCACGTCAGGTACGTCTTCTTACAGAATGATTGAGGCTGGAAAAGACCTCTGAGATCATCAAGCCCAACCGCCAACCCAACACCACCATGCCTACTAAACCATGTCCTGAACTGCCACATCCACACAGTTTTTGAACGCCTCCAGGGATGGTGACTCCACCAGGTCCCTGGGCAGCCTGTTCCAAAGCCTGACCACTCTTTCAGTAAAGAAATTTTCCCTGACATCCAATCTGAACGTCCCCTGACGCAACCTGAATGACGGTATCCGCTTACAACGTTAATTTCCTCTCACTTGATAAACCAGCGAGGTGCCCGTAAGGAAACGCTGTACACACGTCAACGAGGGAGCAAGAGGCACAACCTCCCGAAACGCTCGCACGTTACCACCACCCAAGCGACAACCTGGAAACGCTTCATCAGCGGGCGGGACGCGCTGCGCAGACCCAGGAGCCCGCTCGGTCCCGCCGCCGGGCCCCCGCCGCGCGGTTACGAGCCGAACCGCAGCACCGCTGCCCGGTCACCGCTCCGCTGTCCCGCCGAGCCCAACCCCGCCGACAAGCCAAGCGGCGATAGTTACGACATGACGCGCCCGGGGCTCGCCCCCAGCGCGGAGGGACGCTCCGGTCACCCACGCGTTTAGAAAGGCCACGGCAAGACCGAACCGCCGCGGCGGGGGGCGGGGCGTGAGACAGCGCAGGGCGTCGCCGCGCCCGTGATTTTCGCTTATTTGTTTGTTTTGAGGTTTTTTAGCAGTTTGTTTTTTTCCCGCCGCCCGCCACCGCGCCGCACCTCAGCCCGCCGCGCAGGCCCATGGGCAGGCGCGGCCGGTCGGCGCAGGCGCGGCGCGGGGAGTTGCGGCGGCGGCTGCGGGGATGGGCGGGCGGCTGGTGCGGGTGTTGCGGACCTTCAACGTGGAGAGCCGCGCCCGCCGCGAGATCAGCAAGGAGAAGCCCACGGCCGCGCCGCGGCACCGCACCTCGCGGCTGGACGAGCTGGCCGGTGGGTGCCGGGCCGCGGGGCGACGCCGGAGGGGCCGCCGGCGGGGGAAGGGGGGGGGGGGTGCGGCGGCTGCGGGGCCGAGCCGCGGGAGGCGGAGAGCGGGCGCTGGCGGGGGGCGCGAGGCGGCGCGGGGCCGGTGACATTGAGAGGGGAGCGGGGCGGCTGGGCGCGCGGGGCATGCCGGGAGCTGTAGTCGGCGGCGGCCGTTGCGAGGGGCGGTTGCTAGGGGCGGCCTGGCCGGCCCCGGCCCAGCGGCGGCAGCGGCCGTCCGGCTCCGGGGGCCGCGGCCGGGTCCTCCCCGCCGTGCCGCTCGGCCTCGGCGGGCACCGCGCCTCCGCCGCCGCCGTGCGAAGCGGCGTTGTTAACGCAAGAGCTGACGGGAAACCGAAGGCTGCCCGAGAAGCGCCGGGCCTGCGCGGAGCCGGGCCGCTGGGGGAGCGGCTGAGCCGTCAGAACCGGCAAAAAGGAAACAATTTGACTCAGGTCTGGCTTTTCTCTCCCCTTTTTTTTTTTTTTTTCTCCCTTCCCGTGTTGTCCCCGCTGCCTTTAGACCGCCCAGAGATACGGGAAGAAATTTACCAGAAGGACGATAGGCTCCTCACCTTGTTGAAAGATGTTTATGTCGAGTCCCGGGACCCCCCCGGGCAGGTGAGTGGCTCTCGATGGGACGCACACCAGCATCCACTTTGTGGCTTTCAGACTCGGCAGAAATTCTGTGTAAAGTGCTCTGTTAGTGCCTAAAAGCTACCTTTTTTATAGACGAAAGTGATGTTTTCATTGCTGTCTTATGTATCAGTAGCACTGACTGTGTTTGACCTTGGGTCTTGAACATGCGACAACCTTTTAAATGCTTACGCAGTCTTCCTTTTTAACATCGCATCGATCTTACTTTGGTTTTCACCTAAATTCCCACTTCTGCTTCCTCTGAGGCAGAAGGACAGTTGGCCAGCCTTTTGCAGAGATGCAGGAGTTTGCTAGAGATCTCGTAGAGTCGTTAGAAGGAAAGAGATCGGGACTACAGTGAGAGCACGGATGGGGACAAAGACATTCACAGTTCTGTGGAGTCTTTAACTACTGATGTTAATGTCGTACTGCGCAGAGACTTGCTTATGCGGCTGAGGAAGTGCATTAGGTATTTTTCTGCATAACCTTCTGGATTGTTTGGTGATCAGTTCCCTCATTGCCAGTGGCTGCGGTCTTTGACTTGGAAAGCAAGGGGTAACCCTTCCAGTAAAATGCATACAGGGGTTCTGTTTCCTTTCCACCATGTTATGTTATGGCTTGTGCGTTTTACCTGTTGTATTATTGGACCACTTTATTACTGAATAAAGCAGCTAGAATAAAAGTTTTATAATCATCTAGCAATAATATTCCTAAGTCTCCCTAAGTTGCCACTTTCATAGTATCTTGTATTCAAGACCAGAAGTATTTAAAAATGCAGACGGATTTCTGCAGTTTTTCCCTGAAGCTTCCAAGTAATCTCTACCCTTAATTTTCTAAAGAGAGGTTAGGACTCTAATCCTGAAGTGCTGAAAGCCTAATTGCAGTATCTTTCAATATTCATTTGTAAGCCTGTCAAGAGAGATTTGAGAAAAAGCCAAAAGCGGAACATATCTTAGTGCTTGATTCCGTGTGTGCTCTGAGGTTGCTGCCACATAAGACTTGCTCTTGTGGTGTGTCTGCCTGCATTTGTTAGGCAGAGCATGATTAATGTGTTGGCACTGAGGCTTGTGGGCAAAACTTCATCCAACAGCTTCCTTCTTTTCCTGATGTTATTCTGAATACTTTGTGCATCATGCATGGATACATACTTACATGTATATTTGGTATGTCTGTCTGTAGTAAGTGGAAAAGCACCAACTCTTAAGTCCTGAAGTGGCAGATACCCAGAGACAGATCATTTTGTTAAGACTTGAAAAACTGTTCATTATCTGAGCACAGTTTCAGCACAAAGTAAAAAGAAGAACTGGACAACTGGTAGCAGCATCAGATATTCTCTGCCGTTTAGAAGCAGACACACAGTTATAGATGCTGTAATGTCCACATCAGTTTTCTCAGCTTACAAGTTAATACAGAGTGGCTGTGGACTCTGGTGACTTCAAAAGTACTTTTCTTAAATTTAAGAAAGGTTTTCGTTGTGTCTTTTTTGTGGCATCATTCACTCGTTAAATCTTAATACAAGGCAATATGGGGAAGGCAGAGCTGGTTTGGAAATGACTTGGAAATACGAGGAGACTTGGGAGAAGAGACTTCATGTATCTGAGCACTGCAGTAGTCATAGGAATTAAACTCTATATGATGCTGCAAAATAGTTTCTTTTTGTCCAGTAAATCTTGTTCTCTAGACAGAGCAAAAGAAGGGATATCTTCTAGTAGCAAAACTAAAATCTGAAAATGAAAGGAAGGGGGGGAGAGAGCCTGTATGAAAAAGTTTTCAGTGGTGTCAGAAGAAGGATATCAATTTGCAGTATGATTTTTTTTTTTTCCCCCTTGCCATGAATCCGTACCAAATGCATTTATGTTTGGCTACCAAAACCTGTACTTTGCCTTGTATGAAGGGCTGCCGTGCCTGTCCAACACTTAGAGCTCAGTGGATGGTAGCTGTTCAGAATCTGGGGAGGCGTTGACATCGTATGTAGAATGACTGTGGAAGAACTCACAAGTTTTGTGGTATCAAGAGGCAAGGCTGGCTAAGCATTTTTTTTTTAATGCTATGAAAATGGGGAAAGCTAACAGGAAATGCCAAATTTAGGAAGACAGTTTAGCTGCTACAGTATGCGTAGTAAACAGAACTGATATTAAGCTCTTTTTGTTTTCCTTCCCACAATTAGGTAAAAGATGGAGGTGGTGAACATCTTCCGTGTAAACAGGAGGAAA
This sequence comes from Opisthocomus hoazin, assembly GCF_030867145.1. Taxonomy (NCBI): domain Eukaryota; kingdom Metazoa; phylum Chordata; class Aves; order Opisthocomiformes; family Opisthocomidae; genus Opisthocomus; species Opisthocomus hoazin. The sequence continues at coordinate 86,230,702 of NC_134415.1, forward strand.
AGAGACTTACAAAACTAGGCCACTTGGGAGAGCTAGATGTTAAGAAAGTTCCCAAAGGCAAAATTTCCATTGTGGAGGCTCTGACACTTCTTAATAATCATAAACTTCATCCTCAGATATGGACTGCAGAGAAAATAGCAGAGGAATACAGTCTGGAACTGGAGGAGGTCAACGCTCTTCTGGAATTCTTCATTCCTTTCACTGTGCAGGAATTTCCTAAAGAAACAAAAAAAGCTATAAAGGCAACATAAACATAATTACCAAAACCTTGTGTGATCTCACTCGTGTCTTAATTTTACTCTTGAGTATATTCAGTGTCTGAAAAGAGTTGGGAACCTGTCATCCAACAAGGCTGCTTCCTTATACCTGTTAAAAGTATTCAAGCAATTCCATTCTGTACAGGATGGCTTCAGTTAAATGCATCAATTACATGATACAGGTTGTAAACCAGAATATGACTAATAAGTTGTATGAGAGCATGTCACACGATTCTGATTATCCCATTCGTATGTTCTGACTTCATTTAAAACATGCAAGTTGTGGTGAGAACTTGACCTGAACAGGTTGCCTTTCTTAGCAGAGACTTCCTGGCCTCCAGCTTCGTTGGTGCTCTGTGTTTATCGGCTCTGCAGTTTCGTGTTGCAGTGTTCTTTCAAGAACTTGCTGTCAAGTTGCATGTGTATATATACAAGCAGCTGTATTTCTTTTGTATAAGAATGGAATAGTATTTATACTTTGTAAAGAAGGTTAACCACAAGATCATTTGGGAAATTCAGCTGTGTCAAAATAAAAAGATGAATAGCAAGAAGGCCTTTTTCTGATGCTGGGACGGTAATGGGTGGTGTGTAACTCTTCTTCCGCTCTGTTCTGATGTAGCTTAAGTATCTGCACCTCCCCAGGTACTGTCTGTCAGCCAGTGAATAAGAGCGATGGTCTTCTAGCATCGGTCTCTTGCAGCAGTCTATGGCACCTACTGTGTAAGAAATAATGGTTCGTATTATAATTAATAGGTAGCTATGAAATACAACTGGATCTACTAATTGGACCCACAAGTGGGTCTTCTGTCAATGTCTGCCTGTCCTGTTACAACAACCCCTTTTTCCCTATGGAGGCCTGGTCAGACTTACCCAAATGTGGGCTAGGTCAGGTCACGCTCACTCACAATAAGTTACCTACGTACTAGCAGACGGAAGATGAACAGTGTCCTTCCCAATTGTTAGCAAAGGAGGATGCAAACTGTGAGGTGGTAACGGTGGATTGTTACCTTCTGCGACTGTTCAGGTCTGTGCAGGTAAGGAAGAAGCTTTGCACTGATGATTAATACTGTAGTGAAAACTGGTTCACGTTTTCCAGCTAAGTCGGGGGGGGGGGGGGAAGGGGATAATCAGAATTCATACTTAAAAACGCATTATGGTTACCTTCGTTCAAAAGAAACAAACACCCACAATTTTTTGTGGTGCTAATGTTCCTAGTGCCCATCACCAAAACAGTTGGATTTATTAAGGGGGTGCAAGTCAGTACCAGACCTACAATGTAACTTTCTTTTTTTCCTTTTAAGGAACTTTCTGCTAGGTCTTAAATTTCAGACCCTGGTAAATATCTTACCAAGAAGATGATCAGCAATGGAACAAGGTATTTACAGTACAGTTTGCCACAGTGTATTCAAGGTTCTGCTTGATTAACTTCTGCAGCACGTAATGCTGTACCTTAGTGGAAGATTATACCTAAGTCCATTGTATAAAAATTCAAAATTGTTGGTCTTTGGATGTGTGGACTGGGGATGGGCTTGTCCTTCTTCCTGTAATGTAATGGGGACAGAGCCGCGCTCCGAACCTGATGCGTCCGAGTTATGTACCATATCGAGATTTTTTTGTTTTCCACATAGGACTCTTTCATGGAATGTTGCAACAGAAATACTTTACTGTTTGAGTACTGTTCATCCTAATGCAACATTTAAGGTAATACTCGGAAAGCAGCTGTGGAATGCATTTGGTACAGGTACTGTTATTGGAGATGCTGTGATTGCCTTCTTTAAAAATGAATCTTTAATTAGGTGTTGGAGTTGATTAAAAACTTGCTGCAGTTGGCACCAGACAACACCTTAATCATGGCTCTTGACTAACTTGGTATGTATTTTGGCTTCTTTTGTCTGCCTTTGTGAACTGTCTTGTGGTGTGGCTGTACCGTTACAGTACCCCGTTTCACGTGGAAGGTCCCTAGAGGCATTATGGTATCCTGGTGCTCTGCTTACGCTCTGCAGCAGGCACGTGCTTTGGGACGCTTGGTGCTCCTCATGTTCAGTGCTCCAGCCATACCTTCAGGACCAAATCCTCTCCATGAATGAGACGATTGCAAAGCTATCCCTAGTTCCTCCAGGATCTTGTCCTCGGAATGTATCGTCCACGGTGGGGAAGCAGGCAGAGGTGGGCCAGGAATCCGTCTGCCTGGAAGCAGGTGAACTCCCGGTGGCCCAGAAGGCTCCTGTGTAGCAGGGAGCTTCTCCCTCACAGGGAGTCCACTTCAGGAAAATCGTACACAATGCAGTTTGCTGTCAGCACACGGATTCTGCTGCTGGTCGCCTGCCCCACCTGCTGGGCAACATCAAACCAGCATTGTGAAGGCATTGCTGATGGTATGGGACCATGTGAAACCTGGACCTTTATCTATCCAAAGCATCCATAGTCTGAACGTTTAGCTTTCACTGTCCCTTCAGACATGGAGTGTTTTACTTGCCCAAAGCTCACAAGAAGATCCAGGTCTTTGCTCTGGTGGGAAAGCCTGTCCCTGCTCAAGCACTCTCAACGCTACCACCTCGTCCTGTGTAGGCTACTGGCCATAGCCAGCCGCAAGGTCCTTGGCCAGTGTGTGCTTCAGTGGTGTTCGAGTGGGTCAGTGTTGGAAGGCAATGCCGGTTTTAGGGTTGATGCCTGGGACAAGGCTGTTCTCACTGTTGCATCTCTTCTAGAACTGCTTATTTGCTTTCTCCCAGTTTCAAGGGACTCCGCTCATCAGTTACCTTGCCTGCTTACCAGTTTCTGGTTTTGGCGCAGTTTCTAGTTGGAAGAATAATGGTGTTTTCTTTACACTTTTAACTTTTCAAGCAACTGTTTTGAAGAGGGAATTGTGGGGAATTTGTGGGAACATGCAATTCAGTTTTCTGGTACTTGTATGTGGAGAATTTTTCATGTTTCATTGCCGTGCATGCGGTGCACCAAATTTAGCTCAGATGTTTTTGGCCACCACATAGAATCATTACACTTGGTAGGAAACAACAACCAGCCTCACTCCGACGGCTTTGTTCTTGCCAAATTAATGTAAAATGTGTCGCAAGTATAAGCTTTGCAAGCCTATAAGGGGGTTGTTTAATTTCTAGTGTAAATGACACACGGTTAACGGACTTCTTTCTATGTGGCATTATTAAACCAGTTTTCCAGATGTCACTGAACAAAGCCAGGGCTGCCTTGGGCACTGAGACAGAGCAGGTACACAGGGCAGGCTGTGCCTCATTTGGAAATGAGGGTTACATTCCTGGTGAGACATAAAATTGAATTTCTACAGGGGAGTTCCAGCAGGTATACTGGAATTCCTGGCTTGAATTTTTCCAAAAAATGTCTCTTTTTAGAGGCAGTCTAGTAGCTCACTTACCTGTGTTTTCTGGGACATGGTCCCGTTCCTCTAGCCTTGTTCTATCCTGAAGCCTATTGCCAGCCTTCTCTGCTATGGAAACTTTATGCAGCTGCACTCTGCTCTTCACTGGCTCCCATGCAAAAGTTGGTTGTATTCTGCACTCTCGGCATCAACAACCTGTTTTATTTCTGCAGAGCGCTCTTGCCTTCCCAGGAGTGGCACATCTGCTGAGGTAAAGATGAGAGGACTAAGCACATGTTTTGTTCTGCAGAATTTAGAATAGGAGAGATTTTCAAAAGAGATGTAGCTTGTCATACACCTTCAAAAGCTGCTCTTTTGGGATATGTGAAACTAAGTCATCTTGAGCCGTCTCACCAGGTATTAATGGTAGCTAGGTTCTTGCAGTCTGATGCCGAGACAGCGAGATTGGAGCTGTGAGGCAGGCAAGAGTTTTCACTCTGCTTTCTGTGCGCGCTAGTCAGAAGGAACTTCAGTACAAGTGATCTTTCTGTAGCCTTCCAGCGCAGGGTACTTGCCTTTTAAGCTACCTCTTCTTGCTCAACCAGAAAAGAAAATGATGTTTATATGCGAGAGGTGTGTACTAAACTTACAAAATGGAATATCTTATTGCTGCACTGAATAATGGAGTCAAACCTCAAGTAGTCATAAAACAGGATCAAAATGCAAAACTTTAAAAAAGCAACTGTCTCACCTTGTTTCATAGGAGCATCCTGCATTCACATTTGAGATTCCATGAAGCTTCACATTTCATGGCTCCATTCTGGAGCCCCTTTCTAAACAGGATTTTTCTGGTTCTCAGTGAGGCGGTGCCAGTGTTGAGCTGGCAGCAGGGGTGTCTGATCAGCGCAGGTGAGCTTCAGGTGCACATGAGTTCTGGCACTTGAGACTGCGGAAGCTGTACGCCGACCGATGTGCTATTAACAATCCAAACGCTGTGTCGGTGCCTGGCGTTTTTAGATCTGTTTCCAGCAATCTGTGAGTCTAATGAATTCCATAACCTTTCACAGAATAGGTATTGCTGTGCTGTTATCAGAGCTAAGTGTTTTCTGCTGACCCCCCCCGCCCAAACATGGATAAATTTCTCTCAGAAACTTAACATTAGTTTTTGTGGTCTGAAACAGAGGCTTAGATTTACACAAGGCAACTGGAGGGAACGCACTGCGGGAGCTCCTGCGGCTCTGCGGGGCAGAGCGGGCTTTGATGTGTCCACTGCCAGAAGGAGAATTGAAAAAATAAATGTGCCAAGGTGGTTCAGATTCTATGACTGTCATGCAAGATCCCTTTTGGGTGTGGGTTACTTCAGTCACTGAAGCTTTGTCTTTGGGTGAGATGTTTTGGCCTCCTGATGGGAGTTGTGCTGCTGTATTACCCAGGAGAGAAGCAACTGGGGGGCAGGACACACCCCATAATCATAGCATCGTAGAATCACAGGTTGGAAAAGACCTCTAAGATCATCAAGTCCAACCATCCACCCAACACCACCATGCCTACTAAACCATATCCCAAAGTGCCACATCTACATGTTTTTTAAACACCTCCAGGGATGGGGACTCAACCACCTCCCTGGGAAGCCTGTTCCAACGCCTGACCGCTCTTTCAGTAAAGATATTTTTCCTAATATCCAATCTAAACCTCCCCTGGCACAACTTGAGGCCCTTGCCTCTCGTCCTATCACTTGTTATTTGGAAGAAGAGGTTAACAGCTGCCTCACTACAACCTCCTTTCAGGTACTTGTAGAGAGCAATAAGGTCCCCCTCAGCTTCCCCAGTTCCTTCAGTTGCTCCTCATAAGACTTGTTCTCTAGACCCCTCACCAGCCTCATTGCCCTTCTTTGGACACGCTCCAGCAATCATCCCCTATAAGGACTCCTTGCATGGGAATGGAAAATGCATGGTGTCCTGTAGGACTGAGGCCCTCGGGCCACTTCTTTTTAGAAAGCTGAGGGAGATGATGGTGTGGCTGGAGGAATCCCTACCTTTGAAAGAGTCGCCCAGCAGCAGCCACCCCTGTGAGCTGGGTTCACCCGGGGAATAAGAGACCCCACTGCTGATGAACTGCAAATGGTGCTGGCCAAAGTTAGACTTGCTCCTGCCAGGGGCTGCTGTCTCTGGAAGCCTGAACGTAAAGTTGCAGCTGGGACCTCTGTTTGTGTGAGAGAGATCCAGGCTCTGCAGAAAGAACAACAGCACCAGCAACGTGGCTGCAGCTGGGAGCGCGGAGCTGGTTGTCATTGCCGGTGTTGGCAGAGGTAAAAAGAGGTAAAGGGAATCTTCGGAGTGTTTTCTTCGACCTGAAGTGTGCCCTGTTATTAACTGCACAGGGCTTTATTCCCAGGAAGATCAGCACAGCGTGGTTTGTGACTCTACCCAGGCCACACACTGGGTACGCAGCAGGGGCAGAGCGCTGTAAGCCGGGATGGCCGGGACCGTGTTGAGCTGCTCTGCGGCCAGGTCTGTTGGGCGCTGTGTGTTGCATGTGTGTCACATGGGACTGCCTTCTGTCTCTGGTGTCTGCAGCACAGCACTGCAAGCCTAAAGGATGCCACAGGCTTGATGGCTGGGTCTCTCCTCTTAAAGCGGGGCTGTGGATTTGCATCGCCCTTAAAGGGAAGCAGGAATTGAATGTTGGGTAGGAGTCTAGCTTAGCCGTCTCCGTGCCCCCCAAAAGCTGGGAACTGTGGACCTTATTGTAGTTGCATAATTCCTCCGCACTGTGAATTTCCTTTGTGAGCACCAAGCACAGCAGAGCTCGAGTCCCTCATGGTGGGGCTGAGGTGGGGACGTGTTAGGGGCTTCAGCTCGGTGGGTACGGGAAGGGCTCACTGCTGCTCAGGGAGGGAAGACTTGCTTGTTCCTTACCACCCCCAGCCCTGCTCCCAGTGCTACAGCCCACTACAGCCCACCTCCTCTCTTTTTGCTAGTTCAGGCAATTGGCAGAGCACTTAATGAACCACTTTAATTCACTAACGGGCAGAAAACAAATCAAAACAGGTATATTTAAAACTGAGAAGGAGAAACAGTCTTTACCGTTGTCAGCATCAGTGGCTGTCCTTTGGCTGGAGCCTGCATGTGTTCAGCTTACTTGTTAACCAGCCATGTCCACTGGGGGAAACAAGTTATTAAAATTGGGTAGGGTTTTTGTGCACAATTTAGGGGCAGAAAGCTGAACATGCAGACGTACCAAAATCCTTCTGTGAATTTGTGAAATACATTACCCCCAAATTATTTGATTTGGGATGGGAAAAGTGTATTCTTAAAACTATTTTTTATAATGTAATAAAGTATTTTGGCATGGTGGTATGAGATGACGTTTATTTCTAAGAACAGTTCAAAGTGAATGCAAAATATTTTGTTCAGAAACCAAATATATCCCTTGCTTTGCCAAATAATAAAGTGGTGGTGTTTATTTTTTGCTTTGGTCTGTCTCAAAAAGGAATGCTAAGACTTTTGTTAAACAAAAGTTTGTCCTATTCTCCTTACTACCATTCCCACCTTTACCTAAATCCAGTCCCCTCAGTCCCCCCACTACTTTGTTGATGAGTATAATTTGTCAGGTTTCTAGTCCTATTCACGGATAGGCAATTAACTGTGTATAATGAGTGAGGCTGATTTACTGTCTACCTAAAGCTACAGTGAAACTGGAACAAATAGAAAGTGAGTGCATTGAATAGCAATGAATCAAAGCAAAGCAGGCTACTGAAGAGAACTTTAGGAAAAAATAATGCCACTCTATTGGCTTTGCTCCTCCACAGAGGAAGAAAGTGGAAATAAATTTCATACTGTGTTCCGCGTTTCTCCATTAGCTGTCACCAGTTAAAGATTTCCTGTGTGGGAATGAATTCACAGTCGTCGTCACTTAACAAAGATAAATTCTATCAGCTCACTTCTGCACATGCAATACTTCAACATTAAATTCTTTTTTTATATTGCAAAGTTCTCATTAATGTGGCAATCTGAGAAATGGAGCCGTTTTTCTTGGGACTCTCTTAATAGGTTGATATCTAATCATGGTTTCTTAACCCTTTTGAAAGAAATGTACTATTTTGTATTTTTTGAATAAAAGTTATTTGAATTTTATTGTGGACACATAGCTATGAGATTAAAACCTGAGAAGATACTACAAAAAGCAAGTCTGTTCTTTCAACAAATAACATAAATACCTGTTGGTGATGTATAGGCTCCATAATTCTCTAGCCTTTAGCAAGTGGTAAAACTGCAATTTTTCGAGACACTCTAAGGAAAAAAACGTAGTTTTACTGACAGAGAACTATAGAAATGCTCGTTGGATTTTTATACTCAAAATCTTGTGTTTTCTGTAATTCTGCTGCTGTGGAAGTTGTTACAGAATTCACCCTTTGCTACAACATCGTGCTCTAGCATGTAACATTTAATTTTGCCAAAAAAGTGCAACTAGTTCTCAGCCAAAAACAAAAGATGTGTGAACGGAGTGTGAACCATGCTACTCAAATCCCCTTGAGTTTGCTGCAGCCTAAAACAATACTTTGAGAAATATGAACTGCTCCCTCTGTCCCAGCTGCTAGATACTACTGAAAATGAAAGATGAAAATCTAAATGCAGCTGAAGTCAAAATGCAGAATGTGATATTAATATAGATTGCATAGGGCTTTTGATGTGCAATTACTCCTTTACGGCTTGAATTTAACCCAGACTCTGTGACAATTCCCTTTATTTTTATTCTTTTTTTTTTGTTTTTAACACTACGAAGGGCCTTTGCTAAAAGAATCTTTTGTCCTTGATGAAACGACAGCACCTCCTTCGCCTTCCCCTGCACAGATCATCTTGGCTTCTGGAATGAGGGAGGAAAACAGTAGACAAATAGATTCAAATGTCAGGTTGAAGAATGTGTCACGAAGGATTTTCAAATGCTGCGTCCCTTCTATACCCGGCACTAGACATGGATACGTTGCATTTGTGCAGTCTTGATCAAAGGTTTGTTTCAAGTGGAAGACAACTTGAATCTGCACTAACTTCACATGCTGCTGGTTTCAAGTGATTTCCATGATAAGGAAAAATGATTACTTAAGAGATAAAAATCCAGTGTGCATTCCAATTGGTCAAACGGTTTCTATGGTTGCAGAGCGGTATCTAAAGATTCAGCTGAAAAAACGTGGCTTAAAGATGAGAAAAGAGCTTATCTGTTGCATCCCTTCACCAGATGCACGAGACAAAAATGGAGTTCCAGGCGCGGAGGAGACACAGGCAGATGGTTTTGTTGCTGAATCCTTGCAAATAACACCTCTCCTCCAAGAAAACTTTTTCCAAAAGCCCTGCCAAGTCCAAACATGCTGCAGGTGGCCTCTTTTTTTTGTTTTATGTTGTTAGCTAGCAAAGCTTTTAAGTGCCCCCAGAGATTTATACGAATATCATGAGATTTATGCAGGGCGGGCTCAGGGGACCTGATTGCATTGTTTGGAAAGGTGACTTACCAGGATGCACCTAAATGTAAACTATGAAAACAAGAATAATATTTGTTTTGGCTGTGTTCTGCAAGGACACTTCACCGCATGGAGAAGTCATCACACAAAGCATTACTTAATTTACTGCTATGTTTTTCGCTGGTTTACCATTAGGAATAATATTGTCTTATTTTTTTCTGAGGTCTGCTAGCAGCAGAGGAGGAATAAAAAAATTATAGGTATAATATGAGAAATTAATCTTGACTTTTCCTAGGCACGCTTTTTTACATATGTGTCTCTTGCCATGCTACAATGATAGTTCTATTTGACTTTTTAATTATAAAATTGCAGATCATTAGCAGCTGCTATAATTTCTGTAATACTTTCAGAGCTTGTCCTTAGTCCTTCAAGGTTATACAAAGGCAATTGCACTGGAATAATGAGTACTGGAGTCTTACTGACCTGCAGGAGCTGGATGACAGTTCTAACAGGGGCTGGGCCACCTCCGAGCCAAGCGCAGTGAGCCAGCTGGGCATTTGGCATCTGATGGTTATAGGGGCAAGGAGTGATCTCAGGGGAAGGAGCAGAGCTGAGCATTTCATCTGGGAAAGAGGCAGATCACTTGCTACATCAAAACATTGGGCACCATGTTGGAAACAGGTTTGAATTCATAGAATCACAGAATAATTTAGATTGGAAAGGAAGAATTTAACTTGTGCAGTCGAGCTTTGAATACTTCCAAGGCTGGAGATTCCGCAACTTGGGCAACCGGTTCCAGTGTTTAATTGTCTTCATGGGAAAAGTAATTTCTCTGCGGCTGGGCAAAATTTCCTGTGGCAACTTGTGACTGTTACCTGTGGTTGTTCTGCTGCATGCCTCTGGGAAGAGTGACTCCATATCGCCTATGCCTGGCCGAATGTCTGTCAGCATCACCAGAACAGTAAAAAAATATATTTACAGCGCTCTGAGTTTTTGTTTTGATGGTATTGATACATAGATACAAGTGAGTTGACATTTTACTTTCAAGTCTCCCACATTGTCACAAAGATACCACACAAAAAATTGCACAGTTTCTTAATGCCTCAGGGCTACATCAAACATATGGAGAAATCTGGGTGCAGTGACTGACACCTCTATTTTTTTGATCATTGCCTTAGCAGCATACACCAAATTGTTGTCATTGTAACACTTAAATCACTCCAGGAAGGCTCTGATGTTTCTGTGGTGTATACATGCTTGTCTTTCTGGTAGGTGATCATCTTAAGTTCAAGTCACCGATAAAAGCAAGTTGTAAAATTCTGACGGGCCACAGGAGGACTGTGGAAGAACCTGTGAACTCAAGCCTGTGCCAGTGCAGGGGGGCACCATTATCCTCATTAAGGGAATGGAACAAGATAAACCCTCAAGTCCTGGTGCTGCAGCTTAGATATGTAAATATTTATTTACATAAATGGTCAGGTTTCCACCACAAGAAATGATGCATGTGATCAAAAATATGCACAATTAGGGCTTAAGATTAGCTCTGAGGCTTCTGTAAACTTCTTAGAAATATGGCTAGTTCAGTTAAGATTCTGTTGTTCGCTATTTTTCGTCTGAGTGATATAAAACATTGAAATATACTCTTCCATGAAAGCATGAAGTGGCACCCTGTGAAGATTTCGGAGCAGTAAAAGGCATGATAATGCTCTCTCTAATCATGTGCTATTGATCTGACCATGTGAGAACACTCTTATAGATGATCTTAATAAAGTCAATTAGTCTAACACCCTAGAGGCTTCCTTTCAACACACAGTGATACAGCATTATGCTACGCTACAAAATCTCTGACACTGTACGTCATGAGTCAGTAAATGACAGTGAACTTTAAAGAGAAAAAAGCTATGTTGTTTACAGACAAATATGATTTATTTCTGCACAACAGAGAAAGACATGTACACACACACACACACACACACACACGATATTATCGTTCTAGTATTAGTGTAATAGCTTAGATTTTGGGAGCAGCCTAAGCTCACTCAAGCACGCTAAGCTACATTTGAAAAGACATACTATTCCTGCTCTTTTTCACAATATCACAAGAGGGAGATTGTAAAATCTCTGCATTATCAACTTGTGGTCTGACAGATGCTGGCTCTGTTGTGTGGGTCAGTTAGATCCCAGGTAAGTATAAAGGCATTTCACCTGCCTGTACTGAGGAAAGCATCTGCACGTGACATGAAAAAGCAGCGTGGCCAGCAGGTCGAGGGAGGGGATTCAGCCCCTCTGCTCCACTCTGGTGAGACCCCACATGGAGTCCTGCGTCCAGCTCTGGAGCCCCCAGCACAGGAAAGACCCAAAGCAGGGCCACAGAAATGACCAGAGGGCTGGAACACCTGTCCTATAAGGACAGGCTGAGGGAGTTGGGGCTGTTCAGCCTGGAGAAGAGAAGGCCACAGGGAGACCTTATAGCAGCCTTCCAGGACCTGAAGGGGGGCTACAAGAAAGCTGGAGAGGGACTTTTTACAAGGGCATGGTGTGATAGGACAAGGGGTAACGGCTTTAAACTGAAAGCAGGTAGATTTAGATTAGCTACAAGGAAGAAATTCTTTACTATGAGGGTGGTGAGGCACTGGCACAGGTTGCCCAGAGAGGTGGTAGATGCTCCATCCCTGGAAACATTCAAGGTCAGGTTGTTTGGGGCTCTGAGCAACCTGGTCTAGTTAAAGATGTCTCTCATGGCAGGAGGGTTGGAATAGATGACCTTTAAAGATTCCTTCCAACCCAAAATATTCTACGATTCTATGAAAGTCAACCTATTCAACATGTACCATCAACAACTAGAAAGCAGCAACACTTTATCTCTTTTCCCTCATTATTATAAATACATTGGATCCTCATCCAGATTTGCCTCATAGGGTAGATATCAAAGCTTTGTATAATATTGTTTAGTGTTTAGCAAATATTTAATCATCACTGTAGAGTACAATTTGCATTATTCCCATTTTTCATGCCAACATGATTTGTATGGCAGCCAATGTATGCTAATTAGAGAATTTCCCTAATTAATTTTTGTCAGTGTGCTGCCCTAACATGACTTAAAATGTACAGCTTAATGTATTAAATGTATTAAAATTGCTTCTACTTCCCATTGTATACCAGAGAGTAATTTGCTATTAACAGCAAGTGTTTACAACAATCTTTAGATGCACATATTCTAATTAAAGTGCACATCCAGCATGTTGGCCAAGGATGAGTCATACTTCACAACAGCTCTACAGGGAAGGAGATCTGAGTTGTGTATTCTTCTAAAGCAACGGCCAACAAGAATAAACTGTTTTCTTTTGTGTGAAATGTATTTTGTGCTGCTTATTACATGCCTAGAGGATGGATTAGTGAACATGAAAGTACGAGGACTGGGCATACATACTGCATGGGGCAAGGATGGCAGCTGCAATGGAGGGCTGGAGGGAGGGCTATTTCAAAACTTGGTTGATTAGTTTTTGTTGCTAAGCACAAAGCCTACTCTATGTGCATTTTTATCACCCAAGAAGAAGGTACCAGCATGTGCCATCCTAGTTACCATGGTTTCCGCTCAGCCACAGTGCCCTCTCAGAAAAGAAACAACTTCAGTTTTGTATTCGTTACATATATTCCTTAGGTATCTTAAAACGAGAATTGCAACTTGAATTACCTACAGGCAGATCATCATGATTTGGTTCTTGAACACGATACCTACTTTCCCAGACCTAAAAGCATCTCCTTTCACCCCAGAGATGCCTTTCATCAGAGTGATGAACCCTTTGAACGTCGCAGGTTACGACGCACCCCAACAGCGAACGGATCGTGCGGTTCCAGCTCGGTGCCAGGCAGTCCCGTCGCGTCGCTAGCGGGCGGTGATGGACTGGAGACCTGGAAGGGGCTGCTGGGAACCTCCAGCAGCCACCACCAGCATCCGGCCCCACTGCCAGGAGGGCTTGCTTCACCACTGTGATGGGCAGGGTCGGGAGAAAGGATCTGCAGCGTGAGGGCAGTCCCCTCTCAAAAGGAGTCATCGCCTGTACTCTCATAAAAGAATAGCGAAGGCAGTTTGAACACCGTGTTTATTCTGAAGGTGACAGGCTAGATCAGCAGCTTCTGATCTCTGCGCCTTTCAACAGCTCCAGAAAGCGCAATGCACAGTGACCTACTCTCTCACAAGGCCTCTTGAGGTCTCTCGCTAGATTTAAATCACACGACGTTCAGTGTGATAGTTTCCTAGAAGACTCTACAGTAATTTAGTTGAGGCAATACAGAATACATGCAAATAAGCAAAATATGAAAGGGATTAATGCTATCAGAAGAATAGCCAATTTCCTCAATTTTTTTCTGGATTTTCACCTTTTTCACGCAGCTGTGGTGTTCTCAGCATATAATGAACAAAGACAGCAGAAGCTAGTCTTTAGGTAGCAAATTGCATGTGAAGCGACATATGAAATATGCTCAGGCAGATGGGATAATCTCATTTTTAGTACAAAAGCTAATTTCAGTAGGCTTCAGAGTCAGATCACAATCACTGAGCAAACCTCTTCATGATTTTCTGACCCATCACCATTTCTGACTTCCTACGTATCCTAAAATACTTGTGAAGTGAGGCTCCAGTTACACTTGTCACTAGAAAACTGCAAGGAAAGACACTCCCTACCCTAATCGTCCTTCTTTCTCTCACCTCTATAGCTGATTAGAGCTGTGGTAAATCTGTAGTAAATAACTGTTGGAAAATGTTGACAAGTTAATTGGGCTCATAACTGCGAAGGCAATGAGACATTTCTGCAACTGTTTAGATCAGTTTTGTCAGAAGTCAGTCAGCTACAACGGCGACACATTTAATTCTACAAAGAACACATGGAGTATAAATCAACTTTCAGGCTTGAATTACAGTGCAGGAGGGATAATTACCGTAGCAGAACATGTACTTAGAAACAAAAACCTTTTGTAGTGCACAAACACCTGGAACGGAATTACACTGAAAATTAATGTTGAATATCCAAAAAGTATAAAATTGGAATATTGAATAAAACAGTTCTACTGTTCTGAGCTATGAGAATTTACATTCTCAGCGTGGATGGAGAAAGGCAGCTTTGAACAGACTTCCAAAATGTATCGAGGTGATGCTGATGGTTCACCAGGCATCCATTTGCTCCCCAGAGCCAACAAACCATCGTGGATCTGCTTGCATCTATTTGGTCCACGGTCCCCAGACGCCTGGTAGGTGGATTACATGGACGTGTAGTCCAGGAGGCCTGCTTCAGTTAGAAATGTACATAAACCAGAGCCACTTATCATGACTAGAAGTTACACCAAAAACCTAAAGTGAGCTTTGAGATCTGGACCAATAGAATTGAGCTGTGTTACATAACTGCCCCACACCCAATTTTGCCAGTTTTCTATTCAGCAAAGTACAAATTGGCAACTTGTTCTTCTTGCAATGGATGTTCACACGTATTATAAACCTGTACCTGGTTTAAAACCTAGCAATAGTTTAGAGTGTGCTAATTAAAATGTACATGACATTTCAAGTCTACCTAGGTAAAACAAACTAGGGCAGGTGATGTGCTGAATTACTGAAGTTTATGAAATTTTACCTGTTATAAAAGCATGGTTTCCCTGTTCAGTAAGCTACTGAATGTTCCCATTAATCCAGGGCACTTTAGAACACAGGACATACATTTGAAAAAAATAACATCTTCATGTTGGAGTCACCTAATCTGTATGAGTTTGTTGGAGTTTTCTTGGAATGCAGAGTGAGGCTATAACACAATCTAAGTTATTTCTCATCTACAACAAACAGCTACAAAGAGGCAGGAATTATAATATTACAAGTCCCAAGCACAGAGAAGTCTTGTGTCCCCATTGCCAAGAATCATATTACTGCACTCAAGCATCTGGAAATTTTAAAAGAAATATGGGATTCATGGGGTGTATCTGATCTACAATTATTGAACCTTTGCTGCAGACTTTTAATCTTTTCTCTACACTCATAAGGCTTAGAAACTTCCATTAAAAAAAGAAGGAAATAAAGCCTTTTATCCACTAGCAGGACTGAAGGAATTAAAACTTCTGGAGAGAGAAAAAGGTAGTATATTTTTGCTCTCTGAGAAAAAAATAGGTGAGGTAATGTAAAATCCTTGATATTTTAATCAGATATTGAAGATTGGTTTGGAGGAAGGTTTTCCAGCTTATAGTTAGGCATTTTGTTCAACAGTTGTTTCTTATCATTTTCTCAAAAGAGGAAAACAGACAGTAGCTCATCTACTCTGCCTATAGATGGAATTATACCCCATATATCCAGAAACCACACTGCTGATCCAGCATACAGTGTATTATTGTTGACAGATATTAATTACAATTTTTCTACTCAAAAAGAGATTGCTTTTTAAAGATGCATGAAATAATCCCATATACCATCTGTATACCACTTTGGATTACCACTAAGTATTATATAAATCTGGAGTTGTTTGTTGGGAAAAGCCCTCAGTAGATTACTAAAGGAGTTTTTGTTTAAACTAACTGATCTTTATTTCCTCTGCATTATTCTAGAGCAAATTATGTCTTTCAATAGTTTACAGGTATTCCGAGTTCTTCCTTTATCCTTATTTTAATACCTTATACAATCTCAGACATGACCACTGTAATGATCTAATGTGATCTAAAAGACAGTGATGTAATGCTTCCCTAAATTCCTACTTCTTTGAAACAGAAAACAAGCTTTAGGAAAAGAAAAAAACACTATTGATCAAACAATTCCAAGCAAGAGAAAATCCTGCATAATCCTCAGAAAATTACCACAGTGATTTACTACCTTCATGGTTCAAGACTGAGCTCTACTTCTAGACTGATGGTTTGTGGTAAGCTTTCAACCATTTACTGCTTTTTTCTTTAACCAGTGTTTATGGTACTGCAAACCGACTATATTCCCCATGAAGATACTTACAAACTGTGATTTAGTAATATAACAATGTCATCTCTGTAACACATATGCAAACACATGCACACAGTATTAGTCTAGCAACTGTTGAAGAAGGATAGGAAATATCTCCAGAACTACAATTGTCAGGAAAATGACAGATCTACTCAAAATACCAGCTATTCCAAGCGAGATGCTCACAGTAGCTCTAACGTGAATCCCGCCCTGTCCATTCTGTCGAGGAAAAACACCCTGGAGGCTGTAGAAGTCGTTTTGTTTTCGCACCCTGCAGGCTGTTCTGAGACCTGCTGTATCTCTTAAGTACACTGATGTTGCCATGTCAAGCTGTGACTGAAACATTTTCTATTAAGGCTGGAGCTAACACTATGGCACGATGGATCTCTTCCATTTCTAGCTTCTGTATGTGTCCCTGTAGGCTGGAACTATGCAATGAGGGCACTAAAATGGCAAACAGGCTTTGAGGAATGTGTCGCTACTGTGCTTTGTCAGTCCTGCAGGCCAGTCCTTCTTTTAATGCATAATTAAATTGTGGAACTCATTGCTGTGAGATGTTACGGAGATCAAAAGTGTAAGTAGATTAAAAAAGAAGTTAAAAAAAAAAAACAAACCCACAACACTGAAGTGAAAGTCCACGTGTAGCTGTTAAACACAGCAGCCAGGATGCAACATCTTCCAGGACGAACATGTATTTAGGAAGTCCGTAAGTCACTGACCGGTGGAAACCAGACGTAATCATTTGGTACATGGCCTGCTTCTCACGCTGCTCCTCTAAGCATCCATTAATCTCTCTTAAGAAGAATACACTGGGCTAAAACATGCCAGCGTGCGTGCCACGCTAAAGCTGTGTGCTAGCTTTGTGGTTAACTCGCCAGCCTTGAGAACTTCCTTGGCCAAGGCGTCAAACACCCCTTCACCAACATTTCACCACTGGCAAGGACCAGCAGCATGGTACCGAGGCATCCAAACAGGCCCAGAAGAAACGGGCTGCAGGGCAGCATGAAAGGAAGCACACCAGTTTTGGAGTCGGAGCCACAAGTCCGTATTGTCCGCTGATTTTTCCTGCCATCTATCAGGCATTTCTCAGGAAAACATCCGAGAATGCATCAATCTGGAAGCAAAGTGTTTTCACCCTGTCCGGAAATATTGCAAGCTCAATATTTCATATGTCCTCCCTGTGCAGAGACTGTCATTCAGATTGCAGCAGAAATAGCTGGTTGCATAGATACAGCTGCTGGGCGGTGTCAGACACTCACTGCGGAAACAGCAGAAGCTTTTGCTGTCCTTTTTTTCAGAGTTCACTTGCCTTTGGAGTTCAGTTGTGGAACGGCCTCCATGGGCACTCCTAATCTACTGCTGCACAAAGTCAGCTGGCCTAGTTTAACCTATTGCTTAATGTATTTTGAGATAATCTTGGCTGACCTTTTGCTGAAGCAAATACGAAACACTTGTGTGAGCCTTTCTGCTGGCTCAGCTCTGATGAGAGTGCCCTCCAGCAGAAAAGCAATCATGTCTGAAACTTCCACAGATGCTTTCACAAAAGTTATTCAACACAACTTCACAGCTCAGTAAGAGCTCACTCCCTGCACAGGCAAGGTGTAGCAGAGTGGAATGTGGGTTTTCTCCTTTTAATCCCTAAAACAGAGCTGTAGCTATGTCCTCACATAGGCCGTAGGATGCTCAGACTGTAGAATTCAGGGATTTTTTTGTTGTTGTTCTGTACAAGAGAGACAAACTCCAGCCTGTGTTACAGCCTTCTGATTAAACTGGCAGAGCTGGAAATCACAGATGTCATCTTTGTACTGAAAAGAGTTCATCCCACTGTGACTTCTGCTGAAAAGCTGTTCCAGAACTCGATTCTTCAG
The DNA here is from genome assembly GCF_030867145.1 of Opisthocomus hoazin. Classification (NCBI taxonomy): domain Eukaryota; kingdom Metazoa; phylum Chordata; class Aves; order Opisthocomiformes; family Opisthocomidae; genus Opisthocomus; species Opisthocomus hoazin. The sequence goes on from NC_134415.1 coordinate 86,248,574, forward strand.
ATGATTAGAAATGCTCTAAAATTCAAGCCTAAATTTATTCATAGCTCTTCTCGCTCCTCGGCGATTGCGATCTCACTGCCTGTGTATTTATAGGCATCAATCATAATATTAGAAAGGACTTTATATAGAGCAATCAGGAGAAATATGTTTCAGTAAACATGATGTGAATTTGAAAAAAGGATGGCTTTGTTTTTCCAAGTTTGTGGGTGAAAATACATCTTTTCTGTAACCATCTTCTCCCTGCATTAAAAAAAAGTCAGAGCTGGCGTCAGCTGGTCTGTTGGAAGACAAAAAGGGATAGGACTATGCTGATCATTAGCAAAAGGCTGATTCTTCAAACATGTTTACTTTTAATAACAGAGTTGCTTTAAAAGGACATAGAACTTTCACATTAGCATCCCTCTTCTCCACAATAATCAGCATTTGTAAGAACCGAACAGTATCGAATTACTAATTTTTAAATAGATATTTACTTATTCTTTGGATATTTTACAACCCTCTCTCCTAAAAAAGCAACAGGTAGCACCTTCTTTTATTTGCTAGAAAACTTCTTTAAGATGCCTGGAGTTTTAAAAAACAAAACTAAAACAGTGAAAATCATTATAAAAGAATAGCCTGCTGTTTGTGCAACTGCCTTTACAGGTGCCCTGCATTACTGTTTCATGTGGATACTGAATAGGTAAGAAGTAATGTGCCAAGTGAAATGAATATGCAAAATGTCTGGCTAAAAAGCCATTTACTCTCTCTTTGTCTAAGTAAAATGGATAAGCAAAAATCTATTTCCTCAGCCCATACCTGTTTGTTTGAACTCCAGTGCAAGACCTTCAAGTCAAAAGGTGCATCATATCAGGGGTGAATGCACACATACACAAAGAGTTCAGTGTCAAGAGTCTCTGATAACAACCTTCTAATTGCTCACTTTTGGCATTTGTGCATCTAAAAATTAGAGAAGAAATTAAGAAAAGAAATAAAAAGCTATGACTATCGCAGGGATATTTAAGGACCACCCATTCCCCTCCTCCTTACATACTCAGCATGGAGATCATCAGCCACAAAGAAAGAAGCTGCCTTTTCTACGGCAGGACTCGGGTACCGCTCCAAAGGCAACGCTAATTTGCTCTCTGCTGTATTCCTACCTAGGATCTACATCTACAGCATCTTTACCTCACCTACCTCATACTAAAGATATGTTTGAGCTTATTTAAATAAGAACTCCACTTAACTAAAAGTAGAGCTGTTCCGTTGGAAGACCTACAAAATTAGGCCCAATAGACATATTCATACAGTATACAAGAAATTGTAAAAGTAATCATTCACAGGATTCAGAATGAAATTCTGAACCTGTATTGGTTAACATCACCTCTAAAAATTAACATTATTTAATTGGCTAAATGAGTTGGCTTTCTCTGAAGCACAGACTGTCACACAGCACTGGCAGATCTAACCACCAGATGTAACTCAGAAAAGAAATAAAATTAGAGTTATTGAGATGGAAGTTCTCTGAAATACCTGAGTGAATTTGTAGTAGCATTCAAACAAAAGGCAAAAAAGGTGTTGGGCAACATCTGAAATGGCAGTGAGCATCATTTTGCCACAACTCTAGTGTGACTCTATTGTACTCAGATTTGGAATACTCTGTAAAGTTCTATCTGGAAAAGGACATGGTAGAGTTAGGGAAGATACAGAAAAGACAACTGAAATTATTCAAGGGATTAAAGGGAGTGCCTGCCCTATGAGATGAGACTAAAAAAGTTCAGACTTTTCAACTGGCAAAGGCGAGTGCTGTGGTGAGACTTGTTCAAGCTTTATGAAATCATGAAGGTGGCTGAAAAGATGAATATGGAACCATTTTTCCTCAAATCTGAGAGTTTGCCTCATTTGGTGAAATTAGTTTAAAATAGATAAAAAGAACACATTACACGGTGGTGAGTGAATTTCTGTACTTTCTGCCAAAAAAGGTTGTGGAAGCAGATCCCAACAGCAGGTTCACACAGGAACTGGACACGTTCATGTACAACAGGTCCAAAAATTGATGGTAAAAGGACTAGGCAAGGATCTACCTTCCCAACAGCCATGGAAGGCAGAGGACTACAAGGAAAAAGGCCTGAAGAAGGTGGCCAAGCTTGTGTGCACTTCATAGTTTCTGCTACTGCTGCTGTTTCTGTTTGTTTTTCTGTTTAGGTACATAGTATATGGTTTAGCCTGAAGAACAGAAGGCTGAGAGGAGATCTTATAAATGCTTATAAATATCTGAAGGGTGGGTATCAAGAAGATAAGGCCAGATTCTTTTCAGTGGTGCCCAATGGCAGGACAAGGGGCAGCGGGCACAAACTGAAGCACAGGAAGTTCCGTCTGAACATGAGGAAGAACTTCTTCCCTCTGAGGGTGACGGAGCACTGGAACAGGCTGCCCAGGGAGGTTGTGGAGTCTCCTTCTCTGGAGATATTCCAGACCTGCCTGGACAAGGTCCTGTGCAGCCTGCTGTAGGTGACCCTGCTTCGGCAGGAGGGTTGGACTAGAGGATCCCCAGAGGTTGCTTCCAACCCCTACCGTTCTGTGATTCTGTGATATTAGCAAAACCTTGAAGCCCCCGTAGGGAGAGAGAGGGCTAAAGGTAACAAAAGCAAGGAGAAAAAATTAACTACAATGAACAACAAATGAAAGAAAGGGAAGAGTTACAGAAAATACAGAGATAGGGAAGCAGAGGAGGGCACGAAGCAGAGAAACCCTGACATCACTTGCCACTTCTTGAAGGTTAACTGAGGAGCAGGTGGAGGCTGCCCAGTGATGCTCTGTCTGGAGATATGAGAGGATGATGGCATGAATGGACACAGGTCCCACAGTCACCAGGATCCCCCCCATCAAGCTTACTTCTTCTGGTGACATGAATAACCAACAGGGACAGGGTCTGGAAGAGGTAGATGAGGACGTTCTGCAGCTTGGAAGGGCCTTGGTTAGGGAGTGTATAAACAAAGAGTCGAGAGGAAAAAGTGCAGCTAGGACTTCAGTAAGAGGTTCCGGAGGAGAGACTGCAGCCTGCCTCATTTGATGCACACTCATCATTGAGTACATGATGTGCATCAGGGTCTCTTGCCGCTGTCAGAGAAAAAAAGGATCCCCATTCTGACCCAGTGGGACGTTACCTGTGTTCAGGTATGTTCTTAGACATGTTCTTTCTCTCTGAGGAGTAGGAGTCGTAAAAGCCTCCACGGGTGAAAGCCACTGTTAAATTACTAGTGATGTTCTAAAAACGGTAAGTCATATTTAGGACAAAGGCAACTTGTAAAGATTTCAAAAACTAACTAATTCCAGGTTTAATTAAAATAGGGTAGTATCTTTTTTTCAATTAAAAATGAAAATTATGTGCAACACCACAGTAAAATTTTTCTGTTTTTCTTAAATCCACTGAACACAAAGTTTTGTTTTAAACTCAGTATTTCATGTGCATTCTTTGCTGAAGTTACTTACCAGTTCAGAGAAGGGGATTCCAACAGAGATATTTCCCAGTGGTAAATTGTTTGCCTCACTATAATGCTCTCTTTCAATAAGTGACTTTTTCACCTTTATTTTTATTTACTTGGAGGATCTATGAAGCATTTGCCACTAGTTAGCAGTTCAGAAACCTGTTTTTTATAGAAGTCGCTTTGTAACAGTAAGTTCATGGGGCATTGCCTTTGGTTCTGAATAAAAAGAAATCAGTTTTTTTAATCATTATCTATGTTGTCCATCTTAATTTATAGCTCCTATTAAAAGTAAAATATGCTGGTGAATGAATGGCAACAGTTTTAACACGACACACAGAACTAGATTTTGCAATACCAAATTTGTGACATCAGAAAAGAAAGGTGACTTGTGGCAGAAGTCCTGTTTTGTTCTGCTTTTCCTAGAGGGTGTAGTTGCACAGAACACTGGACATGTTCAGACATGTCACTGCAGATAAGTTTCCTGCATTAAGACATTGGAAAGTCATCCCAGGTAGTTTCACTAGGCTATAATGTAATGACCCCAAAGCATTTGCTGAAAATAAAGACCGTTATTTAAATTCCTATGTTATCAGTAAACATAATTGATTTAAAAACAAAGACATCGATATGTACCATAAAGGTTCTACCAAAAATTGGATCGAGTAACTGGAGTAGATATAAATCTAGTCTGAATGTGACAGAACAGCAAATTTACAAAACCAGACACAGCTGGGATCTGGATGCGGAGAAAGACTACACTTCTTTTATTACACTCTCTGCATGGAAGCACAGGAAACGCTAAACTGGGGGGAGGGAAGAGCAGAGAGCAGCGAAAGATGTTTACGGTTACCCTCTAGGAAGTCCACGCATCAAGAATTTTTGCCCTTGGTTCCTGGACGAGAGAACAAAATAAAACAAATGTCCCATTACAAACAGTATGTCGACTTTAGTAATACTGGACATAGCCTTCCTGCCAAGATCAGAAATATCGGAAAGCGTCCAGCACCCCAACTACCAGGGGAGGTCGGCCGGCTCTCTTGCAGGAGAGTCCGAATGAAGAGACGCGTTGTGAGTCTCATTCCTTTCTTAAAACTGGGAAGTGGGAAGAAGATACATAGTTCTCAGAGTTGAGTTTCAAGGGTAAAATATCACTTTGGAGACTGTTCCGTGCCATGTCCTCCACTTCCACAAGCTTCTGACATGATTATAGTTGCTGAAGGATTTAAGTTACAGCCCAGACGCTTCAAGGTCTTATAGATCTGAAGATGAATACTGAATTTTCCCCAAACATTTTTTTCATGGCGATGTGGATGGTGCACAGATGCAACAGAGCTTTGGTTTATCTTGCTTCAAAGGCAAAGAGTAGCTACTGAAGCAGCAAATGGCCTTTGAGAGAAAGGTGAATTTATGAAGTTTGTTGACCATCTTTTCATTTTTGCTATGAGAAATAAAAGAGGAATGACTTCAATAGCAGTCAGATGGCCAAAAGAGAAGACAAGAGACACTGAATGCGTGGCAAAACCTGAAATTACATAATAACCGATCTTGTATTTGCATGGCCATGACAGAAATTTTGCTGAAATACGTTCCCTTTCTCTCTCTTCTTCTCAGAATAAAAACAGGACAGAAAACAAAGTGCTGCAGCTGTGAGGAAATGACTAGTTGATGTTTGCTCCACTGCAAAAGCAGCTCTAGAGGACCTCATTTTTCTAAAGAAAGGTGTGAAAGCGTTTTCATGCTACATTTCAAACTCAGCTCCAGTTCACAAGCCTACCGCATCAATTCTCAGATACATGCCATAAATTTCCATTTCTAAATAGCAGCCTGTTTTTTCACTATAATCCTTACTCACTCAGTCTTTCTTCACCCACCCCAGTTACTGTGGTGATCTTGCCTGCACTCCACGTATGGGCAGAACAAAATACTCATGTAACTTCAAACACATGAGTAACCCTGCCAAGGTCAGACCTTGGTACTGTCCCTTCATTGTTACCCTATGCTGTGTTTTTTCATGTCTTCAAATTCATTCTATTACAAAGAAAAAGCAGGGAAAAAGGATGATAAGGGTTTAGTGGGTTGGTTTTTTTTTTACGTTGGATATACCAGAAACCATATTTTGAAGTCTCCCTTTTCTTCAGGACACAGAGTACAGAGGCAGCCTTGAAACTCAAGACTCTTGGGGTTGTATACAACAAACTGCTTAAAAAAATAAGTCCAAACATAAAATCCCTCAACATCTGATTTTTGTCCTGTTCATCTGCATGTTTTCTTGCTACTGTTAGGAAAAAAAATCTAACTGCATCATTTTATCACCCACATTTAATGTTTTGAAAAAGCAGACTTTCCCTTTTGGGGAAGTCTTCCCTGCTACTCCTGCCCCAGCATTACTCTTTGGCCTGTTCAGTGAGCAAAAAAAAAAAAAATCTGTGAGGCTGAATGTTAGTAAAAACTGAAGAGCAGTCATGTTATGTCCTGACTTCCCTTCAAACAATACTAACGGTTTCAGAAAAAGGTCTGACCATTTGCTCTGAGTTTTCACATACTATATGGAAAGTCATCACTGAACGGAGTTAAATATCACAAATATGAATAATCAGGAAAAGTCTAAATAATGCAGAAGTGCTCACGTAGGATGCTGTCAGTTGACAACTGTTCCAAGAATTCTGACAGTTGCGCACAAAGTAAATTAGCATAAGCATTATGTTACTTATATTGTAACAATAATACTAACAATTTAATGCAGTCAGTGCAGTGAAGAAGTGATGAATCATTGCTCTAGGAAAATGACCAAGGAGTCTGGAAAAGGCTAACAAATACTGTAGACAACAAAGATTCCCTGCCCTTAGTATTATCTTAGGAATTAATGAGACCGGTCTCCACTGTTACAACAGTAGACTGAGAGAGACCCTCCCCTGTCAAGGCCTTGTTTGCAGCGAGGCATTCCTTAAACCAGATCGATTCTACCTCACTGGACTTAGCACAGTCTGGAGCAGTGAAGCCTACCGGCAAGCAGCAAGCTGACCACCGTGTTGTCCAAGCCCATCCCCGGTAAACAAAACCAAGAAGGCCGGTGCTTCGTTCAGCATTGCTGCTCCACGCCGCACAGCGGGGAGAGGCACGTACATTACTGCTACTGCAAGAGAGGGGGGAGTTCTGGCAAAAAAACACAAACAAACCAAAAAGCACAGTTCACATCTGCTAACTAAATTTCATCTCGTTGTGGAACCTGCTTCTGGGGTGAGGTAATTCAGAGGATCCTTGTTCATACAACAGGATTTTATCCTAACTTCTTCCTGCACAAGACCTGTTTTTTTCCCTGCTTTTTTCAGGTGTGAATGATCAAGCTTTTCTGCAGTCTTTTCTCAAGAAAACCTTTTTTCTTCCATCCAAGGAACAGTTGGAATAACTAGCCCTTTGTATTTTAAGTTATTCATTAAAGTTAAATGGCTTTCTCTTCAAGCTTGTCCTAGGGCAACTATTATAAGGTTAACCTTTCCATAGCTGCGACTCCAGATAAGTTGCTCAATTTCCTCTGCACCCGGCCAGACACAAATATGTATGAATACGCCTTTGCTATGGTTCATAGCTGTCACCTCAATACCTATTCGATTTCCCAAAGCAGCACTGAACATCAAGGGGAAAAAGGTCACAAGCCACGAAAGGCAGTTTCAGAAAGGCAGAAAGAACCTCATTGTTTGGGTTTTTTCACTAAGACAGGGAGTGATCCTCAATACAGTGTCCCAGATATAGCTAGATTATTGTACTTATTGCAGGGGTAACATCCCCCCCCCCCCCAAACCAAACCAGTCAGTTCCCTAGAGAGCAACGCTGCTCAGCAGAGTCTTTACCCCGGCCACATATCCCCACGGACCCCCATCCCTGCTCCACCTGGCTGCTGCTTCAGCCTTACGAAGGCTCTCCCACGCCTGGGGCGCTCCTTGGAAACCTCACCTAGAAAGCAGGTTCCCTTCTGCTTTAGTTTCTCTCTTCAAATGACACTCTTCGAATGCTTTCCTAAAGCTCCCTTCCAAAACAAAGAAGATGTGAAGCTCACACCTAAAACCAAGGGACATTTACACAAATCCATTGGGTACAATTAGGTAGATGGAGAATTAAACAACTTCTTGTATCCACAGCTATTTGTAGTTCCTTGCTTTGGCAGTAAGAACCAGAGACATTGTTAGGTTTAATTACTCAAAAAACCCACTATAGGATCATTTTAGAATGTGTTGTTGCCTCTTCCACAAGATGGAGTGCAGTGATAATATCTGAGGATTTTCAAATTGAATCAATAGATCATGTCTCCCTAGAAAAAAGAAGAAGCCTTTAAAGACTTCAGCCAACCACAGCAAAAGAGATCAGAAGTCCCAGCGGGGCAGTTTCTCACTGGTTAGTTATGCTTGTTTCCAATGGGAGGAGTTCAGAGTGCATCCCAAATTGAGCCCAAAGGTGTTTTTTTTTCTTTCTACACTCAAAATGAGCAGTAGAACTTAACAGTGACGTTCCTCTGACGGGAAATCACAACAACAAAGTGCTCACATCCACTTGTTAAAGAAGCTGTAAGAATAAAGAAATAATTTTGCTTGGTCAAGAATTTTAAAGCAGCCAGAATTAATTCCTTCCCCTCTGGATTTGCCTTGTGGTTCTCAGCCACAGCCTGGTGGGCCCAGGGCAGCTGAACACAGCCAAGAGTTGTGCTGCTCAAAAGTCGAGGCAGCACCAGTGGACGTAGCCGCCAACATTCTGCTGGCATCACACACGCTTCACGCTCGAGAGATCCAACTGGGAGAACCGGAAGTGTCCTGTTCCTCTTCCCACGTGTTCCCAGTCCACTGCGAGCAGTTGTGATCCGATGTGGACACCTGTCAGCTGGCAACAACGGAAACGCAGTTTGAGTAGGAAAAGGGGCTGTGAAAGAGTCTTCCTCGTTCAGACATCGAGTTCTGTAGTATGATGTAGTTTTTGTATCAATTTACATCCTTGTAAACCCATTTAATATGGCATAGTGAGCCTTGCCGAGTAATACATATTTTAAATCATGAAAACAGAACAACTAGCTAAAACCACAATACGCTGCGCTGAACCACGCAGACTTCGGCCTGAATGACGACCCGGTGCCTCGCACTTCCCAGCACCGGCAGTCACGCTGCCCCAGGCCCGGTTCGGAGGGGACGTGGCTGCCACCACCACCAACGGCGCGACCCCGGCGCTTGTGACTGCAGCTACGTGGGGCAACGCGGAGACGTACGGGCTTGTCTCAGCCCTTCAAAACGCGTCCGGCGCAACCCCGCGTACCGAGGCACCGACTCCCGGGCGGTGTTTTAAGATTAATTCCCCCTTTGCGCACACAAGGCCTGCAACACCGCCGCTCCCCCGCACCCCCCAGCCCCGCCGCCAGCGCCTCCTCCTCCGCCGGGGTGTTTAAAAAGGCGTCCCCGAGCCCGCAGGAGCAGCCGGCCCCAGGCGTGGCGGCGGGACGCGAACCGGGGTCTCCCAGAGGAGCCGAGCCCGGCCCCTCACGCCCGGGCAGGGTCTGCCGGGGGGCCGCTCGGCCGGAGCGTGCGCGCGCCCCCGGGAGGCGGAGCCGCGGCGCGGGCGGGGCGGGGCCGGGAGGCCGCGGGGCGGGGCTGGCGGCCGGGCAGCGAGGCAGGGAGCGAGGCGCTGGGTGCGGGGTCCGGCGGTGCCGGTGCGGCAGAGCCGGATCGGGGGGCGGCTGTGAGCGGGCTGCCCTGCGGGGGGCCGGCGGCCCGGCGATGCCGCTCGCTGTTCTGCTTGCGCTGCACTTCCTCCTCCTGCCGGCTTCGAAGCTTTTGTTTCCCCCGGCCGCCGCGATGGCAGAAAACTTCCCGGAGGTCTGGGCTCGGGGCTGGGCTCCGCAGGGCGCCGGCCGCTCCGTGAGGTGAGGCGAGGCGAGGCTGGCGCCGCGGGGCCGGGCTGCAGCCGCCCCCGGCCCGAGGGGGACGGTGGGCCGGGCGGCAGGAGGGGGGTCGGAGTTGCAGCGGGGTTCCGCCGAGAGCCCCGCGCGGTGGTACCGGCGTCCCGCGGCCGGGAGGGACCCGCGGGGGTCCTGCCGCGTCCCCCCCCCCCCCCGCCCGGCCGTGCCAGTGGGCCGGGCCGGTTCGGGGACCGGCGCCCTGAGGAGGCTGCGCTGGCCGCGGGCAGCCGGGCGCCGCCGGAGCCGTTGGCGGGCAGTGGCGGCCGGGCGCTTCCCGGGGCGGGGGGGGGAGCGCCGCCGGCCCCGGGTGGGCGCTGCCGGCCGCGTCCTGTGGCCGCCCGGCCGTGGAGGGTCCCCTCCCCGGCGGGGGCCGGGCGCGGGGGCGGTGCGGGGCGTGGGGGCCGCGCTTCCGGCCCGGGGCTCGTCGCCGTGAGGCGGCGCGGAGCCCTCCGGCCGGTGCCGCCGCGCAGTTCGCCGGGGCGCAGGTTACCCCCCGAGGCAGGACGCTTCGAGGCGGGGGGGGGAGTGCCTGCCGTCCCCTGCTCGCCGGGCGCCCGCTCGGGGAGGAGCTGCCGGTGCCTGGCGCGGCGTGCGGGCGGCTGCCGGTGCGGGGAGCCGCTCCTGGGGAAAAGAAGCGGCTTGGTTAAGGAGATGGGGAACAGTTGGTGTTTTTTCAAGGTGTACGTAGTTTTTATTTGCGTATTCCACGTGTTCAAGTTTCTTCAGGCTTGGTTTTTAGAAGTGAGATGATCCAGTACAGGCTAACACATCCATAACAAAGCATATTACAAAGTTTTCCCAGTAAATCGGTAAAACCACTTTTCCTAGAAGGCGGTAGATTTGCATGAAGCTACAGGTAATGTACACGTTACACAGGTGTAGCTGGCTCATTAGATTCGTGCCCAGGAGGACTGTTAAATTGTTTATCCTCACTGAAAACATGAGTGCTTAAACAGCAGCAGGTGGGTTTGGCACAGGGCATTTTCCGTGGGACATCTTACACGTGCTGACATTAGAGCAGAGGCGTCAGGTTATGAAAAGGGACAGAGAAATAGAGCATTTCTAGATACCCTTTGAAATCTCTTTGCAATTTCAGGTATTGATAACACAGAATAGCCGTGTATTGTCAGTTCTGAAATATATTTTTACTGTTGTTTTTGCGCCATCCTCCACTGTGGAAAATGTGTTTGCCAACATTGCTGTAGCTGCGTTTCCAGGATAACGTAATAGGTTTGCTAGTAATTATATTTTTAGTCTACAGAAGCAGATTTAGTAATGACTAGTAATTAGAAGAATAATAATTTCTAAGTAACTTTCATTTGAAATATTTACTGCCAAATGCTCAGCCCTCGGAAACCCAGCTTCTTATGCTGTTTTGCATCACTTGTTTGTTACAGAGTGGCCTTACTGTAAGAGCGCATGTTAAACATATAGAACGTGTTTTTTCTTTAACTGAGAAAAGAAATGAGACCGTGGATATTAGCAGGTGATACGCAAGGTGTGTCTGCTCAGAGGAAACAGGATGAAGCCAAGATGAGCTCTAATGATACCTAATTTGCCTGTTGTATACTCTACAATGTATAGATGACTTTTGTCGGGTGGTGCTGATCAGGCTGTGCTCATTCCATTGCATGTCCAACTTTTAAAGTCTTTCTGTAAGAATAATAGCACACAAAGCCTGGAGAGGCTATGACCACTTTTCTTCCAGTTAATTAAACGTGCCCAAGACCGTTCTTTCTGGTCCTGAAGACAACTGGCACAGATTAGCCCTTGTCAATGCTGCTAAACTCTCCTGCCTTCCAGAATGCGATAGGTAAATACGAGGTACTGGTTGGGACTGGCTCCTTGCCTGTGTTAAATCCAAAATCCTGCCCAAGAATTGTGTGGGAGAGCTGTAGCTGGCCTGGGTTAGGAGGATGCTGTGCCAGTCTGTGGCAGTTCAGCAGTCTGTGTGACTGAGTTCCATTTCCCAGGGATGGTTCCTGGCATTGCTTGATTTACTAGTGCGGATATAGTCTATCAGTAACACGGTAAGTAGCTTCTCTTAACTCTGTGCTCAATTGTAGTGATCTAATTTCCTTTCATTGAGGATCTCTGGCGCTGTGAAATGCTGCTTTTTGTAGTCAGCTGCTCACAACTATCAGGGCTGTTTTTTCTCCACTTGTGCAGGTGGGTGTAGAGGGAGTAGGTGAAGGCTCGGTGGCTTTCCCACTTGCCCATAAGGGAGGTGTAAACAGGATCAGGGAAAGGTTTACTCAACTTGTTCTACTTATCTTGGGATGTAGTGCTAGAGTAGTGCGTGTCCGTAAGCAAACCTGATGGCTTAGGTGTGAACACATCCATGGCCTGCATTCGCATGCTGTTTTGCTGCTTTCCTGGTTGTTTGTAAGAAACAAGTTGGGCAGAGGAAATACGTTTTTTAAATGCTCAGAAGATTATTTACTTCTAGATGTCTGAAGATATTATTAGCTCATTAAAATGATTGGACTGGATGTTTAAAATACATCATTGTGGACTCTTGCCATGCTTGCTGTCTTTTTTGTCACTGAAATTATGAACAAAGCCTGCGTACTTCACAAGTTCTTGCAGTATTTTCACTGTTTGGTTCAATAATGAAATAGTGCGTGTGCATTGTATTTTATGCTGTGCTTGCTTTTTGGGTATTAATACGTGTCGTTCATCTCACATAATAGTCTCGTAAATAAATTTCAAAGCAATTCTAAAAGATGTCAGACTTAGTTGTTACAAAGGAGGAAAGTAAGGCAAGAGGAGGTGTAACTATGTATCTAAGGAATCATAGTTGTAGAATCCAGAAGAAGAATCTCAGATTGAAAACTGATCCGTCAGGTCACGCTGCCTCTCATAGACATATAAAATACTTGAATAGAAAGGCATAATTGTTCTCTCTGTATGCTAATATAGACATTAGTTTGCTAACCTAGCTGGTAGCGCAGTTTGAACTTAAGTAGGAAAACTGTTTGGTCGCCTCATTTCCAGCTGAGGATGACGCTTAGATATTCACCTAAACCTGACATCTCTGGTGGGACTTGGTAAATGTTTTAAAATACTTTCCCAAATAAGCAGCTTGTCTCAGTGAAATTCCATCCGATTTCGTTTGAGTGAAACCTCATAAAATACAAATCTTAACATACAGGCATTTCAACACGTATGAGCTATCCTTTTCTTATGCCTCTATGTCAAAGCACTGATTCGGTAAGGTATTTACACTTAGGCACGTGTTGAAGTGTCTGAGGAGTTCCACTGGTTTAAATGACACTTAAAGAAATCTCTTGTGTAACTGTAACCTAATTTACCTCGATGTAGATGTATATTATACACAAGCTGTGTTTAAAAGAAAGTTGTTAAGACCACATAAGCACAGAAGTGTTTGGAAATTTAAAGCTTTGAAGTGGTGGTGATGCAGCCTTTGGGAGCTGTGCTTCATGCTATCTAGGATCTGATTTTTTTCAGAGCACTTAGGATCTCAAATTGGGCAACCAGAATTAGCGTATGGTTACGATTTTTGCATCTCTTCCTTGATTGTCTCCTCCTTGGAGTTACTAGAGCAAGATTTGACTTGTTGATTAAATATGACATAGTGACACACAATAACTGTGGAAAAAGCAAGGTTTTGAACAGTTGTTCCTCTTGGTGAGCACTGGACCTGCTAAAGGAAACTGGATTCTGTGTGAATAAGTAATATTTAGTCACATAGTTAAAGCCTAGGTCATAGTGTTTAATTAACATTCCATAACTGTTACTTCTTGGGTTTTCAGAGCTTGACTTTCAAACCCTAATAGCATTTCTTTTTGAACATGGTTTTTGGGTGTGTAGTTTTCCCTATAAGTTTTTTCTTGTTTAATATCTCTAAGGCAAATGGAAATGGAGTACCTTTTTCCATGGTATCTTTGATCACTTTCAATGTCATCAGGAGAGTTAGAACCTCTAAATACCAGTAACTGAGTTGTAACCGTAGGTCGTGATCTATACATGGATTAACAGTGAAGGAAAATAGCCATTTACATGGATTATGAAATGACTTGCATTACCTTACCTCACAATTTTTATGCAGTATACTGTAGCTGACTTAAGGAGGATAGTGGAACTTTGGGGCTTAGTTTCCATTCTGTTGTCCACAGAGCAGTGCTGTCTGGTGACTTTTACTGCAGTCTTCCCTGCAATATTGTACCCTACCTGACTTGTTTCTTCTGGGCCGTCTTGTTTCTCAACTGCTTCCTGCGTTTTTCTACCAGGTCCTTCTCTTCGTTGATGTAATACATAATTTCTAGCTACTAGTCATTTTAGTTGGCCAGATAGAGTATCTTATTGTAATCTAGTTTGCAGCCCTCTAGTTGCATGGGCCAGGTCAGCTGGCTAAGCCGATCAGGTCAAGAAAGCAAAGGGGGAACAGACTTTGAGATCTAGTGCTCAGATTTAACAGGCTGTGGTGAAGGAGTAATTGCTGTTATAACGCAAGTGGGCTGAGGCTGGAGTGTAGATCTACAGAATAAATGGGATTGGAAGAGATCTCGGGAGGTCATGGGGGCCGATGCTCCGCTCAGTGCTGAGCCAGATTGGAAGATGAATTTGCTCAGGATCAGGTCCACCTGAGTTTTGAATATCCCCAAGGATGGAGATTCTGCAACCTCTGAGTAGCCTGTTCTGGTGTTTGACCACTCTCACTATGATTTTTTTTTTGTTGTTGTTTTCCTGAAGCCTAGTTGAAGTTACACATACTGTAGCTTTTGTGTATTGTCCGTCATTTTTTTTCTGTGAACCTCCAGGAAGAATCTGGTTCTTGTGCTCATTAAAAACAACATATTTTTTTCAGATGCTTAATAGCACACTGTCTGTCAGGAATATATATATAACTTTTCCAAAATGTGTAAAACCCAGTCCTCTTCCACCCAGTCTTGCAGACCTTATTCAATAGCATGCTGATCAAATGAGTTAAATTACTTTTTTATTTTGCCCATATATTAAAAAAAAACCAAACTTTTGCTAGCATTGTTTTTTGAAACAGGTGAGAGATGTTTGAAATTTCTCCTTTCTTTCTCCTACATGATCATGCATTGTATTTTCCAGCAGGTGCCTGCCTCATTATGTGCAGTGAATGGATGCTGGTGGTTTAGGAGGTAAATCCAAGTCTTCAGTCTGAGCTTCTGAAAACTAGCTACCTTTCCTGTGACTTTTTTTTTTTTGTTTTTTTTTCCACCTCATTAGGTGTATGGACCCCTGCATAGCAAATTTAAACCCACTGACCATAGGCTATCTTTCAGGGATCTGTTAGAAATAATCTGTGGAGGATTATGGTGATGCTGAGGTAGTCTCAACTAGCCTTCCAGGTGCTTGTACAGTCAATGGAGAAAAATAAGCTTGTCCAGAAAGTGGTTTATCTCAACTGTGGCTGAATTACTTGCTCAGTGTCTCTCTGCTTTGTATCGCGAGAGTCTCAATGACTCCTTTAGCTTTGCTATCCAGCTTTTAGGGCAGCTACATTTAGGCAAGATTAATCCTTAGTGAGCACCTTTGCAGTCCTTTATTTTCTTGTCATTTTTCAATATATGGTCATATGCCTTATTTGTAACCCATTCCGAATGCTTACTAATTAACGTGTGTTTATTCTGTGGTGGTGTTTATCATATCTCTGTTCTTCAGGAACATTAAATTATCTTCATTATCTATCTTGTGCAAGCTATCTCCTCATTTTAAAAATAGGAAAAGGGGGAAAAAAAGTGACAGGAAAAAGTTCACAAACAAAACGTGTTCAGTTTGGGTTGCTTTGAGCACAAAGGGAAAACTTTGCAACAAAGTCAGAGAAAAAGCATGTATTTTTAATGCAAATTGCAAAATAATAATCCTGTCTTTCTAAACCTGTCTTAGAACTTGAAAACCTGATACTCCTTAGAAGTGGTTATTGCTACAAGTTTTCTGCATCAGTAGTGTAATTCACAAAATTATCCCTTTCAAAGGATTGTATGGGGTTCATTGTGTATAATGATAGATAAGAGAGTATGATATCTTATGAAAAATAGCGATGGCTTTATTGTTGAAGATTTGAAAAGTGATTTGAAAACATTATATGTTGATTAAATTCTTAACTTGAGTAGGTAATACTCCAACAAGCCTTTTATTAGTTGATCATTTTGATTTAGAGTCTTCTGTCAGTTGTCACTTCTGAATTTTCTCTAGACATTTTTCTGGAGTCTTACGTGGTGTTTGTGGATGTGTTTAGAAATACATGCACATAATGTGTTTGTGCTATTTTGATTCCTGTATCATCTTCAGCGTGCTCTAAGTGTGTCATTTATGATAGGGAGATGACACTTGAAAGGAATTTGGCAATATTTAATACTGACTCGCAGAGGCACGTTCAGAGTTTTTATAACAGGGAGAGGTTGTACTATGCTGTACTGGTATCGGGACATCTGCATCTGCCATAAGAAATTTCCATCGCATTTATTATGAGGATAGGGATGGGGCCGAGTGGATTTGCTGACTGAAGTTAAGACCCGTTTCCCTCCCTGTTCCCTTTAATTTGATGAGATAAGGCAAGTTTTGACTGCATTTGTCATTTCTGGAAATATCAAATCAAAGCATGAAATCTCAGGTAATAGCATTTCTGCTGTTAAACTGCTAGATCCAAATGAACTGGATTAAATGTGTTTTCAAAGCCACCACAAATGATGGACTTGAAAAAGCATCTCCACGGTACACTGGCAATATGGTGATACACTTTGAGCTATTATCAACAAGGCAGAAAATGTAATAACCCTTGTATATTCTCTCTGGCTTCCCCTCTGTTTTCAAAGTCTATCTCTGTTCCTTGGGTATGCAGCTGTTTGAATAATTAATTGGATTCTTCATTTCTTGATGCCATATAATTGAATATGAATTAGGTGTAGGCTCAGGGACTGACCAGTCACTTCAGTGGTCTTCCAAGATTTTGCACTTCTAAAACTCTGAGGAAGATGGATGATCTCTATTCCATTATGATATTTCGTGGGCTGCTGGCAAGCTCCAGAGCACAGTAAGGGTCCCAGCATCCTAACTCCGGGAAGGGGAGGCCTGCTAAATCATTCATGTGGTGGGCTGGTGTGAGCTATTGGCAGGGAATTTTCTGTAGTTTTCCGAAACTACAGAATCGCAGAATGCACCTGTTAAACCTTATGCGGCTCTTACAATTGATTCAAATATATGTTTCTATGTTCAGGCAGTACAAGTGTATGCAGACCTGTGTAGATACATAGAGGTGTGGAGTTCATATACAGTACTGTTAAGATAATTAAAATAGGTATCTGAAATGGTTTAGATGAATTTGCTTTCCAGAAATGCATATTCTGTGTGACTGCTGACTAAGCTCGCATGATTACCTCAAAACTGTGTTAAGATTAGGTGAGAAGTCTCAGCCCTAGTAGGAAGAAATTGTGTGTGTGTGCGTGTGTGTAAAAACAGATGCTGATAAGGAAACAAACTTGCTTAAAGTCTTAAATTGGAGCTTCATATTGATGGGCACTTACAAAAGTTGTCAGACATTGCTAAAAGGCCTACCCAGTTCGCTACTTAGCCAGTCTGGGGATGGCAACACCACTGTGTTCCACGTATTTCAAAGAGCTGCTGTCTACACTATGAAAAAGATTAAACTCATTCTGTGAAAATGCTTTCTAAAATATATGTAATCAACTGTGTGTATCAGTTGGTTAACAGCCTGTTTCCCGAGAGCTTGCTGTGGTAACTCATATAACATATATATGATTGAACATGTAAGTGATTTGAGACTAGTATTTGTGAATTTGACCTACCTCTTCCTTCACCTGGGAGAAAGGATATGAAGAGTTGACATGACGAACTCTCCTTGCTTCTGTCTGATATAGTCAGTTTGCTTCTTTCTTGGAACTAACCACCACCAAAGCATCTAAGAAATGCTGGTTGTACTCAGCAGTCAGGTGGGATTTGAGGGCAGCATCAGGTGCCTAGAGTAAGTGCTACTGTATTAAGTACTCCCTAGAGAAATGGTAGGCAGTGAATAGCAGTGAGAAGCACCGCTCAGTTCCTCGCCTGGGGAGACTCCTGAGTTATGAAAGCTCAGATCTCTCTTCAGTTGCAGTCAGCAGGTCAGGCAATATGGGCTTGTATGCTACCACTGTACAGTCGAGTCAGGTAAAGCTATTGCAGATTTTTCACTGAAATGGTTCACTGCATGGCAAAGTCATTCTGTGGATGAAGGACTGGCTTGCTGTTGATGGGTCTGTGTGAGACGTAGGCAATGAGGAGGTTGTTCCGCTCTGCATAATTGATTAATGTGCCTGCTAGATAAGAACTGAATTTCCTTTGCCATGTTGGAGTTGCCAGACTCATGCAAAGTGGTATACAGTTAGGATGCATTCTGCCATTTTAAATTGTATCCAATCATGGTGGTAGAAGGCCTGATGTTACCCAGTTTCATCTTAGCTTGGCTAAGGCATTGGGGCATTGATAGTTAACCTCCAGTCTCTGAATTGGCTTTTCGGAATATTTTGGCTTTGTGATTTTTATGTTCTTAACAATGTTTAAATGTTTCTTGGTGGGTTCTGGATTTTTATTTTAGTTTGTACAGATGATAATTGTAGTTTTAGATATAAAAACCTGAAGAATAATTGTTTTTAAGACAAGTGGCTATACTTTGCAATGTTGCTAAATTCCATCAGGTTTTTTTGGCTGCTGTTAATTGCATTGCATCCCAGGTCTTTCAAATTACTTATCTTACAAAAGTCTTGTGCAGTGCTGAAGGCTCCCTTGGCTGGGCATGCTGGAACAAAGATGAGAGAACTGTTTTCATTTCTGAAACTCTGAGCCAGGCCTTAGGTCTTTAGCAGCTTTGCTTAGGACCACAGCGTGAGGAAAGAGATGCTATTGGAACACCTAGAAGCTGAAAGACTGTGTGCCATTCTCAGTATGTGAGTCACTTGTTCAAGCTCAAGCAGGGAGAGTTTGTGTGTGTGTGTGTTAAGAACATTGTTGCCTTTCCGGATTCATTTATACGCTCACTAATCATGATGACTGTATGCTGTTTAAAATATAAATGTTTCTGAGTCTATTTCCGGTGTACGGGAGGATATGGTTTGGGAATTTAGCTTGCTGCAGCCAGATGGATTATAGTGTTGCT
Source organism: Opisthocomus hoazin (assembly GCF_030867145.1). Classification (NCBI taxonomy): domain Eukaryota; kingdom Metazoa; phylum Chordata; class Aves; order Opisthocomiformes; family Opisthocomidae; genus Opisthocomus; species Opisthocomus hoazin. The sequence continues at coordinate 86,267,118 of NC_134415.1, forward strand.
AAGGAAACAGACTATAAATGAAGTGGCAGCTGAGTGTCCCTAGAACATCAGACTGCTTGAAGCTGGTATTTTAAACTCATTTAGGTGGGTAGATAAATTGATGATGTGATGAGAAGTTAATTTCCTGTATTTTACGGTTCGTTAATTTTCATTGCTTTGTTAGTATTTACAAAAGGTACCTTAACTTCCCACTCAGACCACCTGGTGTGTGGGTCACTGAGCAAAGATTTGCTACAAAAGTCAGAAAAAGGACAAAAGCTGTACAGTAAAGCAGATCCTAAAATAACCGTTAAAACTACTGCTCAGTGGATAGAGAGGACCATACTGCTGCCAGGTATCTACTGAAAATCTGGGACTAGCAAGTATGCTGAGATTATTCGAAGTATGTGGCAAAGAATAGAGCTACTACAGACCTGGTGAAGTTACAGATTTTGAACTTCATATAGAAGATGTTTAACATCTGTATTACACCTGAGTGAGGCCCCATCTGGAGTACTGCATCCAGTTCTGGGCTTCCCAGCTCAAGAAAGTTGAGGAGCTACTGTAGAGAGTCCAGTGGAGGGCTACAAAGATGATGAGGGGACTGGAGCATCTCTTCTAGGAGGAAAGGCTGAGGGAGCTGGGCTTGTTCAGCCTGAAGAAGAGAAGGCTGCGAGGGGATCTTATAAATGCTTATAAATATCTGAAGGGTGGGTGTCAAGAAGATGAGGCCAGATTCTTTTCAGTGGTGCCCAATGGCAGGACAAGGGGCAGCGGGCACAAACTGAAGCACAGGAAGTTCCATCTGAACATGAGGAAGAACTTCTTCCCTCTGAGGGTGACGGAGCACTGGAACAGGCTGCCCAGGGAGGTTGTGGAGTCTCCTTCTCTGGAGATATTCAAGATCCGCCTGGATGCAGTTCTGTGCAGCCTGCTGTAGGTGACCTGCTTCAGCCAGGGGGTTGGACTAGATGACCCACAGAGGTCCCTCCCAACCCCTACTATTCTGTGCTTCTGTGATTTACATACATGAAGTTGCTCAGAGCAAGTGAATTGAATTGCATTTTGATAGTTGCTCAGCCCAATAAGAGACGTTGGCTCTTTTTTTCTGATGCTTTTGCTGAAAATGTATCAGGTTTCCAAACCAGTGTTACTGACTGACAAAACAGGATATTTTTTTTTATTCCCACAGAGAAAGGCAAGTGTAGCTGAGTCATTCGAGCTAAGCAGGTGGCTATAGGGATAAAGGCTTGACTTAAGTATGCTGAGCCCGCAAGACAGACAGCAATCACTACTATTGGTAAGACAGACTGACTGGACAAGGAGAAGGCAGGAAGAGTTCCGAACATCCTCAGATACCTGCAAACCTCAGACTTCTGAAAGGGTATAGATAAGATGTGGATCTTCCCCCTCCTACTTCCCAAGGTCTCCAATGTAAGAAGTAAAGTGACGTGCTTATTTTCACGTTGCTTGCTTTAGTCCTAAATGCTTTGTGTTCCTGCAGTTAAAGTACATTCTTCGCAGCTCGATGTGCTTGGAAACTCTGAAATACTACAGATGGTAATGGTTTCCATGTTCTCAGTGTTGCAGGAGTTGTGGTTTAAGATAAAAGGAATGACTAGACTGAATCTAGATATGATATATTTAGAATTGCATCCACTTCCAAAAAAAGAATGATGATAAGATAGATGGATAGTGAAGAGAAGCACAAAAACCTAAAGCAAGAGTCTGCTCTGCTGGTTTGAAGTTGTATCCCATACATATGAGGGTGTAAATTCAAGCACATGAGCAAGTGGTTATAACTTTATTCAGACATATTGTTTAAGGGGCATATCTACTCAAAATGAGACTGTCATGGACTGAATATGCATGGGTTTTACAGGCTATATTTGCTTAAGAAGGAAAGGAATAAAAGTGGGATGGGAGGAGAACAGTCAATGGTTGAGTCTGTAAGAGCTTCGGAAACTTGCCCTAACTACTCCTGTAACAAAAAGAGGAGATCTGAAAAGGTCTTTGTAAGACTGAAAATTCTAAAAACTTGCCAAGCAAAGATAGCTTGTGAGATAAATATGAAATGGAAGGCTGAGGAAGGATTTAAAGTATATACAGGTGGTCGGTAGAATTGCCATTCTGTTTTCTGTGTTGAAATGAACTGTTTTCAGTAAAACACATTCTGGAAAACGAGTCAGTGTTCCAGCGTTGTTAAACCTCTTCAACATGGAGCATTTAAACTGTTATTTAGAGTACACTGGAGAGAACTTTTTTTGGTCTTTTCAGCCAGATAGGCAACAGAGGTCATAGTGCATATGGCATTAAGTGCACTATAACCTTTCCATCCATGTTTGTCAGGTGACTGGATTTATTGCATTGATACTGTTGGTCTACATATGGATCAGAATCTGCCACTGTCTTATCACTGGAAACAGTAGCCAGGAGCAGACTACAGCTGTCACAGTATGTAAATTGTGACTTCTCCTCTTTAATTGTCCCTTTGCTGAGGGAAGTGACAGTAGAGCCAGTTTAACTGTTGTGGTGGCTGTTTGCTCCCTGAAAGATGCCTTGTGTCTTTGCTGAAAGTCTTTCTCATCTTCTGCCAAGCTGTGTGCCTGTTGTGTGAGGGAAGGAGCTATGGTGGGACCCATGAGAAAGATGTCAGGAAAGAGTTCACTGTGGGTCAGGTTAAGTGTTGCTGCAAAGTGCCCACAGGAAAGGAAGAAGACAGCAAGCCAGGTGAAAACATTCTGGAGGATTAATTGTGGCTTTGGACTGTTGGTTGAACCTGGATGAGAAATATTTGGAGGGAATTAAAGTGAATGTCCTGTACTGTAGCCAGGTGTGCTGGAACAAGTCTTGTTAATCTATTTTTTTTTTTTTAAATAATGATGTATAAACAAGCAGTTCTGGCTTTTATTGGAGAGGTTTTGTAGAAATATGCTAAATACAACAAGATTTTTAATAGAAAAAACAATAATGATTTGATAAGCAAAAAATTCTATCAAAGTTATTTTCAGCAGCTCTGTGAGTATAAAGGAGCTGCTACCACAAGCTTGACTGTTACATCTGGATTAGGAGAGTGGTTTTGACAGAAATGAAGAGAAAATAATCAGAAGATTAGACAAAAATACTCAATCCCGGAGAAAGGCAGAAAAATTGTATTTTTATTGACAGTCATGATAGCTTCTGTAGTATTCTGATACAGAATCTTTGCAAACCTTCCCCAGTAGTTTAAAATCTTTTTTTTGTTTTCTTTCCCCTGTCTTAGAAATACAGAAGCATTACTTCTGATTTTGCATGTGTTTTCTGATGTGTTGTACTGAATAATGTTAATTTCAACATGAGCAATATTTTAGGGTTTATAGAGAGCACAGAGGCAAAAGTTTCATCTTCTGATCTCTTATGGTGCATGTCATTACACTTGTTTTCCTGTAAATCTTGCCTGTGACTTTGAGTTGTTACTGACTATTGTGTGTTTCAGTGTTTTAAAAAACTGATACAAGTGTCTTGATGTGATTTTTTTCAGTGGTTGCTGAGTAGTTGCAATCAAATTAAAAATTATATGTTACGTTTATTCTATTTAGAGTTATCCTGCATGCAAGATGATAAATTCCATACAGTATTTTCTCAGGATCAGTTTCATGTTAAAATTGAAACCTAATAATCTTCTCTGTAACTGAAGAAACACTCTGATATTATTTGCAGAGTGAGTTAGTTGAACATACTTAAACAGCTTTCAGTTAATTAGGGAACTATGATCTTGAGCTACCAAGGTGGAAGACAACATGAGTTAACGGGTGACTTCTTCCTGGTAAGGTAATATTTCTCTTTGTAGGCTTGGGCTGTTTGGGGTTGGGTTTTTTTGGTGTTATAGGGTTTTTTGGTTTGTTTGGGTTTTTTTGGCTTGTGGGTTTTTTTAACACGTGGTTTGTTTTTTTTTTTTAATAGTATGAAAATCCTTCACTTTTATTACTGAAGGAGCTTTTCCATGGAAATAAGCCTTTCTTAAACATGAGACTTATGAACTGGGAACTGCTGTAACTCTTATCCATATGAGATATTTGCTTTTGCCTACTGTTTGTTTTAGTGGTTCTCAAGTAGCACAAAACCACAAGTAGTGCAAAATCCCTTCAATTAACTGTCAAGTTTTTTGTAACTAGAAATTACAAGATATTTAAAGATTGTTCCTACAAAGGATTTGAATCCTTCAGTTGATGCACATATTTGTTCACTTTGCATTGTTATAAAAAAACTGAGAAAATTGAAATGGTGATCCATTAAAATAAGTGTGCTTTAAAAAAGACCAGATTGACTCATGGAAATATTTTTGGCTTCTAAATTTAACCAATTTTTTTCACCTATTCATGATGTGTGTTCCAAGTCTAGCTTGTCACGTCTGTACAGAAGTTGTTAGTGCCTGTATTGCATAGTCTGAAAGTCTGTAATATGTCATCTGACCCTGAGAGGTGTCCAAATGGGAACTCTCAATTTAACTGTCTTTTGTAATCTGTAGTATGAACAGATTTCTAACTTGGATTGTTTCTCAGAAATAATTGCTATCTTGAAAATGCTATTCCATTTGGCTGGCATGAGACCATTAATTCTGAAGCTATGAAAACAATTAGGCAACATGGATAGCTATTAAGAAGCAGTTAGTTTATTTAGTCTGTGTTTCTGTGTTATGAAAAAGAAGTTACTATTGTAATGTGTAGCTGATTTTTAATAGACTAATTTAGACTAACAACAAAGTATAGGGTAAATCTGGGGGAAAAGTCAAAGGAACACAAACAACTGTTATTTTGTTGCGTTAAGCATTTTATGTTTGTTTTTGACTGAATAGAGATGATAAGTATTGAAAATGTATACACATGCATATAAGTGTACAATATAAATATTCATATAAACTAAATCTATGTTTAGTTCTCAGCTAAATCTTACCCTTGCAGCCTCGAAGTGCTCTCAGAGCAGGATGCTGCAAGCAGCAGCATTTCTTTTGCTGCAATACAGTCACCTCATTTAACTTGCTACCAGCACCTCGTCTCTGTCAACCAAGTCACAAGAAGTAAGATTCATAACAGCTGTATTACAGCAGCAAGACTCTTGGGCAGCAGCAAAATTTTGCTGTAGCATGAGCTGAATCCCTATGGGAAAAGCAGGATCAGGGCTGGTCCCATTGCTCTGTGAACTCAGTTGAATCCCAGGAACCTATTGTGGGGAGCATACAGTGTGAAAAGAGTACAATTCCGGTCATTCTAATGACTTTTCCATTAGCATCCCTGCATCTTTTTATAAAAAGATGAATTTTTGTTAAAATCAATATTTTTTTTTTAAAAAAGTATGTTTTTGCAGGAGAGACAGCTTAATAAATTCCATTAATATAGAATGCTATTGATGATGGGGTTACCATTTTTATAAGATTAATTTTGTAAGCCCTCACATTTTGATAGAAGGTAGTGTGCTAACAACTGTTACCAGAACTATTGACGAATAAGAAAATCTATCTTCCCCTGGTTTTAGCAGAAGGCAGTACAGTATGTGTTGGGTGTACCAGGGCGCTATAGAGGAGGTGAGAATGATGTAATTAATACAAGGAGCCTTTAGATCTTTGCTTTATGGTATAGGAAGGTAAAACATCTTCACAGAACTCAATCTTCCATTCAGAGAAGATACTGAGGAAGTTGCTCTAGCTGAAAAGCCGAAATGGCTTGAGAACAACTCTGTTACAGCTTTCTGACTTGAAGCAGGCTCTTTTACTTGCCTATTAATATAGTCCTGATAGACTGACTTTTTGATGAAGAAAGGAGGCTTTCAGTATTTCAGTTTTATTTTTGCCCATGGTTTGACTTAATATCCCAAGAAAATGCTAAGAAAACTTGCTAAAAATGGCTGTGAACTAGGTGCAACTAGATGTAGAGAACTGTCAGTAAAGTACTTAAGAATGAAGTTATGACTCATTTGAAAAGCGATGGCATACTGAAAACATTTCATAATATTTTGGAGACCTTCTCTAGCCTGTTGTTAAGTCTTTAACGTAATCTGAATGCTTATGGGAAACGTTTTTAACTTTAATGGTTTTGAAGATCTCTTTGATTTTGGTTCTGCTATTTCATTTCTTTGGAAATGACAGTTCCTGGTTTGGGGAATCAAAGTAGATCTAATAAGACACAAATTCCTTTAAGATCATCACTGATTACAAACTTTGCACTGTTCTCTCTTATGGCACAGCACTGTCTAGAATGTAAATACCTCTTAGTATATAGAAGTCAAATCTAGATGTTATTCTGTGTACCCCAGCATCTCACAGCTTCAGGCCAGAAATACAAAGCTTTTAAATTTGCTTGCCAAGGTCTAGTTTAGTTCAGATCAATCCTTCTGCTTCAGGATTGTGGAGCTGGGCTCAGGAATGAGTGAGTGAATGAGGTACTCTTTGCAGGTACAGGAATCCTTGCATTCAAATTCCATTGTAGGATTGTGAAGGTTTACAGAGCTCTTCCCCTCTGTTCTTACAATAAAGCCTGACTCATCATTTATAATAGGGGGGGAAAGAGGAATGTCGTTATGAAACAGTGTTAACTCCCCATTGCCAACAGAAAAGTACCCAAAGCAATCTTACGCAGTTAAGAGCAAGCTCTGCAAGGTACTCAAATTTAGTAAAATTTTCCAAAGTAACTTTTTCAAAGTGCTTTTATTTTTTTTCCCTTCTTGGAGGCTTGAAGTGGAAGAACTCTTTAGTTTATGGTGATGTTTTGGATGCTTTTCTAAACTAGTTTTGAAGATACTTTTAATGAGAGTTGGAAATAATTTCTATAAACACAGAAGTAGAGAGAGGAAATGGTCCTTGTTACAGAGAATGTGCTTGCCTGGTGGGAAGGTCCGACAAGTTGTCGCGGTATTTAATCCATCTAAGTTGCTGGCAGAATCTTCTGCCTGCGTGCAAACCGGTTCACTTCTTTGACACTTCAAAAAGCCTAAGAGGGAAGATTAACAGTTTACAATACTTGCCTCACTAAAGAGGGAACAAACCAAGTGGTGAAAGTCTATAATAATCTGATGGCTACGTTTTAGATCTTTTATACATTGCCAAACATGAGACTTGTATTTTTCCTTCTCGCCTGGTTGTGTGGAATAAACGTAAGGTCAAATTTTTGTGCTAATGGAAAACAGTTTGTATTAACAGGTTATCAGAAAAACCTTTCAGATACGGACTACCATTATGTCTAGATAATGGGTTTGTTCTGCAGAAGGCAGATTTCTCACCAGGCACCAGTCTGGCAAATTGGGCCATATATTTTGGGTGATTGAAGTCCATGTGAAGTTGGTTGCAGGTACAGAAACTCAGCACACAAACAGCTGGAGGAACCAGAAACTTATGAGTGTTCTTAAAGTACGGTTTGTTCTTACAGCTTCCCTTGTAGGAGATCATTGTAGACTTATTGGCTGGTTTGTCCTCCAACCACCATGTACAGTATTTATTTAGAAACTTGTTTCTGAAGGATCCTGACAGCTTTTGCTTCTGTGGAGGCGACTTACAGATGTTTCAAAAGCTTCTTCTGGCAGAAAGTTGTGTAGCCTTCTGAAAACCAGCATGTAAAAGTGTCTGTGTCCAAAGACTTTCTTCTTATTTTTTTTTATATAGAAACTATCTGTAAATAAATCGGGTCACTGATATCTTTTAGTGTGACACAAATTCGGCTTTCAAGGCTCACTGAATTTTCTGTCTCCCTTCTGAGAGTATATGAAAAGCTACATTGCAAACTTATGTTCTCAGTTAACAACAGGTATGGCATGATGGAATATACAGCTTTTTAGCTATGTTAGACCCAGTTTACATAAATTGTTTTAACTGCTTGAGGCTTGTCCTTTGTTTTTCCAATACTACTATGCTGATATCTTTGCCATTTGGGAAAATGTATTCAGCTTCTTTATGATGATCGGTTGCAACCTGTGGATTTAAATGACCTTTTTTCTGAGAGGCTTTGGGGGTCTCAAGGTCAGGATCCTGATGTTTAAGGCCAAGCATGTATTTTAATAGATCCAGTAAGACTTACAGTAGCTAACTGCTGTGTGCTTGTCTGCGAACTAAATGCATCTGAATAAGATCTAAACCAACATGCTACTCCAGTCCTGGCAAGTCCTAGTATTAAATGGTGAGGTTCTTAGGCTCCACAGGTGAGATAGCTGACGAACTCTTTGGCTTGATGAAACTTAGATGCCTTAGTCCTCCCTAAGGTCTATACCTTCTGCAAGAAAGGGGCATGTGATCTGCCTTTTGTCAGGAGACACAGCATATTCCACCTCTCCCAGTAAAAATAGTTTTATTACAGGAAAAACTTTTGCTATTCTAATCTTGTTGTGCCTTATGTGTAAATATGTCACCAACTTTTTTTTTTTTGACAGGTTATTTGGAAAGGGACTACTTTTCTGAACAGAACAGCACAAGATGACTTACGAGTCTTGCTCTTCATGGGAGCCTGTCTGGATCGGTATGCTTTCTTTTTAATTTGTCGAACTGACAGGTAGTGATTGCATATATAATCCAAAGGTCCACTTAAAATTTAGGAAGCCAAGCATTTAGGAAGCTTCCAACTTGTTAGTTGTATGTTAATAACTAGGCAGAGATGATGAATTAAAAGAGTATGTTTTTAACAATATTTTCGAGGTTTAGTGTTCTTCTAGGTGCTACAGTATTCAGTTAGCTCTTCAACAAGAATATGGTTAATTCCTCCCCTACGAGGAGAGGCTGAGGGAGCTGGGCTTGTTCAGCCTGAAGAAGAGAAGGCTGCGAGGGGACCTTATAAATGCCTACAAATATCTGAAGGGTGGGTGTCAGGAGGATGGGGTCAAGCTCTTTTCAGTGGTGCCCAGTGACAGGACAAGGGGCAATGGGCACAAACTGGGGCACAGGAAGTTCCGTCTGAACATGAGGAAGAACTTCTTCCCTCTGAGGGTGACGGAGCACTGGAACAGGCTGCCCAGGGAGGTTGTGGAGTCTCCTTCTCTGGAGATATTCAAGACCCGCCTGGACAAGATCCTGTGCAGCTTGCTGTAGGTGACCCTGCTTCGGCGGGGGGGTTGGACTAGATGACGCACAGAGGTCCCTTCCAACCCCTACTATTCTGTGATTCTGTGATTCTGTAATGTGACCATTGAACTGATGGGAAAGTCGGAAGCCAGAAGGGAGTATTGTGACTGTACTAAATATGAACCTAGAAGTGCGTAACTCCTGTCACGTGATCTACAAATTGAGAACATGATTTTTCCCAAGAGCTAAGAAAATAGAATTATTCTTTATATTTTGCATATTGGTGGTTTAGAATAGTAATAATGATTCCCATGGCTGACATTTCTTGACAGTTAATGGCTCTCTGAGTTAAGGACAGAAAGAAATATCCTCAAGAGGGCAATTAGTTGTACTTAATGACCCAAAGCAGAGGTGACTGTTTCCCACAACACTTTCCTATGAAAACTGCCACAGTAGTGTTTATAGAGTGGAAAAAAGGAAAATTTCCTAAATTAAACTAATGCCTCTTGTGAATAGTTTTATGGGTCATCTACTCATGCAGTGTAGTTGATTGGTTTCAATTTAGGATATGTAAATAGGTATTAAAACTGAAAACTGCTAGTTGCTTTTAGGAGGAACAGTTCGGTGAGTAAGAACACTGTCCCTGCTGATTTGTGCTCTGACTCATTCTTTGTACTGACTTTAGCAGAAAGGATTCCATTGCAATACGTTCCTGCCTCTCTTTAATGACATAGGAAACAATGCTCGATTCGTATTGAGAGGGGAGTGTGTCCCAGCCTGCTTTGCACAATAGTGAGGTGCCAGAGAACACATACTTGAGTGTTTTCTATCAACACATAAATTTTTTTGAAAACAAAATAAGGCCATGGCCTTAATGTTTATTCTTGACTTTATCCTTTTTTCCCTAATAATATTCTGCTTTTTTAATGGTTTCGATGGTGCAAATTTTTTTTTTTTGCCAAAGTTAGCATGTAGAAGCTTCCCACTTGTGACCATTTATAGTATACTCAAAAATTAGGATCACTATACCAGGCATTTCTAGCTTCAGGTTTCTGAAGAAGAATGATTTCTGTGTACCAGACCAAATCTTGGTGCTGGGCAATACTGAAAATATGCTTACTTTTAGCAGTTAAATTTAATAAATCATTGGACATTTTGGCAGCTGTTCATAGCATGTTCTGATCTGCATTAAATGTAACTGTTACTATGGTACTGTTATGTTCCCTGTTTTGTCTATGTTGCAGTTACTGGCTTTGACTGGTGATGGCTTTGCGTATAAGATAGAATCTTTTATTTCTGGCTAAGCATGCTATCCAAATTTTGAATGGAAACCTTTTAGCTTCAAAAGCTGTTAAATGGGGACGCCATAGCTCTAGCAATAATTATGTTTGATGAATGAAATTTGTGTGGTATTTAGCTTTAAGTGTGTACTTCATTGAAATAATTGTCTATTATGTTCCATAAAAAGAAAGTTGCATATGAGTGAGAACCTTGCTTGAGAGAAAATGTGCGTACCCAGTAGTTTTCAGCACTGAAATGGAAAAAAGTGATTGTGTGACGCTTTTTTACATCTGAAAAGAATCAGTAAGAGTACACGTTCCCAAAGTGAGAATGCTGTGACAAAAAAGTATCTGTCTCTTGTATATTTGGACCCTTATTTAAGGGCTTACCTGTTTAAACTGCCAAAGCATGGTCGTCTCTTACGAGCTATGTGATTACCATTCAGCAAGGGCTCTGGCTTTGAAATTGCAGGATCTGTCTTTCTCAAAGAGCGAATGAGGACTGAAATGAAACTGCTGTGAAGTTATCTTGTTGGTCCCTTTCTTTCAGCTTAAATTCCTATCATTACATATTTTTGGGGAAGTCGAAGGGTAGGAAGAGGGATGGAGGTGCATGTTTAATAATTATGTGGATGCATATGGTAGAAGCTCTTTAAGCAGCAAAAAAAAAAAAACCCCAAAAATTTATATATGACTGCTACAGAAGGGATACTCTTGAATTTGACTGAAATGCCAGTCACTTTTATGAAATATGATAGTCAAGAAAGAGCATAACTAACTTGCCAAGTGATAAACAGAGGGCAGAGAAGGGAAACCTGGAAAACTGTCAGTCAGGAAGCAATGGGTACAGGAGCACCCCTCGTTGCTACCTGGGATCCAAAAGCCTGCAGTCCTCTTATTAGGTTAGGTGTCTTTGCAATAGCTGATCACTGCTCACTCTTTCGTCCTTCTTGAAAAGAAGAGATGGCTGATGACTTGCAACATCCAAACAGCTAACGCTTGCTTCCTGCTTTAAACACTTGGCTAAGTCCGGGCAGAAGTTTGCATGAGGTCATTCTCTTCCTCTTCTCTGAACACAGTACATAAAAGCATACAAGCTTCACAATGAGGGGAAAAAGCACAAGATGGGAGGTAGCTATTTGCTTAGAGAGAGAGATGGGGAGAGCATCCATGATTATTTTTCTTAGTTACTTTTTCTGAGTTTGTTAGGAGTAGTCTTTAGACACTTATGAGTCCTCTGTCCTTTTCTGTATACTGCATGCTACTGGCTTGAGAAATGCAGGGTAGCACAATCTTTTTGATTAAATTAAGGGTGCAGAACACTTTTGCTCCTGCTCCCCTTGTGTAGTTCTTTCTGTTTAGAAGGGCAATTTGTGATAAAGCAATATTTTTGAAAGCTTTGCTTGTTTACCTTGGAACATTTGCAGTTGTTTTTTTTTCCTCTTTAGAGTTTTTATGTTATGTTATCATCTAAGGCTCTGCTGAACTTCATATTTCAGAGTGTAAAGCTCTGTGGCATAAATACGTTTAAAGAGTTGTAACCTTAAGTGAGCAAATTCTGTTGTATATATTTAAAGTTAGTCAAGTAACTGCATGTATGTGCTGAAAGTGTATGTATTCAGGTCAGATGGCCATGTATGCTTTGCAATCAGCAGAGCGAGATAGGTGCTTCATGAGGGTGATTCATCTCTTCCTGACATGGACATCTGTATAAAGATCATGTGAAATATGTCCTAAATTGTCTTCTAAATCCACGGAAGCTCTATGGCATCCAGAGCATCCTGTGGCAAGTACTTTCACAATTAGTTGTGAAATAGTCATTTACAGTTCTGAGCTCCTCAGTTTGAGAGACGTGGACATACTGGAGAGAGTCTAGTGAAGGGCTACAAAGATGATGAAGAGACTGGAGCATCTCCTTTGTGAGGAAAGGCTGAGAGAGCTGGAACTATTCAAGCCTGGAGCAGAGAAGACTCAGGGAGGATCTTGTCACTGTATAGAAATACCTCAAGGAAGAGCGTGAAGAGGACAACGCCAGGCTCTTCGGTGGTGCCTGGTGACAGGACCAGAGGCAGCGGGAACAAACTGAAACACAGGAGGTTACCCCAAAATGTCAGGAAACACTTTTTTCCACTGTGAGGGTGACAGAGCACTGGCACAAGTTGCCCAGAAAGGTTGTGGAGTCCCCATGCTTGGAGATATTCAAAAGCCATCCAGACATGGTCCTGAGCAACTGGCTATAGATGGCCTTGCTTTAGCAGAGGGGTTGGACAAGATGACTTCTGGACATCCCTTCCAACCTCAACCATTCTGGGATTTTGTGATTCCTTTGGCTTTTTCTATTCTTACATTATGAGAGACAGTAATTATTCTCTTTCCCTGTGCCACTAATAATTCTGTAGACCTGTATGATACCTTTTTTCAGTCACTTCTGAATGGAGATCCGGTGGAGCAGAACTGAACGTAGTACTGAAGATGAGAGGTGCCATGCATGTGTATTGTAGCAGGTAGTGTTCATAAATATACAGTGTATGAAGAAAGCTCCTGCTTTGCTAACAATTCTGAACACTTCCCTGATGTTTTCATAGGGCAGACTGTCAAAACTTGAAGATCTGTTTTTCTTTTGGATGGCAATCATTGGTTTAGCATCTGTTACTGTGCAGATAACTTTTTTTTTTCTATACATGCATAGCTTTACCTCTAGCAACACTGAATTTTACCTAGCAGTCTATTAGCTTGTCACTAACTGTCTTGAGATCCCTCTTTACCTCTTTATAGCTGACCTTTGTTTTTATTAAATTGCTGTGAAAACCAGTTCACGTTCATCATCAACAAACGTTGTGGTTTTGCATTTCCTGCTTCTCCCTTATAGGCTGGAGAGCTTGAATCCCACTATAAATTTTTTGTAGAATCATTCTGGTGACCTTTTTTCGCTGCAAAACTAACTGCTCCTTCTTTTGTTTCCTATTTTAAACTGATTATTGTCTGTGAGAGGGCTTTACATTTGTCTAATGGCAGATTAGTTTCTTTTAGAGCCTTGGTGAAGAGACCTTGTCAAAATCAATCAGAAATGCAAAAGCTACCTTTGCTGGCTTATTGCTTACAGAGCTTTAAAAGGTCTGAGGATCTAACTTTCTGTACTCCATGACTTTAAACCAGAATAATATGTTGAATTTATACTCTTTTGCAGTTCCTGCAGAACGCTACAACTTTCTTCCAACCTCAGTGTTCTTGGCTTGTGGAGTCATAAACCTTGGTGGAACTTTGGGTGAGATTTTCATGTTCATTGCTAAATTCCTTGCTTACTTATCCTGGAAAGCTGTGTTAACCTTTCTGCTGTTCGTTACAGATTTTCTAACAAATATGTTAAAGACGACTAGTAATGGAAAGGTTTATAAAGACCAAAGAAATAAGAGTTTTGCCTACTATATGTGCTTTAGCGTGTAATTAACATTAAGGCTTTCTCTAGAAGAGTTATTGTAAAATGAAAATGAAACAGAGAGAATAGAGAGAAAAGGAAGATCTAGAATAAAGTTAACAGTTTGGCATATTTGCAAAATGTCAATGTATGTAGCTTAGTATACTCTTGCCTAGTTTAACAGTCTTCTAAGTATAATGGGATAAAATAGAAAATTATGACATTCCTTCCCATTCAAGCAGGAAGACCTCTAGGAAGTGAAATTTGTATGACTCAATGAAATTAGGATGTTTATGATAATATCCCATCTTGATACCATTGCAAATTAAAGGAGACAGGTTAATCATTTGTCTTAGAAACAGTACTGAAGGTGGTCTGGCCCTGGAAATCATCTAGCGGTACTGAGCTTGCAGACAGGAGGGAAATAGCTTTGCTATGGAATGAGAGGAGCAGGTCATAGTGCTGATGTTCCTTGATGAATCACAGAATCACAGAATAGTAGGGGTTGGAAGGGATCTCTGTGGGTCATCTAGTCCAACCCTTCTGCCAAAGCAGGGTTACCTACAGCAGGCTGCACAGGACCTTGTCCAGGCGGGTCTTGAATATCTCCAGAGAAGGAGACTCCACAACCTCCCTGGGCAGCCTGTTCCAGTGCTCCGTCACCCTCAGAGGGAAGAAGTTCTTCCTCATGTTCAGACGGAACTTCCTGTGCTTCAGTTTGTGCCCATTGCTCCTCGTCCTGTCACTGGGCACCACTGAAAAGAGCTTGGCCCCATCCTCCTGACACCCACCCTTCAGATATTTATAAGCATTTATTAGGTCCCCTCGCAGCCTTCTCTTCTTCAGGCTGAACAAGCCCAGCTCGCTCAGCCTCTCCTCGTAGGAGAGATGTTCCAGTCCCCTCATCATCCTTGTAGCCCTCTGCTGGACTCTCTCCAGTAGCTCCTCATCTTTCTTGAACTGGGGAGCCCAGAACTGGACAGAGTACTCCAGATGTGGCCTCACCAGGGCAGTGTAGAGGGGAAGGAGAACCTCCCTCGTCCTGCTGGCCACACTCTTCTTGATGCACCCCAGGAAAATCCTTGGCAGCTGCCTGAGCAGGCTTGCATTCAGATGGCTAAATGTCCAAACTGGGCATATAGGTTAGACTTTGTTGTCTTACAGTTCATTGTTGGTGAAATATTATCCAGGGAAGAGCAAACTTTTGATCTTCCACAAAGCATTTGGTCCTTGTGTGAATTCGTAAAAGCATTCCTTCCTCCCTTCACTTTTGCCTGATGCTGATACCAAACAGAACCTGCATAAATACTGCAGGCAGGATTGGTGTTACCAAAAGTAAGCTTCTCAAGTTAGTAGCACAAGCTTGTCACCATGTGTAGAGGTGGAGGAGATAGTCACTTCAGGCTGTTTTTATGTTCTCAGTCAGAAGAGGGATACAGGCATCTTCAGCGGGCAATCTGTTACAGTCTTCCAGAATGGAGGAGGTGAATCCTACTTTGTTTCTGGCTATGGTGATCTTTTTTTTCCTTTTTTCTTCTTTAAAAAGGCATGGAGTCCTTCTGGTTTCCAGCTAGATCAGATGCCAGAGTACTCACAGTGTTTAATTTAATAGTCCAAGATAGAAAGGAGGAGTTCTATGAAGAGCTAGCACTGAAAAAGCAAAACTACTCTCAACTTTTGTGTTTTATTTGTTTGTAAGAACAGTACAAATAATAATACATGTGTTAATAGTACAAGACAGTACATATAAACTGTAAAAGGAAATGTTGCATTGTATCAGTATAATGATGAGGGACGGAGTTCAGCAGAATGTTGAAGGATTAGATTTACAGGGAAAAAGAGGGCGCACAGTTAAATTATGTGGGATACCAAAGTGAATTAACAAAGACCTGTGTAGACCAGTGAAAGCAGGAAACCTTGCTGCAGGGGGAAGGGTTGTAGCGACTGCATACGAGTTAGTTTCCTGCACCTCAATATGGATCAGTCACCAAATGAAACAAATTGAGAAAAATTTTAATCCTGTTGGCAAGTTATTTAATAATTAATAACAGATTAGGATGTTTTACATATTTTTCCTGATGCATCTGCTGCTGCTGACTGACATGGAACCAAGAATTCTGTATTATGTAGGATAGCTCAGATAGGTAGGCTTTCTAGTGCTTACCAAACAGGCAGACAGGCAATGCTGATACTACTTTGGAAGTGTTATTAAAGTTTGCAGCAGTCGGCAGTTTATTTAAATCTCTAAAGCTGAGAGTATGCACAGTATTGGCAAGACTATAGGAGCAGGATCTATAAGAGAAGACCAAATATTATGAGACTGCTGTGACTGGTGCTTAAGTAAATTGTGTTGACCTAAAGTGTAAATAAGTATTAAGGATTCTTTTGTCATTAAGGAAAGTGGAGCCGCTGTTTGGTTCCCATTGGTTTCAGAGTCTTACTTTGTTTCTTAAATTCCTTCTTTTTCAGATGGAAATACTGACATGAATTTAAGAACTTTGATGCTTTCAGCTGTTGAATTTTGATTTGTTAAATGACCAGGAATAAGATACTGCCTGAACAAGATGAAATGCCTTGAAGACCTTCGGTTCTGCTTTCCTTTCTCCTGAAGCAATGGTGTTCTCAGCAATGTTGACGCTGGCCCACTCTGGGACCTCAAATGCTACTTTTATTGTTTATGAAAATGCCTATACGAATTTTACCACTCCCCAGTTCTTGCTTCGTAGTGGCACAACACAGCCATTGAGATATAGTTCAGGTGCCGTGCTCACCACTGAGAGAAGTACTTCTGTGCTAAACTCTACAGCTGTCCTGCCATCGCAAGAAGTTTTCAGGAGCTTGAGTTTGCCACTCCAGATCATTCTTTCTGCTGCTATGATATTTATCCTGTTGGTTTCTTTCCTTGGAAACTTTGTTGTCTGCCTCATGGTCTACCAGAAGGCAGCTATGCGATCTGCAATTAACATCCTCTTAGCAAGCCTGGCTTTTGCAGACATGCTGCTGGCAGTGCTGAACATGCCTTTTGCTCTGATAACAATCATTACCACTCAGTGGATTTTTGGGGATATATTCTGCAGAGTCTCTGCCATGTTCTTCTGGCTTTTCGTCATAGAGGGGGTAGCCATTCTTCTGATTATTAGTATTGACCGCTTTCTTATCATAGTTCAGAGGCAAGATAAACTGAACCCTTACCGTGCAAAGATTCTCATTGTGATTTCCTGGGCAGCATCCTTTGTTGTTGCTTTTCCATTATCAGTAGGGAATCCTAATCTGCAGATACCCTCGAGAGCACCGCAGTGTGTTTTTGGCTACTCTACAAGCCCGGGTTACCGAGCCTACGTGATAGTTATCTTGCTAATTTCTTTTTTTATTCCATTCCTGGTAATGCTGTATTCTTTTATGGGCATACTCAACACCGTGCGCCACAATGCAGTTCGTATCCACAGCCACCCTGATAGCATATGCCTCAGCCAGGCCAGCAAACTTGGTCTCATGAGCTTACAGAGACCTTTTCAGATGAATATTGATATGAGCTTTAAAACTCGTGCCTTCACAACCATCCTGATTTTGTTCCTTGTCTTCATAGTGTGTTGGGCACCGTTCACCACTTACAGCCTTATTGCCACATTCAACAGCCACTT
Organism: Opisthocomus hoazin; assembly: GCF_030867145.1. NCBI lineage: Eukaryota > Metazoa > Chordata > Aves > Opisthocomiformes > Opisthocomidae > Opisthocomus > Opisthocomus hoazin. The sequence goes on from NC_134415.1 coordinate 86,284,449, forward strand.
CTACTACAAGCACAACTTTTTTGAGATAAGCACTTGGCTCCTTTGGCTCTGCTACCTCAAGTCTGCACTGAACCCACTGATTTACTACTGGAGGATTAAGAAGTTTCATGATGCGTGCTTGGACTTGATGCCCAAATACTTCAAGTTTTTGCCACAGCTACCTGGCCATACAAGGCGGCGCATTCGACCCAGTGCCATCTATGTGTGTGGGGAGCATCGGTCGGTAGTGTGAAGCTGCGGTTGTTTGACAATGATTGTTATTTTCTGGGATTATTTGTTTTTAGGCTCTAGGTTGAACTTGGTTTTGTTTAATATGGCTTCTTCAGTGTGGCCATATCTTATAACTTGATTAAATTTTCCAGTACTCTGTGCAATTTTGGGAGGACAGATAGAGGGAGAGAAAGTGATTGGATATAGTTGGGTTTACTACCAGAATACAATGTAAACAAAATAACAAATGTTACCTCTAGGATTCCATGGAAATCCATTCTTTTAAATGAAAACTACATTTGTAACATTTTGTCAGGTTTATGCTTACTAGGCCCGCAATTGCATCTGATTGTAGGGAATTTTTATGCTGCTAAGATACAGTATATTTAGTTGGTGTAATTTTTCTGAAAAATGTTGCTGCTGTCTGCCAATATATTAGAGCCAAAAAGTCTCATTAGATGACTTCTATTTAATTTTAACAATATTTCAGAAGTTTTCATGGTGACACTAGAAAACTGTTTTCTTTTTTTTTAGTATTTCATTAATATTTTTGTGCACTTTACAAAATTTACTATGGAATGTATTCATTGGAATATTTTATTCTTATTGAAGGGGTATTATTGTTATTATTTGTTATATTGGTGGATTTCAATGAAAGACCCATGTAAGCTCTAGGAGGGCGATTTATGTCGGTATAGCTACACGAACAGTCATAGATTTGCTGTTTTTCTAACAATTGATCAAAAGTAACATTAACTACTCAGTTATCAGGGGAGCTGGAAGGAGAAAATGGAAGAATGAAAAGAAAAAGCAATAAAAATACCATGTCCCGAGGTTTAGGCTAACATAAGATTTAGAAAAATCGAGTTGATGTGAAAATTGTCACAGGGGGATGGGGTGGCTGTACTTGTTACTTTGGGTTGTTACAAGCTATCCAGACCTAATTGTATGCCTGAAAACCGATCCGAAATTGTGATGTGGGGCCTAGGATTTACACTGTGTTGGTATAAAGCTGTTTCTGCTTGGAGCTCATGCTAGGCTAGGTGTGCTCACACTGCTGAAATCATGCTGTCGGGCACTTGCTGGCATAGAATTCAGAATGGTAGGGTAAAACAGCAAACAAATAGCACATGAACCATAGTTGAGCCTAGGGCTTAGCCTACATAGTAATGACTGGGGAAAAAGTCCTCAACTTTCTTGTTTTCCAGTTTGTTAGACCAAAACCGTAAACTAATAATAATGAATAACAGTTGGCCAGCAGAGTTTGCTACGGATGTAAGTTAACTCCCCCTTTTCCCTCCGATACTACTTTGCACTGATTTTTTTCGTTCCCCTTTTTCCTCTGTAGTGCCTGCTGCCTCAGGGGTTTACTCTGCTGTTCTCATCTATTAGGCATCGGCTCCTCTCCATAAAATGCCAAACCACCTTTCCAATTAATGTCAGGCTGTCTCGGTACCTGCCTGGAAAGCAGAAAGGCAAAGCTTTTCCTTGATGATAGCGATCCAAACTCAGATATTTTATTCTCTTAAATTGGCTAAATAAGTATTTAATGTGAGGTAAGTTAAATGAAGACTTGGGTATGGGCTTCAAAGTGAGATCCCCAGTTGCTCTGAGGCTGGGGGAGAACGCCTGCAGAATTTGTGCGTCCTTGCAGTGGGCTTTTTGGGGCTGTCTGTGACTGAGTACAGGAGGATTAATGTACAACAAACTTCTCTGCCAGGGCTAGAGTTTGGGCTTCTCTTGCTTCCATTTCTCTTTTCAGTACCCCAAAGCATGGGAACCTCTTCATTGTTCTTGTAACCGAGAAACAAATAATAGCAATTTTATCTATTTCTGCATAAATATTTAACTGAGTGTATGAAAGAATTGCCCTGTGTCCAGGGACTGCTTGCTCTCTGAGGCCGAGTAAACATTTACGCCCCAGATTTTATTAAAGTCTTCAGTTTAACAGTTATCTGTTCTTCTCATCAACAACTATCAGTAAAACTGTTGGCAATATTTAAACTTTAGGAGTATAAAAAGAACAATTTTTAATTTAGCAATTTCATTTTTTAAAAAAAAAAGCTGCTAGCTGAGGTTGTAAGTTACACGCAGAGGCACCCAGGCATTGGCGATGTTATTGATGGCCATGCTTTCCATTCCTTGTCAACTTCACTGGTGATGGTATGGATTTTTCTGATCAAAATGACAGGCAGTAAAGGAGTACCACTGTAAAACAGTGTTTTAGCATGTCTTTGCAGTATAGCTTTTATTTCTCAATTACATTTACATTGATAGTGGAAGTTTATGACCTGGTTAGTATGGATTTTCTGTTTCAGAGCTGTCGTGCCTGTTATCTCTGAAAGCAGCAAAATTGTGCTTAGCATTAATGTAATGGAGTGAGAGCGTACACTGTCTAAGATGGCAGGAACAGGTATTTTTGCTGTCTTCCAGAGCTATAATGTGAGAGGTTTGAATGAATGTCGTAAAACATAGTAATTCAAGAAGAAAAGATGATGAGTAATACAGGAAAGTTAGGGAAATTACTTTCTTGTAGGGGGAGGGGAAAACAGTTTGTGGGCATTTCATAGTCTTTGATAAGTACTGGCTGTGAAGTAGAAATTGCAAATATCAAAGTTAATTTGTCTTGATAATTTAGTGTTTGTTTACACTGACTGTAACAGGGTTTCCACTCAGAGCTGTGCCTGCTGATACTGGGAGAAAAGAAACACAAATTGTGCGGCCCAAATTCAAAGGTGACTTACATGGTGATGCAGTATTCACACTTACCAGGTTTTAGAGGTAATGAGAGCATACAGTGAACAAAACAGCATCCAAAAAAAGAAACAAGGTGACATAAAAGTGTCCCCAGGGTAATTATGTGTTTACAGAACCATTTGACCTATTGTGTCTAATATACTGTCTTTAGAGCAGTGCCTTGATAGTTACAGCTGAAGTCCTAGGACCAAGTTGAAGACTGCTAAACTGCTCAGTCTTGCTGTCTGTGATCCTGCCAAGTTCAGTGTAACCTTGCTAACATTTGTAATGCTAAAATGTGTGTTGGCAGGATTGGGGCTACTGAGGCATTTTAGTGGGCTTGACCAAGACCAAGGATTTTAAAAACTGAAATTGATTCTTCTTGATTCTCCTGGGGAATTATAATCTTATTCCTCTCCAGAAATGACACTTGTTGTTAAACTGTATTCCCTCATGTTACATTTTCAGAAATCTTTGGTATAGAGGATTGAAATGAATGTATTTTAAATTATGTTGCAGTTTAATTTGTTCTGTCAAAGCATGCTGCTTACACAAGTCTCGTTTGTACAAATCTATTGCTAAAATGATTCTTTTGTACTGAGTTGTGTATTTTTGACATTTCTTGTTACTTCTGTAAAAATATTTATGTGTATAGGGAAGAAAATTGTTTTGCCTCTTACTGCTTTGTGTTTGTTTTTTTCACTTGTATTGCATAATGTTTTCAGATTTTCTTTTATTTGGGCATATGCATAAACAACTGCCAGATTTCAGTGGTCTTTCTGCACCCATTTGGGCTTCTCTTGCTTTGAGAATTCAAATTTGAGAATTTTTTAAATTCTCAAATCATTCAACAAGGCCCTCCTTGAAAGAAATTTTGATTTATTTTTATGTGAAAAATAAAAATTCTGAGCACAAGTTTGTTGTGGTTGGAATGGTGAGGAATTTAAGTCCAGCTTTCCAGGAGCCACTACTTTGCCATTATGAACTGGTTTGATCTTTTTTTGAGGAGTAGTCATTTTCTGATGTGGAGAAACCTTGAGTTACTGTTTTAAAACAAGCTGTGAAGTAGGATGGCATTGTCTTTTCTGTACATACTACACCTGTGAAAATACCTGAGAAACAAGAAAAAAGAAAACAAAAATAAACATTCTCCAAAAGTGTGGCAAAAGTCTATAGACTTGCTCTTTGTGCATTCACAGGTTTCTTGGATTTAATGCCCTGTGTTTTAGTTTCAAACACTGTTTTATCTGCATATGTAGTAACAAAGATTGATTGCCTGATTTAGGTAGCTTTGTTTAAGCCAAAACGTTTCTTGTGTAAAGAATGTACAGAATGCTTTTTTCTGAGACACGGGGGTAGAGATGTGTCAATATATCTAAACCAAATGAAATCATAAGCCTAAAAAGAAAGTAACTTTCTTAAAAATGCTACCTGACCTGGGTGTACTACCTTTTAGCTAGGACAGAGTAATTAAGATCATCTTACTGTGCAATAAATAAAACAGGCAGTGGTACTGCATGACATGATTCATTTCAACTCAAGACAGTGACCTTTATGATTCAAGTGCTGGATGTCTGTACCTGATGGATTATTCTGCATATTAGTAGAGTGAAAAATGTTCAGCATCTTGACTGTTTTGGGGAAATTTTTCAGTTTGCTAATGACTTAGCAGAAATTCTGCTGGAGTAATTTCTCTAAAGGATAAAGAGTCAAGGCTTGTCCCTAAGGAATGCCTAAGAGGGGATGAGTATTTCCAGTTGGCTGGGAAGGGCCTTGCTCAGCTGCCCACATGTGTAATTCTGAGACTCCTTCCTTGTCCTTCCACAACAACTCCTCCTTCCTCCCTTCTCCTCTCTTGGTGCCCTGCACCTCCCTGAGGCAGTGCCTTCTGTGGTGGCGGGAGGAGGTGGAGGTGCCTGCGGAAGCTGGAGAGCCAGCAAGCACCTAGTGCCACTGCCTCCCATCTTGAGTACAGGTTGGAGCATCTGTGGTGGGCTGAGGGTGAGTTTTGCCACCTTTAGTTATAAGATTAGAGCTGCTGGAGAAAAGCGGTTACAGAGGCATGTATATTTGCCTCTAGTGCAGGGTTCTGGTTTCATCTCCAGCAGTGTTACAGGTTTTATTCCACTCCTGGTAACTGAGCTACAGCAGTCTGTAGCCAAATCATGGCTGAATAAGAATCCCTTAGCTGACTTGTTTCTCTGTGAGTGCCCTGGGCACAGGATCTGCTGGTGATTATCCAGCAGAACAGAAGTTCCTACAGCTTGCTCTCAAAAATTGACACTCATGAAGACAATCACAACTCTACTTGGGTATGCTGGGGAAGAGAGCTGTAAGTCAGTGACTGCACTTGTGTGGTGGAGGAAAATGAGGGTTGTAATGGGTGATGCTTACAAAACTGATGTTTGTTTTTAAAATGGAGTTATGGATACTTTATGCACAGAATATTGGGTTGTGTTGTTCTACTTTATTGTGTGACAGTAAATACAGCTTGATATCAATTCACTAACAGTACTGCAGAGAAGTGACATAGTATTCATAAATATCAAAGTAGAACTTGTTCCTGTTTTATTATCCTGTCTAGATAACCAGCTTTGCTGGTGTGTGGGTGCAGAACGTAGCAGTAATGAGACATACTACTTGTTTAATTGGTGCTCTGCCTTAAATAGATTACTGCAATTCAAACCTCTGTGGTTGAGCTGAAATAAAATTAAGCCTGTTCACCAACAAGTAGGAATTCGGCTAACACTGCCCTGTCTGTTGAAAGAGAAGGTCTAGTGAAGTAAATGACAGTAATTCCTGCAGGAGTCACTTAATCTGATCTCCAAAGGGGATGTAATCACTGCTGTGATAGATCTAACAGTGTCTCCTTTTGATTTACCAGGCCTAGGCTCTGTGTCAAAGACAGAGGGGAGATTTTGGTAGCTGAGGGTATTGCTTAAACACCTGGGGTGGCAAGAGGGAGCCACTGAAGCTTACAGGAAAATCTCAGTGCTTGAGTACAGCTTAAGTCCTGTTGTTCTTCGGGGCATCAGTGCTGTCTTTTCTGAAAAAGTCATTCCTTTCAAAGGAAGAGAGATGAAGTGGCATCTCTTCCATTATCTCTTGCTTCTTTATTGATACTTCAACAGTGAGAATAGTAATTCTGAATTTGGTTCCCTGGACTTGGGTTTCCTTCCCTTCCTCACTGGAGGAGATTTGGAGCCATTATAGTGAGTCAGGCTGTGTACTGCGGCATGTTCCAGAGGAGGTGGGAGACACCGTCAGGCCCTCCTGTGGACTCTTTCATGCTTAGTGCTCCTTGGGCCAGAGAAAGAGTGAGTGTACTCACGAGGAAGTGGGAGGCTGTGCACCAGCCACTGTTTGGTACAAGGTGGTGTAGAGTTTCACAGGTTTTCGGGAGAGCAGCAGTGGAAGCCAGATTCTCCCCATCACGTGCACTAACATAGCCCAGGGGTCACTCTCTTCCAGTGAATATTTAATTATTCTGCTCAAAGTGAAACAGCTTTTACAGGAGGGAGTGAGAGAGCCCTTTTCTGTTCTTGCCTTGGATTTGGTAATAATTTTCCGATTAAAGTATTCAGAAGACACTGTTTAAAATTCTCTGGGATCCTGAGAGAAACTGAAATCACATCTGGTTCCTAAATATTTTCACTACTGAGTTATTAGGTGAAGGAAGTGGTCTACCAAGACTTACAGCTTAGTTTATGGATTTTTTGCAGCCGTAGCTGTTGGATGAGCTCTGCAAATGCCTACGGATGAACTTTCTCAGGTGATGAAGGTAATGTAAAGGCTATTTTGTCAATCCTAGTTTGAGATGGGCACTGCACTGTTCACCGCCGTCTGTGCTGCAGCACTCCTGGACATAAGCAGAAGCAGATGTATATGATGGGATTAACCTCTGATATTTTTGCTGTATATAGCATAAACAGCTCCACTGGTCACTTGAGGCTCCTTTGCCAGTCAGGGGGGATGAGTGAATGTTTTCAGGTGTGGTTTGTAGGAGCTGTTTTGGAAGTTTACCTCTAAATGAGAGAAACTGAGCCTGGAAAACCCAGTGTCTCTCCACTGATTAAGAAGGAAACCTGGAGAGTGGACGGATACATATTCATAGCGAAAGAATTTTTATCTGTGTAACTCGGGCATCTGTGAATGTTAGGGTCAGATGTGGATGAACAGGTCTCTAAGGCTCTACATTTTGACTTTTTAAAGCGCCTTAATCTAACTGTAATTTTTTGTGATTTCTGGTGATAACTGCGCTGGAAAAAAGTTTGTGCATTTTAGAACTTCATTCACTTTCTCCAGTGCTCCTTTGTAGACAAGAGGCACGAGATACCTGCACTTCTAACCATAGCATGGATTTTCTGCCGCAGCAGTAAATTTGCCTTAGTTTGGTCCAATTTTTCTGAAGGAATTAGACCACTTTTCTTCTGTGTGAGACCATCTACACTGCAATTTAGTGTTGTTCAACTAGAAAGCATTACTTTTGTACCTTTCATTTCTTGGTCTTGGATTTCTCATGTTCAGGTATAGACGAGTCTTTACTTCTAAAATGACCTAGCCTTTACATGATTTTTGTAAGTTCTGGTTATTATTCTATTTCTGTTATTTTAAAATTAGAAATCCAGAAGGCATCATTGCATAGACTGAGCTGATCTCCTGTCTATGTTGTTAGACTAGGTAGAAGGAGCAGTGTGAGTTTTATAAGACTAGATGGAAAGTAAGCAAGAAGCCTAGAGACTCACTTGAGGAGGCCTGACTTTGCAGCCTACTAATGTGGGCAAGTTGGAAACCTCAAAGACAGTCCTAACTGCCTAGCTGATTTCAGCTTTTGTTCAGTGATTACCTGATGTGAAACACGTCAGCAACCCCATAAACTGAGGTGGGAGCTGAGGCTTCGAGTGTCCTGGTCTCCAGGCACCAGAATCTGACTTGTTCTTGTGCACTCTTCCTCTGGCCCTACAGAGCTTTCGCTGCTGCTTGCACCGTGCTGTGTCTCCCAGGTAAGTGATGGGAGAGGCAATCAGAGCTCACTTTGCCTCTTCAACAGCATGCACTAATCATCAGGCTGAGAGGTTTATCCTGCTCCACATGGCCACGTTTTAAAGGAGATGAGTTCTTTTGTGTTAGGTGCCTGCCTCCCTCCAAACGAAATGGAGATGCAGGATTTCAGGTGGATGCAGCATGGGATGGAAGCCGGGACTTCAGCAGGGAGGTGTCGGTCCTGCCAAGCGTTCCTACTGAGTGGCTCTGGGCAGCTGCTTTCCTCTCACGTGGATGACTCACGACAGCCCGCAGAGTTGGCTGTCTTTCTCCGCGCACAGCGCAGACCGTGTATGTCCCCATCTCTGACCCCTCTCAGTGGGAATCTGCAGCATTTCTGGTGCCTCTCTGGTCCTTAGCCCCTCTTCCCTACCGTGCAAGGGGAGTTCTTTCAACTAAAGCAGGTCTCTAAGGAAAAAAAAAAATAAAAAAGAATTTAGATTCAAGATTTTTTTTTTTAGGTGCTTTTATTAGGTTAATAATTAATTTGTGTGACTTATGTTCCACAGGAGGCCAGACTATATGACCGCAGTAATTCTTTCTGGCTTTATTCTGTATGAGAGCCTGATTCCAGCTACATAAAACTTCTGTATTAGCGCCATTGTCAAGGTGAGCCTGGGTATTAGTAGAAAGAATGTAAAACATAATTTAAGGGGTACAAAGAAATGGCCCTTTCAAGAGCATTACTAACCTTTGTAATTCATCTTAGGTCAACATTAGTAGTACTTGATCCTGGAAGGCTGGCTTTTCTAATCAAATTTCTCGGAGGAATTCGTTATCTGAAAACCTCTGACTAATGCAAGATGTTTTGTTCTTTTGAAGTTCAAGCAAATTTCCATGAAGGTTACTATTACTAAGCAGCAGATTCTGTGGAGTGTCTCCTGAGGGGCTGAAACTACAGTTATGTACAAAAGTAAAGCAAAACACAGTGAAAAAAATGATGAATTATTGTGCCAGACAGAGAGGCCGTAAACAGTACCATGTACAGGGCCTGGTTTGGAGTCTCCTTCCTTGAAAGCTCTTGTTTGACCAGTGGAAAAAAACTCCTGCGGGAGCCGAAGGTCCGCATAAGCCATATCACCATCTACTGTGAACCTAAAGCAAGATTCAGCCTCTACTCAAATGCAGAGATCCACTGCAGCCTGACCAAGGGGGGGTGCAAAAAAGTCCCAATAGTAATTCAGCATACTCAATTCTTATGAGAAAAGCTATCAATCAGCTGTAATATGTTAGCCATATTAAAAGAAGAAGGGTTATTCTAGTTGTGAGGACAGAGTGAGATAAAGACAGGAGTGCTTTCTTAAGTCACAGAAGATGATTTCTATGCAGCTTTGTGTCAGAGTAGAAATATATTTTTGCAGCTTGCTTAAGTGAAAAAAACACACCTGGCTATTCAGCTTTATGAGGGGAGAGATTTCGCTCTGTCCTCTTACTTTGGTTTTATCCACTGCCTTTGCTATATACGAGGTAGAAATGATAGAAGATAAAGGATTAGAAAAATAAAAAGAAGGAAAAAACCCCAAACCCACATTACTTTCAATAATCTTTTGAATGTTAGGTTCGTTTGGCCTTATCCTTTTACTTTTTGTGTTCAGCTTGGGTAACTGTTCAAGTGATGAAGATTTCTAGCATAAAATTTTCATGAGGTGAAATGAATGTGCTCTTAAATGTGCTCTTAGAAATAGGTTCTCTTTAATTATATCCTCATTTTGTGTTGCTAGCTCTAAATCATTTTAAGGAGGAGTTTGGAATAAATTAGTTGCAGGAAGTCTGAGTAATTGATTACAGAAAATATTGCTTTGAGTCTTGCAGCAACTAAGATTTTACAGGGCTGCCATAGGTCAATTACATATCTGGATTGATGCTTTTATTTCAGATATTTGAGTCATAAACTTCAGAAAATTACTATTTTTTAAAATTATACTTTTTCTGACTGTATCTTTTGTCTTCAAAGTAACAGAGCTAGCTAGTAAGACTAGCAGTGCTTTAAAATTTTGTATTAGCTTATGACAGAGCAGTTATTGTTTATAGTGGCTTCAACACATTTTGTTACATCCCAGACTATAAGGAACCCAGCCATGTTGAACAGAGAGATATATGGTTATTGTGGCAGGTATATAAATATGTATCCTTTGTAAACTGGGAAACCAGGATTCCTTAGTTCTGCCACCGGTAGCGTAATTCATATTATTCTCAAGAATAATTTGGCATGGAAAATTTCAGGTTATGTTTCTGCAATAGGTCTGAACAAGCAGAGGTACACAATTGTGGGTGACAAAGTGAAGATGCCAGAAAAATCTAGACAAAACCTGAGTTGCAAAGTTCAACATGCCAGAAAAATCTAGACAAAACCTGAGTTGCAAAGTTCAGATCCTATATGTGAAACTTTTGTCTTGGGTTGAGTTGGACTGAAGTTGTCAAGAGGTAGAGCTTGTCAAAGCCTAATTTCCCTTCTGTGGGAAGTGCTGGCAGTTTGAGAGTGCTTTAGTTTTGATTCAAAAGGCAAGTTAGAGGTTTCAAATTTCTCTCCGCAGACAAAGAAACAATTCCTTTAGAAAAGCAGAAGGCTTCTGTTCTCATAGTTCTTCGACAAAATGCTGCTGTGTATCTCTGTTCCAGAGGCTCCTGCACTACCTGGGATCTCAAGCAACCTCCAGAGAATCAGACCAGGACATGGAGATGTCTCATTGTGAAAAGAGGCATCAAGAGGCTTAAAATCTTAAACTACCAACTCTCTAAACAGTTTTAGGGTCTCTGCTGCAGAGCCCTGGCCAAGCAGTCAAATTCCAGGCAAAGTGGGCCTCCAGAGACATGAAGGTGTTTACCTGTGTGTCAGGGAAGCTGGAGACCCAATACCCCTTGCCTCATTGCGGCTTGCACCAGGGCCTCCGAAAGCTGTAGACCCATGGACACCAGGTCGCCTGGTCCTGGACGTGGTGAGGGAGCCGTGGAGCTGCAGGCTTGGAGACATCTGCACTGCCAAATGGGCCAGGGCAGAGTTGAGACAACACGGTTGAACAGAAGCCTTCCTGTTAAGTATTTAATGTGCTTAATTTTTCATGGGCCAAGAAGCCTTCTCCCAGGCATGACTCAGAGGTTAGTACGGGACAGGGTCGATGCCATGTAACAGTGTGAGTACAGAAATTATATTTTAAAGGGAGAACTTCACTGGATGAATACGCCCTGAGCCATGCTATTTGATCTGAGAGATAAATCCCTGGCTTGTCTCCTTTGCTTGTTTCATTCCTGACGTGAGCAGGGATTTAGGAATTCCTACTGATTCCCACACACTAGGGCAAGTTCTCACCTGCCAGCCCTTGAAATGGAGGGAAGCATTACAGTTTTTCATCCACGGACTGATCTATTTGCAGCTTATCCATTGACATTTGAACACATGATATACAGAAACGATTTTTTTTAAAAAGACATGTACATATTATAGTTATTTTCCCCTCAAAGAGCATTTGAAAATCTACCTTTTCTCAAAGGTATATATTACCTGTCATACATTTTAATACAAATCCATATGTATTTAGAAAGGACAGCTTACAAACTTGATTAGAAAAGATACTCATCTTCTTGTGTCTTTAAATTATTCATTTCGGTTAATTCTGTAGTACCTCAGTCAATTTTTGTATGCTATTGGTGTTACATGAAAAACATCTTGGAAGTGTTTCAGATGTTTGAAATTTATTGGACTCTCTTTCCCATATCTTCACTTCCAAGGCTGGACCAGCTTCATTACAGAGGGGCAATTTTTGCTCTCATTATAGCAGTTGTAAAGGTGGAATAAATACATTTATTTCAATATGGTTGCTCACAAGAGACTTTGTAGTATAATCCTTCAGTATTCGACTCTACCACATCAGTACAGAACAGATCTCTGAAGGAGAAAGAGATTAAATTAAAATGCTATTTTAAATTAATATTAGCATTGCATGATTCATGTCCGTTGTTCCAAGTGCTCTCATTTTGAAGCCTGGGGTAGAAGCAAATTCTGTGCATTCAGTTGAAGAGCAGGTATGGTTTATTTCCAGGGCTTTTGCAGACACTGCTGTCAAAGGTATGAAACTCTTCTTTATCCAGAATGAAATATTTTTTTCGATGAGTGTACTTATGGGAGGGGTTTATCATGTGTGTATGTGTACTTATGTCGTTATCATTGTCATCATCATTATTATCATCTATGTATGCTTACAGACCTATCCACACAAAGCTCCATGTAATGAATGGTATAATCTGGAATTGGTCTTCAAAGATAGATGCAATCACAGCAGAAAAGGGAAGGCTCTGCTGCTACGCATTTCTGACTGCATTTTGGATACGTGAAATAATGACAGTGAGATGACTATAGCCCTTTGCACTGGCCTTCTTCCCTGTTGGACTGCTAAATGACAGAGATGTCATTTGTGGTGCTGGAAAACTTGTATCTTGCCCAAACAATGTGGTACAATTTTCAAAGGACCTGGTTTGCAATATTTGAGTTATTTTGGGGTGGAGGGTGAAGAGTCTTAACCATCATACTGTATCAATTGTTATCATAGAACATCATGATACAGGCATTGCTCTTTGAGCCCCTAAAGCCAGTCTTCTGATGGAGGGCTGACCTAGACAGAGGGGGAAAACCAAGCACACTTACAATATGAACCTGGGTAAAAATTTCAGACAAGGAAGTATAATGGCTTTTGTAGAGCGCCACGCCCTTGTATTAGTAATGCATTGATGACCTATGTGTCATTTTTCTCATCCAGAATTCATTAAAATTGCTTAGTGAGCAAGGCTTGAGAAATCAAATCTTGACATTTTTTCCAATGAACTTATTCAAGCCCGTGGTGGTTTAATTTAACTTATTTCCAGTCAGGCATATTTAGTCAAAGTCTTCCATATGAGCTGTGCCTCAAACGATAAGATACCCTGCTGAGCTCACAGTGCAAGAGAAAACTTTGGTTTACTTGACTCAAAACAAGTGTGTGCGTGTGTGTATAGTAAAATCTGGATTTATATTGCTTTTTTGACCCTTTCATTCAATACTAGTAATCTAATCATTGACTGCAAATGCAGAGGAAGGGCAATTATGGCTTAGGCAGTAATGTGCTTAAACCTTTGAAAAAAGAAAATATTTCTAAATATGCCTGTCAGAACATGCTGTTGTCCAGAGTTTCGTGCTATTTCATAATATTCCCCTCTGTCTGAGAAATTAGTTTAAATGTGTTTGCCAGAAAATGGGATTATTCTCTTTCAAGGGAATATTGAAAATAAGAAATGTGTGACATTTTCACCTGGCTGATCTTTCCTTGGCACCAGAACTCATACAGTGCAAGGACTGTGGCAGTCTTTCGCTGGCTCTTCATTCACTCCTGTCCCACTAAAAGAGTTGCATGGCTATATGGACTGAAACTTCATCCAGCTGAAGGAATAATTGGAGACAGATATTGTTATGAAATACAATACTCATTTGAAAGTAATACAGAGGACGCTTCGTTTTGAAAATCATGGCCTATTACTTGCAGTTTCTATATATTATGCCCTGAGATATTTTAGAACAAAAGGCACTTGGGCTCCAGTAGGGATTAGGAGCTGGGAAACATCCACCGATGTGCAGCCTGCAGGAGGTATACCCAGTTCTGCCATGCTGAAATGTTCGTTTAACAAGGCAGTGAATTGAATCTGGGATTTTTTTGTCTCCAGCCAATATAGGCTGGCGGGTTTTAAAGGAAACAGGCTGGATGTTTCTTAATGTTCTTGGTGTCAGTGTCGTGGATCAGTGTGATTTTGTGTGGGTTTTTTGTGTCTTATAGTGAAATGAACATGGCTTTAACAGGCTTGTATTTGAAAGGTAATAATGGGACCTATTATGGTTTCCTGAGCGTAGCTACACTTCAAGATCACTTTGTCTCTCCTTTCTGTGATAGCAATGTGAGAAACAAAAGGAACAGCAAAATTGTACTTTGTTACTGCACTTACCTGCTTGGTACATGTCTTTTAATGGCATTTGCTTTGAATTCTGCCAAGAATAAGCTGTAACTATTTGTCAGCTTTTGAAAAGCAATGTAAGTCTAGCAGAGTGAGGCAAATTCATGCATCTTCTGTTGTAATTTTTTTTCTGGATTCTGGGAAAGATCAGATAGTTTTTGTATTAGAGATTCATTTTGCCTAACTTTCAGCACCAATAAATTAGGCATCTAATCTAAGCTACTCCCATGTGCTCTCTAGCTACCTTCAGGTGGTGAATCATGCCTCCTATCCAAGAAACTTATTTTAGGAGGATGAGTCATTCTCCAGAAATGCTCACCTGCTTCCAGTGACTCTCGAGGAGGGTACACTTAGACTGAGGGGCTAACTTTTGCATCTCTAAAATGTGGTAAGATGAAGCTCATTTTTTCTTTCCCTTTCCGGCTGTGACTTATTTATCACCGTGGTCATGTTTGCTTTAAAAAGAGAGAAGTACAGAATTACACTATGATTATTCCATGGTACTTATTCTATAGTTTTACTGAATCAAATCCTATGTGGACAGGGAAATGCAGTATCTCATATGGCATTCCCGCTGTGGTTTGAATATATGCAACAATCCTTTCTACTCAGAGGTATGAAGAGGCATAAATAGGTAGTACATGATTGCTTTAGTTCAAATTTTGACTGGCCACTGTTGTCTCACCTTGCTTCTTTCTTGCTTCTGGTTGAGTATGTGAGCAACAGAAATAATAAGGACCTTGTTCCTCTCCTGTATGACATTACTTAAAGCTTGCAAATGCCCCCCAAGTTTTTAGGTGACAGTTCTCAGACTCTCCAGCGTGATTCTTACGACAGGCCTTGCAGGCACTCAGCCGCACCCTTTTTTCAGGACTCATCAAATTTTACTTCCAGTAACTTGCTCCATTAATTTTGCTTGTAGCTAACTTACTGTGTGTTTGCATCATTACCTTAAGATTTTGACTTTATAGTGTTAAAAAAATAAGTCAAAGCTTTTGTTAAGACAGATATCCCAACCTGATTATTATTATCACTGTTGCTGCCAACAAATTCCAAATCTAGTGCTTGTATTGTTAGTCATATTTAGTTACTATGAGACTGGGTTATACCACTCCCTTTTTATGGTATGGGTATATGATATTGTTTTAGCTAATTTTTAAAAAAAAATGAGTAATGAGCAACAGAGAAAAGCTTGTCTAAAGGTTTTTCTCTTAGCTCTAAGCTGCGTCCAGCAGCACTTCTCTCTTTCATCCGTCCTCTCCGAGGAGATTTTTATACCTTAAGCAAATCAGCCTTTAAATTCCACCTGCAGAGAATTGTCCTCACAGTCTGGGACCTAAATATGGGTACAAAACAGCTTGTAATGTACTGTGGTCCATGATTACTGTAATAGTTACTGTAATGTACTATGGGACTGCGATACACAGTCCGGGTTACCTCAACCTAGTGCTGTGTTAAATAGGCAGAAGAAATACTGTCAAACGTCGTAGCATATGGTGTCATTCCCAGCAAGTCTGTGGGCTAGGCGAGATGAATTTCTAAGTGCTCTTTCCGAGCTTCAACAAGCTGCCATCAACACTGGTGCTAATCGGCGTTCATGTTTGCAGTCTCATCAGAAGGGTTTCTGCAAGGTCTGTCTGGGCCACCAAACTGGTTCTTTGTCTGTTGATTACAGGTCAAAATGGGAGTTGCTAACCAGGCAGGAACTTCTTCCTTGCTAGAGATGCTAAAGGGCTAACCTTTTTTAGCCCTTGCAAGAACTGCTAAATTTGCTTGAAAACTGCTGGAGCTGCAAAAAGAGATTTTTTTTTGAAAACCACTTGTGCATAAGGAGGCAGTTTCTGATCTGTCAGGGCAGCTTTACTGTCTGAGCAAAGGTCAAGGTGAAAGTAGACACAAATAGAGACAAATATTACATTATCTGTTAAATGGGAGAATCACAATAGAAAGGATTGCTGTGTTTCTGTGGACACAATCCTATTAATAGATGTCAGCCATGGGAACATGTAGATGAACTCATTTGTGTTCAGATATTGCTGCATAACTCCCACTAAAGCCAACAAAGTCACACAGCTAAATTCATACCCCCATGGCAGGAATTCAGTGAGGGAAGTTTTGCTAAATTCCCAAGCAAGCTGTTACATCTGAATGAAATCCTCACCAGCACAGCATTCAGGGTCTGCTGTACATCCAAGGAGAGGGAGAAAAAGAAAGGCATCTGTGGTAAGGCACCGGGCTGAGGCAGTGAGAAGTCTTTGCGCATGGCAGGCCTTGGGAGCCAGGCTTGCTGCTGGAGCCAGCTTGGCTTGTCGCTGTGCAGGTAGCTCACCCCAGAAACAGCAAAACAGCAAGAAAAGGGGGGAGAGTGCTGTCAGCAGCCCTTCCATGCATTCTGCTTCTTCATAAGGCCATCTTTCTGTTTTCAATAAGGTAGTGCCCGTGGCTTGTTCGCAAACTTCTTCAACAGCTATTTCATTATCCTAAATAGCTGCTGCTGGAAACGTAAGAATAGACGAGAGGTATTTTACCTGTCATTCACTTTGCTTCTAGGTATGAGGAACCAAAGCACCCCATTAGCCAATCCCACTGCCATTTAACCTCCCTTATTACACTGGGTCATGGCATACATTTCTGTAGTTGATGGCCTTGCTGGACTTGTCAAATGCAAGATGAAAGACAAACTCGGACTGAGGCGTCTCTCGACTGAGGTGTCAAGAGCCGAAGAGCTAACAAAGGGAGTAATTAACTTGTGCTTATCTTATCAGACAAAAGTAAGGGGGGATAGCCCATTACTGTAAACCAAGTGATCTGTGGGGCGCCGCGGAGGCTGCGCAGCCAGAGATTTCTTCGGATAAAGCACAGATGGCCCCCGGATGCGCATACCAAGATGCCCGCTCTGAAGGCATGTCACACTGCTGAGTCCCGCTTCTGACAACACGACATTCCATGCCAAGAGCCAATCGATACACAATAATTGACTTAGTCCCACCTCGCCATAAGATTTCCAAACATATAAAAATTGGCACTTGAGAACTCTCTTTGGGAGGAGGAGCCAAGCGAGAACTTCACCTGACGGACGGGTCGACAGGCCTGACCCTCACTTCCCCCCCCAAGAAGGGACAACTTTTTGGTAAAAGTCGCACCTCTGACTTTGTCAGACGTATACCCGGGAACACATTGTTAACTACAGGGCTAAACAATTACCTTGAGCTCAACTTTTGTAGACAGTGCATTTATCAATGGCAGTTCCGAATCTGTGATACCTGTCGCTTGAATAAATTAACCATTGTTTCAACTTTGCGAAACTGTCTCAGTGAAAGTCCTTGGAAGGGCTCTAACAGGCAAGCTGAATCTGATAAGTGGCTACACACTTAACCCTTTAGACATAAACCATTGACCAAGTCTGGGACTAGGAGTTGATCCAGCCGCACCTAGACTCTCCTCTGAGAGAGAGTTTAGAACGCAAGGGGGTCTGCTCTGAACCTCGTGACTCAATGGGAGGGCTCTCCTTTTGCTGCTTATCAGACTCCCTTTACCCCCCCTTTAACGTGACAATTTCCGTTGGTTATAGTTTCACCATTAAATGGTGATTGGGCTTCTGTATGCTTGTAACACTTGGGCTTAAGAGAGTTTGATAATCTTTAAATGAATTGGAGTGGATATGATTCATGGTTACAAAGTAGATTTCTGAAGTTATCGAATAGCAGGTAGTTCTTCAAAATTCAACATCAATCCATTTTCAATATTAATTTCATATATTGCTTCTATAGGCAAGTAAAAAATATAGCAGTGAACTTGAGATGCACTCATTTACTACAAATGCAATAATTTTATTTTTAACATTTAAAAATGTTATTGCATTTGAGAAATCTTGACAGTTATAGAAGTGAATCAAAACTTTAATTAGGATTATAGATTTGAACCCATACTGATCATTTAGATCAGAGGTGTCGAAGTCCAAGATTAGGAGGGCCTTCAGCAACCACTGACGTTCTCAGAAATTGATAGTAAGGTCCAACTGCTCTTATCAGATAAATCCTCAAATGCAGTTTTCCAAGCATTTTTCTCAGAACTTGATGTGGGCAACAGAATCAACTCATACTGTTACCCTCCTTTAATGTGTTTCTACTAAGTAACCTACTTATCACAGGCTTTGCCTAGAGAGTGCGAATGATCACAGATTCTTTAGCCGTACCGTAAGGGCTCTCAACATTTTTGCACTCGTGGTCTCCATTGAGCGTAAGAGGCGCAGAGCTTTCCATACCCTGCCACTCAGGCAGCACATCATCATTTGACATCTTGCCTTGTGAATTCTTTTGGAAAAGTATAAATGAGGGAAGGAAGAGTTTGGACTAGAATTTTTTGTCTTTCACTGTGTTGTAGTATCATTCCTTGCCTTTAGTTAACAGCATCTGTTCAAATTGAGAACAGAGCTGCATGTTACCTTACTTGGAACGTGCTGAGCCATCTTTGAGATGGGAATAGAGGGGCTTTACAGAATTTTGAAAAAAAAGTGGAGGTGGGCAGGCAAAATTTTGTCCTAAGGCTTTGTGCAGGAAAAGACCTCCATTCTTTCAAATTGTCCAGGGAAATTTATCCTAATCTCAACACTTGTTGGGAACTCTGTGAATCAAAGCACTAGCTGTCGGTGTGGAGGAATGTAGTAAGCTCACTCCAGATACTCTCAGGAGACGGGGGAAAACAAGTTTTCTTCAGCATTTCTTGATAAAATCTGATATGTAGTGCAAGTCTGATGTGGGGTTTCATGTACTTACGAAGCCAGTTGAGACACAAGGTGGATTGATTTGAAGTGAACAAGAAGGGCTTTTAGAAAATCTGTCAAGGTTTGCACTTCAGGGAAAATACTCAGTCAACGTGTCATGAGGACGCTGGTAATATGCATGTTCACAAGACTGATGTAACCTTAACCCTGTGTAGCTTTGCTTCATGTATGGTGAAACTGGGTGTTTGAAGAAAAAGCATTAATAACTTCCCATAATATCCCACAGATGTTATATTTTCTAATTATAGAACCAGATACTAATGAAAGTCTGCAAATTTTTTTTCTACTTATTCAATAGGCTGTGGCATTGTATGATACTTTACTAGATTATGGCACCTTAAAGCATTTTGCCCAGCAGTTGAACAGTGGACAGAGTGTTTACACTTACCTGCCAATGACTTAAACACTACTGTAGATAAGGAGCACTATTTTTTTCAGAAATATTAGGTAGGGCTCTAGGGAGTTTTTTTCAGAAGAAGTATTAGGTAGGGCTCCAGGGAGATTTTCTAGTCTTTCTGAGAACTGCTAAACAGGAAACAAATTTTATTCTATATTAAACCTGGAGCGAATACATTACTGTCCAAGTAGCTATTACGGGTTTACCTCAGTGTACTTCTGAGCAGAAATTGGCACTATACATTCTGTCTGGGTGGGTGCTAAAGATGAACAGATGGATCCTTCTTGCCACATTTTATCTTAAGCATTGAATAAAATGATAATGACGTATTTGACTACAGCAATTTCTGTAACTGGAAGTCTCAGAAACAAAAAATGTTAAATCAGTGCATATCTATTCCTAACTTACAAGCTATTCTGGTTTCCCTCTTGGTGACTGAACTTTTCTACTTTACATGTAACTCTAAATTTATTTGTTATTAACAATCACCACCTAGGCTAAACTTGGACAGGACTAATTATTCCTCTGCTTGAAACCACAGACAGTGTTTGGCATTATGCTGGAGTGATTTATCTTCCTCAGATGAAACTGCATACTTTGGGTGAACGCTGCATTGTCACCAGCATCCCAATCAAATAAGAAGCAGTCATGCTGTCCTGAAAGTTTGTGGGGTTTCGTGTTTTTCTTTTTTTTAATAGCAAGTGGGAGTGCAAAACTTCCCAATGCAGGAATGAAAAAAGCAAATGCTGCTTTGATAGGGAAATATTAAGCATAATTTGCAGGAAGGCTGAGCAACTTTTAAAGTGGATGCAGCTTTTCTCTGTTAAGATTCTTACGCATGAAAGATTTTCCAGTGCCTCATTTGCTTGTTTTATTATAGAGTTGTCTTTTAATAATGCAAATTAATGATAAAATAAAACTATACAAATTCTCAATCTGTTATAGTTTTTCCTTAAAATTGAGTTCATTATTAAGTATGGCTGCCATCAATTTTTAAATAATGTCTATTAATGTAATATTTTAGAGTAATATTGAGATAGCCTTTAGTGGTTGCTTTCCTGGATTGCGAGTACAGTCTCTGTATACACTGTGTGTCGAAGTGTCAGACAGATGATACAGATGATGCGAATTGTGTAAAAGCTGCGAAGCTAAAGAGTTAGCTAACCTCTACTCTTGATATTTTTATCTTCTTTGTGCTGCATTTTTTAAAGAGGTTACTAATCTTGTTAGAATTGGCAATGACAGAGGGTGACACCATCACTGAAATAGAGGCGGTGAAAAATATCTGCTTATTTTAACTATCTGACTGGGTGTTTTTTCTCTTGAGGTCCATCTGCTACCACTGGCTCAGAAATCTGATTTAGATGCACTGCAATACCCTTCCACCCCAGAAACTGCATAAATGCAGTACTGAATCATAATCTTAAATCGAAGTGGGTGGAAAGTGCATTTCATTACGCTACAGCTTGAATTCCTCAATTTCCTTTCCCTTGCTTCTGGGAAGCTTGAGTGCTTCGCTATTCTAGCAGTGGGGTTAGACATAAACCTTAAAAAGCCTTCTTTCATTGAAGGGGGCACTACGGCTTGCCTGCCTTTCACTGTGGTCTCCACTCACTTTAGACACAGCCATTCATCTCCAGCTTGCTTCAGCTGAGAGCAAAACGTGGCAGAACTAAATTTCATCTCACTGTTTCACTGGCTTTTCATGTCTCACCAACATTGGTTCCTCTGCCCACACTTCTCCCCCAGCTTGTCTGCATCACCTCTCTGACACCTCTTGTATCAACTCTACCTACTCTTGCTGGCAAGGGTTGTAAAATCCTCTCGTCTTTGACAGACCGTTCAGGGTGCTGGTACACAGCGACAAGGCAAAAAGGCTGTGGCTGACCTAGGCACATGATCCAGACTTCCAGGAGTCTGCCCTCATTGTCTGGAGCTCAGCGTCTATCCCCTCAGGGTAAGGAAAAGAGTCCTTGTCAAACAAAGTTTCTGTAGGCGAGCAAGGGGCACAGATACCAGTGTAGACCAGTCTCCTCTGGTGGGTGGGTGCCTCAGTTATGCAAGCAGAAAGAGCTGCCATGACATTGCTACCACAGGAGCTGGAGGAACATTGGGATCAGCTTGCTTATAAGCACTAACATCCCTTGGCCAAACGTGGAAGTCCCATCTCCATAGATTCAGTGCCAGACTAACAACCTCTTCCTACCAGCAGAGCAACACCGATGCAACCAGGCGATCCACTTGGGATGTTGCAAGTGCCACTTATTTCCCCGTCCTTTTCTCCTGGTTCCCTGTTGTAACAATGCGGGGTCCACAAGCTCCCTGTCTGGCCTGCAGCTCCTCAGTGTGGAACATGCATTTGGATGCTTACCTGCAGTTTGGTGGATTTTCCCTAATGTCCTGGATGCCCTGAACATTGCAAGGGCCACCACAGAACCAGCCCACAGGCACAGGGCACCCTGCAGCGCCAACGTCCCTTGAGGGTCCTTCGTATCACCCAAGGGCAAGGTTCCTCTCCTGTCCTAGCTCCCAGAATTGATGCTGGCTGTTATCACAGACAGCGCTACCCCGAGGCAGAGCCAGCTTCTTCACTTTTTTGCTCCCTGCCTTCCACATATGCCCACAGAAATATCCTTTTGGGACCTACAGTGTGAGCCATAGCAGAAGTCTGTGTGAGAGGAGGCCTCGTGGAAATAAGCTTCTAAATATCATCTCCTTGCTGGGTGCCTGTTATGAATTTCAGGTCTGGTTGGTGGGAGGGAGCTTTGCTGGTGTCCAGAGTGGCTGCAGTGACCAAAATTTGGCTCTCCAGTGAGAATTTTAAAGGGATATTGTAACTGAGAGAAGCAGATTTCCTGTCAGAGAATTCTTGCAGAGATTTCGTTTGGAGGATTGATACGGTCTGCAACCACAGAATGGGAAATGTAATCCTAGCCCTTGACAGAGGAGATATTGATTTCTTTACAACTTAAATCTCCTTTGTTGTTCAGTTCTGGTGTACCCTACCTGGATTTATCCCAGATGTAACCTCATACTCCTGTCCAGACACTTTCTGAGCAGAAAAAAATGTGTTCCTGATGGGTTCCTTGTTGGTAATTGGTATAGTACTGGAAAATAAAGGAGTGTTATTCTGCTGCTCTCCTCAAGCAACAGGCAGGTGGGACCAAGCACGTGTGAAACCATGAAGCTTGCTGGAGCCAGCTCAAGCGAGGAGGTGCTGAAACCTCCCCTTTTTTGAAAAGTGCGGTCTAAATGCCAGCCAGAACATACCCTGGCTAAGCTAGTGCTGTGCCTGGGCTGGTTGGGCAGATGGCTACTACCAGCCCATAAAACACATGACAACTGAGCTGTCCTGGCGCTGTTTTTCAGCAGGGTCTTTTTTTTCTGGGTTTCTCTCTATCTCAATGCTCCACAGTATTTCTAAGTCTAATTTGAGTGCTTCTTCCTAAAAAAATTTCAAATAGTGAATATAATCTGACAGATCATGTAACAGATTTTCTGAAATAAGATGCTGATGCTGACTAAAGCAAGCCTAATCCTTCCCAGTGCAAGTATTATTAATGAAGTTTACCCCAAACAAATGGTGCTTGCCCAGTTGCTCTTTCAGGTCAGGCAGCTAACTGGTTTCAGTAGAAACCAAAATATAGCAGTAACAAAAGAAGAGTAGCAACTTAAAGGCTGTATCCTCCCACAAACATTTAAAAACATTGAAACAACAGCTTTGTGATTGGAAATGAAAATAAACATGGCTTTTTCATGCAAGAAGTCCACCAGAGAGATGACCTGTCTGAAGGATTCATCAATTAGAGTTTGAAAGCAATTGGGAAAATATTTTAAATATATGCCCCAGTTTGTCCAGCCTATCTGAGAAGTAGGAGACAGTGACTGTGGCAAAAGGCCACCAGACCAGTTATGTGCGTTTCCCCTTGGCTCTCCTGAAAGTAAGAGCCATGTGCCCATGGCCTCCCTCAGCTTATCTCCAACCCAGTCTTTCATTATTTTTTCTGCTCCTCACCTTCCTGCAAGATGAGAGCAGGTGAAATTACAGTTGCAGTACAGTAAGTTCAAAGATAAAATGTGAATCACTTTCTGTTCGAAGCCTAATTCTGGCTGCTTCATCCCTATCCAATCAACAAATGATTGCCCTTTTTTTTTTTTTTTTTTACAGTTTCTTCCATCTGAAATTGGCAGGTAGAGCAGAGCTGTAGCCATTGATACATTTATCTGGAAAAGTTTCAACATAATTGGACAATGTCTATTTTGCAGACAAGGGACTCTAAAAAAACCTTAGGTGTTTCATTTTTTTAAAAAGTCTTGTGATATTTTCTATAAAAATCTTATCTCAGAACCAGCTTGACCTAGAAATGTCAGTATATTGGAGATCCTTGCTAGTGTGGATTTTGTCAGTCCAGAGTATCTCAGCAGGCTTTAACAACATTGCCAAAAGTCCTGTGGAGAAAATTAATCCCTAGCAGAGACAAGTTGCTTCAGAAAATAAACCAGAGGCTTAGATGATTTGCCATCATGAAGCATCTTCAGCAATTATAAATAACCTACCTTGCTCCCTCTCTCGTGCCTTTCTGGCTGAGCACTTGTCTCAAAATTATCGCCTATGTCTGGAAACCCATGCCACCATCATGTCTCTTGTATGGTGTGTGTGGGAGGCTGGAGGTACGATGATGAAGATTTTGGGTGAAGATAGGACAGATTTCACTACAGAAAGGTTACAAAATCAGAGAGAGACCTTTTAGCATTTTTTTAACTTGCCACAGTAGAACTGGAAAGAAGAAATCTAGGTCCTGTTTGTCATCACTGGGCTTAGGGAGAAAGGCTGAGCGAGTCACTAGTAAATAAATGGGGTATGTGGCAAGACAACAGGTGGCTGTATCAGCAAGAATATACATGACCTTCTGTTGTTCCTCCAAGCTTCTGTTTTACAGAAAGCTCTAGTAATTTTGGGCAAATAGAACTGTAAGCTACAGATAGGCAAAAAGGCATAAGAAGGAAACTAATCAGTGGGCAGAGAGAGCAAGCCTGCTCTCTGCAGCTTTTTTCCATCTGTTGGTCTCCATTGAGAAACTGAAGAGGCAGCCGCTGAGGAGTCCTGATCTGCTGGCAATCCAACTGATTATTATTTGATTCGCTTTCACACAGTTGCAGTGTTGAATCTCTGTGTTCCAGCAAGAGCTGGGTTTATTATTTCCAGGCTTTTTTAGCCTTCACAGCCATTGGTTTTCTCTTAAGGCTTTAGTTTTCAAAATATGCTGTAATCTAACATAGTGTAAATCTAAAGACTATCCAAATTTAGAGAACTTTAAGTTTCAGTGGGGGAGGAGAACGATACAGCAGTTTTCAGGTTTTTTTGCTTGTTTTTTGTAGATTTGAGTTGCAGAAATAATAACAGCGTTTAAAAGAGTCGGCAAGGGGCTGTATTAAGAAGAATGCCTTTTGAGGCTATGAGCATGCTGTCCATGTAGTGTGGTGGGTGATTCACTGGGAGGCATTCTTTTTTCTTGTTATATTTGTTACACTTTGCAACTGTGTTTCGTGTCAGAGAAATCTAACTGTCCTCCCAATACCTGGACTTGAAGTCAATATGCAGGTTGTCCAACACGTGGGATAAGCTGTATCACTTTCAACGGATCATCACATCATAAAGGCAATGGCTGACCAGCACAACACAGGGCAACTGGCAATAACTATAATGCTGGGCTGTTGTTCATATAGATCTTTTGAAGATGAGCAAAGAGGGGAATAGAAACTCGAGAAACAGGTAAAAAAAAAAGGAAAAAAAATGTTAAGGAAATGATTGTGGCAAATACATGCAGTGGAAGATTTCCAGGCCAGCAGATCATTCCTTTTAGAATCCAGAGACTCTGCCAAATAAGCTCTAAAAAGAAAAATGGAGGAGTTGCCCTGGCAGATGTTTAGCAATTGCAACAGCATGTATAGTATAAATATTTGAATAGCACAGAATACAGTAGGGATATCACTTATAGACCAAAAATTCTACTTCCATATTTTCCTCATGGTCAGGATCCTGAAAACCAGTGCTTCAGCTAACTAGATTGTCTTTTTTTAGACAGATATGAGGAGAAAGCCAAGGGGTCAGAAACGGTTTTCTTTTCATGTTTTAAACAGAAAAAAAATTAAAAATTCTCCACCCCTATCGGAATTATAAAGTTCTGCAATATTTGACAGTCATCTAAGAAATTCAGCATGAAAATCCATGACAAAATTCAGTTATGAAGAATAAACTGAGAAAAAGGATGGATGGATCTTGGTATTAAGATCTGGGATAAAAGAAGCGAAGAAGAACACAGAATAGCTGCTGGCAGTGCTAGCAATAACGTTCTCTTGACTCATAATGCCTGGAGGAGAGCCGTGTGTTACGTGGTGGACTTTGTAACAGGTTCACTCTTCACGCCGAATCTTACGGGCTGAACTCCAGCTGTGTGTGGAGATGCTGATCTGGGACTTGGAAAATCACAGGCAGCAGATTTGAGATGTCCACACAAAGTGGCCCATGTCTTCTCAGGAAGGGCAGGCAATGCTGAATTTTGCTGTCCCCTGGCCAAGGACAAAATAACTGGTCACTTTCTGACCGTGCGGTGGATGTGAACATTTTTGGTAAGAAAGGAGGTGCTTTTCTTAATGATGCCAGATACACAGGTGATGTGTCCGGGACCCTAGAGAACAGCCTGTGCCTAGAACCAGCCTCGAGATGCCTGAATTAGAAGCTTAATCACACAGCCTGCCGATTTAATCGGCACAGAAAGACAGACGCCTCCAGAGAATGGTATCAATCTTAGTGCAAGCACATCCTCAAAATAGCTGTGAGGAATCCACACCTGAGCCTGCTGTATGTAAGAGTGGCTTTCCTGAACTGGACAAAGGAAATCCAGTGAGAAGTATAAAAACATGTGACAAGAAATTACTGTGTATGCTGGGAACAAGGTAATAACATATTCAGATCACCTCCCCCCCCATTTTTCTGCCTTAAGTAAACACACAGATGCATAATAATTAGGAAATTTAAACAAAATAGTAAATAATAATGCAAAATAATACACTCGCATAGAATAAATGCAAACAAATAAACAAATAAAAAAATATGCAGACCAGAGCAAAGGAATAATAACTTATTTAATTTGAAGGTAAGAAGTAATGAAGTATGACAGCTGTATTAGAAGTGGGTGAAGACCAGAGAATAACAAGGATATGTATACACCAGTCATAAGTGTGTGTGGGGGTATTTGTGTGTGGGGGTATAAATATATGTGTGTGAATTTACAATCAGTTTTCCCTACTCCCTCACAAGATAACAAAGCGATGAGATAACTTGGAATAGGAAAACATAGCTAGGGGAAGGCAGAGAATAATTGTACACGTGGCTGGAGAACCTTGTGATCTTATGGTCATATTTCAGATACCATTTCTAGGAGAAGTAATTCTTTGCAGTCATAAGTTTCAAGATAAGTTTGAATGTATTTTTTTTTTATATAAAGCGCTCAGATTTTAGCACATTTTTCTTCTATTAAATATACATGAATATTTTTATGTGCTAGTATTGGTGGTTGCAGACATTCCAAGGCACATAAAAGGGAATGACAGAGAGGTGTAAGGAACCTCAGGAAATCAGTGGTTTCATGTACACAATTTTTGTGTTTTTGCAACATTTCCATCTCATTTCCACTGTTTCCAGCCTTGGATTTCCTTCATATTATGCTAATTAAGAAGCTGCTGTCAATCTAGTACCTCTGTGCAGCCTTCAAAAGTAGTGTTTTAAGTTAGGATAGGGGAACAGGGAAGGTATAAATGGTAGCTGGTAGAGTAAATCTGGTAGTGTGAAAGTCCTTCTAATACAGAGAATCTTCTTTTCTTTTTCAACTAAGAGAAGCATACCGCTTCACTTTTACTTTGACTGAGGTTGTCAAGTCTGTGACAGACTATAACATGGGAAGTTTCTTAAAGCTTTTGTGGGCTTCATAGTATCCAGGTAAATAAAAGAGAAGGAGAAAAAATTACCATGACATTAATGATGCATCTGACATTTTTTTATGCATTCCTATCTCCAGTTCACACACAGCCTAAGATCAGTATTCATTTAATAGCTTTGTCTTACTGTCACTATTTAGTTAAAGAGGCAATTTTAATATGCAGATGTATCTTATACACTTTTATTTTACATGAAGAAATTCTCTAAATTTCTCTTACACTTTTTATAAATACTTAAGATTATAACACCTCAAGGACTGAATGAAGCAGGCTGGAGCTGTCCTGTTTATGCAGTGTGTTTGACTTTTGCTCCTGAACTACAGCAGGGTTGCAAAAGGTCCTCAAATCCCAGGATAGCAAAGGAAAATTAAGATTTTACAGCTTTTTCTTGTGGTACTAGTCTACAGAATGGAAACTGATACTAACCAGGAGCTAACTGAACTGCAGCTGGGCTTTATATCTACATCAGGAAGACAGAGGTGAGGCAGAATGAAAACCATTTCTCTGGAAAAGCACTTTCAGGAGTTACACAATGAGCACACCGAAAAGCCATGTGGGGTCCTGGTGAGAGCGTAGTGGAGGAGATCCAGCGGTATCTGGGGTATGTGGTGAGCCTGGCCAACCCCCTGTAAAGCCCTGCCCACTGATGCAGAGCCTGGCACCTTGCTCTTGCTCAGTGTTCCTCCTGTGAAAGGTTCAGCCTGTTGTCACAGGCATCGGCAGTTGTATGGTCCTTACAAGGAGAACACACTCAGCCAGTTCCTTACCCAGACATGTGTGATCTCCAAGACACGTGAAGCCTTTCCACCTTCTCCAGCACAAGAAAGGCACAAGAAAAGGAAGGACCAAAGGCAGGGCCCATTTTTTATGATCCTGAATGGCATTTCCATATTCTGTTGGCAGTCTGTTGGGCTTGTGCTTGTCTGCAGTTCCCAGCCCTAAACTTGATAATATCACTCTAAAGCCTTGGAGGTTTTTTGCACTCTCACTCAGGAACCAGCTTTTGCAATCCACTTGCTTGCCAGCTCCCATGCCAAGAAGTTTGCCAGTGGTTAACAAAGTCCCAGTGATCTGAAGAACCTGCAGAGGGACATATTTTAAATTGGACAGAAGAACCACGAGCATTTATCACAGAGCTATCTCCATTAATCTTCAGCTCACATCTCTCAAACTGCCCGCAGCAAAGCAAATGCCACCCTGCAAATTTCCAGAAACAGCATCAACTAAAGTCATAATTACTTCAATACACACCAGTTTTTAAAGTAGCACCTTCTGGAGGCATTTTCTTCACCAGAGAGTTCAGGTGATGAACTGCCTGTTAAATTTGCCTGAGCTCGTAAGCGTGAATCTTTTCTGAAGTTTAGTAGGTAGGAAAGAGTAGATGAAAGCTCTCTGACCCCAAACTGACAGGATATTCATCATCTCTGGATTAGTTCCTCTGTCTGCAAAGTGCAGGGAATTATATTAATGTTGAATTCTATCCAGACTTGATTTTCCAGGTCTGTTTCCCATTTGTGGTAAAGACCATTTGATGTCCCTGATGCCGTTGTGTTTGTCATTCGGTTCCTCTGGCACCAGTGGTATTACAAATGGAGGGCACCGTCTCTTGCTGGACTCTTAGAGAGCTCTGCTCTGGCAAACCAGCTGTGAGAGTTCTCTGTTTCTGCAAAGATGTGCCCACTTTCTTCCTTTAGGCCTACATTTCTCAACTGAGGAGCATTTCTTCATGAAAAATATAAAGCAGAGAGCATGCATAACGTGATCCTTCCTGTTTATATTCTCCCAGCTGTTGGTACCAGCAATTGACAGACCACCCGTGTTGGAGGCTACATCTGAAACACAGTCTACAATAGCACTGGGCGAACCCAATTTAACCACACGTTGTGAAAAAGCATTCCATTCAGAGTACTTGCTTAATAGTTTCAGGGAGTGCCATCCATATTCTGGGTTATGGGATATAATGCTTCTGATGCACCCACTCTGTCTTAAAGGATAGTAATTTTTATCCTCTCTCAGCTGTGTCCTTTCAACCAAAGTGTCCTAATTTAGTCAGTATTCCCTTGTGAGGAATCTATTCCAAAACTCTTAGGCAACCATTTCCTATCTTCCATCATCTTTGACACCCTTTCCTGCACACTTTCCTGTTATTTTCAAAATGAAGTGACCAAAACCAAATGCGCTGTTCAGGAGGAATCTACTAGATTTTTTTTCTTTTCTTCTCAGTTATTTCTATAATAATTCCTAACACCCTATTTTCCAAATGTTGCATTGTTTTTAGGAACATATCTGAAATTATTGCTAGGTTTCTCTGATTAGCAATAGTAACTTATTAGAATTCATCACTGTTTATTTATAATTACGGTTACAGAGAAACTCCTCTAGCCTGCATGCGCTTTTGTCAACTCTAGCATTCCTGTATATCCCTCCCAACTGTGATCTTCTTTATTGTTTAAACGAATCTTCTCTACATGGCTTAAGACATGGATTAAAATATCAGATGTACATTATCTTTGGACAGATCCATTCATTTTGTAGTAAGGTTATAAGGCAGGATCATCAGAATGCCAATACTTCTCCAGTATCCTTAGGTAAATCCCCAGAAAAATGAAGACAAATTTCCCAGTCCTTGAAAAAAAGTCTTGAGTATCTTAATACACAGAACCAATGTCTAATCCCTCAGACTCTCATTTGCTAATGCAGAAAAAAAGAGGACACAGTTATTAGGCAGGACTTTGCAATAAGCACCCATGTGGGCTAAGCTGAATGCTTAGATTTGTGTGCCAAATACAGATTCTGCAATTTAACAACTCAACCCACTAAAGGATATTTTAAGCTGCCTCGGCAACTCTTTTGATGTAGCTCAGTGAATGCCTGTCATCTTTAACTTTTTTAGAGAGTTTCAGACTGGATGTGCAGATCTCAGTGATCTGTAATTTGCGAGTCATTAACATTGTCAAATGATACGGGCCTTTTTTTTGAGGAAGGTTGTTTTTCTCCTTTTAGGACTTACCTGGGGCTTACTTTGGCTTTATCCAGAGCTGTCCTGTTTGCCTAGTGACAGGACCTTTAAATAGAGAGCTGAGCATTGCTCTGAACATGGGCTTGTCTCTTGCCTTTGATTTTATGATGAAGTCACAATCTTTTAAAGTACGATGAGGTCTGGGCTATGGAATCAAATGAAGAACTCTCCAGGACATCCCCGGGATTCACATAGGAAGTCAGAGCTCTGTTTTCAGGTTTTTCAATCTCTAATGTATTTTTCCTGAACCACAGGATACAAATCTGTCCACTTCATGAGCAGATACTGAACTGCAGTATTTGTGGCCCAGAAAGCTGACTGGAGCAATGTTGTCAGTAAGGGTTTGATATCGCCAGACCTATGGCAGCTACTCCTCTTAGGAAGCTGTGTCACAGAATGCAGGTGAACAACATCACCATCATGAAGAATCATATGACAAAACACTGTGAACATAAATTCAATTCAGTCCAAGTTTCATAACCTCTGAAAATCAAAGACTTGGTTAACCACTCTGAAAAATAAAACTGAAGGACCTTTTAATATTTAAACCTTCTTGCTGCTCCGAATCTATGGCCATAATGTATAGTGCTACTGTTCTCAATCCTATGTCCCCTATTGTGTGGTTTTTCACTTGTCTGGGAATATGAGTATATACATTTATTTCCTTACCACATTTTTGCAGTTCTTCTTCGCCATCTCGCACTGAAAATGCATTAGATGATAGATAAAAAAAACTTAATAGATCCTGCCAAGGGGAAAGTCTACTACTGAAGACTGCTGTAGCTAGTACCTAGTAGATTTAATATTTTTCTGCTCAAGGTACAAATGATGTAGAAGCACTCACCATAATTAACCTGACTAAGGTAGGCTGGAATAATGAATGAAACCTACCCAGGGATCTGAAAGTCTAAACCTGGTGTAATCACAACTAGAGAAGCATTAGAGTCTGGTCCAGACAAATACATCAAAGCAAAGAAATTAGTTTATTTATTTCACCTGAAATTTCACCACTGCAGTACTTTACCTGGAATTTGTACAAGGTGAAGAATATTTCCTTTGTATATAATGATATTTTCCAGGGACATAGAGCATACTATCTAGGTTTCTTGCTTTTCTCATGCACACCCACAAAATACATGATTTGGAGGAAATGATGCGGTCTAACAGAACTGTGAAACAGGAGTTGTTTTTTTCAATAAAAAATTCATCTAATGCTATTAAAACAGAATCTGTGCTGATAGGCAAATCTTGGCTTTGAAAAGTAGGAGTGGATATATGTCAACAGAAGTGCTTTACATTCTCTTGCAAACCTCTTTTGAAAATGTCATCTGTTTTTCTAAAGTACTTCCAAAGCAAACTGCTTGTCTGGAGACATTATCGGTCATAATATTTATAGGCAATATCTATGCCTCTTGAAAAACAATGTTTGGGTGTTGGTGGTCTATGACCAGCAAACACTGAGACAGGTTTTTGCAAAGAATTTTTTTCTGGCTTGAAAAAGGCGTTTCTGTAGCACAGAATCTCACAGCAATAATCCAGATGTCTGAATCTGGAAAAAGCAGCTGAAAAAACTTTCACACTGACATTTTTAAAGTTAAGGCATCAGAGAAAACTGGGCATTCAGGTACCTGTGGTGGCTTTGTCCTTGGTATAAAAAGGTCACAGAAATTTTGACACCAATCTCATGAAACATGATCTGAGGATTTCCTCCATGTGGGCCTCTGGGGGAGATACTGGACTGTCCTTCTGGCAGGTACATCAGTGCAGCAGATAGTAATGCTGCGGCTCTGTCACCCTCCAGATGGGCAGAAGAGCAGAGAATCGGTCTGGCACATCAGGACGAGTTTTATCGGCATTCGTGTGGCAATAGACTCAGACAGGCATCTGCCATGAAGGCTAGGAGGAGTTAGGCACTTAAACACCTTAACTTAAGGAGACTTACGCATACCCGAAAAGCTCAGTAGGTTCCTATCTTTACACCTTTGGAAGTCCTTAAACGTTTAAAATCCAGCCCTTGGTCTGTGTGTTTCTTCACTACCTGTGCAATGGGGGTGATAACACCTTCCCAGCTCAGAAAAAGGCCTTCAGACTTTCCTTTTCAGTCTTTAAGCTGGATCAACAGTGGAGCATGACCCTGCAATACAACATCAGCTGTTACATGTGTCTGACTACAGCAGGATTTTCTCAAGGTCTGTTTCCTTTACTGAGATTTGTGAGCAATCACTGACATTTAATTGAAACTGAGACTATGAAGTTTGTGAAGTTTTTCACAAGATAAAATAATATTTTCTTTTGTATTTTATGTAAATATATCCACATCTCTTCTGGCAGCTAAGCACAATTCCCCTTATGAAAACATGTCTTAAGATGGAAACATGAACTGCGCCAGTTTTATGCCCCAGAAATGTACACTATTCTTCTTCTCACTAGATGGAGGTCCGGTGCCACGAAAACTGTAGCTTTCTTGATTCTTCCTGTTAGTGATGAGGTTGAAATGATTTCCACAGCAACCTCGACAAAGCTTTACAGTGTATCTGTGTTCTCAATAGAGGACACAGATAAAGGAATGAATATTTATGTATCTGTTAAAGCCTATAACATCCTCTGTTAATAAGACATCTAGAAAAGGGCATGTAAAAATGCCATAAAGTTGTAAAGATTTACATGCAGATGTTTAGATACAGTGAAGGTTTTATAAAATCCAGTTGTACTGAATGAATTTATTTTGGCAAAAGCAGAGCTGTTTAATAGATCACATCTGCCTGGTTGATGCTGCATTAATCCTGACAGTAAATTGCTTGTAACTAATCTGTTTTAATTAGGGAGAGTAAGGACTACCATTTATTTTGCTTTTCATTTTTTTTTTAATGCACAGCCTGCAGTGCCTGTGCATTTAGCACTCATCGGTCCTGATACCAGAACTAAAGGAGACTAGACCTTTCCTGAGCAGTACTTTTCGACTGCACAAATGAGTCCGGTTTAACCTCCTCCAATCCTCCAGTGGCTTTGCCTTTCTCTTCCCAGAAAGTCTGTATCCCCTTTGTCCTCTTTACTGTCAGGTTAGACTTCTCTGAGAATCATTTCTAGGACAGAAAACATAAAAACAGAATAAAGAATCAAGCAAACAGGGACTGAACTGGAGTTGCTATGTCACCAGTTGCAAGCCGATGTGTGTAAGGGTGGATGGGCCAGTGCCTTATGTGATGGGAGAACAGGATTCAATTTCTCCCTGTCCTCCAGACTTTCTTTGTGACGGATCAAATCATTTCAGCTCAAGCATACAAAGGATGTTAGTGCCTAAAATATCATTTAGGTCTGGTATTTAAGCAGCCAAGTTCAAAATCTATATCCTGAATATCAGATGTTTCTTAGCTTGGCATTCTTCACTTCTACAGCTCTGAGTGCTGGCAGTATCTTCCTGGTGAATGCTTGGTGAAACACACCCACTTCATGCCCAAACCATTAAAGATTTCAAAAATTTGGGGTCTTTCAGTATTTTGTCTAATGTTCCTGCCTATTCTGGATTTGTTCATTTTTTTTTAAGGTGTTTCAATCTCATCCATGAAGTGAGTGCTGGTTATTGTTCCCCATCTACAGTGGGACTTAGATTCATAAACATAGGCGCCTAGTGCCACTGGAGATGCTCTCGGTTACGAAGTCATCAATGTGGAACAGATAGATATGATACATTACGCTGGGAGATGTGTGTCTTCCTGGAGTGGCATCTGGAGGCAAGATGCCCTAAGGCATCTAAAACAGCAAAGTGTACCTATGCTTGGGTACCTGAGTCACTCTTCTTTGCACAATAAAGGAAATCAAGGACCTGATGGAGAATCATGTATTTGGCTTAGGAGCCTGGCATCTGAAAATATACTGCAACAGTGGTAATGCTTTTTTAGTCATCTCCCTTGGTGGAGGTAACTTTAGGAGTTACCTTACGTGTAAACTAGTTACCTTTTGTGTAAACATACTTCACAGAGATGAAAATAAATAACTTGCAGTTTATGAGGTGCTGAGCTACCAAGATAATATTGTCTGAGTAAATATTGTCATTAAAACAACCTGGGTAGGCAGCTCCACATGTCTGTCCAGGATATTTCAGCCCCACTGAATCCCATGGGGCTTGTGACAGAGTCAGCACTCGCTGCAAGATCAGGGCTTGAGTTACGAGTCGTGAAAAATTTGTTCACTTTGGAAATTAATGAACATTTCATTTTGCTGAATTTGGGATGGGTAAAAAAGCATTTAATAATAAAAAAGGAGTATGGTTGCTTCAATTTATAATCCATTTAGGCCTGAATTCCTAAAAAAAAATAAAAGTTATATAATTTTCAGATTAATCCCTTTTGCCAAGTCTTTTCACCTCATTATTTTTGATGCTGGTTAATTTTAACCAGGTTTGAAAAAGGGTAGAGTGCTCAAGGAAGTTTATGTTCTGACTAGTCTAATGGAAGTAAATATCAGGAGAAAGAAGAAATTTATGACCCTCTGAGGAAGGTACAGCTCAGTCATTGTAACTCTCTTTCATAACAGCCTCCTGGCGAATAAGGCATGCACATAACAGGTTGGCCTGTCCACATGGACCTAGCTCCAGATGAGTCATAGTCACTGCTTTCTTTTTCCCAGTGAATGTATTATACGTGCATGTGGACAAGCTGGGGTGAGAAGCAGGACAGGGGTAAGAAATGCAATATAAATTCAAGTTTCCAGGCCTCTTCTGTTTCTCTGAACATGGTGCATTTTATTTCGTTATTGCTTCAGCCAATTACTCTCACATACTCATAAATTTTCTCTCTCGCTGATTATACCGTATTTACTTAGAAACATTGGATATTTTCCATGATTTAAAATGTAAGTTTGCTCTCAGAAATGCAGATCACACAGGAGCTACTTGACTATGAAGGCAGGCTCAGAGTTTTTCTAGGTGATAGCACGGTAATTCTTACTGTTACATGAATTATTGTTGGCACAACATATTACCACACATATGCCTATAAAAGAGAAAACTTCTAGTTTTTCAGAGATAGTCAAAGTATGTTAGTTTTTACGACCTGTTTCCAGTTGCTAAGATTGCATTTTTCAAAATTATCCTGAACACATTATGTTGTTTTCCATATTTATACTTTAGCCAATGAATATGAATTATAACACTAACTTTATTAAATTAATTAGTCATACCTTGCCAGTTATTAATTATAAAAGAATCAAAATTGATTAAAAGCAAAGTATTCATTGTTTTTCACTCTGCTTAGCAAATCTCTTGCTCAAATATGAGAACTATGAAGTGGGGTAGCACATTGTTAGGATTAATGTTAAAAGAATCATCTTAAACAAAATTGAAAATTTTTTTTTCTGCACAGTGGAGCAAATGCTGATGACTTGAAACATGAGATTACAGGTTTACTAATTTTAAAGATAAATTTTCAAATCCCTTTAAAATATACACCTAGCCTGAGCTGTCTGAAAATTGTTAGAACTATCTCAAAATTCAGATAAAATCTATGATAGTAAATGGGAATTATTTCATCAAAGGCCATCTGAGATAACTGCACCCACCTCCAAAAAGCATTCTCCATAAAATTTGTTAATAACATTAAAAGGCTTGTTTTCACACAAGAAGGAGTCATTGCACAGGACTCATATGGAGCTTACATCACTATCTTCTGCTGAGATCTGGAGTCCAGCACAAAAACCGAAGCACCTAGCTCATATTGCTGGAAAGCAGCTGGACTTCATTTCTGGTTTTTATGGCATAGTTCACCAGAGCGTCATGAAGCTAGTGGGAATTCCCAGAGCAGTGAGTGGAATCCAGTGCTGAAATAATACTACAGCAGTAAGGGAGAAAACCGAGATGCTTTTCTTCCGACAGTGCAGTTTCTTGGCATACTGTGTCTCACATAAAGGGAAAATCTGGGATCTGGTCCCTAGTACCAGGCAGTTTTGGAGTTCCAGATATTGGAATACCCATTAGCGCACTCTTTGACAGCATAAATT
Source organism: Opisthocomus hoazin (assembly GCF_030867145.1). NCBI lineage: Eukaryota > Metazoa > Chordata > Aves > Opisthocomiformes > Opisthocomidae > Opisthocomus > Opisthocomus hoazin. Next base: position 86,320,602 of record NC_134415.1, read on the forward strand.
CTCTTAATTGAACACAGTATGTTTAGGTGTGTAAGAGCCTGAAAGAAGAAAAAGCTGTTTGGAGTTTCACGTATAAAAATTGTTATGCAATTTAAGTAGCACTCTATATCCTGTGTTCCTTCAAACACTTACCAGGGAAATGTTAAAGCTGGAAAACCAGAAAAATTCAGCGTTCAGGTCTCCCTCATGCCCCTTACAATCCTGTGAGAATTACAGTAAAAAACTATGAAACACCTCATTAAAAATATAAGAAGTGATATGATTTACATTCAAAGAATATTTTCATTATAGATTCTGTCATGCTGCTTCCTACTCTTCTTCAGTTCACTCTAGGCCAGAAAGGCTTAATTTTCTCTATTGACACAGAAAGGGAGCTATCTTGTCAATGAATGTGCAAGACGAATCTCCAGGGAAGGAAGTGCAATTATGTTGAGTAACATTGTTTTACTTTATTTATGATAAATATAAAGGCTTATGATGCCAAAGGACTGCAGTATAGTTGCACAAAGATTGAGAATAAATGATAAGAGAAATAGAAAAAATAGCTGGGGTATATACTGGACCTCTGTTTTTCTCCAGTTGCTATGGTAATGTTTGGCACCTTTGTTAGTTATTCCAGCAAGCGCTCTCCTGCTACGTCCCTGGGAGATCTGTCAGTTCAGGAAGACCGAGAGCAATGAACCTGCCTTGGATCTGGGGACAGACCTCATTAGTTTTGAGGATTAGACAGAATACCTAGCACAGACATGGGCAATCAGCACAGAAGCATGGAGAGGAATGCCAGGGTGCTTTTAACGAGGTCACCCAGCCTGGATATTGGATTGCTCTTTAGCACTCCCAAGGCAGCCAGCTGTAAGGCTGGTGGGTGAATTGTCATCCTAAGAATAGCTGTTGATGTTTAAGCCTAGACTAAACCAGCTCAAAGGCTTCTACAATGTTGATGGAGTTGCACTTTCAGAAGATCAAAAAAAAAAAAATGTAAGTACCAAAAGGTTGCTTTTTGCTACCAAGTCAAGTCTTTGGATCATTTTTGCTCTGAGAAGTGCAACTTCCAGAGGACTTCAACAGGAGCAGCTCTTTGCAGGTGTTGGTTCTTTTGTCTTTTCACTGTCAACTAAATCGTCAGTGTTCCTCTGCTGTTCTGGGAGGGATGAGGAAGAAGTGGCATGCAACATTGCTATTATTCTACACTTTCCTGCCTGGCTTGTGGTGTAGATATTTTTCTTAATAAGTCTTTGGCTGATTCAGTGAGAATATCAGGTATTTTACAAAAGATAAGGCATGTTTCAGTTTCTCTGTGTTGTAGAGAACCACAGAATCATAGAAGCATCCCCCCCAACTTGAATCAAACTGCTGGAGACTTTGGAAGCTGAGTGCTAACAAAAACTGCAGCAGTAACAAAAAATATCTTTCAGTTCTTGCTGTTGTTTTTAACTTTTTTAAATCTCATGACTGATGTCTTTCAATGTTGGAGTGTCTACCATTGGCCGTACTCCATAAATTTATACTTCTGAAAGTTCCTTGGCAAGTTGACAGGAAGTTCAGTGAGGGAAAAGGATTTCTGAAACTTCTGCTGTCAGACTTGGGTGCAGTTCCCTCCTTCCGCCAAAAACTTTCACTCCCTTTTAATGTTTTTGTGTGTGTACACAGACCTTCCTGGAGTCCTGGTAAATCTCTTGAGAGTGCTGTATTTATAATGATTGCACTATAACTGAATTAATTAACACTGCACATGTGAAAAGGTGAGAATCTGTGAATTCACAAATGGCAATTTGCAAATAGCTCTTTTTTGTTCTTAAGAAGGATGTGCTTATTGAGTAGGAAAGTTACAAGTTTGGTAAAACTTTGTTTCTTTGGGTTTCTCCATGAAGATCCTAACCAAAAGTTTAAGCAGCAGTTGAACTGAAACCAGAGATTTCAAGCAGGGCTTATGTTCCTTCCCAAGTGTGGTTACTGGTAACTGTGCGTAGGGAACTGTTTTTAAGAATGTAAGATAGAAGTGAGCTGATGATTATAAACTTTGTCAGGAACCATAACAAACCCTATGATTTCAGGAATGCAAAACTGACTTTAACTTGGACCTGTCCACTCAAATCTCTTTATTCTGGATCTGTTTTATGTTGTACTGGCCTTGTTCTCATGCGCATTTGCTCAGAAGAGGAAGTCAGTCAAGGGATTAATACAAGTGAGAGCTTGTGAATTCTAATTTAAATGTCATTTTTTTTTCTCTTGCATTGATTTCAGGTGGATATGCTCCATGATATAGTTGTCTAATGACCAAAGGTGTGTTAGCATTGGTAAAAGGAAAAATGGCGGGGATGTGAGGCTGGCCCTTCTGGTGGGGCAGCGCAGACTTTAAAGTCTAGTTACATAGGACACCACAAGGAAAATGATCAATGAATGAAGATCAGTTCTTTCCTTAGGAAGGAAACTAAGAGATCACATGGAAGAAGCTTTCTTCACTTAATGAGGATGATAAAGACATTACATGGGAAATCAGTTACATAGAGAGTTGTAAAATGAAGGGTATCTTACTAGCTATGTAAGGGAGGAGAGGGAATTAGAGAAATGTTTTACAAGATAAAGCACTGGGGACTGGGCCATAGTCCTGGCTCCAGATCGGCATTTCTTAACCTGGGAGTTGCTAGAAGCAGGTACTGAGGTAAAAAACACCTCTTGACATCTGAGGCAGCACTTACAAACTAAGGTAGGAAAGGTTACTTGACTGACTGAAAGGAAGTAGTGTCTCAGAAGTTGATCAAGTCCCAGTGAATGCTTCAAGGCAGTGAAAAAGCTGAGATGTTCTATCTGAACAGCTTAATTTTATACGTCACAGGTTTGGGATCCCTCTTGCAAAATGAGTATCTGTTTGCTCTAATGAGGGCATACTCCTGCAGAAGGGGATGGTAAATAAATTCAGACCAAAGCGTCTTGCTGAGGTGGAATGGGCTTATGGTGTTCTAGAAAACTGAGGAAACTGCTACCAATTTAGGGGGCCTTGTCAGTTAGCTTGCAAATTTTAAGTTAAAAATCCTTGCCAGAAGATACTGAAGCCTGGAAACTCATACCAGATTGGAAGAAGAATACTTGTGCTAATGAAAATGTTAGATGTCTGACAATTTCACAAATATCAAATCAAATCTGCTGTGTAGGTATCCGAATTGCAGAGTACTCAGTGCTCCTGTCAGGATCATCTAATGTGTTTTCTGCTTTATATGGACTGAGAGCAGTATCAGAGGGTGAGAAACACAGGGTGAACAAGGACAGAGATAAATATCCGATATCTAAAACTCAGACACATTTGCAGGATTTTCAGATAATTATAAATACACAAATTTTTAAATATTCCCTACCTGCCCCTCTCCTCTCTTCTCCCCATGCTTTTCATGTTTTCACCCGATCATGTACCTGTATTTAAAACTGGCACTGTTTGCAGTCTTGGATTTATTTTTGTCTTGAATCTGGTTATATTAGAAAGCTTTTTCTTTCAGCATTTGCTTTCTAAAGTTGCACAAGTTGAACAGATGTTGTCTTTTTTCTTTCTTTAAAAACAATTGCCAATTACCTGCACGTCTGCAGCTCATACTGCCTATTACCAGAGCCTGCTCTCACTCTGGCAATCAACAGAGTGCGATGTAGCCCAAGGTAGAACACTCGCCTGTGAAGAAACCTAATTTACTCTTCAGAAAATGTGCAATAAAGGCTAAGACTGTAACTAAGATGTACTTGGAATGCTGCTCAGAAAATATTTTTGTTAATATTTTACTGATTTCATTAAGGAAGATTTCCTGCTTAACTGCCTTCCTTGTGCTGATACTGTGATGGACAGAGTCAGATCATCTTGCTGATCTGGCTGGAAATAAACTTTCTTTAAAAGTCAGTCAGGTGATGTCTTAATGCAGAGCTGCATTACTCTACTGCCAGCAGCGGGGCAGACAGTGAGAACAAAAGGCCCAAATGGGAAGGGGAGCAGGCAAACCATTCACAAAACTGCCCTTCATGCTCCTTCAACACTGCCTCGGATACTGTCTGTCTGTCTGTAGCAACCAATCTGTAACAGGAGCAATTTATTATAATATTCGTAATTTGGTTTTACCCACAAACGGTGTAAGAAAGACCATATTCTATGCAGCTCTGTTAACTGTAGCTAGTTCTTATAATCTGAAGGTGAGGAAAAAAGAAGAGAGGTTGTTATGCATTCATGAAGTGAAAGACCCACTACAGAAAAGCCCTGTGGTTAGAGAGATCTAAAAAGCTGTGTGAAGTCTTGACTGAGCAACACCAGCATGTCCTGTGTTTCAGGAAAAGGCCTAAGACAGTACAGGTCATGTCCCTCTGCCTGCTCCCAAGCTGAGCAATGAGTCTGAGCTCTCTGACTTGAGTACCTGGATTCCCTTCTGAAGGAGATGAGACCGCAAGAAGAAAGGGGAAGGGGAAGGTGTGAAGAAAGGTGATGCACGTGCCTGGCTGTCGTCCTGTCATGGGGCTGGGTACAGATGTCTAGGGAGCTCACCCAAACTGAGAAGCTTGGGGTGCTGCCTGAATCTGCTCATTTAGGTAAAACTGCTCAGGTCCACTAGGTGGTTTGGTGATTGGGGTAACAGAGCCATCTCAACAGAAATGACTGCAAAAGAGGAGGGAGGGAATTAAGGGAGGGATATCATCTGCCTAAATCTAGTGCCCAGCTTGTGCCTTCATTTCAGATGCCTAGAGCTGCAATCCTCCTAGGGCACATGCATAAGAACACCAAGTTATTGGTGAAAGAGACCTATTGGAAGTTCTCCAGAGACCAGCTAGGCACCTACAAATAGTACTGGTGATTGCAACTTTAGATTGCCAACAAGAACTTGCTGTAAATTAGTTTAAATTTTAGATCTGTTCTAATGTATGTTTGTTCCCAAGAACAAAAATAAAGCTGAAGAATGGGGAGGTAGAACTCTGTAATCAGACACAGCAGCTAAGCATCCAATCATTCATAACATTGAACTCTAAAACCAATGCACATTTTACAAACTATCTCAAGAAATGTGATTTCTGCTTGTTGCACAACCTATCTAAAAAAGAAACCCAGTTTGGTGACTGAATGCTTCACATGCATTGAAATCAGCTAGCTCTGGTTTGTAACCACCTGTTGGGAAGCTGGGTTGCATATGGCTTGGAGAGCATTGCAAGAAACTGCAATAGAAGGTTATAGGAAGATTAAGAGCAGCTGGGAACAATTAAGATAGGCTGGAGGATATGTACCAGGAGGGATAGAACTATTGTGGATAATCAGAGCTGTCAAGGCTTTAGGTTGAACATGTTTAATTGAAGGTATTTAGTATAGTCTGCTGCACTTGTATAACTGAACTGGATTATTCTTCAATTTGTCTAAACTTTTTAGGAAGCCCATACAATCTGGAAAGGTGTGCATTTGTTCAGTAGAGCTGAATAAGGTGCAGAACAGGTTGTTTGACTGAAACGAGGTTTTATGTTCTACTTAGGCCTTTCCCTAGAAACCTGGTGACAGCAAAAGCCTTGTTTTGTTGCTCAAACTAATAGTGTTTGGATAGGGTGGAAACATGCAGTAATTATACTATCCCATTCCAGAATTAGAATCCAGTTAAGAAACTGGGAAAACACTTACTGGCAGGAACAAATGTTCTCAACACAAAAGGACACAAAGAAGTATTTTTCATTTTAGTTCAGATGTATCTGAAATACATGTTTATTATTGCATTTTTTTGCATCTTTGATTAGGATCTTTATAATAGAACTCCTGTTCTTCAGTTAGGAGAAATGTCATGGTAGGTAAAAAGGTACAGCACTCTGAATTAGTGCCTTGAAATTGGTTTTCATTAATTTTAATGTGAAACGAACATCAATTGCCTCTGTAAGTTTTGCCTGAAGCTTGGTTATCCTTGTCTTACACATTTTCTCCTTGAGTGTATTAAACATGCTTTTAATTTTCAGGCAATAGCACCATTTTTCAATTGTAATTTTCCTGTTGTTACCATTACCTGCAGTTTTCTTTTGCTTTGTGTTGTTTCCTTGCATGCCAGAAAAACCTTAATTGTATCAGATTTGAAGGGAAAAAACAGGGACCTCAGATTTTGTAATAAATATACTACTGCATTGCAGCAGTTTTTTTCTTCACTTAGTCTTTCTTCTTTTCTTATTGATGAGAATGCCAGATCTCTAGATGGCAAATTGTGAGTTGATCCTATAAGCTCTAGAAAAGGCCTTTTCCACTGTATTAGCAATAAACGGGCAGATTTCAGTTAGAGCATGTTCCATTGCCTGATTTAGAGCTTTTCTGCTTTTCTTCCCAGACATCTGGGCTATTGGCTGAACGAGAGAGATACTGGACTTATTGTCCTAGTAATCACAGCATTAACCACAGGAGACTTTAAAAATTATTTTGGTGATGATGTAGTCCAGCCTTTCCTTTAACGAGTATTCATGGCCACCGAGAATCCATTTTTCTCATCCACTTTTCCAGTATATTGCTTTATTTTGGCTAAGTTTATGTACTTCTTAGTGTTAGTTCCATCATCCACCAGGCCTCACATGTTTATTTGTCTGCAGTTTTACATGGGCTGTAGCGATGGCTCCAAGCTGTGCTTTAAGCATTATGGTCCAACCAGACAATGGGATTTTTCTTTCACTTTAGTAAATACATGTGTTTGTTTACTGAATACCACATAAACTACATCCAAGCAAAACTCAGTTAGATGCACTGCCAGGAAAAAGCTATGAGAAGAGAGGCATGGAGAGCAGCTGGTTCTCCCGGCTGTTGCAGTCCTCAGACCTACAAAGGTAAGAGATGTGTGACTGGCTTAGTTCCACCAAGAGAGTAAATAAGTGAACAAGCATGGATCTTTCACTCAGGTTATCTTATTAGATAAGACAGGAGAAAAGACAGGCTTATTTGGTGATAAATCATCTTAAAGCTCATGTGTTGGGTCTAAGTCCCTTGCAATTGCATTGTATCAACAGATTTCTGACCACAGAATTTCTCCTATGTCAAGGACATTTAATTTTTTAAAAAATGTTCTTAACACAAATATATTTACTAAATACATTTTTATTAGATTTTTTGGGGTTTTGTTGTTGTTCATGCAGTCCTAAAATGCATTGCATTCTGGGGTGCCCAAGTCTTGATCCTTCTACTTTACATATTTTTACTACATTTAGATCTTGGTGACTTTGAAAGAGCTGTTTATCTTGCAAACCTCCCCGTCCCCTCCTCTCTCAACCCTCACAATGGCAGCTGCTGATTTGACTCGATTTTTCTACAGGTACACGTTGTTGCTGCCATCCCCTGCATGGAAAGCTGTCATTTGGTTCTTGGTATGTGGTACCTGATCAGGTTTGTGATGTTGTGGAGCTTGGAATAAGCCAGAGTATCACTGTCTGGGAAAGCCAGCTGTGCCTTGTCACAAAGGAAATTTGTCACCTGTGAAATACTCCAATTTTCTGTCCCATCCCAACTTACCATTATCTTGCATGTGAGTATTCTTTATTTGTCATCTAAAGGAAGACATTGTGTGCTGAGCTTGCTTCATCCAGTTCTTCCAGCACAATAAAAGCAAAATAGCTAAACTGCTTTCTCTCTTTTTTTTTTTTTAAACTCCAGAATTAGCATTAAATTCAACAGCCCAGTAAGTGCTGTTGAGCAATGAGAAAACAAGTGGTTAAAACTAATCAGCTCTGGTGCAGTAGTGTAAGTACAATATTGACATACTGGGCCGGTGTAGAAGATCAGCCTCTCAGGCTGGCATAGCTGCAAAGCAAATGTCTCATATTGACAGACTGGCTGTCACTGAGATTACCCTGAGGATGACATCTGAGAACATCCAATGCAAACATGCTATGGTGGTCCAAAATGGATTTGCTTTGAAGCTTGCCCTGTTCTTCACTCAATCCTATCGTACTTCCATCCCATTTTGGTGTTCACAAGCAGCCTCTTGACTGAAGTTTAAGCCTTTGGTAATGAGTTGTTTTCTCTCATGGGTCTGTGCAACTGACTCACCTATAGTGAGGTTTAACACGATTCTGCAACGTGACAAATATGTTATTATATGCAGAATAATGATTCCTGTCCTGGCAGAGATTTCCTGTGTCCATAATGTCAGTAAGGACAAACTTCTTGCATGCTACAAAATACTCTGATATGACTGTAATGCTACAGCTCACTGAACTTGCTTTCACTTGACTCTCTTCTTCCTGGTCAGACTATCAAAACCTAAAGACCTGCTCCCTTTGCCTTTCTGTAGCAGTAATTAAAGAAGGTAGAATACCATTAAGTTCAATGAGGCATGGTTAACACTCAAACATACAGAAGTGAGAAGTCCATAAAAATGTGATCTTGCACTTAGTTATTATGTCCCACGAGTATTTAAGTGGTTTGGAGAAAATGATTAGGGAGGTGAAAACTGGACTTCTTTCATCTCTTCTAAAAAAAGTCTGTAGCTGGCATTCGATTGAGCAACCAAATACTGTATTCACATATAGTGGTGGCATAACAGTTGCTGAGATTTTTTCCAGCGGAGGGCTACAAGGATGGTGAGGGAACAGGAGCATCTCTCCTATGAGGAAAGGCTGACAAAGCTGGGCTTGTTCAGCCTGAAGAAGAGAAGGCTATGAGGGGACCTAATAAATGCTTATAAATATCTGAAGGGTGGGTGTCAGGAGGATGAGGCCAAACTCTTTTCAGTGGTGCCCAGCGACAGGACAAGGGGCAACGGGCACAAACTGAAGCACAGGAAGTTCCGTCTGAACATGAGGAAGAACTTCTTCCCTCTGAGGCTGACGGAGCACTGGAACAGGCTGCCCAGGGAGGCGGTGGAGTCTCCTTCTCTGGAGATATTCAAGACCCGCCTGGACAAGGTCCTCTACAACCTACTGTAGGTGACGCTGCTTCGGCAGGAGGGTTGGAGTAGATGACTCACAGAGGTCCCTTCCAACCCCTAACATTCTGTGATTCTGTGATTCTGTGATTCTATGTCCATATGCGCTTATAATGCCAAGCATAATTTATATCATTGCATTTTCCATATTTGAGAGAGAATTAAGTTGACAAAGCCTATGAAAAAAAACTCAATCAACTTGTGTTTCTATGTTGGTAGAACAGCTCTTGAGGAGACAGAATGTTCCTAAAAGATGCTAAAACAAACATGCAAACAGAACTCTAAATTAGGACCAGGGCAAGAGTTCAAGTGCTTTATTTTCTTTCTGAGACAGGCAGCTTAACTGTTTACTTCAAAGATACAGATCAAATAAATCCACAAAGTTATATTGCCTGCTGAATCACTTTCTGAAAGGTTATTCTAAATATGTTAAAATGCAAGCTTGAGGTCCCATTCAGGGTAAGCTTTTCACTGTATAGAGAAAAGACAAGGCTAACCCTTACATATCAGTATAGATCAGTGTTGGTGCTTCTTCCAGCAAAAGCACTCGTGCTCCCAGACCACAGCATGGTCTCTCAGAACAAGTCTCTACTCTGTCCAGGATGCTTTCAGTTTAGCTGTGGTAACCACAAGCAGAAAGCCTGACATTCAAATGGAGGGGTAATAATATCTTCAAACTCCGAACCTCATCTGTCAATGCTCTCATGCAGAACTTTCATGTAAAAACATTTGTTGTAGTCTGGGACAAATGAAAAGCAAACTAAACATTTTCCCCCTATTTTGAAATGAAAATAAATATTAGCAGGATACTACAATTAATTTGATTAATTCCTATTGATGTTTGAATGAATACTCTTTACAGAAAATAATCCTAGTTCTTGTATTTCATTTTAGGGACATATACAGTAGCCCTTCTTCATTTTTAAATGAAGATTTACTAACAAGTTCTGGAACTTCTCAAGGGTTAGATTAATGGTGCACTGCCACCTTCAGTGCTATGACAGTGCATTTGGCTTGGTCTGGCTGACCAAAAGAAGTAAATTCATTCTTCCCTACCCTTTCACCTACTATTCTAGTAAATCCTAAATCAACAAATGGGGTAGAAGAGAAGATCTTAACTGGATATCTAATCTAACAGATTTTTTTCTGAGTCTCAGTAGCTATTAAGATTATACAAACTCTGCGATGAAGCAATCTAAGCTCTGACCACTTTGTGTTGCCAGTTCTGAACATACATCTGTACCTGAACTGTTTTAGTACTTACGTGGCTATTGTCAGTTTTCAGAAAAAAGAAAGAAAAAGCAAACTTGTCTGGTAGGAGGAGAAGGAGGAGGAAAAGAAAAGAGCTACCATTTCATTGGTCTTGAAGCAGTGGTTGACGTAATTGTTCAGTAGCATTCCCTAGAAAGACATCTGAAGATGCCAGTGTAGCCAAGAGTCACCGACTGCCTCTGTTGGGACTGGGCTTTGCTCTGCTCTGCTCACCTGTCCCATGGCAAACTCTGTTGTTGGGAGGGCTTAATGTATTTTCTTCTTTTAGATGGATTTGAAGGAATGTTGGTAGGAAGTGGGGATGAGTTTTGAGGTGTTTGTTTTTATTTTTGAAAGAATGAGATAATTACATGAAATTATTATTTGGTTTGTACCTAGGAAATGTCTTTTTTCCATTGACCTTTTGGGCTTGGGTTGTAGGTCTCTATCCCATTCTTATTTCTGAAACATTTTCTTCTATCCTTTCTCCGTTATCCTATTCACTCCATTATGTGATACTATTATTTTTTTCTTTGTGCAGAGAGAGGGAGTTGAAGATTTTTCATGCTGTTTCCAGTGTCTTCCTCTCTAGTGACTGCACTTGTGCTCCAGTGTGGGCACCTTCCAGACCTTGGGCTTCCTCCTCCGCTCACCCAAACAAAACAAGGCACAGCTCTCCAGAGCAGCAGGAATCTCTCGCTCCACCACACAGGTGTAGGAGTGCTGTCTCACTGTGCGAAGGTCTCCTCAATGCCATAGCAAGTGTGGGTAGAGGCTGGTCAGGGTCACAAACTGCTGTCTCTGTGCACTACTGAGTCACTTTGTAGCTGATGAATTGCAGGATCAAGCTTAGTTTTGTTTATTTCAGAGTTGTTAAGTGCATTCAATGCAGTAAGTCAGCCACAAAAATCTGCCCTTCACCCCTCGACTTGCTTAAAAACTCTGTTTAGAAAAGATTAATCCTTTTACCCACTCCCCAACAGCTTTTAGGACACATTCCTTTGAGGAGCAGAGTTCAAAAAAGAAAGTTCTTGCAACAGGTTGTAATGTGTTAGCAATATCATAATTTCAAAGGAAAATAAATCATCTTTATGAAGTGTGTTGGTATTGCTGTGGGCATGATTTACAATTACATGTTGGCAAATATATAATTGCAAACTGTGCTGGCACTTCCAGAGTATTGGATAAATAGTTGTGCTGCACAGTAGTGTAAAGACCCAAGGGTAAAGCAATAACCTCCCCCAGATCCTCACAATTTTATATTCAATCCTAACTTCTATCCAACAGCTTTATATTAAATGGAATTTCACCTTTTGTACTGTTTTTAGCCAGGCAAGGAGAGCTTATACAAAGTAATTTATGCTCCAAGTATGTGGTGAATAGGGAAGTCTTCCAGTGGAGTTGTCGTTGTCCTAGTGCAGCTTGTTGACTGCACCTTAGCAGGTTGTTATGAAGTATGGGCTTTTTAGAAAACAATATAACATAACTGTGTCTAACTTGGGAAGTTTCATAACTGTCTGTAATTTAAAAATTTTGAAATGACTGCAGTTGAGAGGTTAGGAGTAAAGACTAATTACAGTAGTGTCATGAATATTATCTAGGAGAATATAACAGTGTTATCATTGGGTAGAAGAAATTTGAACCTTTTCTGTCATTTGAGTTGGGGTATATCTCCTGTTACCGTTTTGTGTATCTTTTCTTTTTTTTTTCCTCTTGGACGTGTGATTAAAGTTCACATGAAATTTTCAGTAGGACGATTTGAACTCCTTTGTAGCTGCTGCTCTTATAATTTTGTACACTTTTCTGCACTTAGAATGAATTAATTGCATGTTTGTGACTGCTTCAGAACAACCATGAAACAGTGTTGATACCGAACACAACACCATGGTGTTCCATGCGGTTTCTCTCAGCCCCTGTGGTATGACATACACATACATTTCCCTCAAAGGGTTGGTGTGAGGAGCGCGAGATTGCTAGCAGACACAGAGGCTGTGCTGGTTGGAAGGGCTCTCCAGAAGTTATCCAGCCCAACGCCCCACTCAGAGTGGGGCCGGGTAGATCAGGCTGCTCAGAGCCAGGCCCAGCTGAGCTCTGGGCACCTCCAGGGATGGAGGCTCCACAGCCTTTCAGAGGAAGCCTGTGCTGAGGTTCGACCACCCTCATGGTAAACAAACAAACAAAATTCCTATAGGGACTCCGAGTTTCCCTTGTTGCAACACATCCACTGCCTCTGATTCTGTCAGTCTGCACTCTGAGCAGAGTCTGGCTCAGGCTCCTGTACACAGTCCCTTTAGGTGGTTGTAGACAGCAGTGGGATCTCTTGGCTGTCGCTTTGCCAGGCTGAACAAGTCCTGCTCCCCCAGCCTCTCCTCACAGGACAGGTGCTCCAGGCCCTGACTTGCCAGCCCTCTGCCTGCTGAACTCGCTCCAGGTTAGCAAGGTCTTTCTTGGACTGGAAAGCCCAAAACGACACAGAACTCTGGATGAAGTATTGCCAGTGCTGAAGAGAGGGCAAACATCACATCCCTTGACCTACTGGTAGTAGTCTTCCTAATGCAGGCCAAGATGTGCTTGGCTTCCTTCCCTGCAAAGGTGTACTGCTGGTTCATGTTCAGCTTGTTGTCCACCAGGACCTCCAGGTTTTTTTTCTACAAAGCCACAGTCTGGACTCCAGCCTGTGGTGGTGCATGGGGTTATTCTGGCCTATTCTGCATTTCTCATTGTTGAATTTCATGAGGTTCCTTTTGGCCCATACCTCCAGCCCATATAGGCTGTCTGAATGGCAGCTCAGCCCTCTGGCTTATGAACTATTCCCTACAATTTGGTATGGTCTGCAGCTTGCTGGGGGTACATTCTCTCCTTTTACCTAGGTTATTAGCAAAGGTAAGTAATACCAGTTCCAGTAAGTGTCTCAGAATATGTCTGCATGGTAAAGAGAACTATATTTATGTGTTTTGGCTCATTCCCACTGTGCTTCTAAAGGTTTTGTTTTTGTTTATATTGCTTGCTGAGGTTTTTATGAAGGTGAGACTTTTGTTTCACCAGAGTGAAGAATTGCAGCTATGTTCCCACTTGACCCCTCTTCCCAGCTGCCCATTACTCTACAAATATGCCAATCAATTTATTTAGCTTCCATACTGTACCTTTAAAATATGGTTAATGTTTTCAAAGCACTGTGAAGTGCTGTACTGAAAATATACCAAATATTGTTAAATAAAGATTTGTGCTTCTGGAATTTAAAAATAAAACCTAATGTCTCAGATATGAAAAAAGGCAAATCCCAGTTAAAGAACTATGTTTATGAATATAACTTCAATTTTAAATGCATCATTGTCAGAACAGCCTCCATCTTCTCACTTATGATGGTGCTAGTAAAACATTCTCTTTCCCATCCCAGATGTTAAACTGATTTATGAGCATTTGCTCCTGATGATCTTCAAAAGCAAGTTCAGGCAAGCTAGCCAGTACTGATAGGCCTAATATAGAAGTTCTCTTGACCTTGAGTAGTCCTCATGACATGGCCACAAATCTGCAGCTTTTGAGGACAGCCTGAAACTGTATTTTTTCCTATCAAAGCAGAACACACAAGCAGAGATTAGGTGTACTGACAGGCTCTCAGTAAGAGTTCAGTCTCTAGTCAGTATTAGCAGGACCTTACCTCCACAAAAGCTAGAGGTCCTGGCTCGGGATGGTTTTATATTTGATTTTGGCATTAAAGATAGTGAATGTTACTTATCAAGTAGTATCCCTATCTATGATCAGTTACTGGCTTTCATGACAATTGGTAGGGAAATGACAAAAATATCGTAGTTTTTCTCCTTTACACAATATCATGTGGTCAACCTTCAGGTCACTGGAAATGTCTTGAGATTATATGTAGTCTTGGAGTGATGGACTTTCTGGGACAGGCTGTCTATCAAGTAACACATAGCAATACTAAGCAACTCTGTTTCAAAAGAGAGCTGAGTTTCAATCCCAAAAAGGCAGAAATGGCAAAAGTGCGTCACATTGAATATTTGTTGTTTCCAAGGAAGTGGCACGTGTTTTATAACAAACTTAATGATGAACTTCATGTGAGTTAGCTGCAGTTCTCTGGATATAAGTGATGGGCTCTCTGAAGAGCCCTCTGTGAGGGGTACCACAGCTGACCTGACTGATGCATGAACGACAGACTCCTGTGGTAGGAGAGAAAACTACTGCACTGCAGGTGATGTTTAACCAACTGTAATAGCACATTCTCTCAGCAGCTTACTTTAGTGAGTTTTGAATTTGTAAAGGATAATGGCAAATGACCTGTATCTCTGCTTCTTCGTGCTGAAAGGTGAGTTTCTGGTCACTCCTGAGGGCTGATGTGAAGAGTGTTAAATCCACTTGCTCTGGTTTCCCATTAAACCTGTCAGAGCAGCCACCTCTCATTTGTGACCTGACAAAACAGGTTTTAGAGTTCACTGGAGAAGGCACTGGAGAAGGTGCTGTGGAAGGCTTGTGCAGCACCAGCCTGATGTGCAAACAGCGGGGGGGCTGCTGTGTGAGATTTGTACGACCAGGTCAAGGTGGGTGCACTCGTGTCTGAGCCACCTCATGCGGCTGGCACGCACTGTGCGACAGGCTGTGCCTGTGACTTCTGCAGTAGATAAATTATTATAGACTCATTTGAACATGGTAGAGGATGGATTGTGGCCTGGTGGATTAGAATTAGCTTTCGGGTTTCTCTGTGTGCTGTATCACTGCAGAGAAGCTCTGCAAGATGCTTGCATCCCGACTCGCTATACTTGCGTGCAGTGAGGCAAGACAGGCTTATTGCTCTCTGACTGAGATCTTCCGTACATGAACGAAGAGGCTGGCTCTCCTAAACTGTGTGGGTGCAAAACCAACTCTCCTTTTTCCATGACTCCCGTGTCACTGTGGACTGGGTTTGTAACTGTGAGTGTGGTCATAAGGTAGCGTAGCCAACACCTCTTTAAAATTTTGTCCGATTTCTGCTGGGAACAGGAGCAAAAAAAACACCCAAAACTGAAGGACTTGCTTTTCATAGATCCACTGGAACAAAGAAAACTCCCTTCTTTTTTTATGAAGGCTATAGGACAAGTGAGAAATGAATGCGTGCACACACACTTACTTATCTCTCCAGTTAACAAGATAAGGAAATCTGTGTGGTGACACAAAATGTTTTCATCAAGTGAAAATAATCTTAGCTAGCCTGGGTTACAATGATAGGCATCTACACAGACTCTACTATATGTGGCCTATGTGAAGCCAATATTAAATATGCTGAAAATACATCAGTGATTTATAGGGAAAAATGGATTTAAAATTGTTATGGCACTTTATTGCATTATCTTGTCACCCAAGGACTATTGTGACAATACAATAGACAATAAAATGAAATATAGGATAGTTATATAGGATAAAGGACTTTGCTTTTTAGATATTAATTTCCTTTTTTTTTTCCCAAAGATTACTCCTTTTAATAGCTGACTGATTCATGTGGCAAGTCTTTAGATTGAATATCATCTTTCCATGACTAAACTGCTACATCATTTTAATACAAGGAAGTTTTGCTGTTAATACTGATTGATGCATTACTACTATTTTCCTGTATTTCATTTGCTCCCTTTCACTTTTCTGTTACTATGCTTGTCACTCTTAGAACATGGTCTGCATGTTTAATATTTGATATTCAGAGGAGTTACATATGCTTTTGGTTTGGTACTTGAAAAAATTGTTCTGATAAATAAAGCCGGAGCTAGCTACAAAAGACCTGTTTGTATTCTGTCTCATTCTGTTAGTTATTACTGGGTTTATTTTTTTGTTAACATACCCTTCTTTCATTGCTTACACCATAACCTTGCCTTTGGGAAGTTTTCATCTGGCTGTTACTAGTTATATCCACCATAGTAGCCACCAGGGATATTGCTAAGGACATTCTATTTCTATTTTATCCAATCATACAACAGAGTAAAAGTAATTCCTCTTAACCCAGCAGTTCCTCCTGGAACAGACCAGTTCAGAGTTACTCTTGAGTGTTTCCATTCCATGTAACTTTAAAATTCCCATATGGCCACATATAACCAGAAGCAGAAGGTAGATGTATTTGAAAGGTTTCTCAATTGCTTGATGAAATGTACGAATTGCCACCTCATCACAGGTAGACCATGACAAGCTTCCACCTCTATCAAGGGACCTACTGTCCCTTTGCTTGTCATTGTCCAGCAGCATCTCAGCAAACCCACTTCTCTACTGCTCCTAAGGAGAGAGCTAGTTCCCATCAGGGCCAGTGTTTGAAATCATAATGTTCTTGATAATATCAATGAATGAGCTAAATTTCTTGCTTCCTATGTTCTGAGAAAATAAAGTGAATTGTTCAGAATATTACAGCCAATATTACTGATTAATAACCTTGACTGTGTACCACCATGATGAAACTGGTTGTAGTGGTACCTTCTCAGTTGTTTTTGGAGGGCATCTCTCAGCTAAATCTGTACCATGATGTCCATGGTGCAGTCTTGAGGGGAGAGAAGCTCACAATGCCCTTGCACTATTGTATGCACATCTGCAGAAGTGGGCTTTCCTCAGGAAAAACTGCATCCCAACAAATCAGTGTCTGACTCTTGGGGCTGGTTGATACAGTCACATAGTGACTGTTGTCATCTGCTGCAGCTGGAAATGGAGGCTCCAGATTTCCCAGCTAAGCAACGTGACTATGTATGATAGAGCTCTTGTCACATGTTTGAACCAATGAATGGTTAATTATTCTATGTAATATGAAAATATCTTCAGCAAGAAATGTGGCACTTTTCTTGATTCCGGAATGCACAAATAACCAGTGCTCAGGACAGGACACTTTCCTGAAGAGGCTTAAAGGTTTAATCCAAATTGCATAAAGACGAGAGTTGAAGCTGGGTTTTTAACATTCCTGGTGATTGTGCTCACTGCTGAGCTCTCTAGTCTAGAAGAGTGATAATGCACAAATGTCCTCCTGTAAAGACTTGTTTGCTTGGTAGAGTGCTTAAGTATCTTGGTAGAGCTTTCACAACTTTAAATTCGGGGGTGGGGAAGACATGTTTTCTTTCTTGCCCTTAATTATTTGTCTGGAAGCGAGTGGTGTGAATTAGCCTATAACCTTCCCAGCAATATTTTATTTTGGGTAACTGAGACACTTCCCCACAAGACACCAGTTGCTTCAGTTAATCCTGATTTTCAATCATACAGCTTCTCTGTGCCTCCTAAAAGGAAGCCTATTGTGATTCCTTGGGACAGTGAGGTTCTTGCAACACAGACTTTTTAAACCTAGATAAGGTGGCTAGAAACAAACATCAGTGTCAAGGGTATGGTTTTTCATCACATCCATTGCAGATGGCAAGCTATTTAGCAGTCTTTACCATTGTGCTAACAGTCTGTTGGATATCATGCTTGAAAGGAAAGCATGTGCTGTTCTGCTTAGATGTTTAGGCAGTAAAAAATAGGTGTAAGACAGAGAGGTGCCTACCAGCTACCTTCCCTTGGTGCGAGTTCTCTGTTTGGTACAGAGTGCCAACCCGCGGTAAGCCAGTGAGTGTGACGGGCAGAACAGGGATGTGACCTTGCTCCCCTCCCACGATAAAACAGCGGCAATTTTTTCTGTCCCAGGAATACCGCAGACCACCTAAGCCTCCCGGCAAAAGGGAAGCAAGGCGGGAATCCAGTTCAGCCTAAATTCCTCTTTAATAGCTCTGGCAGGTCTAAGTTGCTCTTGTTTAACTATCAGACTGTAGTTCCAGCTGAATTTCCGCCCTTGACCATTGCTTTTCGTCACACAGAGTGACTTTAATTTCGGTAATGAGAACCAATTAGATACCCATAAAGAGCAGTATCAAAGCCTTATGTTCTGACTGAGTCTTTTCTCCGTAGCCAACAGCCCTGCGGTTTGCTTTCTGCTGGGAAATCTCCGTCTTCCAGAAACACATCTGCGGAAATCAGTGGGGGTCACTTAGGGGGAGCTCGGCAGCTGGAAGCAGTGTGCGTGGCTTCTCTGTGTCTGACAGCAGCGGGTAAACAGGAGGAGCAGGCAGGCATTCATAAATCCAAAAAATAAGCATCACTCCATTTTCCAAGCAGCACGATCTAAACGTACAGGGAGCCTGAGTCCGCGGAGCACACCCCTGCCTCAGAAGCGAGGGAAGCCTGTTTGGTTTTGTGTAACTGTAAGGGTTTATGAAGTTTTGCGGTCGGTGTCAGGTTTGCATCGGAGCGGCTGCGGGCCAGAAGGGCACTGCGCTGTGCCGTCAAGCGGGGGCCAGCAGGACGGGCTTCTCAGGTGCCACGGCCGGCTCTCCACTCCCTCCTTGGCACAGGCAGAGGGCAGAAATCCCACTAAAGCCCTCTTCTGGAAAGCCTTGTGGGCTTTGGCGGGTTGCCAAAACTATTAAACGAAAATAAAAGTGACTAATCCCGGATAATTTGGGTTAGGCTTTTCAGAGCTTGTCTCTGATCCCGGTGAGGAAACACTGGAATTAGAGCAGCTTCTGTGACGCCGTTACCTCTCCTGCATAGCACAGCCTTTAAGCAAAACGTCCCAAAATGGCTATTTTCCTAGGAAATCCATTCCCCATTGCCTGCGCAGAGGGGATTGTTCTCTCGCAGCGAGCACCATCCTGCATCTGGGACTTTCAGCACTGCTCGCTATGCAGCTCCATGCTGAAAGCTACTCTGAAGACAGAACTGGGAGTTTACTCAGAGGCTGGCCTCGTCAGGTTGGTCACCAGCAGTCTGCTATGGCAGTGCTTTAGGCGGATTGATTTTCCCGATTATCCAACTTAATTCCTCCAAGGTGGACAATTGTCTCCATTTTACAGCTGAGGAACTGAAACCTGTAGCCAACTTAAAATGCTTACAAGTGGTTGTCACCAAGCACGTAGATTCTGGACCACGCATTTGCCTTGTGGGAAATGTGTCTGCAATTCCTTAATGTAGAAAAGATGCAACTGGGACAAGTGGATTTTTGTGGGGATCTCACGAGACATCTAAAGTTTTCCTTTTTGTTGTCAGTTAGGTAGATGAGCCAAAATCAAGTGAAGCACCTGAACTCCTCAAAGAAATTGTTCAGGGTTCTTCAGTATAGGTCAAACATTATATTTTTTCCTGTGTTTTGTTTTGTGAAATGGTAAGATGGTTTTGACTGATATCTTCTGGGGATGAAAAGGAAAAACAAGAAGAGGCATGCGGGAACTGGCCTGAGAAAGGTTGGCACAGAGCTTGGCTCAAAGCATTTAACTTTGACAGTGTTTTATAGGTAGGTGAAAACATGTTTTAAATCAAAGATCGTGGTAAATGATAACAGACATTGCTCTGCGTCCCCCCCCCCCCGTCAATCCAGGTGGGATTACTTAGCAGTGGATTATGATTTAGGATTACAATAAGGATTTTGTAGCAATTAAAAAAAATCCCAGAAACTAACAAGGAATATGATGACCATTGTGAGAAAGACAGGAAATTCAAGAGTTAAAGGTTAAAGAAATCCAAATGTTTAAAAACATTGGAATGTGACGTTAGGGTCACCCAACTTGTCACTTCTCCAAGGTCGTATGAGAACAGGCTGGCCCCCAACAGGAGGCTGGCATCCTGAGCTTGGTCCTCTGCTGCTGGCTCACAAAGTACATGCTAGGCTACCATTCCTGTTGCAGATTTGTTATCAATTTTTCCATTATTTGAGGTTAAGTCCTATTCCTCCTATTAGGAGCCTTTTATGGCCATCTGGTTTCATAGCCAGGAATTTCTACTCAGATTGCTGTCCTTCCAATGAAAATGTTTGACTAAGGGCTTGATGTGCTTTTTTTAAAAGTAAAGAGCTTGTTCTCAAGAAATAAGTAGTCTTTTTTTTTTTTTCCTTTGGGAAACAAGAACAACAAAAAAAGTAATTCTGAAGAACTGGATAAACTGTTTATGTTATTTTGCACTGTATTTTTTTTTTAATCTAGGAAAGCTGTGCTCAGGTGGAAGAGATTATTTTTATTTACTTATTTGATAATTTGTCAGCAAAATCTAATCCAAAGTCTAAGGTGAAGACAGAGAAGGTCAATTAAGGATCTTCATCTAGGAACAACATCAACACGGTTACCTGCGGTACGTCTTTACTATAAAAGTACCCTAAGCTGAGCACTGGGGTTCAAATGTGAGCAACTGTCTAAGGCTGTTTGGATTTTGTCACCTCCTGCTGGGCCAATCCTCTCTTCAAATAAGTCATCCAGGAGATTCCTGAGGTTGGGCCACACTGAGCTTCTTTCCCAGCAAACTGCTCTTCTGGTCACACATGGAAATTATGGGAATGCACCTAAAGACTATCACGACACGAGATGTTGGGAGAGAGCTAAGAAGTGACTTGAGCAGGAGCTGACATACTGGAGTGAAACATCTGAGCCCTCAAAAACTTGCTCAATCATTTCTTGATTTTGCTGTAATTTTCTGCTCTACTTTGTTCTTAAACATCTGAGGCTGTGCTGCTTTGCTTGCTCTGTAAGTGATCTTGTCTGAGTATTCTGGTGGTCACCTTCATATCTGTGCCCAGGCTACAGGCAGGAGCTGAGTGTTGTCTTAATGTGATTTGTTCTCAACGCCTCACGCAGACTATCCATGAAAGGGACTTCTAGCTCTCTTTTTTTCAGAGATGTGGTGACAGTGCAGTCTCTTGTATGCAGTAACTTAGTAATTCAGTCAGTGCTAAAAAAAATCTGCAGTGAATCAGGTGAGCATCTACAGTCTCTTTTACTGTCTTCTGGAGGGGACAGTAGAAGACATGCAGCAGAGACACATGCTGATAAAAAAAGATATTGGGTTATATCCAAGACAGGTATAGAGTTTATTAGCTTGGATGTAATGCTGTATAATGGTTGTTTTTCTCACACTGAATTAGTTTTGGCTGAGCAAATCCAGCTTCTTATGTGCTGTATTCAATAGCCATTGTGGATGTCTGTATGACTGTGCTGTAGAGATGCTCCTATCTGGCCTCATCTTCAAGGAGCCCCAGTAAGGACTTGGGTGAAAAATGCAGGATGAAACTCTACAGAAATGTTTAAATTGACACAGTTAGACAAAACTTCTCTCTAGCAAGCTAAGAAAAGCTTTTTGATTCAGGCCAGATCTGATATCTATAGACCCTCCACTGCAGCTGTGTATTGCCAATTGGATAACATCTCTGTATTACAAAAACTGCAGCCATATTTGTCCTCCAAAGGTCTCATCGCCCTCTTATCATATCAGTGTACCTGGACCTGGTACTTCCGAGTATGATGAACTGAAACTTTTGTTTGGAAATAGCAGTCTATAACCACGCTAGGAGCTTTGTACTTTGGTTTAAGTTGCCAGGTTTCCTGTGACTCAGTCCATTCAAGTTTTGGCAATTCACGGGTGAACAAACATGCACGCATACACACACGTTTTCTTTGAGATATAATTAACAAGAATGTGGAGGATTTATTGCAGCATTCCTGCTTGGTTGGTAAACAAGTTTGTTCTGGCTATGGGCTTGAATCTCATCCAACTTTTTTTGTTTACAGAAATGATCTCCTAGCTTCCACTTAGGTAGTCATTTAACGTTACTTTCCTTCAGCTATTGATATCTGTCATTGTATAAATGTCACTGTGTTTTCACTTGTCTTCCTAAAATACAATGCACTGTTCTACATCCATTCTATTAAATCAAGTGAGATCACTTTGACCAGGTGCTGAAATTTCTGGTCAACTCAGTAGAGTATAAACAGGTACCTCCCCTCTCATGATGGGGCCCATGAAGTGTTTGAAACCACAGGTCGAGAAGGCCTTGCAAAACGCTACCACTCCCTTCCTAATGCTCCTGGGGTTGCACTGAGCCACTCTCACTACAAGGAAACCCTGGGATGATATCCACCAGTAGACTACAAGAACCAGCTGAACTTTCGTGTGCTGAGATACTGCAGAAAAACCACACTGTGATGTGACACCCACTTCACGGACATGGCCAGACTATGCCCTAGCTCTTCCTCAGCCTAGGCTTTCAGATCTTCTTTCCAGAAAACCATTGAACAAGGAGAGACAATGAAGGATGTCTGGGTTTCATCCTAGACCTAAGTCGTGAGTCTGGAGCATGCACCTCCACCTGGGAAATGATGGGAAGTGATCCTGGGTTTCTGAGTTACTGGTGCTGTGTGTTGCCTGCTACAACACCTACTGAAAACGTGCCTGGATTTTAGAATTAATAGTCCAGGAAAAGGCTGACATCTTGCTCTCACTATATGAACTTGTCTCAGAGTGAAACACGTGAAATATGGGTAGAGAAGGGACTCTTGGTAGCAATAATGCAGGGCTCATCTTCGTATTTTTAAACACGCTGCCTTTGGGAGTTCTCTGGTGATTAGGCAGTGGTTGAAGAACATAAAGTTTAGCCTTAAGCATTGAGGGAGGTAATAGGGCACCTACTTCACTCTACAGAAATTAGTCCCAAGCGGCCGCCTCCCTCCCAGCCCCCTGGGACTACTATGAGAAGAGCGGAGATGTGATCAGGGCATTAGAGACACCACTGCACCTTAGGATAATTGAGCTTGACCGTAACGAAAGCAATGTGATTACCTTCGAGCTGGGCAGCTAATACACAGGGAAGAACTAGATATATTTTAAAATAAAACAGTACAGTGTTGAAGAAAAGCACATGACATTAAAAAAAGTTGGATTTAAAAATCAGTCTCTCAAACATCCATCCTCTGAAGTTTATTCACAAAAATTGAATTGCACGGAAGTCTGTACCCTGATCATCCTGTGGTAAATCAAATGTTAGCAACAAAGACTGAAGCTGACCATCTGGTTCATTTTGCCCGGTGCTTTGCTATCCCAGGCAATCCTGTTATATATCCCATTTAACACGCTGATCAAGCATCACTTTAAAACTGACCGTGTAGCTGGTCCCCTCTTGGTTCTGGAAGGAGGCTGTCCTGGAGCATCACTGCTCAGCAGCATCAGTAGCCTTCTAATTTCCAGTTTCCAGTCCTGAGGAGTTTACTTGCCTTTGCTCTTGAACCAAATGTAGTCTCTTGGCTTGTAGCAGCTGTGTAACCCTGTCCATGATCTACAGTCGTCCACAGAGACACGCTGCTCCTTCTTGCAGCCCCTCTCTGCACTTGTTCAAGTTGGCTTTCATCTACATGAGCACAGTTGACCCAAATTGTGCAGAGAATTACTGTATTTATGTTTATACATCAGTAGCTAGTGATTGAAACTAGGAAATATCAATCTGATAGCTAGCATAACTTTTATTCAAACTATTTATAGCAGTCACATTTACTTATTATTACTCTGAAGTGAAAATGCTCAATTTCAGATTTGAATGCAGTGTATTTACTGCAGGAGAAATAAATAATTCAGTTGGTATTTCTAAAAATATAATTAGTTGATGAGTCAGAGAAGAATTTCGTTTTCCTAAATGTTAAAGCTTGAAGACTGGGATTATCATGATCAGTGTGTCTGACCTGTAACTCTGTCATGTCTTAGGACTCTGCCTGCTAATTCTTGTGTCAGTTTGTAATTAGGCTGGAAGATTGTTCAGGCAAGACTGAATAAAGAGCCCAAACCACACTCTCGCAATTCACTGAATGTTATTTCACACAACACAAACAAAAGGTACACCCCACAGGCAAGCCTGCGTCTGGTGATTCATCATTTTCATTTAAAAATTTAAGACAATTAACATTTAATAATGGGCTAATTTCTGATAACTCAGTGCACATTTTTAAAACATCATACATAACTATGAACCACTATATGTGTGGTACATTTAAGGCAATGAAACATATTTCTATTTATGTGAATCCAAGTCTTACCAGGAACCTGTATCAGCCATGTGAAATGTGAAAATAGAAAAGGAGGCAGCTGGGATAAAATGGAATAAGCTAATCAAACTCCAGACAGCAATAAAAGCTGCCATGAAAGAATAAACTGAAAGAAAAAATGAACACCACATAGAGTAAAGATCAATATTTTATTGACTGGAAAACAGGCCACGATGTACTTGTTGGTCAGTCATTATCCATATAGATTTTATGCCACTGCAGTTCATCTCTGGTTTAGCTATGCACACGTATTCTCTTTTTTTGTTTATCTTTTTTTCACTTTTCTACCTAAAGTAGTGGCTGGCTTCAGTATGAATAAAGCCTACTCAAGTCAGCCAAATAACTCTATGAACTTAAGGTCAGAGTCTAAAGGACAATGTATGACTTAAAGATGTGCAAGACGATGACTAAAACTGCACAGCAGTGCGGAATCTGCCATCCTTAATATCACTGCACAGCTCACAACAGCTTGGTACAGACACTGTAACATGAATCAGGCCACTGTAACATATAACGTGGAAGAAGGAAGAAGAGAAATGTTTGTAACTCAGCATTAAATGACCTTTAATAATAGACATTTGCGCGCTGAAGCTCAGCAAGCAGATATAACCTTCTCAAAGCTAGCTACCTAGAACCTAATACCTTGCACTAAAATCAAGGACTGCCTAGCTTTCAATGACAACATTACCAATTCTTGACACGATATTGGCAAATGCATGTGGCATATGGCAAAATGAATTGGGTATTGGCTCTGAAAAGCTTATAGCCTGCTATAGATAAGCAGGCATTTACAAAAAAAGGGGTAAACTGTGAATCAGAGACCTAGCAGGGTGGAAATGGTAAGGCTGTTAACAGTGTTTCGACTGCTGGCAAATGGGTTTTGAGGGGAGGAAACATACAGGGGTAAAGGGGCAAGTATGAGTTGGCACTTGTGCCTACTAATAAAATATATTTTCTAAGCATGTATTTGAAAATCTAGTGAAGACAATGGAGACAGAATCTTAAGACATATTAGCTATCGGAAATGTACATCGGCACTATCCAATTTGGGCAATTCTCACTTTTTACAGAAGCTCAAAATCTGATTTTTTATGCTCTAAAGCAGTTATGCCTGAAAAATGAAGTAAAGTTAACCAATTTTGGGAAAGGACCTGTCACTCAGTTTTTGGGATGACTAAAGACTATGTTTCTGCACAGGAGCAATCAGAGAGGAAAATAAACTTTTTGCTCTTAATCTGACCCTGAAATGGACCTGTCTAACTTGGTGGCCCTTTGTATAAAAGCATCCTCTCCTCCTGCCTTCTGCCTGCTTTTTCAGCAGCTTTCTTGCCCAAAGTATGGAGGGAGCTGATATTTATAAGTTGTTCTTATCCGTATCAAGGATGTGCCCAGCTTTCCACACGAAGGTCTGCATCTGTGAAGCAGTGCTGATGCCTCAGCATTAGTCATATGCTATACAGACTTTTCACAATCCTCCTTGGTTCACAGGACATAAAATGTAAATTTTTAAGCTTCTAACGGCAGAGCGCAGTGTGTTACAAGGAGAAACATAGTGCAATTAGATTTAAAATATATATGAATCTTTTCTGCATTATTTTCTTAACCAGTATGGGGCTCTTTAAATTTTTTTTACAGACAATTGAGAACTGTTAGAATTAAACTGCTGTTGGAAAGTTACCTGAATGACTAAATAACTGTTATACCTTTTAGATGATTTTCTTACTGCAGAGTAATGAAGTACGTCGCTACAGAGCAAGAATAACGCAGCTGTACAGCTCTCCACAGACCTATGAAGCAGAGCCACATTCATGACAAAGGACTTCATCCTGCCGAGTCAGGAATCCTTGGCCCACCAGTGAGACCGAGCATTTCACACAGTTAAAACATTCCCCATGCCACTGCCGCTCTTCAAATGAGATAAATTTGGCACCTCCGAGAGCTGAAAGAGATTGTGGAAAGAAGATGTGAAACCAATATTTCTGGGCATGGTTCAGAAATGCAACAGACTGTTTTCTAATGTGTGATCAGGTTGTCATCCATAAGCAAACAAACTAATGAACAAAAATCTGAAAAAGTCTGAAATATCCTTTGTTGACTGAACCGAAAAACACTTCAAAATTAAATACAGTGAGAAATATTTTAAGCAAAGCCACAAGTCACTTTCTTGTTGTCATATCCTATTATAAACTCTGAACAGAATAGGTTTATCAGAACGTCCATTCATGTTTACTGATCTTCCCAAGAAATTCTCATGAAAATTTTTTGCAGTGTGCAGATACATATAGTTTCTATATATCAGTGAGTGAAATGTAGTTATTTCCACCCAAGTTTCTTCAGCATGGAGTCTTTAGGAAATTACCAGATCACAGAGTTCCTAGCACGAGTATCTGAAATAAAACATTAGTGTTTTTTGTGTTTTTTTTTTCCTGTTTTTTTTTTTTTTTGTAAAATCATGCTCATTTATTGGGTATTCATCATTATCTTTCTCCACTTACATATGCAGCATGCACCTGTAACAATCAGACTGTACTCTTCAACAGTTCAGTCCACACATAATAGAATTTCAATGCAGAACACCAGCAAATGCTTTAAGAAAACTTCAGCTACCATAGACTAGTGACCTATATGTCTAATATTAAATCATCTATGTACCCAAGGATGCATGCAATAAAGCTCTGATGCATTTGGCAAGCTTTCTTGTTTGACAGGTGTGCTTTACCAGTAGGCTGTTAATTCGTGTCCAGTTTGATCATATTTGCAACAAACAAAGCTGAAGAAACTACGGACACGAGTGACTAGCATGTACTGTCCTGAGAAAAGCCAAAAAGTGCCTTTTCACATATTCCTAGTGAAGAATTTTAGTGCAGTAAGCACTAAATCAAACAATGGAAGAAATCCTTTCAGCACAATTCCTCAGCAGTGGGGGAACATGTGTGATCAGTATCTCCTAGCAAGACACATTACATGTGATGGAAAGAAGGTCTCTCTAGCAGTTAATTCCCTCAGTCTTTCATTATGATGAGACTATTTTTAACACTGTTTTCTACAGGAAAGGTCTGATTTGTGAGAAGACTGATGGTTCATCAGTGTCTAGTCCCTTCTAGAAGATGCGACTCACCTGTAATAGGTTTCTTGCAAGCAGCACACTTCTTAGCATAGAGTTTGCTGAAACAGTCTACACAGTATGGATACTCATCTTTGGAAATAAACCTTTGTCCAGACAGCTGGGTTTTACACCCAGCACACACAAAGCATTCTTTGTGCCAAGGCTGGTCATGGTAGGTCACTCCCCCAGAAGTTATTACCTAGTGTATTGACAAAAAGGACAGAGCAATGAACTAAATGTGTGAATTCTGAAGGATTATGCAGCCCTTCATAAATCCTCCTATTTGTTTTTTCTCTTTCCATATGCACAAGAGAAGAGAGTGCGGTCATGTCAACTGTTTTTCATCTGAAATATCAACTTGACTAACTGCAGTTGAGCTGAACATTCCACTGGTTTGTTTTTCTTGATTTTCTATCACAGGATAACATCGTGGTCTGCAATACACAGTTTAGCTTGTTGTGTTTTTTCTGTTACACGTGTGGATGAAGGCTTAGCATCAGGAGTGCTCTCAGAAGAGCAATTCTCAGTGACAGACAGTGGATGAGAGAACTGATGCTGAGATTATGGCTAGTCTCCTACTGAACCTGGCATTTTGCTGTCTCACAACTAAAACAGTGTTTTGAGTAGGAAGAAAGAGACAGCAAAGAAGAAGAAATGAGACAGAAGGGAGATCTACACTGTCTGAAGAAGAAAAAATCTCAGAAGAAGAAAAAAATTATCAGTGTCATCAAACTTCTCATTCCCTGCAACTCACTCACAGCTCTCCACTGCTTATTTCTGAAGACAGAAATTTCCAGTTGCTCTATGGTTTTCATATGTGTAGCAAAAAGCTCATTTCACAGAATTTGTGAGAGACTGTATACAGAAATATCTGTAGAGATAAAGATGAGCTGTAAGATAGTGTTTCTACTGTCAAGTCACGTGCACAACAATGAATGAATGAATACAGTTGGAATAGCAGGAGAAAAAGCTGGAGAAAATTAATTTTAAAAATATTCACACCATCAGGTTTCCCTGGGGAATACAGTTTCAGAGAAATAAAGAATAATACTGGGAAACATCAAGCAATAAGAAATTTAAGTAGTTCCCGATCCCCTTAGAATTCCAATATTGGGCTACTTCTAACTCTCAGTTGCTTTTCCATTAAGCTCTCAAAATATCTGGCACAAAATTCAAGACTCCAGTTTGGCAGTTTAATCTCTTTGGGCTCAATTCTTATTTATGGGAACTGATGCAAGTTGAAGTAGTAAAATTGTTTTACCTATTATGTAGGGGGAGTCTTTGCATTCCTAGAATTTTTAATAAGCAAATCCTGATTATTTCACATAAATGTGGCTAACCTCAGTTCCTCTAATAAACAGAGAGCAGAATTACTATATTTGCCATGTGATCATTTAATGCAAATTAAAGGCTAGATGTAGCGATATGGGAACATATAAAAGTACTTTCTAAAGTACTTTTTTTCTACTGAAGAAAAAAAACAAGCAGCAGATTTTCCTTCAATTAAAAGCTTTTGTTAGAGGTTTACAGAGAAACATTAAATAACTTTAGAAATTCTAAGCTATTTGACGAAGAGAAAAAAAAAAAAATCATTTCCAGAGTGATATAGGTACTGAAGAGTAAGTTAAATTCTGCCATAAAAAGCAGCTTAAAACATTTCCCTAGACAACAGTATCACACTAGAACCATGCTTTTGCCAATAAAGTTTGGATCAGATGAACCTTGAGGAAAAAAGAAAAACTCATTTGAAATCAAGCTTTCTGGTACCCACAGGGGAAGCACCATGTATTGAAACACTGGGAGTCTTGACTAGTATTATCACAACTGAATATTAGTTAAGCTGCTTATTGTCTGATACATTTCCAGAGAAAAACAGGCAAGACTGTGAATGCTTTGCTCAGATTAGGTGGCTTATTATGCATGTGAATATATCTGAAAAATGTTGGAAAGGGAGGCTTGTTTATCAAGGCAAAATAAGGAAAGAAGGGTTTTTATATAACTTCCAGTGAAAAATTCAACCTTTGTTAAAAATCACAATCGATAACAAAATAATCCCAAAGTATTTGTTTTGGTCAATAAATTTATTTCAAGTATAATCAGGTTTCTATTAATACTAACTAGAAAGGAACAGCAGACACTGTCACAGTTGGTTTTCAGTGTCTGATGTCACAAGGAAGACACTGCTCTTCCTCTCGGTTCACCAGACACGATCCAGCCCCTTCCCCCACGAGCAGTATTGCCTTGCTAGGGCAATTTTTCCATTGTACATTTAATTACCTTTTTGCAAGCATAGCAACGGTGAGCAAATTGCTTCTCAAAACAGGGCATGCAGTAATTCTCATTGTCTTTGGTGATCAGTGGTTTTGTTCCCAACGGTTGCAGGCAATACTGGCAAACGAAACAGGATTCATGCCAGGAACTTCCCTTAAATTCCATTTTACGGGAACCTGCGAAAACCCAAGGTGAAAAATCCCCCCAGATACAGCCTTGTAACATAAGTTTTAAATGTTGGAAAGACTCTTGTTTTTAATCTTCTATCTCAGTATTGTGTTACCTAAGAAAGCACTTGTCCTCAATTTAATAGAGTTTCAAAGTATGTACTTGAAATTTCAAGAACACATTCGGTGCCATACGTTCACCTGGCTAAAGACGTGCTAAGTTGCCCAAGCTGTGATTTTTAGAGTCTGTCATATGAATGTTTTAAGGTTACTTCTCTATGATACGCTTCAGTTGCTCAGAGTTTCTCTCAGGCCAGTCAATACTGTGGTGATGTTCAGGTACACAGCACTTTTATAAATTAAAGATGAATTTGCTTGGATGTTTAGTACATCTATTAACGTCCTGTCTTTTGTCTTCCTTAAGCTAAGCCTCCTTCGCTTATAAATGTATTATTTATCTTATTCAGCTTAAGCTGGCAATTTCTTTTAAAGTAAACCTTTTTTCTGTGATAAAGCACACTACACTGTCTCTTCTTATAGCTCATAATTTCCGCCCTACATCAACTGGTTTTTTTAGTGTGTTCAGCTCAATGCTTTTGATCCGGTGCAAGGACAGGTGCAATCCCAAGAGAAAATCGCTGAGTTAAATGTCTGCCAGAGGAGTTTCAGAGCTCTTAGCTCTGTGTACAGGTGCCCTGTACACCTTAATGTAGATGTGTAAATCTAAGATATGCACATATATCAGAGAATGATTTTTCCAGTGACTCTCCACCATAACTTCCTCCCCTGCTGGCACAATCAGATTAAAAAGAGAGGTGCCAAATGCTTTACCATCCTTTCCACACAGAATGACAGAATGACAGAATGGTAGGGGTTGGAAGGGACCTCTGTGGGTCATCTAGTCCAACCCCCCTGCTGAAGCAGGGTCGCCTACAGCAATTGCTGATATAACTGATTAATTCTGCAATACCTGTTTCCTGGACTGTGGGGTTAGTGGAGAGAGAAACTGCTTGCTGCATTTCAACATAAAGGTTTGCAGCTTCCTCCCAGTGATCAGAAGGCTGAATTCACTGCCTTTGCCCACTGGGTGTTGTCAACATAGAGCTAGCAAACTGAAGACGAAGAAGTTAACGATTTAGAAACTGGCTGGGATCACCATGCCACTTCAGTTCTCTGTTTGCCCTGTTATTCCTACCCTCAGCACTTGCTGCAAGGATTTAGTCTCCTAGACTCTGGGGCAAAATCTGCAAGACAGATGTACACCAGAGGACAATAATGCAAACCCCACTCTATTCTGGTGCTATTGTCATCACATCTCGTAAGGAGTGCCTACTAAACAACATTCCTTTAACTATATCAAATTTAAGCAGTATATCATCCATAAACTGAACACAACTATATTGCTACATTTATTTCCACTAATACAGCTTTTACCTCTAACAAAAAGGAAATAAACTGCAAAAGTACACAGTTGCATCAATGCTACAGGTTGAACCATGACATCAGTGGCCTAGTATTTATACGAAGATAATAATTCTGTACAGCCCAGATCTTATTGTTTGGCATTAAGGTCTACTGAAAAATAAAATTCCTATGTTACTGCCAAATTTACTGATGCCCTTGGCCAGAGGTTCCCAAACTAGCAGTCATGAGGCCACGGCAGATAGTTTGCAGCTGGTATTTGGAGTCATACATGTGATCCATGAAAAGGTTCAGCGCTGCGGGTAGTTTACTGTTCCAAATGCTAGTGACGTATTTTACTAAGCATTTTCCTACTTCATTTTGCCACATAGGGTGCTGTTGCTTCTCTTAGATGCCTCTGAAGAGGCAGCTGTCAGGCAATCTCTCTGTAGTATGAGCTTTACTGGTGCGGTAGCAATGAAAGGCCTAGAGGGTGTCCTGAGCAGACATGATTAAAAGCCAAGAAGTAGTTTGGTGGAAAGTGCAGAATTTTTAGGGTTGTTAAAGGCAGGAAATAAACCCTTTGTAAATGTATCTGTGCTTGTAATCTTTTTAGTAAAAATGCTGATAATCATTTGAACACAAAATGTAATGTTTTGACATTTTAAACAAAAAATATTTCTGAGAGAAAGAAACAGTATAAAGAACATGAGACAGATCTGACACTCCAAGTCTGGCCAACGTAACAGACAAAATGCAGATGTGCTGTCTGATCTGGCACTCCTGCTAACGATAGCTCTGTTTGCCTACCTCCACTCACAGCAGGATACGCTTCCTAAGAGCTGCAAGCAGAATCCAGGACTCCACACAAACACATTTTACCCTATCTTGAATGCCAATACTCTTTATAAGGATTCACAAGCTCTGTCAGTGCTAGACCAGAGGTATCTGCCTGCCCTCTCTTCACTGCCAGGAGAGTACTACACACAAAGCAGATGTCATCACCTGAAAGCTGTTCTGAAAATCAAGGACCTTGTAGCTCAGTTATTCAAGGATGTGGTTATAATAAAAAATGCAGTTCTATTTTTCACCAAAGAGTCCCTGTTGTCTTACCAGGCATAATGGTCTTCTGGCAGTGGAAGCACTTAGATGAATACTCATCAGAGTAACATTCAGTACACAGCAAGAGCTCGTCCTTGGCAGCAAACGGTTTCTCCACCAGCGAGCGACTGCATTTGGCACACTTGAAGCACCCCTCATGCCAGTGGCGGCCTTTGTAGGCCAGATCCTTGGAGAAAGCAAGTCCATATTAATGGAGACACCTCTCCAGTCTTTTTATCCCCTAGCTCCTCCCAGAAATAAAGTGAAAAACAGAGAGCATTGCACTGGCTACTTGCAGAGGTGACACGTGCATCTGGCAGGAGGTGAGCTCAGCAGTGATATTAGTGCACAACACCACTGTGTCGGGATATTTTGTGATCTCCTGCAGAGGCCATTAGGAGCTGCTTTGGCATGAGCAATTGTCCTTCCTTATGTAACAGCAGAGATATGTTTTTATTGGAAAAAACATTTCATGTTCTACAGTTGGCCTTCAAGGGGAAACAAGTAACATTTTAATGTGCGCAGGCCACCTGACAAGAAGTGCATTCTCTACAGGCTTTGAAACGAACTTCATGTATTTTTCATGGTTACTACTTTTTCTCCCAGTTGACACTACATAACACTAAAGAAAGATAATATTATTGCAGAAAACACGCAATTAAAATCTCATTGAGAACAAAATGATTCATGGGAAGATTATTAAAAAATTATTACTTGTATTTACACCTAACATAACTCCTCCTAAAACCTTGGCAGAAAAATGTTTAAGACTCATCAGGCTTAGGGGATGAAAAAGCTAACAGTATATGTACAAAACCTCCACTAAGAATTTAAAAAAAGAGCAAACAGAGATTTTATTTTTCCAAGGTTAAAACAACAAGAGAAAAATGTACCATCAACAACTCCCCCCCTTAAAAAATAAACCAGAACCTTCCAGGACTCCTTTATAAGAAAGAAGCACAAAAGCACACAAATCCAATCTCATTTTTCTCCTTTGTCAGATCCCCACCCTTTAAAGTGCTAAAAATGAAATACATACCGTACTTCATTTCAGAAGGTGCTGAGCACCTACCCCTTCCATTTGCTTTGGGTAGCACTCTGAACCTTTTAGCAGATAGGCTATCGCCCCAGAGCAGCCTGAGACAAAGACTGGGTGAAGTGGGGAGGAACAGAGCCGAGTTCCAGCACTTTGGCAGAGGTAGGACAACCAGCTGTAGATCTCTGTGGGCCATTTTCTAGCTGAGACTGGCCTGCTGCACTCCTCTCTTATTACTCCTGCCTTTTTTCTCCCAATTTTCTCTTCTACTCAGTCCAAGGACACAATTTTTTGTTAATGATCTTTGCCATTGGTGGTCCTGCCACTTACTTAATTTTAAATTTTAAAAGTGTAATTGGTGAGCTCAGAGCACATGTTCTCCAGGTGACATTGACTGGAACTACGTATAGAAATCTGCTGTGGAAAGATGCTGATGAGAGCTTGAGAAGAGTCTTCATCCAAATTAGCATTGTCTTTGGATGATTCCTTTATGGCATTGAGCTATACTCTGACAATGTGCTTTAAAAACCATGAAGTGCTGTGGTTGGGGAGGCCTCCTGGGAGGCTTATTTTAATAACTTTCTGACCTTCTATTCCAAAAGAACGTAGGCAAAGCAGACATGGGGAGAAGGTGAGCATTATGTACTGAACTTGGCAAAACAAAGGCATTTTGACAGGTTTCATCTGACCTTCAAATTGAATGTCAACTGTACAGGCTGTAAATTGAAGTATGAGGTACTGTAAACCCTGTTCAAGACTACAGAGGAACTCATATTAATTAATATTCTAAAAAACGGGAGAGGTGAAAAGAAAGCCAAGACCAGAAACACTGCCACTAACATGCCATCTGTGAGATGAGCAAGTTAATCATGGAATTGGGTTAAAATTAAAATATACTTCCTTTCCAAGAGACACAGGGAATAACATACAAATTATAAACATGGTTTCTTTTCAGATTGATGTTGGCATGTCAACACCTACGGTAAAAGTAATTATGTAATACTCAAAATACTTTTTTTCAGTGGACATCTCAGAAATTCCAAAGTTTCATTCAGCCTGATCCATGGAATTATACCAGCATCCTACTGCCCGTCAAGCATTGTGAAGTCTCTGCAGCCAGTGAGTGACTGGAGGTGACAGGCGGAGTCTAGTTGTGGTCCACACGTACACCACAGCCTTGGTGTATGTTTGAGGTGTATGTATGTGCAGATTTCCTAATCTTTGGGAAAGCTTCCTTATTTCCCTTATTTCTGGGCTAGTAGTATTGTTTCTCTCTGGTGTGCGTGCATGTACAATGACCATGCTTAGGTCTTTTCACCAGTACAGGGATATGCAGAGGGTTGGACATAGAATCTGCTATTAAATAAATGGGATTTCTGTATAATTTAGCAAAGAACAAGAAGTGAAAGTTGAATTTTTACCTTGGAATCGCACTCAATAGGTTGCTTGCACTCTTCACAGGGGTTGGCGAATAGGCTGTCATAACATCTAACACAATAAGCGTTTTCTTCTCTTAATGCATACTTGCTTCCACGAAGAGACTGCAGGCAGTAATGACAGTCTGTGTGATTGCTGGTCATTCTGATGGCGTTCTCCACGTGATCTGGAAAGATGGAAAAATCATGTAATTCAGTGGATGACCTGAATTTTGGCTTGCCCAAATAGTAAGCAATGCTGCTTTACCTGTGAAAGTTAAGACAGGCGTTTCTTGGTCATTTGCAGTACCCTGGATTCCTAATATTGGGCTGTTCCGTAATAAAATGGTAGTCTTTAACAACATAGACTGTGTATTGTGCTACCTACAAAATGGGCAGCAAGAGGGCTGCTTCAGCTTAATCTAATGGTACTTACACTGATAGGTTAGGTACCTGAGAAGGAAGCTGTCTTCACATTCTCTACTCACAACTACTGACTTTATGCGCATTACGTACTGGATTGTGAGGCATGGTTTATCCAAAAATCAGGGAATGGAGATAGAAACTATAGTTCATAAATTAAACCAGATGTGGAGTTAAAAGGCCAAAGAGAAGTGGCAAGAACTTTGTAGTGTGCTTTTGTCTTTCTGCTCATTCCTTCCTTTTCAAAATACCCCCATCTCTACCTACTGCACAGAAGGAAGACAAGGGACTCCAAGCTATACGGCCGTTCTTTACGTAATCTTAGCTGTGCTGCTAACATTTGGTGGCAGTGTAAGGTGATACAAATAACCCTGGATAGCAAAATAGCGAAATATAAAGAGAAATAAACTAAATAAGATCCAAACAAAATCATAACTCAAAGCAAGTTTCTTGTGTTGTTATTGTAAAAGATTGTCTTTTCTTACATATTTCTGCATTGCCAGGTTCCATGTTGGCAGTGCCAAAATACTGAGAGATAGATTATATTTCTGTGCCAGACAAATGCAGGAAATACCACAAATCTATTGAGATCTAATTGTACGAGTTTCCCATCCTTCAGTTTTCCAGGCTAAAGGAGGCTTGGATAAGTATCCAAATCTCAGCTTCCTATAGATCTGCAATGCTGAATGTTTTAAGGATTGTGGACATGAAGACTTATTTCAGTCTTCTTGTTGCTGGTTGGATCATCAGCACTTTGCTAAAATTGGGTCTTGATTCCTGGGAATGAAGGAAGAAGAATCCAGAAAGTTCACAGTGAAGCAAACCCAGAAGCATCTGCTGGTCTCATTGGATCGCACCCTTCACTAAACTCATGGAGTGTCGCTGCAGTCATTGCCAGCAACCATAAATTTTAGAGGATCTGAGAACAACCAGGGAAGATCTCCTAAAATATTTACATATCAGTGACTTCTGGCGGCTGAAATCTTTGCACTTCGAATAACAATGCAAATTAGTTTATCTTAACCAGATGCAAAGCCTGAGGGCAAGGAAGAGAAGCACATGAAGAACAAGATTTGAGAGAGCACTTGCCATCGCAGAACATACATCTATTCCATTTGTAATTACTCCTCCATACCTGATTTTATACACTCACTGCCTGTCTTATACCCATGGCTCAGTTTTCTAAAGGTGTTTCATCTTTTTCGGGGTTTCTGCTTTGTGAGATGTAATCCAAAATGATTGTTTGAACTACGAGAAAGGACAATTACTGCAGGTCTCCACTGGCACCAGTGCACAAGGTCAGCCATTTATTGATCTATTCTTGGAGGGATAGTAGTAAGATGGGATGCCATCCAGAGGGACCTGGACAAGCTGGAGAGCTGGGCCTGTGTGAACATCACGAAAACTTCGTGTTCCTGTAAATCAAAAATCTTTTGAGTTTAATTAATTTATTGTATTTCTGACTGCCCTAAATCTTTGTGTTAGTCAAGACAGTAAAGAAATCAAATAATCTGTAACTCAGACCAGTGGGAAACATGCTTTCTTAAAAGTATTACAGATGTGTTTTATGTGGTATCTTTGGAATAATAGTATAACTGGGCTTCAATCTGGACTTCTGTTTCCTTAAGATCAAACAGAGCTTTGCATGTGAAACAAATGAACCCATGTATATGAGAAAATGACATCCATCAGCTTGTACTTTTGCAGAACATGACATATAAGAAACAGACACAGCGCAGTAATTCAGTGCATGATCACTACAGAGTCATCACCAAACTCAAGGTTAAGTTTTGCTCATTTTCTGTATTGGGGAAGCAGTATAAATTGGTGGCTAGGGAGACAATCAAGGAATGTTTGTGGTTAACTGGGCCCCATATTCAAGGTCATAGGACAAACCTGAAATGGTTTCAGAGGAATTTTCATTCCTTTTTATTGTGGGAGTTAGTTATGAACTGCCTCTGAGGATAACCCTGAGCAGATCTTTCTGATTTCCTTCCTGCTAAATCAGCATCCCAGCTTCCTAACACAGTTTTGTCTCAGCCTAAAAGTGGCGACACGAAAATCCTAACAGGGAATGCCTGAAGAGCTTATCTATTACTCATAGCGGTTTTTGTTGTACAAAGCTCACCAGTAGCTTCAGGTATCTGCAGATATATATCTGTTTTTTCATTTTAATGAATGGTGATAGGTTTTTAAGTTTGTGAAAACTCTGCATACCCAACAATGTTCTTCAAAAAGTGGTTTTCTTGATTTGTTTTTTTTTTACTTCCCAGGAATCCAAGCTGTTCCAGGAAGCTTGGGTTATATACACATGCAAGACCTGTTATTGTAACACTCCAGAACTTCTAAATTTGTAATGTAGTTCTCCTCCTAAAAGCCTATATGGGAACAAAATGCCATTACTCCTGTTTTACAGATGAGAATGGCTGCTTGGGAACATTAAAAGAGTACACCCAAGACCAGAGTCAAAGCCTGGGGCTGTCCTTGAGCTGCTCCTCTAGTAAAGTGCTCAAGTCACCCAAGGTTTTGTTTCAGAAGAAGTCTTCAGGGTTTGACCATGATGACATACAACCATATTTGGGAATGAAGCAGTGATGGTATGAAAAATAATGATTTTTGCAAACCTCTTGGCAAAGGTTTGGGTAACCTTTGTGAACTACTTTTACCGTTAGACAATGCAACAAAAAACAGTAAGTCTTGTTTCCCCCAGCACCACTTACCCTTGCTCCAATAAGTACGTGACGGTACGAGCACCATGCAGTTAAGCAGAATGTTTTTCTTGTGCTTTGATCTTAATCTCTAGAGAAATATGTTTACTGTAAGTTTGCTGGAAGCTAGACTTTGTGTTTTGAAGGTCAGTTAAGAAATCTCTGGAGGTCTGATGCTATTCAGTCTCATGGAATGAAATGCTGATGCCAGCATTCCAGCTGCTAACTCATGTCCTAGGCACACGGAAAAACTGCGATGTGTTCATTCCTTGGGAAAAGAGGATTTTGTTATCTAAATTGGAACAAAGCTGAATACCGCTGATTTTTATGTATCTAGTAGGCACAAATACATGATACCATTTGTGGTATTAGAATACTCCAAGGGTTGGCAGAGAGATGTTGCTGAAGATGTGAGGATATTGCAAGTGGAGTCCCTGGGGTCAGATTTGAGAATGCAGCAGTCTCATGGTATGAACTGTAAAGCAGATGAAAATAAAACAGAGCTGGCTACTCTGCCCACTGTTCC
Source organism: Opisthocomus hoazin (assembly GCF_030867145.1). Classification (NCBI taxonomy): domain Eukaryota; kingdom Metazoa; phylum Chordata; class Aves; order Opisthocomiformes; family Opisthocomidae; genus Opisthocomus; species Opisthocomus hoazin. Next base: position 86,358,730 of record NC_134415.1, read on the forward strand.
AGCAGATTAAGATAGAATTTAGCTACAACAAATTAGGAGAGGGGCTTTCTGTAGTGCCAAATAGTTTCCTATAAGATGCAGAACACTAGAAGACTTCCAGCAAAGAAACCGTAACAAAATGGCTGTGAAGTTGTGAAACCTCATAAATGTGGCACCATCAGGAAAGGAAGGCCTGTTTTCCAACTGGAGCTAAAAAGTACAGCCACAATGTTATTATGTCCCATAACAATTATCTTGATATTTTCTATAAATGTATGTTAATCTCCCTTAGATTATATAAATATAAGAAGTTCAGAAACATTAATCCTACTTAGATGGGAATGAATATACATAGGCATGTAGGTATACACATACATGTAAAAATATTGTACCTTTTACTTTATGGCAATTCTAGTGGACTATTTCCTGATCTAAATAAGCCTGACATTGAACTGCATCATCTTTTTCCTGAAGAATATATAATGAATGGAACAAGGCTTTCTATGAGGGAGGCATAAAGAAAGAAAAATGATGGCAAAATAAATCATTGCAACAGCACTGAAGGATATGAAAAAACATGATCTATTATGAGGGGTACACCCCTGCAAGTGATCCCAGACACTTTTTTCTTTTCAGTGAAGTACTTTTTATTTATTTTGGAACATAGTTTTGCACAAATTTGCTGATTTCTATTCCCTATTTTTCTTTTTTTTGTGAGAGCTGCTGAACAATTAATCACATACACTTGCAAAATACATTAGTGACTCAAGGTCACAACAGCACTGTAAAGCTAACAACATCATTATAAGGAAAAATTTCTGACAACATCATTATATTATAAATAAAAGTTTCTAACAACATTCTACAAGGAAATTTTTCCTCATTTCATAGATTGCAGTTTCTTGATTTCTCTGGAGGCCTGCTACCCCCCAGGGGTTACTGTAACTAGACCTAATAAAAGTCCTGACCACTCACGAAAAATGAACTCACAAGACAGTTAAACGTATGCTGCATTTTCAAAACACAGGCAACACCCTTGCTTTATCTGCTCCCTCGCTTAGAGTAACTGCAGTTTTCCCAGTGATACCTTTAAGATATGCTTGAGTGGTTCAAGGATACTAGAACTTTTTCTCTTCTAGAAACGGCTAGACAAGCAATAGGAACCAAGGGCATACATTACAGCTGAAGTCAAAACAAGTACCTAGAGGAAAGCAGACACGCAGGTGTTCCCTTTGAACGAGCTGTTCTGTCTCTGTGGCACAGCACAGCAACACAAAGCCAGGTCCTGGGCGCATCTGAGTGGGTGCAGAGCTCGCTCTGATGAAGTTCTGCTTTAAGCAGTCAGGGTGGATGCCAGCCAGGACTGTGCTCTAACAATATGACTGTACTGCTGCGAGGTCCACAAGCGACGTGGTTTTGGTGGACTGTGTAGGCAAAGCAGCTCATTCAGAGGCTGCTCTGATAGCCGCACTGCACTGCGCTGTACCGTGCTTACACGCCCCACGACCACGAGCAAAAAAAGGGCAAGAGCTCCGGCTTAACTAGGGGACCGAGCACCCCAGGAACCCTGTTTTGCCTTAACTGGTATTGCTATCTGCTTTGTTTACACCGTGCAAACTCAAACATCGGTGTAGTATCTAAATTCTGCCTTTATCCCAGTACAGCATAATTTGCTACTTACCTAAACTTCAAACTAGGAAAAATTAGAGCAGTGAAACTACCTTGATTAAGTGTTCACAGTGGTGCAGACATACAGAAATGCTCTTGTGGAAGAGACCTGACTAGCCTATGTCCCTCAAACCCTCTTTACTAGCTACAGAGTGGGCTGGAATAGCCTAGCCCAGTTGCTCTTCTGGCAAGCTAGATATTTCCTTTAATTCAGCCAGAGAACTTTCACCAGCAGCGTCCAACTTGCCCAATACAACTTTGACTTGCTACCAAGGTCAGCCTGAGCGGTTTAGTTGGCAAAGTTCAAATTAATGGCTCTGTATGGATCTCTCCTAATGGGTATTCTTCCTCCATTGTGAGCCTTGCTAGCAAAGCTCAATAATTACCACCACATTAAACCCACTGCACAGAGAAATTGGAGGTCAGAAATAAGCATGTCAAACATAGTAGCTGAAAGCAGGTTTTTTGGAAAGGGCAGACAGAAAAAGTTCTAACTGGCTACAGAATTAAACCTACATTATTTGCTGGGTTATTTTTTTTTTTTAACTAATCAACGCGTGGGAGTCAGGGAATGCAATTCACCATTTAATACAAGTAACGCACTGGTGTCCAGAGATTCCAGTCCAGAATAAGTGGCTCTGTTATTCTGAACACAGCAAGCTCGACTGATCAGCAGTCTTGCTGGCCAGTAAGGCAGCTCCATGTTTAAGCAGAGACAAACTGTCAGCGGAGTGCTCGGTATAGATTCAGGTCTCTCCCAAGCTATTACCCAGGAACACAAACCCTTTTCATCTGCTCAGATTCCTGGGTGCTGTTAATGTCTTCACGAGCAGCAGTACGTGAAAAAAGGTAGGGTTAATGCTAAAGCTTAGATAATTTCTTTTATTTTTCTGAAATTGTTCTTACCCACATTTTTTTGCAGGTTTTCACATAGTCTGGTAGAGCCTGAATTTTTTTCTTGTCTTCATCATGGAGCTCATTCCTTTGTGACTACTGTCAGATTTATAGAGTAAAACGAAGCCATGAAATATTTCAGCTGTACATTGGTGTACTTCTTCATGTAAAATCCTGGCAGTATTCTCAGTCATAGTCTCTGTATTCAACCACAAAACAGGTTTGAGGACTGCGTCTGGTACAAAAGGGCCATGTGATAAATTATACTCAAATTAGCTGGTGACCTACACACTTAGAAGACACTTAGTGTTAAATTGATTAGCTTCAGCTGCCCAAGATCCAAAAACAAAGCAGCCATGAGCCTAAGATGTGGATGAGAAATCATTAGTGAATCTTAGGTGCAATGTTACAGGATGGAATTTAAAGTAATGACATTAATGGGGTACCTCAGGGGTTGACACCAAGACCAATACTGTTCATCATCTTCATTAATGACCTGGATGATGGGATAGAGAACACTCACAGCAAATTGGCAGATGACACAAAAGTGGGAGGAGTGGCTAATACACCAGATGGGTATGCTGCCATCCAGAGCAACCTCACCAGAAGTGGGGCGAGAAGAGTCTCATGCAGTTCAGCAAGGGCAGCTGCAAAGTCCAGCCCCTGGGGAGGAGTAACTGCAGGTACCAGCACACGCTGAGGGCCAACCAGATGGAAGGCAGCTTTACAGAGAAGGACCTGAGGGTCCTGGTGGATACCAAGTTGAACATGAGTCAACAATGTGCCCTTGCAGGTAAGAAGGCCAACAGCATCCTGTGGGGCATTAGGAAAAGCATTGCCAGCAGATCGAGGGAGGTGATCCTTCATCTCTACTCAGCACTGGTGAGACACATCTGGAGTGCTGGGTCCAGTTCTGGGCTCCCCAGCACAAGAGAGATATGGATCTACTCAAAAGAGTCCAGTGAAGGGCCACAAAGGTGATAAAGGGACTGGAGCATCTCTCCTACGAGGAAAGGCTGAGAGAGCTGGGACTGTTCAGCCTGCAGCAAGGAAGCCCCAGAGAGGTTCTCATCGATGTATAAAACCACCTGAAGGGAGAGAATGAAGAAGAAGGAGCCAGGCTCTTTTCAGTGGTGCCCACTGACGGGAAAAAAAGCAATGGATACAAAGTAAAATACAAGGGATTCCATTTAAACAGAATAGAAAAACCTTTCACTGTGAGAGCGGTCAGACACTGGCACAGGTTGCCCAGAGAGGCTGTGGCGTCTCCATCCTTGGAGTTATTCAAAACCCAACTGAATACAGTCCTGGGCAACGAGCTTTACATGACCCTGCTTAAGCAGGGAGTTGGACTAAATGATCTCCATAGGTCCCATGCCACCTCAACCATTCTGTGCTTCTCTGATGGACCACAGAAAGTTGATCACTGCTGAATGATAAAAGAGGGAGGGGGAAATAGTCCACCAAATCTTATTATTCCCTTACGGGCATCTGAGCAGGAGTGGGGCCATTCCCATAACAAGAAAACAGGTCTCCTGTGGATGACTTTTTGTGATTGCACATCTACACTAGACATGTGCACAGTCTAAATGCATGAGAAATGTTATTCCTTTCAGTTGTAATATTTACATGCTTCAAGCTGAATGCACACTTTACAGTTTTGCTGCCTGTATCCTTGGAGCACAGATTTTGAAAGTTATTTTCAAAGATAATAAAAAACGTATATAAGCAATTAGGTTCTTCAGCACTATTAATTTCAGTGTTTCCTGATATTTCAAATCTGGTAAACATATTCTCTAAAGCCTTCTCAATTAAAATACATTCAATGGAATTGCACAAATTTGATTACAGAGGATAAAGCAAAGGAAACTAGTGATTCTAGATAATTTCTGCCAAAGACAAAACCAGTTTCAGCAGGTTCTGCATTTCCACAGGGAAAAATCACTTCCAACATTCTCAAGTCCCATCCATATGTGAAATTGAGAGACACATACTATTTTCTGTGTTATCACTAAGTGTGAAACATGATCCACATGTCCTTTGTCAACAATTCTGATACTTAGGTATGAATACTGCCCAAAAGCTGGGTCCTTTTTGATGGAAAGGAGTTAGTGGCTTGTCTGTGGTATCTGGTTTACCACGGTAAAGAAGATTTTGTTATTTTTGTTGTTGCAGGCTGGTGCAAGTCAAAACTCCTCTTCCTCACTGATAATTTTAAATTTTAAGATGGTGTTAATTGTTACAGACTAGACTACGGAAGAGATGTGAAGGTCTGGATGCCTTCAGTAAACCTGACTATTTTGATCACTTGGCTCAGAAGGAAATGTAGGCAGTGCTCTGCTCAGCCATTGCCCTGTACAGAACAACGAGGAATAAAGGAATGTTTGTGGCGCTGACATCTACACTAAATATACTCCTTACCAGAACTCAGCAGGGAAAGCAGATCTAAAAATTAATTTGCAATGAATTAAAGACTGCGCAAAGGAAAATGACTATAACCGTACATAAGTTTTTTCAGTTCAGCGGGCAAAACCATCCTAAGGAAGATGCAAGAAACCCCAGAACAGATGGCTAGGCAACAACTTGCTCATGAGGAAAGTTTCCTAATCCCTTTTAGAGGATTAAATTTATGCTCTGAAACTTCAGCATTTATAAGCTTCCAAAACTAATATAAATTAACAGAAAAGTTATTGCATCAGGGTGTTTTTGGAAGAAAAAGGAGTTTTGGACTAAGATTGTTCCAAAATGCTCCAACATTTTTATTTCTAAAATTTTGATGTATTTTAATGGAAAATATTTGCAAATGAAAAAAAAAACATTAATGGAAAATGTCAGCTTGTTTTAGAAAAGTAGGATTCAAAAAAAGTGAAATATGACTGAAAAATATTGGTCTAAAATGAGATCTCTAATAGAAAAATTAGTATTAAAATTGATTTTTCATATAAAGTTAAAAATTTAATTTGGAGAAGCAATTTTGTAGCTAACTTTTATTCTAGGAAAGAAGATGGGCATCTGAGTTAGAGTCATCTCATTTTGAGAGAAGAAATTTGGTAGCAAAAGGACATTTATGCTGGGTTACAGTTTCTTCAATTCAATTGGTGGAAATCTACAGAATAACATATTATACTTGCATGGAAATGTTAATGTATTTTTCTTCTATCAACCTACAACCCAGCAAGTACTAAATGTCTTTGCAAAAGAAAAACACAAAATGTTTGGGGCTGAACTGATCAGGATGAGAATCGGTCCCTGAGGTCACAGCTGATCTCTGGCAATGAATACAAAGCCTTCCCCACCACTCTTTCTGCCTGGCCTTTCCAGTCCCCTTTACTGCCTCCACCCTCACCTAAGATCCCCTAATCACAGAAAATGCTTTTCAAAGTGCTTAAATAAAAAGGAAATTAGAGTTACAGATGAAGACGTGCTCAAGTCCTGATCTGAGACTTTCAGTAGCCAGTTCGTCCCCAGTGTGTAAATCAGAGCAGCACTTTTGAGCCATCACCACCACAAGAGCGACTGCCCATCAAACATCTACCTCCCTGTTCCCCTCTATACGATGCACTAAAGTCAAGCTGCCTGCACAACTGAGCAGAGGTCTACCAAGGCAACAGCAGCATCTTAGCAATATAGGAACAGCACCGGGCAGGGACACGGCCACCTGAAAACGACACAAGCTTGGCCTTTGGGACAGAAAGCTTTCCTGGGGAAAACAAGAGCAACAGGAACCGGTGCCTGTGATACAGCGAGGAGCAAAGTGCTCACAGGCTGTGAAGCGGAACAGCCTTGCCACTAACACGTGGTAACAGAGCTTCAATAGGCAATGCTGGTGCTGACTGCAATCTTTAAGATCTTCATAAAAAAATAGGCCGTTTCTTGTCTTTGCAGATGCATCAACTGCAGAGACTGGGTTTCCCCCATCCCTTGCATGTTATTTCAGCGACAGAAAGGCAGATGAAGAGTACAGTGTCTCGTGAGAATGGCTACATCACATGAATTAAAATCCTTTCAAAAAAACCCTAACCTAAAACTGACTACACAGTACATTTTTTCTAGCTGGTTCTTTAAAAGCCTGCGACCTACTTTAGAACTGCTTTATGAAATAAAATGAGCAGCAAGAAAAAGATGAGCAGCAGCAGCAGCGAAGTTAGCAGAAAGCTAAAATTGGAAAGGATTTTCATTACTCTATTTTAAAAAAAAAGACCTCCTTCCCCCAAAACGAAACATAAAACTCCCAAGTGGTAATAAAGTGTCTGCTGCAGCGGCACAGCCTTTTACTTCTCTCCCAGCTGCACTGTGCCATCCTGACCTAGTTTTCTGAGGAAAAAAATAAATTCAGCTGCAGCACTTTTGTAACAAAAATATGACACCTTATCAAAATGAACCAAATCCAAAGATTTCTAATCTCAGCCCTGTTAAAAGATTGTCATGAGCTAGGTGGTGTTACAGCTTAGGGAAAGCAAAGGTTACTGAAGGAGTATGGCTGTGTAAGATCCCTACTTCAATTCTCATTATTACCAGGCCAAAACTTTTCACTGAAAACAGAGATGACACGGCGCTGCAGACAAGCCCTGGACTGCTTGCTACGCCCACAGAAATCACAGGTGGTGAAGCCACTGCTGTGTACCATCTGACAAAGGCTGGCAACTGCAAACGTAGCGTATACACCGTCTCTTCACATTATGTGTGAGATGTTTAGGGTGACCATTGCTGTGGCAGTGTCCTCTCCATGGAGAGGAACTCCATGATGTGCCTTCATGGACCTTTCCAAGGTAACGCAGGCTTCAGGATGGGCAGTCTTAAGGGGCAGGATCAAACAGAGAAGGAATGGGCAGAAACATTGGGTAGAGCCAATAACAGCCTAATCTCAAAGCAAGGGCTACCTACACACTTCGTTTTTTTAATGACAATTAACACAGTAGGCATTGCTACAAAACCTAGCAGCAAAGATCTGCAACTGCAATCTCTTTGGAATATAATGATCCAGTAATAACACAGCCTCATTGAAATACACATGCATATATTGCATCTGCTAGGTGTGCAGACCATGAGAGCTCTAATCTGGTGGAGAAAACCTCAAAGATGTGGTACTCTTTGTATTCTACTGCTTTTTACAGCAATAAACTGGTTATACAATGTAACTGAGACAGACGGCGAGAAAGGTGTCCAGCAAAGCACACAACCACCAACCAACATGAAAACACACTGTGAGTGTTCCTAAGCAGAATCATTTAACTTCCTTCTGCTTCCCCCTACATGAACCCCTAATTTGTCTTCTCTCAGAACAGGACCCCACAAACACTTGCATATGTATGTAAATTAATGCAGCTGAATAATTTAACTGAATTCATGGATATCAAATTAGGTGATTTAGTATTTTCTGGATTAGGTTTTTTAACTCTGCACGTTAGGGTTGGTGTCCTCATATCTATTGGGGAGCACTAGGCACAATTCACTTACGAAGCCCCAACATCTGCACCAAGGCTGCAGTAATAATTAGTACAATTTGGCCCCATTTAGGCATGGAGCTGACGGGAGAAAGGGAAGCATGTGGAGATCTTCAACTTCTTGTTTGTCCTCTACCCGAGAGGAGAAATAACAGAGTGTTACTAGGACTTAGTATAGAAAAAAATGTTGGGTTTGTTTGGGTTTTTTTCTTTTCCTTTTCTTTAAATATATGGCACTGTGCATTATCCATTAATCAGAAAAAAAATTGTTAATTGAAGACCTCTTGAGTCTTAAGCAGTTGAGTAGATAATGTCCTGTCATACAAAGTAGAGTGTATCATGGCATCGACTCTGTTTTAACATCAATCCTCATGTCCTGTGAGCAGCACCATCGACGACCAGTCCTCAGAGAGACTTAGCTCTGGGTTCTGTTCATGCCCAGCATGTACTTCAAATCTTTGTGCCACTTATGTTACCTGTTGTGCCTACTTGATAGATAAGGCCTGCTGAACAATCATATGACTGGGTATCCTAACATTTCCCTTAAGCCTTAAAATCTCTGTGCCAGTCATTAAACATATTTCTATTTTAACAGTGGCTATGATTTAAAATTAGACCCTGCAATGAGTAGACCATGGTATTCTGTCTTTCTTTATTATGATGTGAGGTTACTGACCTATCAGTTACTGCCCTGCTGGGATTTTAGTAATGTCCTGGCATGTGAAAAGGTCCTTTTTTAGGCTTTGGCACTACAACTTTCAGGGTGGATTTCTTGCTACAATTATAAATACACGCTGTCTAAAAGCTGATTCCAGTGTAAGATTGTCCTATTCTGATTGTAGGAAAATTAAGGATAGAGTTTATCTGAACACCCAAGACAGTCAACATTTGACTCAGACAAATAAAAACCACCAGTAAATTCTCAGAATTCTGGAAGAAATTTGGTAAAAATTAAGAAATCGCTTTCTAACATTTAGGAATATTTTAAGAACACGTTATTTAATTCATGGATATTGTGGAACAATGAGTCCACTGAAACTGATAAAGTCTATTCAGGTGATGACGTGAAGCCTGACGTGTAGCAACCATCTTTGCAAACCTAGAATGGAATTGACTGGTTTCAATAAGGGATGACGCTCAGAGTCTGTAACTCTGACCAGCTGTGGGGGACAAGGTCAGCCTGAGGAGAAGGAGAGTGGTAAGCAGCAGCAGAAACTACATTAAGGAATAAATACATTTCAAGTCCTTTTTTCTAATTTACGTTAAATTTGGTAAGTGTTTCCAGTAAAAAGTCTAAGCAAGTGATTACACAAATTAAGAATTCTGCTACTGTATTAAAAAAAATGTTTTGAGCTCTTAATTTGAAATGTTTCTCAGTGCTCTTCAATTTTCAAGCAGCAAACTAAACAAAGACTGACAATTAGAAGATCAGCATGAAACAGTTTTTCCTCTAAGCTTTTCGCTTTTTTTTCATGCAGACTCGCAGAACTCTAATTATGCCATAATTTGGCATGTAATAACACACAAATGAATCATGATGTGGCTGAATTTGAAAACTTGAAGCGCTCACTTGAGGACGACTGGGCCCCTGATAAATAGGTTTACAGCCTAATACTGTCCTTGGCTTCTGATCAATAGAATTATAACCTAATACTCCGAAGTATTTTACAGCCTTCCTTTCAAAGGTTTCAGAAGGCTTTTCTAATGACAGTAAAAAGGTCATCCTAAAACACCATTGTGAGATACTTGTCTACTGAAAAGGTTAATACTTGTCAAAGCAAAGTCATTGATTTGCTCAAAGTCAGAGAGCAAACCTGGAGGAGTGGGAAGAACAGAAGCCAGTCGCTATGCCTTTGCCATTAGATGGGGCTGCTCATCAGGCTGTATTCACGGCACTGGCCTGGGACAGTTAAAAACACTGTACGAAGGTTGTGGGTGGTCAGCCTCTGGTGCTAGAGGTAGAAAGCACTTCTAAAATTAGCTGAAGCAATAGAACATTCCAGTTGTGAACTTTGCAATTGTCCTTAATTACTCTGAGGTTACGATTAATATTTTTGCGCAAAATGTTCTGGGTGGAATTTTTCCAATTTTGTGTCAGATCTCTTAGGGCTACAGCGGTTGAGAGAGTTCCTGATTATGAAGGATTTTCCAGCCAATTTCGGTTGTTTCCAGACAGTTTTGAATAACTTGGGTTTGAACTCATTTTTTTCTCCCCAGTGTTACAAGCCCCATTTACAGATGGGGAACCGAGGCACAGAACAACTTGCTGGAGGTCACTCTGGACTGAATTCTGGTCTTGTGCGTGTGTGCTCTGCCAGCTACGCCATGCTCTGTCACTAGGTCATTCTTTCTATCAGTTCTGCTATATATGCACAAAGACACGTTATAGGAAAATCTGTATTTTTCTGAGTTATAAACTAAGCATCCAAGTGTGAGGCCAGCAACGAACTAGGGCAGCCTGTTCAGATCCATTATCCATAATATGCTGAGAAGTGCAAGAATTTAGCAGTCCTTATATACAGACCTAGAACAATTCAAACTCCAAGGCAACCGTGGCTGAGAAGAAAAGTAACCTACTAGCATGAATGAAGCAGAATCAAAGAAAACTCTAAGGAACGGAAACAAGAAAGGATAATAGTTGATGTATACTGTACAATATCAGAGAAGAACGGGGATATTCACAAAAGGTAACCTAAGCCTACTGAGGCTAATGAACAAGGCACTTTTTATAGTTAAGAGAGAGATAAAGTCCTCTCCAGGGTCACTTGTAGCAGAAACTTAATTTAGCCATCACTACAAAGGAAACCAAGGGAGATTAGCTAGCCTTTGTAACAGTCACTGTATCTCTGCTACAGAATTTTATGTCACAGGGTTTTATTAACTTGTTTTTAATACATCAATATATGCAGCATTTTTGGAGTGATGTTTGGATATATCTACAAAACCATCCTTATTTCATCCCTCTTACATTTTAGGGCAAAATACAAATGTATGAAACAAGGAGTTCACAGCCTCCTTTCTCACCAGAGCTGCACACCCTGTTCCCAGAAGAACGAATTCCACTGCAGGAGCGCAAGCGGAGCATCAGTAGCATTTTACCATGCCAACTTCCAAACTTAGGGCTCTAGAGATTTTAACAGAAAAGTTGCACTGGAAATCATTAATTTTACAGGTATTCTAGAATGAGATATACAACATTATCTTACCCTTAGCTGGCTGGGAAGCGTGCAGAAAAACTCAGGTCAGTTTTATTCCCCAGCTGATCTAAGAGCCTGAAAAGCATCTACGGCTTGTTTAGTTGACAGGAGGGCTGCTCATTTGCGCAGGGTCAGAATTTCACCCTCTGATTTTGGGCTTGACATTTAGAAACATGCTGGTTAAGATTTTCACATATCTTTCTGTCTGTCCATGGTTAGGCAATACTAAAAGTTTTTAACTTTTTTTGAGAAGTAAAACTCGGATATGGAAAAAAAAAAAAAAGAAGAAAGCTGGGTTTATTGGTAGATAGCCCACAGAACACACGTCTTACCAAGTCAAACAAAAATATACGCTTTGTAAAATATGACTGCTTGCAAACAACCTGGAGATACTATAGGTCACAACTGATCAGAATCTCTTTCAAGCAGTTTCTGATTTCATTTTGCTCTAATCCTACAAGAAGGTTAGTATGCCATCTGAAGTTTCTACCAATTACACCACTTTGAATCAAAGTGACTTTTGTGATACTGCAATAAAGTCACATGTCAAGACCATAAGCAATCTGTTAGAACATTAATATATTAAATTTGTTACAGCCTGTTCTGCTGAAATACTCTAGAAATGTCAACTCAGCACACAAATGGAGAAAAATATGGGTGAATATATTGACCGCAAATAAAAAAAGAGATCTGAAACTTTTTTCTAAATGTGAAAGATTTTGTGCCCAACTCCAGGTATAAAACCAGACCTTTTGAAAACAGAGGCAGTTCAATAAATATATTTTCAAACATTTATATTATTGAAAGGGAAACTATATTTGAGAGTTTTGTCCAAATTTAATTTTAACCTCATTATCAAAAAGACTGCCCTTATGAAATCATGTAGCAGTACAATTAGTATACACAGACTTTAATTAAAGGAATATTTCCACCGTTACATCTGCTTGTTAAATCTGCAATATAGACACACATTTCCAGCACCATTTCAGTAAGCAGTGGTATATCCTTTTAAAACTACTATTTCCCTTCCAATTCCAAACCAAAATTATGACCCTAAAAATCCTAAATGAAAGTGTCTTATGAAGGCAGAATTTGGAGATGATGCTTGATTGTTCTAACAAGTCCAAATATTGCTAAGAGCACCAGCTTGGAAACTGGTTTTACTTCAAAAAAAAGCACAAACAATCCTTGTTAGGTATTAAAATTACTTATGCTATGAACAAGTGACTTTGCTTACCAGAAAAGACACTACCTAGAAACTTTTCTTGCAATAGCAACTAGCTATGAAAGCTTGCTAAAAGATTAAAATGGTGACTGAAATGTCACAGGAAACAGCATACACTTTTTATGTTGGCTTGTTCTTTGGAGTAAACAAAATTAATCCTCATCTCATTACAAAGGAAACACCAAACAATCTTCCTGTAAACTAATGAGTGAGCCAATTAATAAAATGAAAACCACTTCATTCCAAAAAAGTGTCATATCTCTTTTGGTACACAAAATCAAAAATTTTTGATGCATGCGTAGAATTCTGCATCTAATTAAATTAGCAGTTTTGTATCTGAAGAAAAAAGTTCCAGCTTACTTGCTCAAAATGTTAAATTTGATACCTTGTATACTACCATATTTAAACATTATCAAATAAAGGAAAAATGGAAAAGAGCCTCGATACTCACATTTGGTTTTAAGCTGCTTCTCTTGGTAACTTGTGCAGCAAAATAAAGGAAGAAATAATTACACGTCTTCACAGAAACAAGCATTCATCAAGTCCAAAAGAAACAGAACACTTTGCCAGAGCTATTTGAGGGTCCCATCAGAATTTGGCTGGACAGAGGAAGGCTGAGGGTCAGTTTGTTTCCCTTAGACCTCATGACATTCAAATAGCTGGCTGCCTCACCAGTGAATCAAATCATTCCTTGACATACTGTGTTTACAAATTACAAATACATACCATGTAGGAGGTTCTTAAAGGAACATATTTTAAACAGTTGTCAAAAGGAGAAGGTCTCTTCTTTTAAAAAACTAAAGAATCAAAACCCCCTAACCCCAAACTGTATCACAAGGAAAAAAGAATATAAAAATAACTCCCCCCCCCCAATTATTATTCACAGAATCATAAAATGGTAAGGGTTGGAAGGACCTTAAAGATCATCTGGCTCCAACCCCCCTGCCATAAGCAGGGACATCTTCCAGTACACCAGGTTGCTCAGAGCTCCATCCAACCTGGCCTTGAACACTGCCAGGGAGGGGGCAGCCACAGCTTCTCTGGGCAACCTGGTCCTGTGTTTCACCACCCTCATGGTGAAGAATTTCTTCCTAATATTTAATCTAAATCTGCCCTTTTAGTTTAGAGCCATTCCCCCTTGTGCTATCACTACACACCCTTGTGAAAAGCCCCTCTCCATCCTTCCTGTAGGCCCCCTTCAGGTACTGGAAGGCTGCTATAAGGTCACGCCAGAGCCTTCTCTTCTCCAGGCTGAACAGCCCCAACTCTCTTAGCCTGTCCCCAGATACACTTTGGTCCATGCGTAATGAACCCAAAAGACCTCACATGGGCTTGTAATTCAGAAAAGAAATAGGAAAATCGTGATGGCTAAACTCTGACTGTTGCATACAGGAAATGGGGGGGCAGGGAGAAACACTCCTCCAATTTCAGAAAAGACTTTTGGGGACCCATCAGACCCGCTCTGACACTACTAAAGCAGTTCCTGAGCTGGAACAATTTGCCGCTCTTCCAGCATGCAGGAAGGTGTTCATATGTTATTACCATCAGAGTGGTAGCAATGGTCGCCTCTAGGTTCTTGGTTGGAGGTTAGACTACATGATCTTTAATGGTCTCTTCCAACCCAAACCATCCTATGATTCCATGATGCTATGATTCTCTCTCAATATTTCACAGTTCTGGTCTTCTTTGAATTGCAGTCATCTCCTCCACTTTTTCTTGGACAGAACAGGGGCCAGCTAACTTTCACAGTCCACCACATGCACCAAGCACACAGCAGTGCTTATACTTTGCCTAAGACTCTATGCAGACCTTTAATTGATTGCAGCTGAAAGTAAGGATATTGTGTCCATTTAAAAATGCTGTCTGAAGTTAACCAGAGTGAAAAAATGGATGGCTGCTTGTGGTATGAACCACGACTGACCTCCGGGCAGATTTTTCCACAACCAAGTGCCAATACATCTGAATCATTTATCTATAATCTCAAATGGGTGGGAACTGCTCTGTATCACAGACAGAAGAAAACCCAAAACATTTAAATGACTTAAAGGTGTATTACATTATCTGAAGATGGCGAAATTGCCAAATCTGGATGTGTTCCGAAGGTATTCTGTGTATAGGTAGTATAATGCAAGATACATCAGACTGATCATTTGATTATTACTGCCAAGAATTCATCATCTCCATTTGTAGCTGGCTGGTTTACTAAACCTCTGCAGACGCTAATTTTATCATCTGCTCAAACTAGATTGAATTCTTTCCTCATGTTGTTATATACTTTATTTATACCAAGCACTTCAATGCTTATTTTTCAAGCTTACGATTTTTTTCAGATTGAGAAGAGAGAGGACAAGTTAGGTCTGAATTTGAGTCCAACAAAAGAATCACACAGAGTCATAAAATCACAGAATGATTTGGGTTGGAAGGGACCTTAAAGATCATCTAGTTCCAACACCCCCCACCCCGGCCATGGGCAATGACACCTTCCACCAGACCAGGTTGTTCAAAGCCCCATTCAACCTGGCCTTGAACTGTGCCAGGGAGGGGGCAGCCACAGCTTCTCTCGGCAACCTCTACCAGTGTCTCACAACCCTCACAGTAAAGAAATTCTCTGAAAAAAATTGAAGTACAAGTCTTGACCAGGAACATTTTGAAGATCACCAGACAAAAGCATTATCTAAATTGGTCTGTCAACAGAGCTAATGACAATTACAAATAGCTCTAACACAATATGTTCTTTCCAGAAGCGATGAGAAGTACAGGCACCTCCTCCAGCATATTACCTTCCTTAAACTTCAAAGATTATCCTTAAATTCATCTAACTGTAGACAGAGATCATTAACGACGTTAATAGAAGACATGCCCAGAGAAACACTTAAAACAGTCGGGTTTTGCCAACAGGTGCAAACTGAGTACAACTGCAGAGGACAACAAAAACTCTGCAGCTTCTTCAGAATATCAGTTCGACGATGTCTCGTACAGCTCTCGCATCTCTTGCTGAACTTCCTGAAACAGAAAGCAGCTTGTTTCATCTGTCCCCAGACATCACCTGTCTTGACCTAGCTTCCTCTTCACATTGAGGATTCAGGAAATTCATCAACCAATTGCTGTTTCTCTTTAACCTTCTTAAGTCGCTCTTCCTTTTTTTTTTTCCTAAAAATTTTTTTTAAAGATGTCATTCTTTAACAATTGCTTAAAAAAAAAAATTAAATAATCAATGATTTTGTTGTTTTCCCAAGAAACATTTTTGGCATTTACTGAATATGTTCTGTTATTTGGGTCAGCACAGAAAGGAATTCTGCTCTCGCAAGTATCCCGTTTACCCAAAAGCTTCAGATAATTACCATTTTCTATGTTTAAAGTAAAATCATCATTCAAAAAGTTTGAACAGCACATATTTGGAGGGTCATAAAGCACTCAAGGGAAAAACCACTACATGCCACCGCCTTATACTCCCCCCTAGGCACCCACTTTTGGCCCTTACTGGAGACACAATACTGGGCTACGCAGACCTTCCATCTGACCCAGTACAGTCACTTGTGTCTGCTGCAAGAGTACTAAATTTCCTACTAGAAATATCAAAAAATACACTGAGTTTTGTAGAAATTTCAATTTTCCTGGCCTAAGCAATATGCAACTGTTACTTATTGAAAAAAAAATTCAAGGAGCCACCAGTGCATCAGTAGCTGATTCAGCAGCTTACACAGAGAACCAAAGTACTGTAGCTTTATCTGAACAAGTTGTAAGATGGATTCACACAGACAAATTCCAATGTTACTACTCAGCAACTTGTGCCATGTTTTTTTTAAGAAGCTGCGAAGCAAGAGAATTGGAAAGAGGGCCACGAGTTTTAACAGAGCAACAGTTTGCTTATTTCCATCAGACCTGCCAATAACCAGCTACAAAAGTCACATTTTGCCACTTAAAAACAGGAAAAGGAAAGAGTGCCGCTGAGAAAGGTATTATTCTACCTATGGCTGATACAGCCATTCCAATTTGCTGAGAGCAGCAGCAAATGAGGCTACAAGATGCATATTTGTAAATATTTTTGTATATACACATACATGTACACATACATGTCAGCTTTATGAGTCTATAAAAATATAATGGTGGTGTTTAAACACCACAGGTGAAGGGCACAAGACATCGACACTAAATATTTATAACCAAAACAAAAGCATTAATTTGTATACTTTGTATTGCCTTTAATTTTCCTAGATATTCCAAAGGGCAGTTTTATTTTGTGAACTGCATCTCTGATTTCTAGATTACTGTTCCTCCTGCATGCATTCCTCCTAGGAAGAGGAAAACCCCCATGAATTAGCAAAATATTCAGGAAATTGTGAATATTCTTCTTCTTTCTCTTTCAAAATACTTCTAGTTCACAAACTAAAGACTGATTTTCCACATGTAAGAGACAACAAAAATATCTGGGAAGATTTTTCAACCTATGTCTCCTTGAATTCTATTAGTAGCCAGAAGATATCTCTGAATTTTAGTACTTCCCTTATACCTACTTCAAGGAATATATTTTTTTAATCATTCTTATAACATTGGTTGCAATACAGCAAGTCTAACAGATGATACAGTAAATTTTAGAAGTTCCTTATTATTCCAGCATAAAATAGCATCAAACAAAAATATGCTCAAAATGGCACGTTAAATCAAATGGTGCATATTCCCAACTGCTGTTTGAAAGCTGCAAGCTGCAAGACGATCAACCATTGGTTAAGTCAACAGAACGCATTTTAAATACCTCATCATTTAATGTTATTAAAATAATTTCATATTTGCATACAGAATGTCATATGGCATATTATTTACAAAATAGCTCAATGTCATATAAAATTGTTTACATTCAGTATAGGAACTTTATAATTGTTCTGGCTAAGTAACAAGAAATCAAACCTATTCTCTGTATGCAAACTCTATTTCTTTAACAAAGTTAAACAGCCTGACTATTTTTCATCTTCTGCTCCTCGTTGTCCTTCATTGTCAGCTATGATAGCCTCCAGTCAAGGAAAGAGAAACAACTACCTTTGCTTCTGCCTTACAACTGGCAAACCGTTTTGCCTTACAGTTGGTAAAAGATCAGCATTGATGTGAACGTTGCTCAACATTACTGTCTTTTATATATGTATAGAATTCAATTCAACCTTGGTTAATCTGTTACTGAGCTTCCATACTTGGCCTCTTCAAATTCAATTTGTTGCAATTTCAGGCTTGAGCATATTTATGATTAAGTTTATAGAGTATGTGCACTGCTGGAAAACAGAAATATCTGAACAGATTAGGGCTTGCACTGAATTTACTTTCTTTCAGCATCGAAGATTTTTGGCCAGAATGGGTGAATGACATTTTTAGTGAAAAGAACTCTATTTCTTGTTTGACTACTCAAACTTGATTTTATCCAAAAACTTGAAACTGCACACATGAAATCAATAAGCATTACTGAAGCTAAAGTAAGCATCACAGCTAAAGTATTTCCGGTTTGAAAATTACCTTCTCTTAAAAATAAATTAAGAGTATATTTGACATACAAGAATTCTGTCATTAATAGTGGCAGAACTCTATTTTACACATTTTTGCAGTTTCCTGAGGACATGAAGTATCGCTTATATAAAAATAAGGCTGGTAAAGAACTTGAGGGAATGATCATAAATTAAATTATTTTCAAGGAACTCTGGATAAACAGAAAACCACAAGCTCTCTCAAGGAGCTGACAGAATGCATCCAAATGTTTCTAACTGCTATGGGAACTGGACTAAGAACTCAACAAGTCTGCTGAATGAACTTACAGCACGTAAAATACAGCAGGCGTTAACAGCATTTATCCACTCCCAAAATACCAGTGCAAAAGGGTATCACCTCCTCTGTCCCAATCACAAGTTTTAAATGAACTGCTATTACGGACATTAACAGAATACATTAGTAGCATGAGTGTGCTGATGTTCATAAGTTTTCAGTTTATTTAGAAACTCACATTAGTACTGGGTCACTTCTCTCAAGTTCAGCAATATACACTAGTACTCCATGTTTTCACTGTTGCGGTCCAGTGAACGGAAGCTGAAAACATTCACAAATGAAATAAAAAAGTAAAGACGGCCTTTCATTGGTATACTATTAGGTATCAGCATATGTTTCAAAACTGCTCTTCGAATTCAGATATACAGACTTATCTAGAGTTATATGCAATCCTTAGATCACTATAAATCCAAATCAGAGAAGTAAAACTATAAGCCTGTGTATGTAGGGAACAGGTTACACTGTTATTTGAAGAATAACCATTTCTTGGGGCCTCACATAAAGATGCCAATTACAAAACACTAATTTCATACCCAAATTGTCCACAACTATGTTCTGTCACATCTACACTTAATGTGTGTTACATGTACACTGTAGCAGTAGATAACAAAACTCCATTCGCCACCATCACCCGACAACAGTGTTCCTTGGCTGTGATTTGCAATTGTTAAAAGCAAAACTTTGAAGTTTGTCAAGCATTTTCTGCTATCCTTTCCTTTAGGATTAAAAAAAAAAAATCTGTATCATGGATGTGGATACACTGAATAAGAATTCTATTCCTCTGTTACAGAAGACTTTCTAGGTCTGAGAACAAGATCTTTGATAGAAGTAGTGATTTCCTGGAGCTCTTTTCGAATGGTATCTGCTCCTTCCTCCTCTTCCAGGTTATCTGTTGTGTCACCGTCTCCCTGTTCAGTTTTCTTAGTCTGGCTGATCAATTGTTTCACTACTAATCCCTGGTATTTGACTAACAGAGAATGCTGATCCTGAGGGGTAAAAAACAGAACAAAACAAAGGAATGTCAATGTCACGGAGAAGGTACACAGACCTTAAATTAAAAGATTAAATTTTTAAAAAAGCATTCTCCCATTCTTGCCTGAAGAGGGTTACTGACACATAAACATATTTCCATCAAGGCATTTTGCAACCTAATCTCAGAGAGACATTCAAAGAGGCAGAAAAACTAAAGTGCATCCATGCTGCTAGAACAGGACAATTAATCACTGAAGCAGGAAAGCAATGCAGTTAGTAAACATCACCAGTTTTGGCAGTTTAGAACACTGAATTTCAATATTTTTACTTTTCAAGAGGTGTATCTTTCTTTAAAACTGAATTAGAAAAGTTTAAAAAGTAACCATGCTCTAGCTGGGAGGAAAGACAGCGTAAAAATTTTCAGCTATAAGAATTATAACATCTCCCAACACATAGCTGTCTCTATGGATGAAGGCAAAAGCTACAGTACTAATAACAGACTGATTTTTAATTTTATTTCAAAAATATTGAAGACAGATCCCTGAAATGACAGGTTTGAAATACAATACAGATCAGAGATATTGCATATTCTGCACATAGAGTAACGATTAGACGTGAAACACAAAGGTGCCAGTCTTCTGCAGCAGAAATAGTATAAGGCACAACTCTTATGTTCTGTCATAGAAAAAAGGTACTTTCCCCTTAAAAAGATAGAAAGGAATACCTCTGGGATCTTGCCACTTAGGAAATTAATGATTTGTGGTACTGATCTTCCTGGTGCATGAAGCATACAGTGTGTTGAAAACTGAAACAACAGTACTGATGTCAAGTGCAGAACAAGAGCTGGATCTTCTGTGACTTTTAGCTGTTCAATCAGAGCTTGTCTATGCTGAAACAGGACTTGCCTAAGGAACAGAAATACATTACATAAAAATATGCTTCTTGTTCCATCTTACAGTAGTTGATAAGACTCTAAAACATATCTAACTTCAATTAATTTTAATTTTCTACTCTGACTGACCAGTTCTTTATGTGAAAATCCACATAAAAAAACCCCAAAAAATAAACAGCTAGCACTGGTGTAGCTCAGATTTTGAAAAACCTCCTAGAGAATTTAGAAACTGATATGCTGCAGTAAGCAGTTAGTCAAATATGAAGTCTCCCCTCCTTCTTCTCCCATGGAATTAGGACTGCTTGGTTTTGTATTTTTCCATTAAACAGTTTGGAAAGAAAGGCTGCCTCTTACACATTCTGTGCGACTGCTACGAAACTGACCATCTGACATTTGTGCAGCAACAGAACTACATTTCGCATGCTGTGCATACAACATATAAAATTAAGGTACCTTTCTTTCTTTTTGTCTCCTTTTTTCACCATTATACCACAAATATCCACTGCAGAATCAAGGCATGAAAGAAAATCTTCTACACTCTATTAAAAAATGATACAAATATTTAATCTGTGCTAGAAAATTATAAAAAAGGTTAACTACTGTTCACAATTAATCACAGAAACAGGTGACAATGTATACCTTTGGAACAAACTATAGAAGAAAAGAAAAAGTATTTAGTAGAAATTAATTCGATTCATCTTCCAATAGTTCACATACTTCAATACTAAAACAAACTATCATCCATTAGTCTTAAAAATGCAATTAAACAAGGAATACATGTTCTACAGTTATTTACAGATTTTTTTTTTCTTAAGAAACATATCAGTATGGTCTTTTGCGTAAAATTACTTTCCTTTGTACTTACACTACCATAATCTGAAGGTAGTTTTTTTTCTTTTCAAAATACCCAGGATTTTACTAGTTAAGAAATACACAGGAGAACAATCAGGAACAAAATACAAAAAACATCAACCACTTTAAACTGCAGATTCTCTCTCAGCTTTTACTCTTCTCACCTGCACATAAAAGATACACTGGACTCCATGTGGAAGCAAAGAGCTAGGCGACTATCAGTATCAAAATGTAAGATCACTGTTTCACCTCTTAAAATTCAGATATGAAAATGTACTTACTCTCACTGACTTACACAAATTCAAAAGATTATCTTGCCTTCATCCTTCATAGCAGCGGCAGTAATGTATTACACTATATATATCAGCTGTTTATTAGCATTGTATCAGCAGAACAGGAAATCTGACCTCGAAGATTCTGGATCACTTTACCTTGCCATTCAGAGAAATATGCAGTTTAGTTAAAGGACCTTTGGAGTCTTCTGGCAATTTACCTAAAATCTTGGTTCGGACCTGTATGAGACAAGAATGGAAATAATCCATAACATTAATTACCTTTTTAGCTGAGGGCGTTTTTAAACAGAAGATAATTAAACATTAAATAAACATCACTGATCTACTTGAGACTGTCAAAAAGGAACTGTTATGTGTACCTCACTTGTGATTGTAGAATAATTTTCTGTTGTCATCATTGAATCAGATGCTAGGAAGTTGAAAATAAGATTTGTAATGTCTGTACAGACAGTCTTCAACAGGTGTTTGGCAAGGTTAGTCTGAGTCTCATCTGTTAAAAGAAGTAAGTGATTAAAAGTAACTAACTGCAATTATCTGATTCCTATGACGGTTATCACAGCACTTGCTAAAAAGTGGACTCTATCAACCATGCGTAGTATCAGAAAGTTATCTGGATACTTGAAGCTAACATCCCTCATTTGCAGTTTCCTATGGAACATTCCTCAGTGAAAAATGTGAGCTTTCAGGTCTGTAAGCACATTTTAATGCATTGTTAATATTTCAAAGATGTATCTGTATAGCCAGTAAACTAGTCCCTGTACAGTCCTCCCAAACCACTAATGAACAACCACTGCTATCCACCAACAAGTAAAAAGTATATAAAGGAAAAAATCTGCAGGACAAGCAGTTAAACAGAAGAGCAGGCACATGACCTAAGACTGAAACAGTAGAATTTTAGAAAAAAGAGGCTAAAGAACACCCGTACAAGAACAGAGGCTAATGGGAAATAATTCCATTTATTCCTAAACGTAAGACTATTGGGGGTTTTTGCTAGTCTCTCCTTTTAGAATCATAGAAAGTTTTGGGTTGGAAGGGACCCCTAGAGGTCATCTAGTCCAACCCCCCCGCAGCGAGCAGGGACACCGCTAACTAGATCAGGTTGCTCAGAGCTCTGTCCAACCTGGTCTTGAATGTTCCCAGCGATGGGGCCTCCACTACCTCTCTGGGCAACCCGTTCCAGTGTTTCACCACCCTCATTGTAAAGAATTTCTTCCTTATATCCAGCCTAAACCTACCCTGTTTTAGTTTAAAACCATTACCCCTCGTCCTATCACTGTTGTCTCTACTAAAAAGATTGTCCCCATCTTTTGTTGCAAGTTTTCCACGGGGAAAGTTCTAGAAGAGCTCCTCAGAGCTGAATACAGCCAAGAATCTTGGAAATGTCTGCAATATCTTCCTAATGCTACTTTTCTGTCACAAAATACAGGTAGCTAAAAGAAGACACCTTACAAAGTAAACCACTGCAAAACGAATCTACACCTTTTTGAAAGACTACCCTCAAGGAACAGCTACTTTCAGTATCAAATCTAGAAGACGCTTTAACAGGGGTTTCTTAGAATCAGATAGTATTTAACTCTTTCATTAGTGGCACAGGTGACAGAATGAAGTATGCTTACTAATTTTTCTATGACAGAACATAGAACATTTCTATGACAGGGATGCAAACACTTCGGAAGGACGGACAAGAACCCACTATGGATATGACATAAAGAGAGAACATATTTCAGTAAGCGTGCATAGCAATGCACTCCAGTATAAGGCCAGTGTTCAGCAGTGCAAACCCTTGAATGTAGATTCCGGAATAAATTCAACATCCTTGAAGGAGCATATTCATTTTTTAAAGTATATATTTATTGTACCTGTGAAATGCTTTATTCCCTTTTCAAATAACCGAATGTTGTTGTACAAGTTTGAGAATTCCTCCTGCAAGTCCTTCATAGTCTGTCTTCTGCTAGCTCCAGAGGAAGATGTTGAAGA